>NC_062284.1:73170267-73785434 GCF_902655055.1 Lutra lutra
ACTTAACATCAAAATCTTCCTTCCAAATATGGTCCTTTCCTGAGGTTGCCCATCTCAGTGTATAACATCGCCATCTCCAAACCAGCCTCCCCTCTCCATCTTCCGCTGCCAACACTCTTGGTCCAAACTTCCATTTTCTCCTTTGAAATATTTCATTAGTCTTTCGAATGAGTTAGCTAGCCTCTGGGACCTTCAAGTATGTCCTCCCCACAGCAACCAGAGTGATTTTTTTTCAACATACAAATATTATGTTATACCCCTGCTTCAAAACCCTTCAGTGATTTCCCATTGCTTACAGGCAAAAGGCCATACAAAATCCCCAAAGTGGCCTCCACAACCCTGCACAGTCTGACCCCTTTTCTCACCTATACCACCAATACTTCTTACCCTCCTCCTTCATTTCCATGCCCCTGTCAAACACACCTTCTTCCAGTTGCTGAAATGCACAGGGGCCCTCCCACTTTTGCACATTATATTACTCACTCCTTGTGGAACACTTCTCCTATCTCTTCATCACCTGTTTAACTTCTATTCACCTTTGAATCAAAGTTTACACATCAATTCCTCAGAGATGTCTTGAGATCTCCCAGCAAGTTCAGATGTTTGTTTGAGGTTTTTAAAATCTGTCTATGAGGGTGGAGGGGAGGTGGGGCAGAGAATAAAAAAAAAAAGAAAGAAAGAAAAAGAAAATATGCTTTCATATATCAGTTTGTAATAATTTCATTAATTTGATTAATGTCTATTTTTCTAGTTTGTAAGCTCTGAGAGATCGGGGACTATATCTGCCTTTGCTAATCATTGAACCTGACAAATTACATAAATGCATTTGTATGAATAAATGACTGACTCCAGGATCTTAAGATTTCCCAAAATTTGGTACTCCTCACTGACTCTCGGCTGCAGTAAGGTCCCAACACTTACCATATTCTCACTTTTCAGTGGTCTTGGAGACCCCAGAGTTACTCTGAGTTAGAGGCCAAGCATTCTCAGAGACCAAGGATTTCTACCCATTCTCTAGTGGTCTAACATCCTAAGGAACCCATTTTGGGGCACACAGGACAACTGAGAGGTCAAAGGGTCCTGCATATTTTTGAGCCAGTTACCACATGGGGATTTGGAACAGGTAAGCAAAAGCCACCCAGCGAGACTGGCCAGCTATGAGGAAATCAGAGGAGCCGCTATGATTGTTATTTTCTCTGTGACTGGGCTTATGATGAGCCCTTTTGGTGTTTTGGATTTTGTGTGGATGTTTTCAGTAGCTATATTATTAAAATATGCAAGTCTGTAATTATGGGGATGCATAGCCTCATCCCTCAATTATGTACTGAGCACATATAATATTCCTGGTGCTGTGCCATATGCTGAGTTACACAAACCACCAAAGCTCAATTCCTGTCCTCAAGGTGCTCTTTCCAGTGGGAGAAACAGACACGCAAACAGAGACTTCTTAATGGAAGAAGGAGCAAACACCTGTGAAACGTAGAAGACAGTGATGGCTGGAAGCTGGGGAAGGCTTCTCAGAGGAGGTGACAGGAGCTCATCACAGAGAAAACACTTGCTTCCCTGAGGTAATGCACACTTGGAGAATTTTTAAGATGATCCAGTAAGGAAGACGAGCGTTCTCAACCGTCATACATACACACACACACACACACACACACACACACACACAGCTCTTCTTCAACTATGTTCTCAATTTAAGTAAGTAAATAAACAAACTGATGGAAAAATACTGAACTTGGGCTAGGCACAATCAGCCTCTTTGTGAGGAAGCTAATGTCACAGGGGCTCCTTAACCACAGACGTAGCAAATTCCCTGCCTAGGAAAGCCTAGAGATTTTCAAAATGCTGCCACTGTACACATCACAAAACAGACAGCTCGAGGGTGGTGGTATGGGTTGAGAAGATAAGAAGTAAGCAAAGAGGAAGGGAAAGGGAAAGAGGACCATTGTTTCCTTGGATAATGATCACTCCCTTTAACTTTTTGTTCTTATTAAAGAGCCCTCCCAAACCTGGGATTTCCCAGAATTTGCTTTTGGGCAACTGGCTGCCTCCTCATCCCACTGATGACAACTGTTAGGAAATTTAGAGAGACTATTAAGAAAGTAATGTGCTCTACAGGGAGCAAATAATGCTAGCAGGACTGGCCATGAACGTCCACTTCTATGTGCTCTTTGATTTCATTCAGTTTGAAATATCGAGATTTCTTCTCAGATATACATCTATAAATCTTGATCTTGGTTGATTGAGTTGTTTCAATTCATAGGGTTGTTTTTAGTCAGAACAAGAGTATACCTTTTCTTCTGTAAAGTAGAAAAAATTTAGCTATCAACAGACCTCTTTTCTGCTTCGCCTCCGGAGTTGTCTCTCTTCTAGAAACTCTGGAAAGAAAGGGCTGTCACATTTATAACAGCCTTGCATATTTTCCTCTTTGTATTAGTCAACTCTGTTGTGGTAACAAACAGCATCAATATTTCAGTAGCTTAAACTGTGAACATTTACTGTTTGCTCCTGCTTTTACTACAAGTCAGTGGCTATGAGGTGTCTGCTAAGCTCTGCTCCCAGTGTCTTCCCATTGTAGAATCCAGGCTCAAAGATAATCCACTGTATGGGACACACTGTTCTCCTGGCAGAGGAAAAAGAACAAGAGAGCTGCTGGCAGAAACCCCAGATGCTCCTTAAAGCTTCTGTTCAATCATCATCGTCATCATGTCCACTCACATTCGTCACCCAAAGCCCTTCCATGGCCAAGACCAATATCAGCAGGGCAGGGATTCACACCCTTTCCACAGAAGTTAATGCAAGACCTGCAACAGGCAGGAAATGGTAATCTCACATGGAAGAGGGAATCAATTGCTTCACAACAGTAATCAACCTACCATTCCTTTTGACTCCACCCACATAATTTCTATCCAGTATAGGGAATCTCTCCCTCTGTCAACTAAAAAGAAATGTGCTATGGTTTTTTTCCTCTTAGAATTGTCACAAAGCCCTAGGGCAACATTTGCCAAAATGGTTCTTCAGAATATTACTGTCCCTTGAGATGTTAACAGTTGTGAAGCAATTAAAAAGGATTCCATGGTCAAATAAGTTGGGGAAATGCTCTATATTAATTGCCCTCTCTTACTATTCACAATTCTTTATTATCAGATTAAGTGTTCTGACAATGCCTGCTGTAAAGATAACTACTTAACCCAAGACTGGGATCACACATTTCTGTCCAAAATAGCATAATCATTAATAGCTCATGAGATTCTAGTCACTAACACTGCCCTAAACGATTATGGGTGAACCACTCAGATGGATTCTTGTTTCTTCATTTGTGTGGCCAGATTGAAGGACACCTAATGATGTTGAGAGGGGATATGCACAAGGCCAACACGTCTGTGCGGGCCCCCAGAATAAGGCTCTCGTTTCCTGCTAAGGTCAAACTCTGTGTTAGAAATCCGAAAATGCTCATTCGGATACTACCTTTTGCCTACTGAGCTAAGTATAATTACTGCAGACTGGCTTTGACGTCTTCCTTCCTTTATGCAACGAACACATCTTGAGTCCTTCTCCATGCCAAGTACCCTGCCAAACACTGAGTACATAGTGTGAACAAAATAAACACAGGCTGGGCGCCTGGGTGGCTCAGTGGGTTAAAGCCTCTGCCTTCGGCTCAGGTCATGATCCCAGGATCCTGGGATCGAGCCCCGAATCCTGTTCTCTGCTCAGCAGGGAGTCTGCTTCCCCCTCTCTCTCTGCCTACCTCTCTGTCTACTTGTGCTCTCTGTCAAATAAATAAATAAAATCTTAAAATAAAATAAACACTGGCCCTGCCCTCATGGATTGACCAGTTTAAGAGGAGACAAACCTAAAACACACACAGGCGTACACAGCCAATGATCAGAAACCCTCTCTGCAGTGGACGACACAGGTGTCCACCCTTTCCTCTTGCAATGCCTCCTGTGCATAGCTTCTGAATTTTGACACCTCACTGATTTTCTTCTGCATCACTGGCCTCTCCCTCCTGCTCTCCTTGGCTGGCTCTTCCTCCCCCAGCTAGCTTCTGAACACGGAGGACCCAGGGCCCTTCCTTGGGTCCCTCTCGCCTTCTGTCCACCCGCCCCACGCATGATGATCTCATTCACCCTCACCGCATTAAACTCCACGTATGTGCTCCTGACTCCCAGATTCATATCTCCGTTGCAGAACTCCCCTCTGAGGATATAACCTCCCCCAGTTGGACCACCTTAGCACTTACCTCTCTTGACTCCTTTCACATGCTCTCTCTTCTTCCAGGATTGTTTGGATACTTCCTTTCACTCCTCCTAATTTATAAACTCCTCGAGGGCAGGGATCCTGGGTCTGTTTCATGTTCGGTTTCCAGAGTGTGTCACATAGTAAGTGTTTAATATCTGATTATTGAATTTAATGTTTGAACTGAATTTCTGCTTTAGGGATCACTGAGACATAGACGTAATGAAAGGGAATATTTTATTTCAAGAAATAATGCCTCACCCTTCTGTATTTCCAAATGAACAACCTCAGATGAGAGAATACAGCTCCATACATTGGCATGAGAGGAATACTTAAATTCAAAAATGCTAAATCGAGCCAGTATCATCCCTTGTGGTCGCAGAAATGGCCGCAAAGGTTTTATAAATTGCTTGCAATCCCGCACCCCATCTGGCAATGTTGGCATCTTACAGCCACAGATGACTAACTTTTCACAACAGTCCCCACTTGAATGCACTCCTTACTTTAAAATGAAAAGGTAAAAGAAAACAGCAAGAGCTTGCCCCAAACTCTCCCGCCCAACCAGAGCAGATTCAACCACATAATGCTGACTCCTCAATTTAGACATCAGGCCCAAAGAGGAGGTCACAGACAAAGACACTCCTCCTCCCCCACCTCCCCGCATCCAGCCACTTGGGTGGCTCAGTCAGTTAAGCATCTGGCTCAATTTTGGCTCAGGTCATGACCACAGGGTTGTGAGATCAAGTCCCATGTCTGGCTCTGTGCTGAGTGTGGAGATTGCTTAAGATTCTCTCTCTCCCTCTCCCATCTGTCCCCACCTCTAAAAAAAAAAAAGACAGAGAGAGAGAAGAAGATCCCCTGCATTGCAGCAAGTTGTCTCCGCAGCAGCTCTAACAATAGCATGCGGGACCTGCCCCTCTGAAGCTTCATCTGAGTTTTGATCCTGTTTTTATCAAGCCTCTCCCAAGGCCTCTTCCACCATTTGAAAGCAGCTCGGTTTTATACACCTTAGAAGAACAGAGGACCAATGGAAACTGAGCATTGTCTAGAGAAAAGCCAAGAACCTTTTTGTATTCGATGATTGGCACAAGTGAGAGGGGGTCCCCAATGGCCACACAGGGCAACCCTGATTACAGAACGCAGTCCTGGTGGCACAGCCTCCTTTGTGGGTGTACAGAGAGGCTGCTGGTTCTTGTCTTGGCTGTCCTAAAGAAAAGTTTGCCTGTGACCTTCACACGCTTGAAACTTAGAATTCAGTCTCTCAAAATAAGAAGAAAATTGTCTGGATTACATCTTTTCTGCAAAAATAAATATTTTTCAATGGCCGCAGCTTGCTTTTTTCTTTTTTTTTTCATAGCATTTGACTTATTTTTTTTTAAAGAGTTTATTTATTTATTTGACAGACAGAGATCACAAATAGAGAGGCAGGCAGAGAGAGAGGGGGAAGCAGGCTCCCTGCTGAGCAGACAGCCCCATGCGGGCCTCAATCCCAGGACCCTGAGACCATGACCTGAGCCGAAGGCAGAGGCTTAACCTGAGCCACCCAGGCACCCCTTGCCATAGCATTTTAGACGGTCTTTTTTCCTGGGAGTATCCCTTCCCCATCACACTTATCTGGATAAACAGATACTTATTAACAAGAGGTCCTTCCCTGGACAGACACATATTTACTAACAAGGGGTGAGGTGGCTTCAGGATTTCCACGGGAGTTTGGGGTGCTGTCCAGCTGGGTCCCTGGCTGCACTAGGAGTCAAGACAAACACAGCAGATTGGGAGTAGAGGCAGCAGCTCCCTCCCTGGCATGCTGCAGCTGTGACCCTCTGCTCAGTGTCTGGGTTACCAATCCAGAACTTGAGCTGGTACTTTTAAAAATAAAGTATTCTGACAGCGAGAGATCATTATCAGCTGAGTCTTGCAAAAATCCTCTTTCCTGGTGTGCTTCAAGTCTGTCTTCTTAGCATGTGCCATTCCCCATGCATCTTCAGTTATCCTACGTCCCCGATTTCTCACCACAGCCTGGACACTGCTGTCGCTTTAGACTGATACCATGCACTCTTTAGCTACCGTGATGTCCCTTATAATGCTAGAGCCATTTGATAGATGCTGGTCATTCGTCACGCGGAGCAGCCCCACTGTGCCCTCCTTTGGTAACTATGCAAGTTCACACAGTCACTGCTCCATCATGCCATGGGCAAACTCTCAGACTGCTTTCCAGTTAAAGCCTTGCCAGCCAGAGAGCCTGTTTTGCTACTCCACAATCTTAGCTTTCACTCATACTGAGCATTCATCACGCAGCCCCATGTCCACCGCACTTACCCATGTCACGTCCAAGCTTGTGTGTACTAGCACCCGCATTCCAAACTGTCCGCCCCCAACAGAGCCGCGATCATAAACAACCACCCGGAACTGTGATGAGCCAGATGAGTGTGATCAACAATATTGTACTTACCTCCGCCTTTGCCCCTCTAACCATCTCCACTTTCCACCAAAGACTCACCACAAGCCACCAATAACCAACCAGAAAGTAAGGGGAGCTTGGGGTGTGGCAATGGGGCAGTAGCAGGTGCAGAGTGGGCTGGGATCCTGGGACATGATGAAGGCACGGGGCTATGGGGACCCAAGCTGCTATACCAACACCCACCCACTCAAATACTAATTTTTCCACTTCATTGGTTTGTTAAGTCTCTCATGTTAGCCCCCAAAGCCACCTTGTGGCCACTTCTTTGTATCCACACAGCTGCCTTCCCCAGAGCACCGGAGAATGGAACCACATTTCTCATCCATTGTTTCCTCAGTGAGCTCCGTCTCTTTAGAGCAGAGGCCATGTTCTAGCCATTCTTTCAGGCTCATTTCTTTTTTTCCTCCCAACCTGTAATAAAACTAAGCAAAGTAGTAATTGTATTAGCTCAGAGCCCAAGAACTGGGAGCTGACTTTGGAATGGTGTCTGGGCCAGATGTCCAACTATAAGAACCATGGAGGATGCCAGTTGCTACTGGGGGCTGTGGAAGCCAGTGGCACGGAGGACCAAACTATTGGGCACCTGGACCCACCACATGCTTCTCCCAAGGAAAAGAAAGTGAGGCCTCCCCCATCTTGTCATTTGCCTTCCTCTGGCAACAAAACTCAACCCAGAGGATGGAGTCATCTCACTCTCCCCCACTGGAGATAGAATAGGAAATCTCACTTCCCTCCTCTCCCTTTCATTGAAGGGTAAGGGGCTTTATTTGCTTCCCATTGGAAGATCAAGCAGAGAATTTCTCTAAGGTTCTGGGAGAGCCCAGTTATGTTCTAGGGGACAGCTGGCAGGTTGGCAGATACACGATCTATATGATACTATCTTAATTCCACAACTGTATTGCTCCAGAAACACAGAGTTTAAGCCCCCTGTAAACACTAAAATAACTACATTCTACTTTCTCATAAGCTTCTATCACCAAAGGAATTTAAAAAAGCATTTATCTTCTCCCTATCCTTGCCCTGTCCCTCAGCCCTACTCCCAACCAAGAACCGTGAGCAAAACATTTTTCTCCATGTCAGAGAAGAAAAGCAGAGAGTGCTTTTTCTAATGTTCAGAGAAATAGTAAAATGGAGAAGGGGCTTCAATTTAGCCCCTTTTAAACTAAAAGCCTATCTACTCCCAATCTAAGTTTTTTCCCCTTTTTCCTCTCTTTTGGGCTATTGTTGAACGGAAGGACAAAATTATCATTGTTTCATATTGGTTTTTTGTGTTATTATTATTTTTTTTTAATAAAGAGACTTCTACCAACAAAGGCATAAGATTAGTCTCTTATCAGCATGAAAATCTCTATTCTAGCCTCTCCATGTTCTACCTGAGGACCACCAGACCCACCCATCCCCACCTACACCCAGTTCTTCCAACAAGCAGGGGATTTCAAAGAGGATTTCCAGAGGCAGCAATAACTTTACATTCTGCCCACGGCTCTCTCTGTGTGGCAGCAAATCTTTGCTGTGAAATCAGCAATTCCAGGAAAGCAGAAGGTAATTCACCCCTTCCAAACACAAGTGGCCACTTCAGGACACTGGACATATTTTCACTCTTAAAGGCAGGGCTCCTTGGATAAATATGGTCTGCTGTGAGCCTAGGAATTTCAGGGCAAAAACAAGGAAGGGAGGATGAGAGGGAAGGAAAAGAGAACACAAAGTTGGAATACAGCAAAAACCCATTACATTCTGGGTCTGGTATGCTCCCAGGCTGCACTCCATCTCTCTCTCTCTCTCTCTCTCTCACACACACACACACACAGTGATTTGTTGTCCAGTGTAAAGAATCACAGTGAGTAGGGTCCCCTGGCTGAATTCTGCCTCACAGAAGGAAGCTGGGTGGAGCAGAATTTGGATCTCAAAAGTCAAGGTGGGATTAAGAGGAGGAACAAGAACCACAGACTTAACCCATTTCAGTCAGCATATTACCTGGAAGGACAAGAAACATAGTCCCCAGCAAAGATTTACTAAGAACCCAGTAAGTGCCCAGCACTGCTGTAGGGCCATCAGGAAAGCAGGGAGATGGCTGTTGCTAATGTAAGCAGGTCCTCATGGCCTCTGATTCATAGGAGGCCGGTGGCAAGCGATCACCAAGGAAGAGAGCTATTGAGGGTCTGTGCTGATCCTGGAGAAAGGGCAAGAAGACTGGCAGACCCCCTTGGTCACAGGCTTTGCCTTGTCTCCTGAAGACCACATTTTAATAAGCCTTGACTGCACTACAAGGCTTATTCTTTGACTAAATGATTCCCTTACACAATGGTTTTCAACCCTGGCTGCACATCAGAATTGCCTAGGGAGATTTTCAAAATCCTGATGCCCAGACCCCACCCCAGATCAATTAAATCAGACTCTCTGGGGGTAGCACCTTGGCTTCAGTATTCTTTAAACCGCCCCTGGTGATCCCAATGTGTGGCCAAGATTGAGAACCACTGCATGGAAGTAATTGTCCTAATTACATCTCCAGCTTGTCCCTACCTCTACATTCCTCTCATCCAAGCTGTTATATTCTCTTTTATTTTTAGTTTGTCCTACTTTGTCCTTTCAGTAGATAATTCTATAATACTCCATTAAACTTTTTTTCATGCTTTAACTCTGCTTTCTCCCATTTAATTTTCATTGCCCGCTCCACTTATTCCATCTTCCCATTATGTGTGTTTTGTGTTTTCTTCAGTCCAGCATCAACATTTACAGGATGCTTGATATGGGCAGAGTACAGCGGTAGGCACATAAGAGCTACTAAAAATTAAATCCAATGCATTTTCTAGTTAATTCTGTGCTACAGTTATGGGCTCCCGTCCCATGGAAGACAGGCACAGTGGCAAACTCTATTTCCCTTCCTAGGAAGCAGCTCCCTTGGTATATCAACAGAAGATCCAAAATTAATATATTGCCACGAAAAATAAAAGGGACATCCACAAATAGGGGAGAAAGAAGGATTCAATGCTGTCCAAAGCTAAATAACGTCTCCCCTGCCAGAAGCTTGGCCTCACTCTAGCAGGGAGATGCCACCATTTTCAGTAGAAAGAAAAAGTCCCTAGGTGGTCTGAACTCCTGGTAGGGCTGTTCTCTGGGGGCAGAACGTATGCTGATTCCGGTTCATTTCCTCATTGTCCTGAGGCAAGCCTGAGAGCACACAGGAGTGACACTGAACCACTTGGGGCTGAGATGTTGAAGAAAGGGCCAGAAGATTGTTTTGGAAGCTAAGGACTTCACTCCTCAAGAAAAGCCACACAGTGGATCTGCCTGCTTCTTCTCCTGCTGCCGAGCTGCAAGAGCAGCCATGGAGCCTTGGGATAGTAGACCTGAGCAAGGTGAGTCCCAGAGCCTGAAACATTGTCACCCCCAGAAAGCCCAGCCCAACCCCGAGCACACCAGAGAAGCCGATGGATGTTTGCCCAATAATTGGGTGAATAAATAAATGGCTCCCTGAGGAAATTACTCCTGGTAGAGTTTGTGGAAAGACTGAAATGGGAAGGTGGCTCTTTAATCCCATCCTTGTACGTTAGTCTCTTGATATTCCGACGTGGTTCCTCAATTTCGCCTAACTTCCTTTTCCCTTAATTTTGTTTTTCAGAAATCAAGCCAGCTGCCTTGTTGAAGTAACAAGAGATGTTTTTTTTTCCTTTTAGAGGAAGCAAAATTTTGCAGTGTAAAATCACAGGGGGCAAAAATGAATAATTACACTATCTACTGATTTAAGAGGAACCAAGATGGCATCCTGAACTTTGTAATACCAACAAGGAGAATTCTTTGGCCTGATCTCCAAAGCAATTTTACAAATAGATGTCAGTTCTCCCTGGAGATTCTTGAAGCCCCAGTAAGAGAGGAGGGGATGGATTATTTTGCTGCCCTCCCCACAGTACTGCCCCTCTGCCTCCAGAGTCACAAACCAAAGCTTGCGCCTCTGGCCTTCCACACTGACCAGCTGACCCCCAGTGCAGGTCTAACTGTAGATGAATCACAAGGTGTATTTACATCCATTATTTCATGGCCAGATGAGGCAGTATTATCCCCACTTTCTTTTTCACCCAGGAAACCAAGGCCTAGAGAGGTTAAGTGACTTGCAAGTAAGTTGTGGTGTCAGAGGCAAACCCAGAACTTCCAAGCCTAAATCCAGTGGTCTCTCCACGACGGTACAGCTGTCTCCTGAGAGCTAGAGGGGGCAGTGATAAAAGAGGATCCCCAAGTTCTGGACCCTGTCCAACCCAGTCTTAGAGATCATACCCTGCCTGAGCAGGGTAGGGTTAGCCAGCTGCCTGTTTTCCACTGTCTGTGCCAAGTCAGAGAAATGGATTATAAACTCAAGGATCGCTTGAGGAACAGGAAAAGCAGTTCTCTGCTTGAGGTTTTGGGAATGTGAAGGCTGACACTTGGATTCAAAGTCTTGCAAAGGTCCCTGTTGATGAGGGAACAGAAGCCTGGCTGAGGATAAAGCAAAAGCTGACACCCTGCAACCTTCCCCCACCCCCACTCCTGGGTGGGACATACGTGACATTCTTTAGGAATCTCCCAACTATCTTAATGTTACTACCTTGCTAAGAAGGGGAAAATGACCTTGACAATGGCAAGGCCTCTGGTATATGGTATCTTGTAGGTCCTCTTCAGCATATGAAAGTTCTATTGAAACCTCCCTTTTTCCTTACTTCTCCCAACCCCATCGCACAGAACCTGCCACCCCTCACAACCCTGGGGCAGCAGCGCTTTCTGTCCACGGGTCCCGTACCCATGCTTTAATAAACCACCATGGGGCACCTGGGTGGCTCAGTGGGTTAAGCCTCAGCCTTTGGCTCAGATCATGATCCCAGGGTCCTGGAATCGAGCCCCACATCGGGCTCTCTGCTCAGTGGGGAGCCTGCTTCCCCCTCTCCCTCTGCCTGCCTCTCTGCCTACTTGTGATCTCTGTCTGTCAAATAAATAAGTAAAATCTTTAAAAAAAAACGCTAAGGGTCAGATTTGTCCCTTGATGTTTAAAAAAATAAACCACCATTTTGCACTAAAGATGTCTCAAGAATCCTTTCTTGGTTGTCAGCTCTGCCCACTCCCCTGCCCCGCTGAATCTCACTTATATTCTAAAACTTCATCACTATCACCCTCAAACTTTTCATTCTTCCTTCTTTCTCCATGAGAGCAATAGACACAACTTCCTCCATTGCCATGTGATCTAGCAATTGATTTGCCTGGGACTTCCAAGCAGCACCCCAGCCCTGAACACGAAATATTAATGACCTCAGCCTTACAGCCATCTTTAGTCATCTTACACTACTAGGGAAGCAGGAAGTGCCAGTGCCAATTTATATGTTGGGTCATCAGTGCCTTTGTCAACCTTCCCCTGTCTGGTAAGCTGAAGGGAGCAGAAGTTCCTGTGATGATATGGCCTTTCTTTGGAGCCACAACCCAAAGATCTGGGGTCCTTCTTATGGCCGCCATGTTGGGAATGCACTCCTCAGTGGTCTTCCTTTGCTCTCCTTGTATGGTATAGACAGCAATTCACTTTCAGGTCAGACATCCTGTGGGCAGAAGAAATCATTTCACTTCAAAAATAGAATTTTTGAGAATCAGTATGGGCTCAACAGGTGCTTTGGAGAGATTACACTGGAGATAAAGAGAGACCAATTAACAAGTGCAAGGCAGCGTTCATACATCATAAAGCATAATATACAATGATAACTTCAGAACTTCTACAAATGAGAGGCTGAGGGGTATCTGTCTGGTTGGGAGATGCCTCAGGACCTTGCCTTGAGGCTGTATTTTAATAGCACCTAAGATTGAGAAAAATGTTTAAGAACGAAGGACTGGTGGAGATTATGGGGGCGGGGGGGGCAGATAGGTAAGGTCCCCGAAGCACTCTTCTTGCCTCTCCTACAAACGGTTAAAGTCTCAGGTATCTTAATTTTTATTTTTACTTCTCTCTCTCTCTCTCTCTTTTTTTTTTTCACCGTGGTAAGTAGTGAAAGAAGAGACAACCCCCAGGGCCCACGAAGCTATGGCCTAATTGGTGGTCTTGACACAGAAAGAATGACTGAGCACAGGGTACATGGGCTGCACAGAGCCTGAGAAAGGCAGAGTCCACTGTCTGGGCCCTGGCACATTTTTCACCTTCCACCTGGGCACCCCAGGTGGAATATGCTCTATTTGTGCTCAAGTTCCAGATTATTCCTGCCCTGCGCCCAAGCCCGGCTGTCCACGGCAGGCGCCGGCTCTCCCCACCTGGGTGGGGCATACCTTCTAGCCACCCTCTGTGCCAAGCTTCCACCAGAGCATCACCTCTTCCCTGATCCTACTGTTTTCTACCTCTGGCTTTGATTTATTATTCATACAAACTCTGTCGTAGCCAAGCCCAGAGGAAGGTTGCTTTTGTCCATTAACAATAAGCTCTTAAAATTACTCCTAAGCTATGGCAGATATAAATCACAGTCATAAACATAAGCACATTCTGGGGATTTTTCAGAACGACTTCTTGCATGATTTGGGATAGTTCTACAATAATTACCTAGCAAGACAGGCTTATTTGAACCCTGCTAACTGTTCTTTTGATATTAATGCAGCTTTAAGCCCACAGCACTTCCTCCTGCCTCGGGGCTTGCTTTCTCTCTCTCTTTCTTTTTTTTTTTTTAGTGTCCTAATTTCTTATTTTGAAAGTTTTTCCTTACAACTGCCCTGGTGTATCAGGTGGAGTCCTAGCAGGAGACAGAGGACGCTCTCGAAGGCATGATTAGGAAAAAAAAAAAAAAAAATCTAACAAAAGGGACATTCAGAAGATGCTAACAGATATTATGGATTGCATTGTATCCCTCAAAAAAAGATACATTGGGGTGCCTGGGTGGCTCAGTGAGTTAAGCAACTGCCATTGGCTCAAGTCATGATCTCAGGATCTTGGGATGGAGTCTGCTTCTTTCTCTCCCTTGGCCTGCCACTCCCTCTACTTGTGCTCTCTCTGTCAAAAAAAATAAAATAAAATATTAAAAAAAAAAAAGATATGTTGAATTCCCAACCCCCAATACCCAGAAAGTGATCTTATTTGGAAATAGGATCATTGCAGTAGAGATAACTAATTAAGATTAATGGAGTAAGTTAAGATCATACCAGAGTAAGATGAGCCTCCTAATCCAAAATGATTGATGTCTTTGTAAAAAGACAGCCATGAAAAGACAGAGACACAGAGAGAACACCATGCAACCACAAAGGCAGAACCTGGAGTTGTGCAGTTGTGAGCCAAGCCAAGGAACACCAGAGATGTCAGCAAACCTCCAGAAGCTAGGGGTAGTCAAGGAAGGGTGGCCCTACAAGTCTTAGAGGCAGCATGGCCCTGCTGACAACTTGATTTCAGAACTTGAGCCCTCAGAACTGTGAGACAATACATTTCTCTTGGTTTAAGGCATCCCATTGGTGGTACTTTGTTTAGGCAGTCATAGAAAACTAATACAGCTGGGTTATGGGAAATCAAAAAAAAAGATGATAAATCACCCTTGGGTCTGGCAACAGAGAAGCCACTACCACCCTAAGCCCAAAGCCTGGAGAGGAGGAGCCTTTCCTGAGACCTGCAGCTGCAGGGGAGTGGCTGAGAGGAGCTGTGGCCTCCTGCAGAAAGAGGCAGGCGCTGCCAATCCTGGCAGGAGGGGATCTGGGGTGATACCACTACACCTCTCTCTTTCCCTTCTCTCCAATCTCCTGATGGTGCCTCCCATTGGCCAAACTAAATGGTATGCCAGAGAGCCAAGGAACTAGGCAAATGCTGTCCATTCAGGTCAGCCTCCTCAAGGATGAGGTAAAGTAGATCCAGAGGGACAGACACTATCTAGCAAGCCTGGACAACTTCTGTATTTGAATCTCAGCTCTAAAGTCACTTCCTCAGGGAGCCTTCCCTGATCTCCTGACCAGGTCCTGGCCCCTATAACATGCTCTTATAATCCCTATGCTTCTACAGAGTGCTTATCACAACTGCAGTGAAGGAATTTATTATGCAAATCATTAAGTGATGATTGGCTCCCATGTTAGAAGGAGAACTCCAGGAGAGAACCACATCTGCCATTTATCAGTGAATCCCGAGAGTCTGGTGCTTAGTAAAAAATGACTGATTTCTAGGATGTGCCAAGAGCTAGGCATCCTGATATAAAAAGGATCAAGTATGGAAGTCCAGAGACTTCCTTGGCAACTTTCAAGGAACTAAAGAGAAAGGGAACCTACAGGTAGGTAGTGATGGTGTAATGTGTAATTCCAAAGAGTGTGACCAGCTTAAGTACTTGGTAATGGTCCTCTAGGAAAGCTGGGTAAGACGGGCCATTGGGTAATGAGATGATCCAGGATAGGAAGAGCAACCACCATGAGGTCAAGCCAACTTAAGCGTTTGCTTCTATCAGAATTTCCTCAGGCCAGTCTGGTTCCAATCACACTGGAGAAAACCAAAACCTTAGGTAGGTGTCTCCTCTACTAGCATGAGAATGTATGTCCCCCCCCCCCACACACACACACCCCACCCCTGCCAGGTGCTGGATGCCACCTTTGCTCTGACCTCCTCACATACCAAGTGACCCTCTTCTCACCTTCGGCTGCACCATTTAGTTTCCATTATTAATTTACCTGTTTTCTTCCAAAATTTCATGGATTACTGGTCTTGAAATTCAAAAGTGTAACTCCCAAGAATTCAAACATTCCTCTCCTTCAAAGTATATATATGCATGTAGGTGGTCATAAACTAGGATGGAGTGGTGGTTTTAAGTTTTTTACGATATTTTGCTTCATGTAATTCAGCTTAGGTGACCTAAGAACTCTTCAGAATAGAAGATAGAGGAGCTCAATAAAGATCGGGAAGCTCTGGCTCAAATGTGGAGACCGTGCTTCATTTGGATTGCTCTTTTACACTTGGGTGAATCACCCTTATCCAATTTCCCATGGAGGGAATTTGCAGGAAACACAGCAGTCATTGCAACACCCGCAGTCCTTGTGCACGTCCCATATTGATCTGCTTAGTTTTTGGTTCTTTTGATTATAGCTGTAAATATCAATAACTCTTCTTGGAATTAACTGTTAATGTCACCACAGAGCAGACAACATGTACATCTAACATGAAAATGAAGAAATAGCAACAAACTTAACTTCTAGGGCAAGAAGCAAAAACCTTGTCATCAATCAAATAAGCTGCCTTCACCTCCTCTCACCTATCTGGACCACATCATGGATCTTGAAGGTAGCCTTGTCATCCCATTAACAGGCAACAGGCTCTGCCAGCCTCCTGTGACTGGCAAAGTCCCTCCTGGGGAACAAAGCAGCTGCCCATGGGGGCCGGTTTCATCAGGCACAAATGCATCCCACAGTTGATTCAGAAGAAGGACCAGGCAGAGGGCAAACTGCAGAGCTGTCCCTGGGGGGATCCTGTAGAGGGCATATTCCCTCATCCATCTCAGCCTCTTCTGGACAGGGGAGGCAGATCCTGGGACCTCAACTGAACAAGACTCAGCAACAATGAGGCATGGCGGCTGCCAGGTCCTCACACTCAGGGTCAGTGCCCCTTCCACGGAGATCTCAGGATCCCCTCTCGTGTCTTTTCTCTCAAGAGTCAGGTCTGCTGTTACATTGGTGCCAGACCTAGTAGTGACTATGTGTGTCTGGGGGCAGAGGGAACTGCTATCCTCCAGGGCTCCATGGAAGGAAAAACCATCACTGACTACCGTATCAACTGGCACAGGAAGACTCAGGAGAACACAATAACTTTCAGATGTCATGAAGGACCATCTATGACCCTGGTTTTCATGAAAGGTTCTAAAATGAAATTGATGCTTCCAACGACCAGGCTCTACTTGAGATCCTTGAAGTCTCAGGGAGAGATGAAGGCTCTTCCTACTGCACCGGTGACCCCGCTGTGCTGCAGGTCCACTTCTGAGTAGCTCAAAACCATGGTGATCTATGTAGAATGGCAGTTCCAACAAGACTGTGATTGTCTCTTGAATAAATCATTTAAGAAATGGGGGCCAGATAAGGCTAGCATTCCTTGCCTTCCCTTCAGGCTCAGTCTCTCTTGGCCTGCCCATTTACTTACACCCACGGTGTTCAGACAGTTCACTCCCAGTGGGGTGTGACCAGGGGACAGCATGCAGGAGAGAGGAGAAATAAAGCCAAAGTCAGGAATTGCAGCATTCCCTGTACACTCCTCTTTTTTTAAGACTTACTTATTTATTTGTGAGAGAGGGAGTGTGTGTGTACACATGGCAAGAGGGGCAGAGGGAGAATGAGAGAAGCAGACTCCTTGCTGAGCCCAGAGCCTGACCCTAGACTGGATCCCATGATCCCAAAATCATGACCTGAGCTGAAATCAAGAGTCACACCTTCACCAGCTGAGCCACCCAGGCGCCCCTCCTATACTTTTAGTGGGGTTTTGGGTTTTTGTGGTTTTTTTGAGCTTCATAAAATATTTGACCACACACCCAAAGTGCTTAGGGCTTGGCACTTTCCAAAGTACGATAATAGGTGATGTCCTGTTTCTCCCTAACCAGATTCACCAGAAATCTAGCTGTGCTATAGAAGGAGGCTGTGAAGTTGGGAAGAACTCTCCCTTCCTCCACCATCAGCAGTTTGCTCTGCTCATCATCTTGTCCAACTTGAAGGACAAGACTCCATCTCTAGCATTTACATTGTTTTCATGATTACTCAGTAGATATGTCGTTTGCCCTCCCTTCCACCTCTATCTCTTCGCTTCCTCTTGTCTGTGTGCTAGAGACAAAACATTGACAACTTTCTTCCACTGGCACTTCCTCCTCCTCCTTCGAACAGCTTAATTTAAACTCCACTTTAATCTTGAACAATGTACTTTTCCAGATTTAGGTGATGGACAGCCTATGCTGAGCCTAAACCTAAGGCTTTCCTTTCTGTGTCATCAAAGAAAACTACAACTCACCTTATGAAACATCTCATGGGAACTTCAGGTGATGACAGATATGTTCGGCAAGTTGATTGAGGTGATGGTCTCATGGATGTACAGGGATCTCAAAATTCATCAGACTGTGCACTGTAAATATGTGTGGTTTATTGCATGTCAAGTATAATTTGATAAAGTTATAAAAATACTTTTTAATTTAAAAAATACAATTTTTTTTAAGATTTTTATTTATTTATTTGACAGAGAGAAATCACAAGTAAGCAGAGAGGCAGGCAGAGAGAGAAGGAAGCAGGCTCCCCGCCGAGCAGAAAGCCCGATGCGGGGCTCGAACCCAGGACCTGGGATCATGACCTGAGCCGAAGGCAGCGGCTCAACCCACTGAGCCACCCAGGCGCCCCTAAAAAATACAATTTTTTAAAAGCTTCCTTGGACTACTTCAGTCAATGTCTAGGGAAAACTTTCTCTAACTAACGCTTCTAATCAAAGATACTGCCCTCCACAGAATTAGAAGGAGGCTGACAAGTGTTTACTAGACACACACAGTAAATTTCAGTCAGGGCTTCTCACTGTTCCACCCAGGGTCTTCACAATCCCCCAGTCGCTCATGATTCTGCCTGAAATATATAGATATATATAGAGAGAGAGAGAGGAAGGGAGGGAGGGAGAGGGACTGACAGGGAGACAGACAGAGACATATGATTAGATAGCTATAAACCCACATATATGTATATAAAATATATACACACACTATATATAGTGATAAAGTATAATCATTCTGTGTATTTTAGCCATGACTCCCATGAGCTCTCATCATTTATCTCCCCAAACAGCTACATTCCAACCCTTTAGGGAATCTCTCCTTTTCAATCTCCACTCCCACCCACTCAGTCTGTCCTAGTGTCCTGATTTCAACACAGGCCTGGGCCTGGCATCCACCTCTCCCTGTTGGGTTGTATCTTTAGCTGAACGGTCAGCAAGGCTCTGGGTATTGACTCTGCCCTTGGATAAAATCAAGTTCCTGGATCCCGATCTAGATCAGGCATTCTGAGCCCCACATTCTGGGAAAGGAGTTTGCACCCAACCTTCCTAGCATGCATCTGTGTTACCACACAGGCCCTGTCACAACTCCTCAAGCCCACTGCCTGCTACTCATTTCCAGTTATTTTTGTTTGAATTAACAGTAGGCAGGAAGGTGGAGTGCATCTCCAAGACTAAAAGGGTATAATCCTTCCAGTTTGAAATCATGACTTTGGAAAAGAATGACATTTGGAAGCTAGTTACACAGATGGTGTCAAAGTTTTGGAACCATGGTTTTATAAGGCCTGCAAGATGAATTCCTAGGAAGAAACCCAGTGGGTCCTCCTGACAGACACTAGGAAGACTGTCTTGGAGGAAGAGGTGAAAAACTATGTGGACAGATCCATAAACCTGCAGTTAACTGTACTAAGAGCTAACATCTGTGGAATCTTACTGTACATCAGGTGCTACTGAGTACTTTACATGTGTTATGATTTAATCCTCTCAACAACCCTATGGTGCATTTTCTATTATTATCCCTATTGTTAAAATGAGGACAGAAAAGCTAAAACACTTGCCCAAAGTACCCCCTCTAGTCAGGGAGGGTGACAGGTTTCTGATTGTGGAGTCCTCTTGAGGACACAGTCTGTGATTCAGAGCAGGGCAGTTACCATAGAGGAGGCAGTCTCCAGGATGTGTCAGAAATAAGGAACAACAAAAGCTGTGCCCTCACCATGAGACCTACTATTCAAACTGATGATCTGTGACCACTTGTCAAGAAACTGGGACAATGCAGCAGCAGTCCCACGTGACTTCTCCAGTGTTTTCTAATTCTGAGATTTTGTGATCCTGGCATACGCTTCACACTGACTTCTAAAATCATCTGTAACTCTTCATCTTTGAAATGCAGATAATGTTTTCCAACTTCACTGTATTGTTGTAAAAAGTTAAGGATAGAAAGTAAAGTGCACTACATGTAGTAGCTACTCAGCAGTAGCTACATGTCATAAGAATAAATGATAAAATGGGATGATCAAGGAGAGAGCAAATGCAATTACTGAGGGCCAACGATAGGCAGCCACTTTGCAGGTGTGGATTCCCTTAATCCTTCTGTCAGTCTGTGAGATCATTACTGTCAGTTGTGTTTTACAGATGGGGATACTGAGCCTCAGAGAGCCCAGGTGACTGACCTATGATCACAGAAGCAGAGCCAGGATCCAGGTCTGAGTTGAAGGCTGATGGTGCTGGCACTGGGGTAGGGGCTAGAAGATCTACTGATGAAATACATCACCTATTAACAATATCTGAGTTAAAGAATGGCTGGGAAAAGACGTGTGATGTCCAGTCACCTGGTGCTACAGACGTCTCTCCTTGTCCAGTCCTCAGAAGAGGGGATGGGGACAGGGGTATCTAACACCTTCTAACTCCCATCTCTCGCTCCCTTGCTTTAAAACTCCAGTTGCAATTTCAGCTTCCAAGCTGTTCTCCAGTGGTACCTCACCCTCCTGGCTGAAGGAGGACAGCTACAACCCAGGGGAGATAACAACCCCCTGCCACTTATACTCCTGAGCTCCACCCCTATGTCAGCAGCTTTCCTCCCAGGCCACAACACAGGAAATGGACCCATATATTTTTTCCTCCCCTCTGATGTTTGTCAAATGTAATGTCTTATTGGACTCCCTTAGAGTTTCTGGGGTGAAAACATACTCCCTGCCTTCTCCTTTCCTACTCGGGGCCTACCTGGAATGGCAGCTACCAGGGTCTGGGGCTAATGTGAAGAGAACTTCAGAAATTCTATAGGTCTCTGGCAGATCCATGGGACAGCTAACTTTACCATCCACAGATATCTCCACTGCACAGCGATGTACCTGATTTTGTCTCTTCCATTTTTTTGACTTGTTATCCCTCATAGGAAGAGAGCAAAAGGGCTCAATCAAGATCTGTCATTTCCAGTTCTCAGCATTCAAAATGAGCAAACTGACACCATTACGCCCTTCAGTGAATAAAGGCTAGCCTGCTGTGGGGTCTCAGACAGGAAGTGCTAGGGAGGGTCTCGGACAGGAAGTGCTGTCTGATGACTCTTCCTCTTCCGGGCTAGCAAACTGAAGAGACTCCAGACTCGAGTTCTTTCCTACTCTTCCTTTCAACGTACTGCCCTCAAATATGAGTGGCAGTGAGAGGATTGGACACCTGTAATTGCCTTTGTCAGAACACCTCATTCATTCCTCCTGCAAATACCACCTGTCCTCTCTGCTTACGTGTTCTCGTAGCATTTGTCACCATTTAAGGGGTTGTGTATTTTTCTCATTTATTTGTTTCATTCTTTGCTGGAATGTAAGTTCCATGGTGGCAGGGAAGTTTGTTGTCTGTTTTGTTCAATGCCTTCACTCCAGCACTTAGATTTAAGTCTGGCACACAACAGGTACTCCATAAACAGAGTGAGTGAGTGGGCGCTACGTTCATGGGCTGTGCTGGAGGCTAGGGGCATAATCGTGCACAGGCCTACTGCTAACTCTGCCTCCTGACATGCTTTTTCCAAGCCTCGTCTGTCCACTAACAAAGTGCTATAAACTGTAATAAGATTTTCTGTGGGGTTGATAATAGTCATCTAGAACACCAAATAACTTAGTTTTGGAGAGTACACATTAAGTCTCCTCTGTTCCTTGAACATCCCCCATGAGAGGGATAAAAGAGAGAGCATGGCAGGCTTTCTCCTTTGACACCTTTTTTTCTTTTTTCCCTTTTAATCCTAAAGCCTCAGGCCTTGAGTCTTGAACAGGTAAACACTGAACATTTCTACTTGATTTCACAAAGGAATTTTGTAAACTTTCTCTCCAGTAGGACCTGCAGGGGCACAGCATTTTGTAACTAAAAGCCACAGTAACCTATCTTCCAAAACAAAAGAGCAGTTCCTAACTCCCTGTCCCCTCTACCTCCATCACAACTACTACCCACCAGATGATTTTGTTATTCTTCAAGAATGCAGAATCCCCAGGGGTCTTATTTTTTTAGCAATTCACACACAACATATGTGTTGTGATTGGTAACAGTGAACAGTAATGGGTATCAACTCCTGAAGGAATTCTCTGGATGCTCAAGGACTTCCAAGACAGTAGTCAGCCTGGGGTGGGGGGAAGGGAGGGTGAAGAGCCTGTACCCCACAGCATGCAGGACTCAATAGGAAAAGGATCTGGTGAGAGGACAAAAGAAATCAAGCCAAAACACAATTGCTGGCCGTAATTTCAACAAGATAGAAGCTTCTCAAACTCTGTGTTTAAATAAGAAATCTAATAGCCATATGTTTTTTATTTACCCGCATCCACGTGGGAGAATAGGGAAATTTAAATTATTTTTTTCTGGCTTAAAGGCAAAGCCTCATGAGTATTTATAACTTTCAGAGAAAGAAATGTCAGTATAAATATATTACTAGGGCAACAAATTATTAAGAAGGAAGACTGATACAAAATCTAGTTTGGGAGACTAAAGTTGCTTTCATAGAATGTGATGACATTCATCTGTTTCCTAAATAACAATTTATTTTATTTAAGTGCCTACTATGTGCCATAGACTCATCTAGATATACTGAGAATACAGTATTCAGACGCTCTTAAGTTTCTTTTAGTGAAAATAAACACCAAAGAAGAGAAATGTTAGGTGGTGGCAGTTGTCATGGAGAAGACTCACAGGAAGAGAGAGAAGGTGTTTCCAAGGATATGGGTGGAGATAGCTGCTTTAAATCAGGTGGTCAAGAAAGGCTGCAATGAGAAGCTCACATTTCAACAAAAGCCCCAGGGAGAGCCAGGAGAGTAATATTTGGAGTCTGAGTGTTTGCCAGATTTTTTGGCTAGAAGTGATATTTTATTTCTTTTTTTAAATATTTTATTTACTCATTTCACAGAGAAAGAGATAGCGAGAGAGGGAACACAAGCAGGGGGGAGTAGGAGAGGGAGAAGCAGGCTTCCCGCAAAGCGGGGAGCCCATTGGGGGGGCTCGATCCCAGGACCCTGGGAACATGACCTGAGCTAAAGGCAGATACTTAATGACTGAGCCACTCAGGTAACCCAGAAATGATATTTTCATGTCCAGATTTGTGACCCATAATAGTATCGGCTTTCCAGTAGCCTGGGGGAATAGGCAACAGCCTTTCCTTCTTACTTGTTAAGAGTTCTCTCACTAACAGTTGAGACTTTCATTTTTCAAGACCAAGTGATAGAATTCCATTAAATAGCACAAAGTGGAGAGGAAGCAGTCCTGAAAAGGTCCAAACTTAGAAAACGCAGAAAAGGAAAATGGCAGAACGGGATTATTGGCAAATGGAATATGGGACCTTTTTTTTTTTCCTTCTGTTTGCCTTCTCTCCCTTATGTGACCACATCCTTTGGTTGGTGAGTGTCTCCTCCCAATCATAAAAAGAAAATACACAAATCCAATGATGCATTTCTCTTGATGGTACCCAAGAGGACCCTACACCAACATCCCCAGGAGAAGATCTGCAGCCTCATCTACACTTGCAGATCGACGTGCCTTCCAAAAAACCGTCCCAATAGACAGAGAAGCTAAATAAAACATGTGTTCACCTCAATGAAGTTCTTGGTTTTTCCTCATCTCCAGGAAGCCACCCACAGGTAAACCTGGGGGATTTGGAGTAACTGTGGAGAAAGCTGGAGTGTCTTTACTATTTCCCTCAAAGCTTTAGGGATTCACCCTTCAGGGCTTCTGGACCTGCTGGGACCACAAGTCTCAGGATTGGCCCCAGAGTTGGTTTCCATCTTCACTCGCCACCTGACAGAAGTGAGCCACATTACTTAGAGGCAGTGAGAAGGAAAATCAGCACCCACGGGGAAAACACCAAGGAAACACAGCCCAAGTCTGCGCTATCAAAAAAAGTTCTGTCACATCGAAGGCTCCTCATGCATAAAGACTTGAACTGTGTTTGCATACCACATATTATAGTCATGAGGGATGGATGGAGGATTAACTGTCTCAGTCATCTAATGAAAGACAGAAGGGTTTTTGTTTTTGTTTTTGTTTTCATACACTGAGTTTATAAATAAGGACACAAAGAACCACAAAGGGGTCAGTGTAACTGGCACTATAAATTAAAATCAGAGCGGTGGCACAGCAATTATACGCCTCCCTAGGAAGAATCAACTTGACAGTCTGTTGAGTTCACAGCCAGAAACCATTAAGTTCATGTGAAGGATATCCTTCCTCCTCAGCCCTTTAGCCCTGCCGCTACCCGCACCCTCCTCCCCTGGGCCCACAGAACACACACACACACACACACACACACACACCCATTAGAACAGTATGAAACTCTAACCACCTCCTGGTTCAACCTCTTTAGTTGAAGAAGTAGAAACTGAGAAATGGAGAAATTAAGTGACTTTCCACCATCACATAGCCAGCTAAGTGCAGGTGTCCCAACTCCTGGTCAAGTACTCCTTCCACCACACTCTGACCCCTGGTTACCACAGGAAAGCACCCCTGTATTTCCAGTCCACTCCCTGATGTGCTGCTCTCCTCTCCTGTCAGCTGGAAAATCTTTCTCCTCCCAGCCAAGGTGAGCACTGTAGATGGAAGAGTAGGAAGTCTCTTCTGTGTTGTAGGAGAAAAGACCCCTCAAAGAATTCCAAAGGGCTTGACTTCAGTTCTACCTTTACTTTCTACGTCCTTCTAAAGAAACTCCTTGAAATCTCCAACCCTGCCCTGGGTCCTTTTGCATTCCTGTGGGTGCCTAGCATCATACTGAGTGCACAGCCAAGTTTGCAGCATAAAGAAGGAAGGCTTGGCTTCCTCTCACCCATCTCAACCTAGGTAAGCCTCACTCCTTAGGGACCCAGCTCCTTACTCCCTGCCCTTTGTCCCCAGGCAATGCCTCTGATCCTCTCTGCTGAGGAATTGATGAATCAATGGCCAGAGCCTGCCTTCGATTCAGACACAAATTCTCCCCTCTTTTATTACTTTTTTATTATTATTATTATTATTTTTTACAAAGGTGGCTATTTTAATGACAAAACTCAAACAGTACTGAAGGGGGTCTGTGTCAATGGACAAAAAGTCAGTCCCTCTGGGAGGGGTCCCAGGAGCAGCACCCGGGCCGGAGGGTGGCCTCCTACTGCTGGGCCAGAAGTGCTGTCCTGTTGGCCTTCATCTTCTCCAGCCGCTTGGCCAGGTGGCTGTTGGTCATCTCCATCTCCTCAATCTTGTCCAGTGCTGTTCATAACTCTCGCTGTAGCTTCCTCTTTTCCGCCTTCAGTTCATCCTCCACCTTCTCGGCATTCTCCGCGGCGGACTTATACCTCAGCACCTGGCCCTCGGGCCGGCTGATACTCTGCTCCAATGTGGTTATATCCTGTTCTGCCTTTGAAAGCTTAAATTTATATTCACTAATTTGTCTATTGGCATCTCTCTGCATCTCGATGAACTGCAGGTCAGAACCATTGTGCAGCCCCACCATGTCTGCTGCCGAGCCCTCACTCCGAGAGCACTTCTGCCGCTCCTCCTCCAGCTGCAGCTTCAGCCTTCGGATCTGTGATAGTAGCTCTTCCTTTTCTCCAGAAAGTTTTCGTAGCCTGACATCTAGTGGACCCTCTCCTGCAGACCCCAAGACCTGAGCAGCCTCCTGAGACACCACGGTGATGGCTCCCACCACTGGTTCATGATTGACATCCCCATTGGGAGTGCCATCAGGGATTATAACTAAGCCACGTTTCTCAATGAGCTCATCTCTCTGTCGAAGGCCTTCTTTAAGTTCATCCATCTTATGCTGCAGCACACTACACATATGTTTCTGCCTTTCTAACTCCTTTGATTTTTCTTCATTTTCTCTATAAAATTCTGCCATCTGTTTCTCCAAAATAAATGAGAGCCAACAATAGGATAATGATGTTAAGAAAGAGAAAACCAATGAGGTGTTATGGGATTGTGAGAAGGACAATGTTATACCCAACACTGGTCAGTGCCTCCCCCAGGGGCACAGGAATGGCATGTTCCTGAGTTAATCCGAGTAAATCTTAGAAAAATTAAACAGTGTTGAACTGTGGCATGTGAAGAGTTATTAGACAATGGAAGAGAAACCTGTTAGACTAGAAACCGTGTTCAAAACCTAGTTCTGCCCTGTGAGTACTTGACCCCATCACCTTGCTTCCCCAGCGTACTTCTAGAAGGTGAAGGAGCTGGAACTGGTGCAGCCTGAGGTCTCTTCCAGTTCTTCCCCTCTATGACTTTATCATCGGTTGTCCTCATTTCCTAGGAGCAGAGAAAAAGATAAAACATTATGAGATTACAGCAAAAAGAAGTTAAAAATGAGGATCTCCTTGAACTGAAAATCACCAACAAATGTAATGAGGTACCGGTAATAAAAATTGATGGTCTACCGTCATGCGGTACTTTTTTATATGCAAGTCACTGTTCAGCATAGTGTACAGGTTTTAATTTGTTTAATCTTCACAACAACTCGTTGCCCTTATTATCCTTATTTTACATATGAAGGCACTAAAGCAAGGAAGGGGTAAGGCTTTGCTCAAGGTCAGGCTGCTGGTGAGTGGCTGAACTTGGATACAAGCCCAGGAAACCTTGCTCCAAAGGTACTATGCAGCACAACTCAGGAGTCTCCGTTTCCTGGACTAAAGTGATTTCTTATTAAAAGTGAATTCTTAAGTAACATCTGTAGGCAAAAAAGTGGGCCCAGTACCTTCCCAGAGTCTTTTCTGACTGTAGTAGGCTTTCCTCTATAAAAGGAAGCTATACAAGGAGGGCAGAACTGTTTCCTATTAGGGACTCACAATTCTACCCTCACATGTTGCCCCCAGGACTAATAGCTTCTGTGTGTGGCTTGGAAATCAGTCTCCAGCCTGGGCTATCTGCCTGGGCTGACCTTCCTTGTAGTGGTCCTTTCTGGCAAATGCATGAGTCATCATTTATGAGGCAGTATGAGGTCTGTGTCTGAAACTTCTTATCAGTGCTCCTTCTTTTGCAAATATCTGGTCACTAAATTCTCAGTTTTCAGAAAACTTTGCTTATCCAGCTATGAGTATACTCTCCTGCAGGGCCTCCCCAGTCTTAGAGTAGATTTAATGTACTTTTTTAGGAACCGAGAGATCTTTTCCCATCCTTACAAAGGAACAAATGAAGCGGGGTAATTAACCTGTGACGGGTTACATTTCCCCATCATCGTGCTATCCATGCTGTCTATATGGAGTAAGTTTCCACTATAGTACTTGGCCAAGAAAACCAGTTCCCCTAAATGAATCCGAATAATAAATATCCTCTATTCCCATTTCCATGCTCTGTCTTCTTCTGTTAAAGAAACACAGGGAACTTATCCAGAGGAGCTGGAAAGAAAAGCTAGGGAATCAAAGCTGTTCTCTTGCCAGAAATGCATGTTCTGACAGGAGAAGATAGTGAAGGGTACCCTGTGCCAAATCACATGCTGGTAAGAAGTTATCTGAGATCTGGGGAAACATCTACCTGCTAAGAGCTAGCAGCCTATTAAAAAAAAAATGGGAGTCAGAATTCTTACTTCTTTTCATATAAATTTAGATAATTCAGTTAACCTCTTCAAGCCTCAGATTCTCATCACCACAATAAAGAGTTTATATTTGATCTCTACGGTCCTTTCAGCATGACCACCAACAAATTGTAGGTCCCCACCCAGCAAGAGAGAGAAGGAAGAAACCATCGGACAAAAGAGATCAAATTTGACAGATTCCCAAGATCGGGAAGCACAGATTTCTGCCTAACTGATTCCTTTTTGTGACCCCATAAGGGTAGAAATTTTAAAAAAAGAACAAAATGAAATACACTCATGGTTAATCAAAGGGGATTGAAGGTCATTGCTAACCTCACACCTACCTTGCTTCGCCTCCAGCTCACCTCCCTTGAGACACTCCTCCTTCTCTTTAATGCCTCATCATGATTCTCAAAAACTGTGATCACTCAAGGTTGAAGCTTTTAATCTCCCATGTATAAAAGGATATGCAAATAGAGTTCAGTTTCCTGTTGAGTCTCTGCCAAGGTCTTAGCCTGGTAGTTCTGGGAAAGGAGCCAAAGACCTCATATTTCTTGGCTGTTAACATTCTCCCATCTGTGCTCAAGTCAGCAGCCTGGGCTTCAGGCTATAGCTTGTCTTTAGACTTACACTTTCCTAGATTTTCTAAAGGAACTCTTTAGAATGTTTCTGGAAGAAAGTAACTTGGCTCCCAAGTAACCAGACAGAGGATTATCTGATTATATTTTGAGACAGTAAGAAAAAGACCAGGAAGTCTATATTCCTATGTCATAGCCATAGAATCCAATCTTGTAAGCTACTTGAAGTACTGATATTAATTAGGTCTTAGGCAAGCCTTGCAAATAAGTCATCTGTGTCTCCAACACAGGGTGTCCCACATCATACATACACATGGTGAAAAAGGCAAGCCCCTCAGATGTACTAACAGCCCTGAACAAACAGCCCTATTCACAAACAATAGACCTAGAAAACATAAGACATCTCAATGTGTTTCTGGGCTAAGAGGTTCTGCTAAACAAAGAATTGTCCCCTGTGTCTCCCTGATTGAACTCACAGAAAATACCAACTGCCATTTTTATTCAACACAAGGCATCCAGACCCAAGTTTACTGAAATGTTGTTACCAATATTCTGATGGAAGATTACATGTTCCAAACTTGGCTAAACCTGACCATTCTCTATGCACGAAATTTTCTCTTTTTCTGTAAATGCTCTGGTCTTATTTGTATTTTCTAGTATTTCCCTTCTGAAGCTAACTCCCAAAGGGCTTTCCTGGGCATCCTTATTTCCTTCAGAAGGTCAGTATACAACTTAGGTTTCTGAATTTCTTCAGATATCTCTATGGACAGATTTCCTCTCTCATTTCTCTGTTAACCCAGGCAGTTACCGGGAGCAAAGAGTTCAAGCTTGGACTACCTTGAGAAAGTATATTAGTAAAAAAATGTTCTCAGCATTCTTGTTCCATACCAATTATTCACTTAATGTCTTTTGCAGCATTTATTTCTAAATATCTTTCTCTAAGCTTGATCCTTGGGCTTCCTCTTTATAACATCACACTTTCTTCTTTGAAATCTGCTTATAAAAGTGTTGATGCTCTACAAACTTTCCATCCCTCAGTTTTTCCTTACAGTTCCCTCACCCAGAGCCTTACATGCCCCGCAATAATTGTTCCCAGGTCATTTGCATCTCAACAGGGAAATGAGGCAAACCAGGTCCCTTCTAATTCTCCTTCCTGCTTCTCAACCCAAGGGCCTTACATTCCCCACCTCCTATCCCCTCCCCCAACCCCCACGCACCCATGTCTGTAGTTCTGGAAAGTTAGCTCCACCTTGAGCCACTTGTGGGCATTTTTTCTCAGATATCTGTCCCTGGAGCAGCATTTGGGGACAGAGCCTGAACTCCATTGACATTTTGACTCTTGAAGGTGCCTAACTCAGAAAGACTTGGCAGTTTCTACCTAAATCCAGGACCAGCTACTTTATCACTGTAATTTGCCACACAGATCAAAGGAAAAGTGTGGGCTATCTACATACCCTTTCCTATAAAGGCTCAAAACTAAATCTTAGATTCTACAGGATATATGGGTCCTATAAAGCTCCAGGGAAAAGGCTTAAATGCACCAGTTCTGTGGACTGTAATAGGAGCTGTCCAGATCATTTGCCTTCATTGGAAGAAAGAAGCATTGTCACCTTAGACATCTCCAACTCTCTGGTCTGCATTTGTCTTCCTAATATTATACCTCATTCTATTGTGTATTTACAGCAGATGTACTACACCCAGAGAAAACTGGAAAAATCATCATGGTTTTGTGTTAGTCTGGAGGCTCAAGCTAAAGCAAGTGAATCTGACTCCAGAGTAACATCTTCCTCTCTCTCTGATGCAAAGACTCCAAAGGCTATGTATAAAGCAGGGTTCTAATCACCTTATATTCCATTTGGATGTATTTTTCCTAGCTTCCGTACATTGTTTCTGCACATAGAGAATTCAGTGATGAAAACTGAAGATCTATCTTACATATACTAATTAACTCAACAATCAGTGCAGATTGATTGTAAAGGATGGGGAGATGATTTTGCACCGAGATTCACTAACCTCTATTTTAATGAGAAAAATAATAGAGAAACTTTCTTCCTATAGTGACTTTCTCTCTTGTTAGATTGTTTGCCAGGAGGGGTTAGGATGGTTCTGCCATGGCTCTTTGATTTCCACACCCCAAGCCATCTGGTCTCCATCACATCTGGAGGAATGATCTCTTTGTTCAGCATTGTTCATATCCTCACACTGATCCCAATAGTCAGAACTGACTATACAGATTGGCTAATAAAACTAGACAAGCCCATGTTCTAAGGGAAAGAGGTGGAAAGCAGTGGGATGGTGCTAGGAAAGTGCTCATGTCCACTGCTGACTCAGTCTTCTACCAGCTGTTTAATCCAACAGATGCATTTTCCTTATGAGGCATCAGAGACCCTGAACTTCCACATCCTGTGGTTCCCTATACCCCTAACACCCCACTTTTGAGTTCCTTTCCAATTCAGAGAACAAAAGCCACTGGCTTTGGGCCAGTTCACAGCAGATGTGAGTCGCAACCGCCAACTACCCAGGACAGGGTATGAGAATCAGCTTCTTAGAAATTCCCATACTCTTGTTCCCATCAATCATCTAGCACCTGCTCAAAAACAGACTGGGAGACTTTCTCCTGAACATCTTTAGGGATTTAATGCTTCCTGTTGGGAATTCAGAATATTGAGTTTACTAAGATTTAAGAATACTGAGTTAAGGGGATCATTGGAAAGTAGGCATTACAATTCACATAGACTTAAGGAAAACCTGCAAATCTATCCAAAACTTTGACATAATGCCTTCCTATACCATTGACCTTGCCGATCTCTCTCTCTCCAGCTCCCACGTGGAGATATCTCTCTGTATAGGTATTCAGAGCCATGAGCAGTAGGACCTTTCCTCTGTCCACATGCAAGACAATGGGAATGGGATTCTGCCAATCAGAGTATCATTACTAGTTTGTGCCAAGCCTTGCAAGATCTTTTCCTCGTACTGTAACTGTCTATAAGAGATTGTACCCTGGAGTTCCCTAAGTCTGTAGATTTCTTTTCCTACTTTTTTACATCAGGAAATGGTTCCTACTCTGCACTATTTAGTAAAGCTAAGAAAAATAAAAAGGACAGGGACAAAGTGCAAGGAAAAAAACAAAAGACATATACTGTTGTTGACTCAAGAGTATTTATCACTTGAATTGATAATTAACCTGGATCTTCCCCCAAAAATATAAAGGTCTGTATTAAGATATGTATTTTCATAGGGTCGCTGAAAGAAAATATGAGAATTCGAGAAATGCAGAAGGCTTGAATCCTACAGAATCCACCACGCCCCCAAAAGTGCTTAGCTGTGCTCAGAATAATTCCAAGTCTTGGATTGATAGCTAAGAGTCTTGGTGATAAGAGTAAGAGTCTTGTTGATAAGACTTGGTGACAAGCTTAAGTCTTGGTGATAGCTAAGAGAGACTGCTCCTGGCAGCCCTCTGCAAAGTATAATGTAGGTCATCCATGGCTGCCCCATTCTCTTCTTTCTGTGCCTTTTCCTTGGGCGCATCTCCCCATCACATTCTTCATATGGTTTCGTTCTATTCCCATCAAAACCTGCTGTCAAGAAATGAACTGAAACCAATTCACACTAATTTAGTGAGTGACAAAATTTAGATGGAGGCTGGGTTTTTCTCAGGTTGGGGTGGAATGGAGGAAGCATTGTATGTTAAAGGGGATAATAGGATAATAGCTGTAAGCTAAAGACTAAGACAACCATGGCAAAATTTTCAAACCTCAGAAACGTTGCCCAATGAAAGATGGAAGTTTGTTCTCCACTGGGAGGCTTAGTGTGGATCATTCAAGGAGAGTCTGGAGTCTCCCCCCAAGAAGAGGCCCAGCTAGCGCACACAGTGAACGTCAACCTGCCCATGCAGAAAAGCATGCAGCAGAACCCAGAATTGGGGCAAAGAGGAAAAATACATATTATGTCAATAGGGGGAATAGCTTTGTAATAGCTGACAGCCATTCAACAGAGAAACAAGCATCCTAGTCAGAGAGTGGGTTCAGGTGGATGTCCACACTAGGAAGGTTGTTTACAATCTGGTTGGGTTAGAACTCAATGATCTGAGCTCTTTTTCCTCCCTAGAATTCCTGACAGAAGTCTACGTTGAAAGAAAATCAGGACCACCATCAAAAAGCAACCACAGCTATTATGTTGGTATATTCCTTCCCTGTTTTCTTGTTCAGTGTGTAATTATTACTCTGTAAAAGTAATCATACTCCATATACACATTTCTCTTTCTTAATATTATGTAATCAATTCCTTATGCTATTAGATCCCTTTCCTAATTAGCATTTTTAGTGAACTACATTAATATTATGTCTAGGAACATACTACTATCTACTTAATCAGGTCTCTTATGACTGAGAATTTAGAGGGCTACTACATTTTTCCTAATAATAAAATGTTGTGATGACCATATCTGTATATATTTTTTTCATTATCTAAAGTTAACATATATGTATACGAGAAAAAAATACATAAAAAGTTTGTTTGCAAATCTGAAGTAGTCTCCATTTTCCTCATTTAGAAGATTCAAAATAAAGGTTTTTAGCCAACTTGGATATATAAACCTTTAGGGTTATAACTGAAATTGTCAGATTCTACTTTAAAATGTTTAATGTTCTAATTTAGTTACATGTACATATTTAAAATCACATATTATATGAAATAGATCCATTTTGAAATATTGCTCTTTTCCATCCTCATAACTCAAAAATTTTATTCAAATTCTTCACAAGCATCTCAAATCAATGTATTTGTCCTCAGTAGAGCTGCTTCTTTTAATCTTCAAATATTTTTCCAGAGTATATCAACCCCACTTGTGTCTAAGTTGTTTGAATTATAGCACATTAGGAATCCATGGATTCATGTGAATCTATATATGATTCTGTCATTGAATATGAAACTATCACTGAAACATTTTTGAACCAAAATACCTATTCACAAAACATTAGAAATGTTGTCTTCTCATTTATACTGTAAGCAAATATTCATGGTCTCCACAACAAAACATTTACTTTAAAAGACTGTGAAACAATAGACATTTAACCAATATTCAACACTTGCAGTTTCAAAGGCACACTCGCAAGAATAATTACTAAGTCCTTGTTAAATTACTCACTCATCTTTTTCGCAATCTCAGCTGTTGATTTTTGTAAGTAGCCATGAACTAGCATTAACTGAGATCATTCCAGGTTAACGTGTCTTCTCTGAACTGTACTCAATCATACAAAATAAAATTGTGTAAAAGCATTGTAATACTGCCTTTTATCATTGTTTAAGGAATCAAATATAAGGGACTCTCTCTTCTCTGAGGTTAATAAACCTCACTTTACATTCAAACATACATAACATTTTCCCACAGTGAATTCCTCAAAGTGGAAATATTTCTTCAAACTAGTATGCATATTTTCACTCTCTTGATATTAAATAATTGGCTTCCAATAAAAAATAACAATTTATATCATTACCAACATTTGCCAGTATTGGGAACATCACCTTTTCTATAATTGTTCAACTATCTGTCAGAGGAAAAAAAATGGCTTGTTAACGCTTTATTTGCATTTTCTGTTACTAGAAGATTAAGACATTTTTCCAAGTTTGTTAACCAGTGGCTAACTTTCTTTATTTGTTCTTTGTCTGCTTTTATTCTGGGTTCTTAGCATTTTACTTACTGATTTTTGTGACTGTCATAATTTTGTGCCTCTGAGTTTTACAGCAATTAACCACAATAACAGCACTGGTGAAAGGAAATTTCTATTCTGGGTGGCAAAGTGCCAAGAAAAGGGAGAAAGAAAGAAGAGAGTTTTTGTATTACTGTGTTTCACTGTGATGGGTTACCACAGAGGTTGAAGAGCTTTAAGCCTTTATTCAAAAACACCCAGTTGTAATCTTCTATGTATGTCTCAGCATCAGGAGGAATCTTCTGAGTGTTTCTGGGAGAAACTAATATATGAGCTTGCCCCCTGACTCCCTTCTTTAAGGATTTACTCCATATCACCTACTGTAGTTGTTCCAGAATGTGGGCGAGAATCACCACAGCCATCAGTAATAAATAATTCCAACCACACATTTTAACAACATTTATTAAATATCCTTGTGGCAGCATCAAAGAGAATATCATAGAAGGAGTAAAGAGAATGGAAGTAACAATGGCCGTGAACCTGGCTATTGGGTGGCACACTTGTAAGTGATGATCTAGGTGCACCCATGTCTGTCTCATTTACAAAATTACTCCCTTCAAACAAATCAGTGCCTAGTACAAAACAAAGCAAGTGCTTGGGAACTGATTGTTGTGAATTGAATTTCATCTGGTTGGAATATGACATGCTTATAGAGTCCTTTTTTTTTTTTTTTTAATAACCAGAAAGGAATCCACAAAATGAACCTCTGACACCAAATCCCCAAATCCTAACAGTTCATGTGTCTTGTTCAAATGAGAAAACTGGAGAATGAGGGAGTAGAGATGACAAGAAGGCCACTATCAGGCCGTCCTGGGCAAATGGCCCAGGGATGTGGTGGAGAATATGGATTCTTCATGAATAAATCCTGAATTATCAGAAAGTCACAAGTAAGTAAACAGATGGTGGCAGGGGAAATTTTGCAGGTAGGGTTAGCTGGAAAAAGCTCCTGGAGATGAATCCTGAGTTGGTCTTTGAAGCTAGTGAAAGATCTACCACAACCAGGAATATTATTTTTGAGTCAAGGAATCTCCTTCTGTGACGAAATGCCACCAAACTGTTTCCTCATTGCCGAGCAAAGGCACAATGTATCCCTACCCACTGAAACTGTGTGTTTTTGAAAAATATTTCCTCGGAACTAAGCAATATTTCTTTTCACTTCAGAAAATCAGTCAACGTTAATACTGTAGATCTGAGAGCTTACCAGTCCTGGGCTCTCCTTCACTCTTCTCTTGACCCCTAGTATGTTTGATCAAGAGCACAGGATTAATCCCTTCATCCTGGGATTACAATCACCAGTTAGCCCACCAAGCCCAATTGCTCTTTTTATGTCTAGAAGAGCAAAAGCAATGCATAGGGGGAATAAAATTATACCCAGGCTTCCTCCCAGGTTGTGCACAATAACAAGGCTTATGGCTTAAAGGATAGAATACATCAATCCAAATAAAATCAGAAGAGCCCATTTTCAGGGAATATAAACTGTTCACCAAGATAACACTTAAATGAAATTCTTACTTTTACTTGTTTTCTAAAAGCATAAACTCTTTTAGATATTAATTTTTCAGCATATAGTGATGAATTTTAACATTTCTTTCTGGTATAGCAGACTGGAGACATTCACAGACACAGAAAGAAGAAATAGGATGAGTCTGCTGCTTCACGCAATAAATCACGCAGAAAAAAATATTTCAAACAAAAAAATAAATAAATAAATAAATAAATAAAGTTCTAAAACCCTTGAAAGTCTCAGGTTACTTGCTGGTTGCAATGGGAATATGTAACTTTACAAAAGATAGATTTTTCTGTCACCATCTTATCCTAGGGATCGACCTTCGCCTCATTCAGTCATTATGTCCCTCTTGACATGATGCAATACACAAGATTCAGCCTCACCACACAGTAGTCCTGCCCCAAATCAGTAAATTCACTAAGCCTAAGCCAACCTTTAGTTCTAAAAGGAGACGAGGGAGCTAGAAGAACAAGTTAAAGAATTCCACAAAGAAACAACAGGATAAATCCCAAAGGTGAAATATTCTACAGGACAATAAGCCCTGTCCCTTCAATAATCAATGTTATGAGAAGAAGAAAAAAAGCACAGTGGAGGGAAAGCAGTGGAAGGAGGATTGTCTCATATTAAAGAAACATAAAAGCTTTAACACCAAATGAAATAATCTTTAACTAGATTCCTGTGTTGTTGTTGTTCTTCTTCTTAAGATTTTATTTATTTATTTGAAACAGAGAGAGATCACAATAGGCAGAGAGAGAGGGGAAAGCAGGCTCCCTGCCAAGCAGAGAGCCCAATGTGGGGTTCGATCCTAGGACCCTGAGATCATGACCTGAGCTGAAGGCAGAGGCTTAAGCCACTGCACCACCCAGGCACCCCTGGATTCCTGTTTTTAAAAATCATCTATAGAAGACGTTTGGGAAGAATTGGGAAAATTTGATCATTGACCAGCAACTAAATGGTTTTTAGGGAATTGTTAACTTTGTTAGGTGGGAAGTGGTATTATATTTATGCAGGAAAAATACTTTTTTTAAAAAAATGCATCCTGAAATGTTTAAGAATGTATTGTCTTGGGGAGCATCTGGGCGGCTCAGTCGGTTAAGCATCTTGATTCTCAGGTCATGATCTCAGGGTCATGAGAGCGAGGACTGAGTCAGGCTCCACCCTCAGCCCACAGTCCACTTGAGATGCTCTTTAAATAAATAAATAGATAGATGGATAAATAGATAAATCTTTTTAAAAAAATGAATTGTCATCATGTTTATAATTTATTTTTAAATACTTGACCAAAATATGAGTGCTGTGAAATGTGTAAGCCTGATGATTCACAGACCTGTACCCCTGGGGCAAATAATACATTATATGTTAATTAGGAAATAATAATAACGGGATTCCTGGGTGGCTCAGTGGGTTAAAGCCTCTGCCTTCGGCTCAGGTCATGATCTCAGGGTCCTGGGATTAAGCCCCACATCAGGCTCTCTGCTCAGCGGGGAGCCTGCCTGCTTCCCCCTCTCTCTCTCTGCCTGCCTCTCCTACTACTTGTGATCTCTGTCTGTCAAATAAATAAAATCTTTAAAATAATAATAATAATAAATAAATACTTGACCAAAATAAATAGGAAATACAGCAAATATTAATCACTGTTAATCTAGGTGATTAAGCCTATAGATATTGATTCTATTAATCTCCTTTTTGCATAGTTCAAAAACTTTATAATAAAATGTTTTTTAACGTTTTTGTTTTCAAGTGACCAAGAAATCTGCAGCATGTTTAAATAGGGGAAAAGTGAAATGCAGTATGTTTCTTATCCTAGAAAATTAGCATACCTTCTCAAAGAATACTACTCTGCCCAAAGAACTTCCTGAAGCTGGAGGTGTTTGAATGAATTTAAATGGTATGTTCATATGGCGGATTTTTCCCCCTCAGCTTCCCACCCCCATACGGCACATTTTTAAAACAACAAAGAACTCTCTCGCTGCTACATAGGTAAAATAAATAAGAAAACCACTTAATGGTGAAGTTGCACATTTTGGATTATTCTTATTTGAGACATAGGCACAAATGAGGTATCAAAAATCACTGCCTTGGGGTGCCTGGGTGTCTCAGTGTGCTGGGTATCAGAATCTTGATTTCAGCTCAGGTCATGATCTCAGGGGCATGGGATTAAGCCCATGTTTGGCTCTGGGCTCAATGGGGCATCTGTTTGAGATTCTCTCTCCATCTCCCTCTGCCCCTTCAACCTGCTCTCTCTCTATCTCTCTCTCTCTCTATCTATCTCTCTTTCAAATAAATAATCCTTAAAACAAATAAATAAATAACTGCCTTTCCAGATGAGAGAAAATGATGATAGCACAGGATCAAGTCTTCGTCTTGGGGGAGGGGCACTCCCCAACTTCTACAGACGTACCAATGAACTCCAGTCAATTGATTCTCAAGCTTGCTTCTCCTGCAGTTGGGTGAGCATCCTAGAGGAGGTAAGAAAAGGTTTTGACAAAAGTCAGGGGATGCCAGAGGTCCCCAAAAGAAGGGAACTTGCCTAGACTTATCCATACCTTATATGACTCTCTGTTCAAAATTCTTTCCTCTTTTCATCACTGTCCAGTTGCTAAGTATATCATTTGACCCCTTAACCTGGCAAGTCGTGTTGCTCTATTCCTTCTCTTTGTGGTTTTGCCAGACATCAAGTTACCACCCCAACCACATGCCAGTTAAATAAGTAAACATTATTTATAATGGAAAGCCTGAAACAGCCACAGAAATGTTGGATGGATACTGAAGGCAATGCAGGCTGACTCTCCACCTTCACTGAGCTGTCCCTCTCTCACCAAAGTACAATGATCCTGGATCCAGCATCTGATGCCCAGATTACCGTCATGAAGACACCAGTGGCAGAGGACCTACAATCCATGGTCCTTGACTCTAGAGAATCCAACCAAAGTATCTGAGTCACCTTGATCTTTTTTACAGAACTAGAGCCTGCTGCTCACAGCTTCTGACCATTGTGATGGTCAGATTCATTGATTAGTTGAAGCATCTGTTACAATTGATCTGCTAATCACAAGTCGAGAGTGCTAGAACCAGAGAGAAAGCTCAGGCCTTCCAGCTGCCACTGCAGCTTTGGCAGCACAAATATAGATGTAGAACAGTAAGCAGCTCCCAGGGTTCCCAAGACCTTTTCAAGGCATCCATGATGTCAGAACTATTTTCACAGTAATACTTGCCTTTTTCATTGCGTTGCTATTTATCCTGATGGTGCAAAAGTAATGCGAGGTGAAACTGCTAACCCCTTTGGATGGATCCAGGCAGGGGCATCAGTTCTGTATTAGTCATCATTGTGTTCTTTACCATCATGTCTCTGCAGGGGGAAAAAAGCCAGGGTTACTTTAAAGTATTATTGACTGTATTAGTTTGCTGGGGCTGCCATAGTAAAATATCACATACAATGTGATTCAAACAACAGAAATCTTATTTTCTCATAGTTCTGAGGCTAAAAGTCCAAGACCAAGGTGCCTGCAGATCTGGTTCCTCTGGAGACCTCTTCCCTTGGCTTATAGACGGCCAGGTTCTTGCCATGTCCTCACAGGGTCTTTTCTCTGTGTATTCATAGCACTGTGCTGTCTCTTCTCTTTGTGTGTCCGGATTTCCTCTTCTTGTAAGGACGCCACCCTAAGGACCCATCCTAATCCAATGCAACTGGCCTCATTCTAGTTTAATCATAACTTTAAAAATCCTATCTCTAAATACAGTCACTCTGAGGTAATGGGAGAGAGGACTTCAACATGTGAATGGGGGGAGGGGGTAAGGGCACATAATTCAGTCCAAAACATTGACAAAGCAGGAAAACTATTAATTTTATTAAATCTCATCTCTGGTATGTGTGTCTTTTTAGTATTCTGTGCCAAAAGAGGGAGTACACATAAAACACTTCTCCTGTGTTCTAAATTATGATAGATATCTCAAGGGAAAACATTTGTGCAATTAGTTGAATTGCAAGCTGAACTAGCCACTTTTTCCATGAAACATCACTTTTGCTTGAAAATATAACTGACAGATAAACTGTGGTTATTCAGACTTGAGTATTTGGTAGGCATCTTCTTGAAAACGAATGAACTGAGCCTGTCACATCAAGACAAACAACTGAAAGTTCTTGCTAATGATAAAAATCTAAGCTTTTAGGAAAAAGGTAGAGTTTAGGAAAAATTCTGTCACCATGAGCTGAATGGCCCCCCAATGTTTAAATACTTTTCTGATTTAAAGATACTGATGGTGACACTAACAACTATGATAGCTTGATACTGTATAATGAAATGTGTCAATGTGTAGAAGTTGCCTAAATCCTTGAACCAATTATCTCCCAAATAAACAAAGGCTAATGTTACAAAACCACGCCTGGGCGAAAGTTTTGTCTGAAATGCAAGCTAGACCAATGAATTTTAATCAAACAGAATATGAGAAGTTCATTAATATGGTTTCAGATTCCACATGGCAACTAACATCACTTTTCAAACTATATATACATGTAAGGCCAGAGTTTTCTCATATCTTTTAACCAAACCAGCATATTGCAGGAGATGGAATGCCTAAGTACACCTGAGAATCCAGCTGCCTTCTAATAAGCCAGCTCTGCCCTGACAGATACTTGAATATGATCAAACACCCCCAGTATCTCCCTTCCTTCCATCTACACTCCCCCATGTTTTCTAGCAGTACCTTCCTGTAGGGGATATAAAGTATCTTCAACAGCCTGATATTCTCCTTTGAATTCCCTGCAGTTTGTTTATAACCCTCAGAATACATGTCAATACACCGGAGTGGAAATAAATAAAGCTATTTCAAAGTCCACAATCCCAAATATTTCCAACCTGCAGAATGCCCCTGACCAGCACTTACTTCATTTTTGCCTTGGTTTCCCATGAGTTTTCTCAAAGTGTCTCTAAGAGTCTCTAAACATGGGACCTGGTCTTAGCTGGGACTGGATAATTCCATGGAAGCCCAGTTTCCACACAGTTTCCAATTCTTCTGTTCCACACACACCCCGCCTGCCCCCACCCTGAGAATGTGGTTGCCCAGCACAGAGAACAGGGTTCAGCATCCTTCCAGAAAGAGCTGAACTTTAAGATACACCCGCTCTGTGTCTGTTCCTCCCCTTTCCCACAGAAAAGTGTCTCATACGACACCGTGACACCACAGAGAAAAAGAAAATGACAGGTTGTCCAGCAGTCTCTGGCCACTTCAGGGAAGGAGGTCAGCTATAGGACTGAGATACTTTCAAATGATAAATGCCAAAACAAAAACCAAAAAAGACCAGGTATTTGCCTAGTGTGCCAAAAAATAACACATGACTAGGAACTGGGGTACTTGATTTCTTGCATACTTCTTTAAAACTAGGTATCTTGGAGAAGTTATGAAGCCTCTCTGGGTCTTTCTAGACTCTTGCATCTGAACACCCAAGGAAGTGAGTATTAATGATCACTGAGGTCTCCCCAGCTCTGACCCTCCAGGCTTCCTCTCCAGAGACAGAGACACGAGTGATCCTTGATGACTCACATGAGTGGAGAAGAATGTGATTTGAATGTAGACCAGGTGAAACTCATTTCTCTGTGACTTTAGAATATATTTCATGGGGTGCAGCAAATCACAACAAATTTACCTTCCCGATGATGCTTAGCTCGGGCTAATGTTAAAAATCAACTTGCTCACAAGGAATGTTGCTAGGCTCCACTACACAAGCGTAAGTAGTATTCCATAAGGCAGGCTAGTGCCTGCGAGAAAGGAAGGGACCCAGAGTAAGGAATGTGTAGGTTCTGGCCATGGCTGTGTCACTTCCTCACTTATCCTCTCTGAACGTGAGTTGTTTCATCCTTAGCATGGATTCAGAAGACACTTTCTGAGCACTCACTGAGGCTCCGGAGATATACAGAGATGAACCAGACAAATCCCTTCTCTCAAGGGTCTCAACCTATTGAAAGAGAGAAAAATGGTTTTGATGAACTCTCTTCTGCACACCTCTGTTGCAGGGAAACAGAGGGAAAGGATGGGTATCTAACCCAGTGCGGTCTTCTGTTATCAGAGAATTCACCAGCAAAGCTAAGGCCAGAAAATGAATAAGAGATAAGGAAGTGGGTGAGATCCAAACTGGGGAATCGAAGAAGAGAAGGGCTTTTCAGGCAAAAGCAATCGCATAGCAAAGGCAAAGAGGTATGAAAGGACATGGAGCTTTCAGGAAGCAAGTTGTTCAGGGCAGCTGAGTTCAAGGGAGCAAGTGAAAAGTACAAGATGTAGGCCTGATTGGTAGACAAAAGCCTGCGTTCCATATCATTTCATCCTGAAGAGAACGGGGAGCTTCCAATAATTTCAAGCATGTAATTTCATAGCCAAGATCCCCCTAAGGCTTAGCATCTGTATTAATTAGCTATTTCCGCTGTGATTATGATCTGTAACAATCCCGAATCGCCAGTTGCTTACAACAACCAACATATATTGCTTTTGCTCGCTGTTCTGCAGTCCAGCTGGACCTGACTTCAAGACGTGAGTCGGATTCAGCTCTTCCCAGCATGTCTTCTTTTTAGGACTCAGGATGAAGCAGCAGTGACTTCCCGGAGCACACTGGTCTCATGGCAGAAGAAAGAGGTTTAAGAGTGCTGGTGAAAATCCATGATGGGACTTCTCTTGGAGCCTCGCATGCTGTCACTTCCATCCATGTTCTATCAGTCCAAGTACGGCCAGCCCCAAAGTCAACACAATGGGATGTATACTCTGCTTGTCGTATGCCTTGCAGAGTCATTGGGTAAAATACCTGAGCACACACTTCTGTTGCAGGGAGGGAGTGAAGAGTTGGAAGCCACACAGGCACATTCTCATCAGGATTCATCACCCCAGATCTCTCTACCACAGCCAGGGGATTGTAAGATTCACTGCCCCAGACCCATAAGGTTGCCTGGTTTAGGTTTTGATATGACTCCAAAGTTTCCTGCTTTTCCATCCCCAACTTTTTGTTTCCTATAACTAGTTCTATTCAAACCAGCTTTTAGTAGTTGCTTGGGAAAGCCTACACCAGCACTGGGAAGGGGTCAGTGGGTCTCAGGCAGGTTAACAAGTATCTTAATTCATGATCCCACACAGTTAACCTCCTGCAGTTTCAAACCCTAGCACCTAAAACCAGTTCTACTCAAGAGTTCAGGCTGTAATTCCTCGTTCTCATCTGGCCTTCCCCAGGAGACCCACATTTCCTTGCTTTCTGTCCAAAGCCATCCCATTACATTAATACTGAGAGAGGGACACCTGGGTGCCTCAGTAGTTAAGCATCTGCCTTTGGCTCAGGTCATGATCCCGGAGTTCTGGGATTGAGCCCCACATCAGGCTCTCTGATCTGCAGGAAGCTTGCTTCTCCCTCTCCCACTCCCCCTGCTTGTGTTCCCTATCTCCCTGTGTCTCTCTCTGTCAAATAATAAATAAAATCTTTAAAAAAAAAATACTGAGAGCATAACATTTCTTCTTTTCCTTTTTTCCTCTTCACTCTTTGGTTTTTGGTTTTTTGGGGGTTTTTTTGTTTTTGTTTTTGTTTTGGCAGTGGGGCTTGTTTGGTTTTGTTTTGTTTTTCAACAAAAGAATGTTGGACTCTGTATATGAAGATGAAGTTGCTTGGAACTTATGAAACAGGAATGCAACCATATGTAGGGTGGGAAGGAGTTGTCACAAAGATTATAAATAAAATTGTGATGACATAATCAAGCCATGGATTTGCATAAGATCTTCTAGAGAGAGTGGGAAAATAAACCTTTTTAAAATCTTGGTCCTGGGGCACCTGGGTGGCTTAGTCGTTAAGCATCTGCCTTCAGCTGGGGTCATGATCCCAGGGTCCTGGGAATAAGCCCTGTCAGGCTCCTTACTCAGTGGGAAGCCTGCTTCTCGGTCTCCCACTCCCCCTGCTTGTGATCCTGCCCTCGCTGTCTCTCTCTCTCTGTCAAATAAATTAATTAAATATTTAATAAATTAAAAAAATAAAATAAAATCTTGGTCCCTTTTGATAGCAACAGTATCAAAATGCACACTTTCCTTAAATGGTTATCATTTAATAATGCCACTTTGTTTTCACAGTGATAGACACAGAGATCACAGGCAAACCAGGACTAGTGTGTAGAGGGCCCCAGAGGAGTTTTCAAAAAGGGAATAACTTGTCAAAAACCAGAGGTCAGACAAGAATATAAATAACAAGTATCCACTGAATTGGGCCAGCGTAGCCATATCTTGTGATATGGGCCCCGCCTTGCACAAGGACACTCACCTGAAGGGACAAGCAAGGCTAAATTCAGCTCACGCCCTGCCAGCCGAGCCAAGGCCCTGGTGCAGGGCTGCATCAGCTGGAGAAAGGGGCCGCTTTTATAAAGCACACAAAGGTGCCATCTGTTTGCCAGACTTGAACCAGCCCGAGGGGCTGCCTCTGCATTTGCCCAGCACGGTTGCCTTTTCGACATCACACAAAGCACCATATGGCCCACTGGCCCTGGATTTAACGACCAGAGAATCAATGGAGAGGATGAAATTTTAAATTTACATGACAGCCCTCTGTCAACTATATAATACTGTTCAGGTGTAAAGTGGGGCAGGCAGAGGTGAATGGGAGGCTTAGCAGGTCACAAAAGAAGTCTCACCGACCACAGACATCTTCTGCCCAACCCACAGCATGTAGAATCCCTTTGAGACATCCAGAAGTCTGACAGATTCCTCTATGGGAAACCATCTGAGAGGAGAATGGCCAGAAAGCACAGATGGGAACGGACGTGATGACTTCTGAATGAACATTCTGGTCGCAAACTCCAGGGCAGATCCAGCCAACAAGGCAGAAAAGCCTCAGACAGAAGCAACCAGGCAAGCCTGCCTGCCCCCCAGCCCCTACCCCGCAGGCAGTCAAAACCCTTTCATCTTGCCGGAGCCTGACTTGAAGCAAACATCAGGCCCCAGGGGTGCTCAGAGGCCACATAGAGTGAAACCAGGGGAGGTTTTTGTAAAGCTCTGAAGCACTGTGATTGGTGGGATACCCACAGTGCTACAAAAGCCACAGAGACCCATACAAAAACTGCAGAGCATTTCCCTGGGAAATCCTCAGCAGGGCTGCCAAGCCCCAGGGGATGAGCGCTTCGGGGAGCCACCCCTCTTTATTCAGGGACTCAGGAAAGACACCAGGAAGTTGACTGGACCAGAAGGGACCCCCAGCTGCTGACCTCTCACTCCCTCGGATGAAACTGGCTTTTCAACATGTTCCCGCATCTGCGTGTGGGGAATACAAAAAGGGTGTCTCTTCAGAACATGTCCTGGTTCATGTTGATTCTATGGTAAGAGTTATATGAGCCATCTCATATGGAATTTCTGAATCCAAGTCCCTAGAGAGATCTGCCTGAGTGCTCGGCTTTACAGTTGGAGAAGACAACTTCAAAGAGAGATTGACTTGTTTTTAGGCAATCGCCAGCCATAGCTGTTCATTCCAATGCTGACTGTACCATAAATCCCTGGCAGCTTGTCAGGGCTTCACACCGGTCCCTCACCCCTTGTTATGCCAGACCCTGTCTGTCCTTAAAGTAGCACTGGGGAATGTGAAGGCCTTGACTCTGGAACAGTCAGGAATCCAAGATCCATCTTCTTGGCAATGCTGGTTTTCCAAGACTGAGAGTTAGGGGTGGGTCTACAAGGGAGAGCAATCTAAAACAAGAGAAAGCAACAACAATTCAGAGGACGTCGTGAAGCATACTATATTAGAAATGGTCGCTGTAGGAATACGGGCTCCTACCTGCCCCTCAGTCAACAGCCTCCCCAAGGCAACCCCCCTCCCACCGCGATTGATTAAATCATCATAAACCCGTTGAATAAGCAATGAGGGGCATCTTTCTAAGAGCTGAGCCCTAAAGACCCTCCAATCCTAAAGGTGATAGGAGGAGGAGCTCCCAAGGAGGGCTGCTGAGGTTTTTGGAATGGCCTCAATTGCTGTGATACAAACAAGCTCTTCTTTGGAAAAGGGACTCGCCTCACCGTGGAAGCACGTAAGTAACTCATTTCTTTACTTTTCGAGTTTAGAGGCTCCTCCATTTAAGGGGGCAGAAATATCAGGAAATGCGATGGGTAGTAATAGCACCAAAATAGTGTCAAGGAGGGAAGAGGTGAACTATGGTTAGTCCCCTCGTTAGGAGTTAGGAGGAGGTTTGTCTGTAAAAAAAAAAAAAAAAAAAAATAGAGTCTGGGGGAATTAGGGTGGCTCAGTTGGTTAAGCTTCTGCCTTCAGCTCCGGTCATGATCTCAGGGTCCTGGGATCGAGCCCCACGTCAGCTCTCTACTCAGCAGGGGACCCTGCTTCTCCCTCTGCCTCTGCCCTGGACTCGTGCTCGCTCTCTCTCTCTCTTTTTCTCTCTAAAATAAATAAATAAAATCTTTAAAAAACAAAAGAGATAGAGAGAAAGAGTCTGGGCTGTGAAAGAACCCACACAGCTCTGGAGAAACCGAGAAAAAACTGCCTAATCTGTGGGATTCCTGCCAGACTATAGAGACCAGATTCATTGGCTTAACCCCCCCAGGAGAGAAGTGATAGGGAAAAAGGCTGATCTGAGTCCGTGATTCTATCAAAGTTCAAATTCTATCAAATTATATAAATAATTCTGACCTTCTTCAGGCTGAGAGCAAGAGAGAGAGAGAGAGAGTGCGCGAGCTCCGTGGCCATAGAAGGTGAGGCCAGAGGGTGGTCACTGGTGCTGCTACATTTCTTTTCAGAAAAAAAGGAACCAGGCATCTGCTTCTAATTGATTGAGCTACAAATGGAAGCTAGGTTACTAGTGAGGAAGTGGGAACATTCTGGTTCCCAGTGAGACCAGATTCCAAGCAGAACAAAGTGAATGTGTAATGTTTCCAACTAAGAAATGCTTTAAGCCTGTAGGACGCAGACAGGAGTAATCCCCTAAGGACTCATGGTGTTCGTCTTCCTCACTAAGAAGATCTGGTGCCACTCACTAATTAACTGTTATAAAAGAATCAGTGCTAAAGTTGTCAAAGGATTGCACTCAACACAGAAGGCATCTTTTCATGTCATATAAGTGACATTTGAATCCAACCTTGTCTTGCTTTAAAAAAAGATGCAGTCTCTATTTGGCAGTAGCTTCCAGTTAGATAGTAGATATTAATATTAAGCCAGCAAAGGTGAAAAACAAATACAAAACTCCATTCCAAAGGTCCTAGAGAAGTCTAACAGTGGGGTCAGTGGTCCCAAACCTGCTGAGGGGCTACTGGACAAGTGACAGCACACTCTGGCCTGGTGCCTGGCATTCAGCTTGTGTTGTCCGAGGTAAGCATAGGTTACAGAGGGGTGCAGAGGGAGAATGTGAGGGGGCGGGCTCCTCTCAAAAAATGCGGAGGTGGATGAGGTGCAGGAGGGGTACCATTGAGGGCAGAGGAAGGGAAAAGAAGGAGAGCAAGGGGCACCTGGGTGGTTCAGTTGGTTAAGTGGCTGCCTCTTGATTTCAGCTCAGGTCATGATCTCAGGGTCATGAGATCCAGGCCTGCGTCGGGCTCTGTGGTCAGCATGGAGTCTACTTCAGGATTCTCTTTCTCTATCTGCCCATCCCCATGCTCGCATGCTCTCGCTCGCTCTCTCTCCTTCTCCTCTCTCTAAAATAAAGAAATAAATACTCAAAAAACAATAAAAGGAAGGTGAGCAGGCTGGCCATTCCCAGACCACATACATACACTATAGGGAGAAGCAAGGTAGGGCTTTGCATCCAGAAAGAGATAGAGATCCAAAGCTGTGCTAGCATGGTCAGAGCAGAGAAATTCCAATTTTAAAAAACAAGAAAAAAAAATCACAACAAAAGTTTGAAGATTCAGAGCACCTGGGTGGCTCAGTCGTTAAGCTTCTGCCTTCCACTCAGTTCATGATCCCAGGGTCCTTGGATGGAGCCCTACATCGGGCTCCCTGCTTGTCCGGAAGCCTGCTTCTCCCTCTCCCACTCCCCCTGCTTGTGTTCCCTCTCTCACTGCATCTCTCTCTCTCTGCCAAAAAAAAAAAAAAAAAAGGTTTGAAGATTCAACTACTTCAGCCCCTTGTCCTTACACCTCATTGGCATCAAAATTTCTCAAAAATAATAGTTTATCCACATTCTCTGTGAAGTTAGTGACTGATTTCTCTAGTCTCCCTTTGTTCACCACATTCTTCTTAATAAATGAAGTCCTTCTGTTTCCTGAGGCTATGATCCAGTGTTTCCCTAAGTGTTGATGTACAACCCCTGATTCTATATGGTATATAGACTTACTTTTCATTTTAATTGTGTTATCTTTTAATGGATATCAAATTAGTGACAACTAGTTTGTCAAACCCATGTGACTTAAAGTTTCCTTTTAATTATATTTTAAATTAAAAAGTGAACAAATTTAAAGAAAACTATTAGGCAAATTATATGACCAAAAAAAAAAATCCAGAGATGTGATTAATTGATGTTTGAGAAACACTGAGCTGGTACGTTCCATCAAACTTTGAAATGAAAAGATAAGGGGCACCCAGAGAGAGAAGGACCAAGAATATCTTTGAATGGTGTTTTCTTTTTTAACCAAATAGTATTGCGTTGAAGAGGCCTCACTGCAAAACCAGAGCCTTTATATTCTCAGAAGCCTACTTCCTTCTGAAGCTTCCTTTCCCTTGGATACTCCTTTCGAGTCCTTACTTCACCAGTCCTTACCTCCTGGGTAGCACAAAGCTAATAGTAGGTCTACACAAAACCACAGCCCCAAATCCATCAAACTTTCAGCCCTCTGGATAGAGAAAACCTGGGGATGCCACTTAACTTCATAAAACAGAACAAGAGAACAGGACCAAAAAGCATGGAATAAAGAACCACAATGTAAATGTGTGCTACTGACCATGACAATGACAGGAGCTTAGAAAAGACATATGGTTGTCAGGAGCATCTTCTTGAGATACACTTGGAACAACTTGTATTCTTACATGTCATCACTATGTCAACTACCACTTTCTGGGTGTCTACTGTGTATCAGGCCACTGGACGAGGCACATTCGTTATTAATGAATGTCATTTTACGCACTTCTCACAATGACCATGCTGAACTATGACCCACCTGTTCACAGGTGGAGGGCAGGTTCTCCAAGATCACAGAGCTTAGGAAAGGCAAAATGTGTATCATCTGTCTGATTCCAACATCTGTGCACTTAAGGACTTTTCTTTTCTGTGGAGACTCCAGTTTGATTGAGGCACCCGTGGAGGCTTTTCTCGCATGGCCCAGCTCCCTCCCCTCCCACCCTCCACACTGGGCTCCTTTCCAAGCCACCAGCAGAGTCTGAGGCCACCGTTAGGCTGTTTCCCTTCCCACCACCATCTCCACCACCGTCCTTCACCAAGGGAAGCAATTCTGCCCCACCATACCAAAACCAGTTACCCAAAGAGGTATTCTTCAGGCAAGGCCCATTCCCCACACTATACCCCTGGACTCGAGGGTCCCTATACTCAGAAAGATCCAGATAATGACCAAATGATCATCCTGAGAAAAAGGAGTCCAGAAAATCCCAGGCTCATCAATGCGTTACCAAGAGATAACATTCTCATTCCTGTCTTTGGCATTCCCTCTCACTCAGGATGAACATCTCCCAGAACCAAGTGTATTTTTTTAAACCTCAGTGTAGCTGACACACAATGTGACATTAGTTTCAGGTGTACAACATAGCGACTGAACAAGTTTATACATTACGCTATGCTCACCACAAGCGTGGCTACCATCTGTCCCTGTACAACACTATTACAGTATCATTGACTATATTCCCTCTGTTATGCCTTTATCCTATGCTACAGCTTATTTATCCTGTAACTGGAAACCTGTATCTCCTGTTTCCCTTCCCCTATTTGCCCTTTCCCTACCCCACCCCTCTGGCAAGTATCAGTTTCAGAATGGACCCTGTGGTCTACAGTGTCTTTGCCTGGTACCACTTTCTCCCAGGGATTCACAAAGCTCTCTCCCATTCCTTCTCCAGGTCTTTACTCAATGTCACTTCTAGTGACACCTTCCCCAACCAGCTCCTATAGTCCCCTTACTCTGTTTTATTTCTATATGCTCCTATCTACCCAAAACTTTCAGATGCTCATTGACCATCTGTCTCCCTTGTTCCCTGAGGGCAAGGTCTCTGAGTCGTTCCTCACTGTATCCACAAAGATAGTGAAGGCACTAAATAAATGTCTATTGAATGAATGAATGAATGAATGAATGGATGGATAGATGATCAGTTGTGGCATAAGGCAAAGGGAAACAGAAATAAAAGCCTACTAGGAACCTGCAGAGGCAAAGCCTCGTCCTAGCATCCTAGCTCCCCAACCTGTGACAAGTCCCTGTCCCTGTTGCCGGGCTCTCTTCTCGCTGCTAAGCGAATCAGCATGAACAAAGCAGACAAAAATTCATGCCTTACTGGAGCTTTCACTCTAATGGCTAAACACAGATGATAAACCAAATAAATAAATAAAATATATAGTATTATGGGTGGTAATAAGGCCCATGAAGGAAATAAAGCGGGAGGTGAATGTAAAAGATGAGAGAAGGGAGTGGTGTGCAGTTTTTAACAGAGGAGTCACACAGATAGCCTTCCTGGAAAGGTGACATTTGAGCAGAGACCTGAGGAGGTGACAGAGTGAGCCATGTGCAGATATCTGGAGGAAGAGCACCTCTAGGTAGGTGATGAGAGTGAGAAGGCCTGTGTGACTGGAGGAAAGTGGAAGTGACGGGGAGAGAATTTGAAAATGAGGTCAGGTTGGTAATAGGCCTGGGGAGGGGGCAGCTCATGGGCCACCGTTAGGACTCCAGTCCTTACTGGGACTGGGAAGGGAAGATTGGAGAGTGCAATAGAGGTCACAACTGACCTTGAGAAAAGACCAAGGGAGACAGAAACTTGGATTCCTGGCCTCACCCTCAGCCCTAAGAAGTGAGCACTGTCATCTTAAAATCCAAAGAAATAGGATTCTGTTCTCTCTTAGTGACCTTTCCCTACCAGCCTGCCCCTGGGAAGCTCTGTGCTTGGGGAAATTATACCCCTTGCTTCAAGTAAAATGTATTTTCTCTGAGTCTAACATTAATGAACATTCCAATCATTCCACCAAGACTTTCTAGTTTACAGAGTGCTTTATATATACCCTTTCATTTCATCTTAGGAACCCCCAATATAGAAGATATTATCCTCATTTTATAAAGGAGGCAAATGAGGCTCTCTGAAATTGGCTAAGATTACACACCCAGTGAGCAATAGGGTCCAACTAGATTTCAGGTCTTCTGATATCTTTCTATTACTGAGACCCACTTCCCATTTGAGTGATTTTTGAAGTATGATCTCCAGTCCTTTATGGACTGTAAATGGATCTGAAAATGTATACTCTCTCCCTGGTTCTCATAAGTGACATGGGCAATCTTATAGACTCTGATTTTTACAGATGACAGAGGCTAATTTAACTGTCACTTTTAAGGGTGAGTAGATCATTGAAAGCTTGTTACAATGTGATATTCATGAGTATGTTATTAAAATGCACTGAAAACTCTAATTCTATTTTATACTAAGAAGTCTGGCTGTTGCACAATGCTGGACATGCACATGCAAAGCTCTGACTGGACATGAAATGGAATTCTGCTAAAATGAGGAATGAGTGGGGGTTTGTAACTCACTAGATCTTTGCCCCACCTCGCTGTAGCCCCAAGGCTGAGACCCACTACTCTATGACCAACGTTCCACCTTTCTTCCCTCTGGATCAAACTAAGAAATTCCTTTCCGGTCTCTCTCATTCAGCATGCGAGTTCATTCTCTCTCATTCAGACTGTAACACACCAAAGGCTCAGATTTCTATTTAACAAAGGAATCACCTCCTGCTTTGGTCCTGAAGGATAGCCCCCAAGTATGAAGAGCAAAGAGGTTAGTCCAGATAGACAGAAATACCATCCAATAGCTATCACGTGACTTGGCAACTGGCTCCAGGGTTGCCCAAAGAGAAAGCAAGGGAGTTTTTAGATGAGGTCTATTGGCTGTGCTGTCCAGCACAAATGATCCCCTGGTCTTTGGCAAAGGAACCTATCCGGAGGTGGAACCATGTAAGTGACTCCTTTCTCCTTCTTGTGACAACAGGTTTAGCTATTATCTTTGTTAAATATTTTTCCAAGTCACCAACTTGGGAAACACTTGAAAAGATCTAGCCAACATGTAATTTGGCAAAGGATGGTTTGAGGAGCAGGGACTCAGTCTCTGATAAGGTCCAGCATGAAGTATGTGTTGCAGTCGTCCTGGTGACCCACTATCTTTCCTGGAGAATATGTGTTGTCTTCCTTCCACCTGACTAACTTTAGATAACCAACTTAGCACCGTGCATTCGCCATTTACAGATCCAGGTCATAATCAGACCTGTATTAAATACATCTAGCAAATGAGAGGTATGATGGTGAGCATGTCAGACCAAGAGTTCAAAGACCAAGATCCAGTCCTTATCTTTGACTGACAAGCTCTCTGACTTGACTTCACTGAACTTTAGTTTCCCTCTAGGTAAGCCAAGGGGTTTCTAAGGTGTCTTCCAGCTTTAGCACACGATGATTCTGATTACCATATAAGACCAATTCTTAGGGAAGATTTAGTAGGAAAAGCAAGGAAGTCCAATGCTGTGAGTGTCTTATGACCAAGTAAGAATTCTGTGATTTGATTTTTTTTAAAGATTTTATTACTTATTTGAGAGAGAAACAGAGAGAGGTGTGTGTGCTCGAGTGAGGGGAGGAGCAGAGGGAGAAGCGGGCTCCCAAATGAGCAGTGATCACCCTGGCATCTTGACCTGAGCTGAAGGCAGATGCTTTACCGACTGAGCCACCCAGGCTCCTCCCTGTGATTTAATTTTTTTTTTAAAGGTACTGGAAAAGGAGTCAAAACTATCCTTATGGATCCATTAACTCTTGTGTCATCACAGAGGTTTTGACAAGTGAGTGTTGAGGCTCCTCCCAGTCCTATCATCTATTACTTGGGTTCAATGTGTGGAAACTAGAGTCTGAGTAAGGCCCAGCCTAGCCACTCACTACCTTAACCATACTTAGCTTCAGTGACTTTGTCTGTAAGAAGCATCTAATAATATCATCTCATGGAGTTTGTTGCAATAATGTTTGCTGAAGTAGTATAAACACAAGACATTTGTAAGTAGCAAAATACTTATACAAATGGTAGTCACCTATGATTATTATGACCATTTGGGTGGCCTCCAATCTTTTGCATCAATAGCTCTTGCTCCAACCATCGTGTTCTTTTACCTCTAACTGAGGCATAGTCGTTTATGATTGACTTGAGCCTCATAGTTATGTTTCCACTAACAATAGCCATTTGTCAGCAAATTTGTTAGCAAAGCCAAAATTCCTTTCTCCCTTGGGAAAATATGATCGTGAAGCAAGTTTAGAGGGTAAGTGATGACGGGTTGAGGAGGTAATAGCAGAAAACCTAGGGACTTCCCTAAATGCCAACACTCAGAAGATAACACATATCAAACAAGCTGCCAAAATATAATGCTTAGACCTCAGAAACTGTTGCAGAGTTTTATGTCTCCAACTACACTCGTTCTGCTCTCCCCACCCCTTCCAAACATGGACTACGAAGAGGGCAAATAGGTAGCGAGGTTTTTCGTAATGATGTGTGAGGTGGTGTAATGAAGCACAACTTGTCTTTGGAAGAGGGACTTGACTCATCGTGGAACCAAGTAGGTTATGCATTTTACTTCAGAGCATATATTCCTCTGGACTTGTAGCCTAATCCTGAATGAATGGAACTTCTTGGGAAGTCAGGAAGTTCCAAACTGGAAACCCACTGTTTTATTGTTCCAGAGAGTCAAGGTAAAATATGAGGACAAATTCATTAGGTTTCTCTTAGGAAAATATTCTATATATGCATGGAAACTCAGTTCTGATGATTTATAGCAGTAAGCCTTCTACAACGGCCTGAACTAAGCCCTTGGTCAAGCTTTTGGTCCCCTCCTCAATCAGGAACTGGGAACAGGGAAAAGGCAAGCTCTAGGTGAGGAGAATCTTCCACTGTTTATGAGGACAGAGAGTCCTGGCCATGATGTAAGAAAAGAGATGGTTAAAAAGAAGAAAAATATTATTAAGGAAGGAGTTAGATCAAGATAGTCTTTTCTCCCTCAGATGACAAAAGCCAATCTTGCCCTTGTGTCGATCCCCAACACCCCATCCTAGTCTGGGCCAGCCAAGAGCAGTTAATGGGCTCACCTCTTCTGTTAGCCCGGAATCCAAGGACTCTACATTGAATGTAGAATTCAGGAGCCTACATCCAATGTAATCACAGCCACCAACTTCAGGACAATAGAGAAGTAATGGTGCTCTCCTAAGGATATTGTCCACTGATAATCTGTTCCAGGGCTTGGAGATCCAGGGGTGATATTCAAGTAGTTTGGGTGACTGCCGACAGTCAGTCACTGGGACCGGCCCAGAGAGCAGTAGTCTTTCAGAAGCTTTTCTAATTGCAGGCATTGCCCCTTACATGGTTAAACTTTATCTCAGAGGAAATAAAGAAGTGGAAAGTTACGTAAATGGGGCAAGGTGGACAGTCTTGAAAACAGCCAGTAGTGTCAACATGGCGTCTGCCACTCAGAAGGAAACATAACCTTACAGGGGTTCTTGATTGCCTGTTGCTTCCAGGGAAGTAGTGAAATTTGAGGAGTTGTCTCTGAAAGGAGAGAGACTAGAAAGAAAGAGGGAAACAATCGTGTTGTAGCTGATTGCAGTCTGATCGATGTTGGGCAAATTGAATCTGAGCACAAAGTATTGTGTTTCATTTTCCCTTTAAATCATTTCCACTTGAAATTCAGAATTATCTGCAGTGTTAGAATCAAATCTCTGAGGCTGTGCCTTTGGGAGCCTTAGGGAAGAAGGAAAGAGATGAAAGTGATGCTTAGCCCCTCTGCTGGGACGCTGACCCATGCTCTTCAGCAATACTCCATTTACTTCTTTAGTTTTCTCTTCCTGCCATGATGGAGTGTAATATGATTATGTGAAGCTCAGGTAAAGAAAGTGAGAATCTCAAGTCAAGCCCTCAATCCTTAAAGTTTTGACAGCAAATAATGGCCCTATCCAACCGTCATTCCCTTTGGCTCTAGCCCTAGACTCTTGATTTCTGGTGATGAGACAGAGTAATCTATATGGTCTTAAAATTCTATTTCACATGATTATTGTATCCTCCTGAAGCTTGCATCTGGATCCAGAGACAGGAGAAATTATAAAATGAAAACAAACAGTCCAAAGCAAGCAGCGGCTTCCCTGACCTACATCCATTACCTGTGGCACCACTGGGCTCCCTGTCGGCTACCAACTTCTTGTTCAACCCTTGGATCCTTAGAATGCCTTTTCCTGGGCTCAGGGAATTAGGAGACAGATTCCTTATTATTGTGAGACTCAGTCTGAGTGATGGGAAAGAAATTAGGTTTCTAATCAAAAAGCAGAATTTGTGACCCAAGAGAAGGAAGCAGAATATGAGAACGAGACCTGTATCTAAACCCTCTTCAGCCTGACACTCGTTATAAGAAATGTCACCAGTCAGTGACCCATCCCTGTTCCTAAGCTATCATGTTCTTCTTGAGGAGGTCTCCCAATAAACTGGGAGTTAAATTTACCATCTTGAAGGCAGCTACCTGTACCTGTCACCTTCCTCTCTCCCTCTATGTCAGCCCTGTCCCCTGTCCCAGTGCTTCCTGGCTGAGATTCTGGGCTCACAACCTCATCCAGCAAACTATTATTAGCTTCAAAGGGAACTGAGATGCTGTGCACTCAGCCCCTTGATCTCATCAAGGGCACCTTTGTAGTTCTCAGAGTTGTGGGGTCTCTAGGCTGAGACCCCGGCTGGGGAGGCAGGGCACAGATGTGCTCACCCAGGCCCTAGGGCCAGCCCCAGGCTGGTTAATTGTGAGGCAGCATTGCGATGTGCTCCTGGGATACTCGACAGATGTTTTTTGGAGCTGGCACCAGACTCTTCGTGGAGCCACGTGAGTTGCCTTTTTTCCCCTCTATTTCTAGAGATAAACTGAGTCCTGGCACTGGGGCTGCCATCCAGTTTACATTCCTTGGGAAAGTAGAACTAGGTGGAGCACCCCAGATGTGGGGGTAGGCTAGAGTAAAGTCACCAGGCTGAGTCACTGAAGTAGCTCTGTAACTAGTTTTGTTCTGAAAAAGCATATGTTAAAACTATAGCCCTGGGGCACCTAGGTGGCTCAGTCAGTCAAGCATCTGACTCTTGCTCTCAGCTCAGTTCTTGATCTCAGTGTGGTGAGTTCAAGCCCCTCATTGGGCTCCATGCTGGGAATGCAGCCTACTTCAAAAAAAAAAAAAAAAAAAAAGGAAAAGAAAAAAAACTACAGCTCCCACTTATTTCTGAAATCTTCAAAGCAGCCAAAAAGACCAGAAAAATTTTAGTAATTGTTGGAGCATATGAGGGGGGCAAGGGATATGCAGGGATGCTTTGGCCCAAAATCTCCAGAGGGTTCTTTCATTCTTACCCATCTCTTTGGTTAAGATGACTAGTATACATGCCTCATTGCAACCTGCAGACAAATGTCCTATAGCTTGGAAGATTCAAAGGAGAGAGGTGGTTTACCAGGTCGGAGTAATCAGGTAGAGCAAAGTTGTATTTCAGTGTTCAAGTTAAATCTCATATTGCCAGAGAGCCTTGAAATTGTGAGTGACATTTGTTACAGGTGGTACAATTCTTAGGGAACCAGTAGGACTCTCTATGCAAATCTAAAACATAGACGATTTCCACACATAGAACTTAAGAAAGACTATTCAGGAAAGGGATATACTTCTTCTGGAATTGTTGACCAGCACATAACTCTAGCATTGGGTCGGTGCTCATAAAAAGAGAAAGCCTGAAAGAAAACAGCAATTGTTCGAGCAAATAGCGCTCTGGAACCCACAATGAAATGAATTTATATTGGTGGGCCAAGAAGAAAGACTGGAAATTCTCAAAAAAATAAACAATTAAATCTTTCAATTTTGGACTATAACAGTGCAAATTTTACCCAACTCCAGATTTCGGTTTAAGTTAAATATAAAATAGACTAGGTTACATATGGCAACAGTACAAAAAATGCATTCCATTTTTTTTATTTTAATTCAGTCAGATAACCTTTTTTTTTTTTTTTTTTTTTGGTCACCGTGATACCAAAGAATGGATTAGAAAAAACACTTTAATTTCAAAAAATTGTTTCCTGTAGGTGGGTATTCAATGAGAAAGAGTCTGAGAAAAACATTTTGCCAAATGAATGCATTATGAGTCATCTGAAATGCTAACATTGATATTAAGAGCTCAATATCACAAGGGTATTAACTTCTGCAGACGTTTGTCTTGTCAGCTATATTACATTGTTCAAATTATTTAAACCAGGTCTCTCTAGCCCAGAGTGAACATTGACGACTGCCTTAAAATCCCAAGCAAGCCTTAATTATCCAGGTAAATCAGGCTAGGATTGGGTCAAACTCTTAGGTAACCAAGGAGATAGGATTATTTTGTTTTGTTTCATCGTTTCTTTTTTAATGGACTAGTTTCCTTTCACTGTACCTCATAACTCCCTTGAAAATCAACCAGACAACATGTCACCAAGATCAGTAGAGTGAGCAAGAAATGTCGCAAGTCTAAAGACAGGTGAACGAGCAGAACGTGTGGTTTTTCAAGCCGTTACTGCCAGAGTTATCAGCGTCTGTTATCAGTGGCTTCCCCGAAGCTGGAGAGCAAAACAAAGAAAGTTTTCTCACATAGGTGAAATCAGGTTCCAGGAGAGCCCCTTGAAAAAAATCCTCAGCCCCTCTCTTGTCTAGACCTAACGCCAAAAGTGTAAGGAACCAGATTCTTAGGAATGAGTTTCCTGCCCTGAGTGCCTGAAACAGAATCCAGTTTTTCAGCTGAACTCCAGGCAGAGAATAAAGTAGAGAATCTTGATGCTAGTGATGGGGGGGTTTCTCTGAACAGCTGATTCCCTAGGAAAGCCATGACTGGCCATGGTCCATTTACAAAATGGTGACCAGCAGGAGCTTCCAGCTCCTAGCAAACACTCCATCCCAACCAGATACAACCAATTAATTTTGTTATAGTTCTATTACCATGAGCTTTACAGCTAAAGCCCAAATCCAAATTCAGGGCTGAACATTAGAAAAATCATTGCATTTACTCCCTCATTACGAAGACTTCTCATTTAGCATTACCTTGTGTCTTGATTGTAGATCATAGTAAATAAAAGCACACTGGAATTCAACATTCTTAATTTGATATCACAGGTTTTAAAAACTCACCTAAGGTTTGCTTTGTGTTGTTCTGTTTTTGAGAGAAAGAGAGTGTGAGCAGTGGGGGGGGGAAAGGGGGACAAGAGGGAGAAGGAAAGAATTTTAAGCAGACTCTGTACTGAGTGCAGAGCCCCAGGCAGGGCTCCGTCTCACCACAATAAGATCATGACCTGAGCAGAAATGAAGAGTCAGACACTTAAAGGACTGAACCACTCAGGTGTCCCAAAAATCACCTAAGTTTTTGGTATAAGAGCTATAGTCACACAGCAATTAATATTGAAAATTAGCAGTTAAACTTGTAGTTGGAAATATATCCAGATCATCATTCAGAGATTGGTTGTCTCTCCTGATTTCAGGCATTTTCAGTTGCCCCCCCCCCCACTTCTTTTTTAACAGTTATTTGAAGATCGGAGCACCTGGGTGGCTCAGTCAGTTAAGTGCCTGCCTTCGGCTGAGGTCATGATCCCAGGGTCCTGGAATCAAGCCCCATGTCAGGATCCCTGCTCAGCAGGGAGTCTCCTTCTCCTTCTGCCCCTCCCCCACCATGCACCCTCTCACTCTCTCTGTGGTTTCTCTCTCAAAAAATTAAAATCTTTAAACAAACAAACAAAAACGGTTATCAAAGATAGTCTAAGAATCCATGTCTCCATGGCCAAAATTTATCATAATTCAGAAACTTCAGTAAGTCATGATGGGAAAGAATCATTACTCCCTCCCTCAAAGCTTTAAAACTTTCAGTTTCAAGGAAAGAAAATGATGCAGGTACAGAATGGCAAGTAGATCATAGAGCTCAGGGTGAGGCATGAATGTAAGAGGAGGCTAGGGGCACATACAATAATGGAGACCAACATTCCTCAGCTTCACTTAGAATAAAACAAGAACTGGGTTTAAACTGGTTTTATGTCTATAAGGACTTCCTGGGAATGACAGTTGTCATTTCTGATTAAAGACTCAAAACAAACTGCAGGATAGTCCCTTACAAAAGAATAAGTATTCACCTAAAGGCACAGAGATGTACTCCTTAACTTCAGCGGCTATCCTTTCTGATCTGTAAAATGGAGATGACACTCTGAAGTGATCCCAGCACTACCATCCTCAGAGTATTTGAACCAGTCAGCTAGTCCTTCTCAGACCTGTGTTTTTGATTGACACAATGCCAAGAACAAGCACCCATCCTGCTCTCACTCCAAGGGCTGACGCATTTAAAGTAAACCAACGGATGCAGACAGCTACTCAGCCTGACTGCGATTGTCCAGAGGATTGATGAATGAAATATAGATAATTGAAACTCAGACGATCTAGAAACTTCTTTGTAGTTGTTCTTTTCCATCTCTGCTTCAGCCGTGTCACTTAGCAACTCCTAACTAGAAGTCAAACTGACTGCCTTTCATTTCCACTGCCCTTGGCCACACGTTGATGGGAGTACTAAAAACCCCAGGTCACTCACAGGATGCACGATTGTCTGGATTATAATGTTTGGCCCCAACGGAATTGAAGTAAACACCATTGTTTAACTCCCACACTTGTGGATAACCATCTTCCAAAATAAATTGATTATATTTACAGGAAGCCAGCCTCCTGCCAAACCATTCGTTTTCACCATGAAAAATGGCTCCACTGTTGCTTGTCTGGTGAAAGATTTCTACCCTAAGGAAATAGACATAAAACTTGAAGCACCCAAGACTATAGTAGAATTTGACCCTGCTATCGTCGTCTCTCCCAGTGGGAAGTACAGTGCTGTCAAGCTGGGTCGGTATGAGGATTCCAATTCAGTGACCTGTTCGGTTGAACACAACAATGAAATCGTGCGCTCCACTGACTTTGAACCAAAGAAGAGTCCTTCAGGTAGGTCATATCTAGCTTCAAGGGGTTGGAATTGTAGGGATGAAGCATTAAGGGAAAGGGAAGTTGGAGATGTAAACTCTTGACCGATCACTGTCAATATGGCATCACGCGGGAAACAAGGCTGAGGCCCAACTAGGCCCATCATTGACTTGGATTTGAACTCTGCATCCCCAAGCTGGGAGCTGAGATAAAGCCCAGCTTATTTCACCCCCACCCCCATTTCTTCTTCACCAACCACTGTCTACTTTGTACTGATGACTGTCCTCCTACTAGACCCTGAGTTAAAAATTCATGTGCAGTCTAATCCAGTGTGAATACCAAAACAAGGGGGCAGGCTGGCCTATCACGGGATTGAGAATCCTCGTTCTTCCTACAAATCAGAGGCATACCTGATTGTGGAACTCACAGTGTAACAAAACAAAACAAAATCCAGAATGGGAAGAATGTTGGCTATGTGAACAGCTGTCTGAACTTAACCAAGTCGTACCCCCTGGTCCTCAGTGTGCTTACTTAGAGTCTCCTCCACTTTTAAAATCTGAAATCCTTTGAACCTCTTGGTTGCCAGTAAATCCCTGACCACTGCTGTTTGTTCTAGGTAACGTAAAACCAACAGAACCTGGAAGCATGGAGCAAACTTCAGAGAACCTCTATGGGCGCAAAGGTTAGTTGTAACCAAGGGTTGACTTCAGAACTGAGGGTTAAAGCAAACTCTGTCATTGTCAGATGGGGCTAAAAGTCAACCATCTTTCAAAAGAAAACAAAAACTACACCCAAGCCCAGTTGGTTCCCTATGAGTCTCAGCAGAGCTTGCCTGGCTGGGAGTGAGCAGCAGCTGGGAGTCCCAGAGGGCCGAGTGGCAGCGAGCTGGACTTGCAGACCAGGCAGAATGCTGGTGATGGGGGCGGGCTGCTTGGCAGTGTTGTGGGCCCAGTCTCTGGAAGGGAACTTAGTCTCTTGCTAAAGCCACCATCTTTACTCTTATTCAACCACAGTTCACCAGAGCTCACAGTTCACAGCCGGGAAGGTGAACATGCTGTCCCTCACAGTGCTGGGGCTCCGAATGGTGTTTGCCAAGAGTCTTGCCATCAATTTTCTCTTGACTGCCAAGTTATTTTTCTTTTAAGGTAAGAATTGGCTGTTTCTTATTCCTACCCCTACATAAACTATGCTACACAGGGAGAAAAGGAGTTTAGGAATGTAATAGGCCAAGAAGCCTTGGGAAGAGAAAACCACATAGAGACATATTATGATTTAATAAGGTGGGCCTCCTCAGATACTCATCATAACGCCCCGTCTCCTGTTATCCTCTTGTATCAAGCCAGACTCAAATGCATTATGTAGTATAATGTGATACCAGCCAATAATCCCCACCTCCATCCCAGAAGCTAAAAAAAATTATGGAGCTAAGTAAGGAGAAATAGTTTTTTTTTATTTACTATTTTGTTTATCTGGCCAAAGGGCCAAGGGCTATTGGCAAGGTCATCAGTAAAGCTTTGCCCAAGGAATTTCCAGAACCTGCCTTTGCCTAGACAAAAAGGATGCCAGCTCCCATTCCTTTATCACAGGACTCCAATGTGTAGACCAGCCCATCTTTGGGATGAACCTCCATCCCCATTAGTAGTGATCAGCCCAGTGCTAGCTACTCAACGATGCATATGGAGTCACAGCTGAGACATTATTTGCCTGCTACTTATATTCCTTCTTCAGGTAATCTCAGACACGAAGTTCAAACTGGGGCCTAGGTTTGCCTACAAAGCCCCTTCCCCAGCACCCCCAAACACTCCTCAGTCCCAACTCCTGATCTAAGGACAACTATGGATTTTGAATGTCAGACTGATCCAACCCAACCTGAAAACAATGTCCAGTCACTTCCAAATGGCTGAATGGTTCTAGGCGGTGTGACTATCTAGAAAGAACTTGACACTAGGAATCAAAAAAGATGTGGGTTTTCACCCTGACCTTGTCCCTAACACTCTGCTACCCTAGCCTGTTGGCTCCACCTCTTTGGCCTGAGTATTTGTGTCCATAAAACAAAGGAGCTATGATTGAGGAGAGCAAATGGGTTCCATGGCTTATGCCAACATTGATGGGTTAATACTGACCGGCTGAATTATGGCCATGTGCAGAAGGGAATCAGGCTACAAGAGATTAGTGACATCTGCAAGGATATAACCTTGGCAAGTGCTGGCCAGCCCCAGATGACACGAGAACCATGATTCCTCTCAGCCCTGATGGTCTGTGATCTATGACACTCTGACAACTGTCCTTCACTTGCAGGCTGACCGGCATAAGAAGGCTCCATTATGAGACTCTCACGTTATGTCTTCTCAAAAGCCTACAGGGTTGCTGTCTCCTAGGCTTCTGACTTCTTGGTGATTCAAGTCGACCTCCTGCAGCCTTGTATAAATGGCTGCTACCAAACCAGGTTTCCTTCAGAGACAAAAAACCCAGCTCATTTCCCAGCCGAGTGGAAAGACAAAAGTCCTGGGGAGTTAGGGAGGTTATTATTCTCCTAACAGCTCTATATGCTGCTTTCTAAAGAGATATAGGACTCATTTTCTTTTTTATTTTCTACAACTAATATGCTTTGGGAAAGGTGTTTTGTTCCTTTGACTTTCTTTGCCTTAGGAAGTAGAGAGTGGGAGCCAAGGATTCCCAGCTCCATGGTCTCCAAGGAAAATAGACCCTGGAGGTCAGAAAGCAGATGTCCTTTACATAACAGGAATGGCTCTGCCCAGCCCAGCACTAGATTTGCCCCAAGCTGGCATTCCCAGCCACAAAAGTCCTTTCTGCTTTTCCCAGTACTTTACAAACAAAATCACATTTGAATTCCCATGCAGCTGGTGGGGTTTCTAAAACATCATCCAAATGCTCTCTGAGCTATTAGCAAAGATCAGAGTAAAATACAGAGAAAATGCACTTACTTCTATTAACTGATTTAACAAACATGAATTGACTCTCTCTACGTTCTGGGCACTGTGCCGAGGGTACAAAGATAAGTAAGATGTGGGCCTGCTTTCAAGCAGCGAATTGTGCAAGTGTTTCTGGAGGGAGGGAAGAGGAACAAGACCCCTCGATTTTGGCTGTAAAAAGATTATCTTTCGAGGGGTTTGCCTGCCAGTCTGTGCACAGGGAATGTGAGGTCGGGGGATGATGATTCTTGCCTGCCCCTTGTTGTTGATGGTTTTCTGCCTTTCCCGGTGCTGTTCTCTGTTGCATTTATTAAAGTGCATTGAGTGTGCCTTGCCTCTAGCTTTACTCATAACACACCACCGCAGGGGGTAAGTGGGTGCTGCGAACTCTCTGTTAGGCAAAAAGAAGCCAAACTGAGCTTATAGGTCATGCTGTGGCTTCCTGAGCCCCAGACCAGCAGGTTCCTGCCTTGGGGACCCTAACCTGGGTTTCTGGCTGTCGCTGCTTTTCACAGCAATGACCTTTCTGTGGCCTATGAACTCTACTACTCCCACCTCAGCAAAGCCACAGCTTCTTCCAAGTGCACCCGCTCAGGCAGCAGAGCCCCTGCTCCCCAGTATTGTGGTTTCCTCAGCACCCAGGGCACTATGTAGGGTACCAAGTGGGGGCTTGTGAGGTCACAAATGAAAAAGCCACCCTCACTAACTCCCCCTGCCATTGTCATCTGCAGACTGCCAGGTTATGTCTTCATGGCCCAAAGCAAAGAAAGATGCAGTAGCACTCTGACTCAGTGGGTATGGGACCGTCTGGGTGGATAAGCAGGTGCACGCAGGGAAAAACCATTAAAAAGGCTCCACACAACATCCTCTAGTCTGTGGAAAGAACACCTCCTTCCAAAACATTCCCATCTGTTACCTGGGGCAACAGCAGCATGTTTCTGTGAGTGGCCAAGAACAAAAAGATCACACCCTCCTTTTTTAAATGGAAAAAATATGCCCCCCGGAAAAGGTAATGTACCTTGTCCGAAGTCATGCACTGAGGCAAGGACGGGGCTGTGGGCTGAACCACATTATCAAGAGCGCCAGCCTGAAGTTCATTCTACTGGAGTAGAATGGCGCTGTCTTCAGGCTCCACCAGGGAGATCACCCCCAAGACAAAGACGAGGTGTTGATTTGATTTCAGCTGGACTGGACTTCAGGGTTGTCCTCTATTTAGCATATAAATGAGCCACCCTCTGGTCCACTTTGGTGACAAAAAAAAAAAAAAATCCTAGTTTATCACAGGATCTCAAATTTCCTCCACCAAAAGGAGCCTCCAGAGAAGATAACTGGCAGGAGCCAGGCATGGGATCATGGCTGTCTTCAGGTCTGGGGAGCATCATGCTGCAGGTTCTAGTTTCCCAGAGCTTCCACATACAGCACCTCATTTAAGCCCACAGCAACCCTGAGGGAGTCCTCCAGAAGACGGCTGTACACACTCAGTCATGGGCAGAACAGAGACCCCGAAGGCTGAGTCAGCTGCCCACGGCCTTTGGCTCCCTCACCCATGTTCTCTACGCTCCTCTCTGTAGTGACGGTCTTTCACCCACCTGTTTTGAAGCCCAGATAAACAGCTGCCAGAGCCTGATAAAGCTGCTCGGGCACCCCTGAGGGGAGAGCCCTAAAATGTGGCACCTGCCCTTGGCTCTGTCACTAACCAGCTCTCTGACCTTGGGAATGAATGTCCCTCACGTCTCTGGGCTCCAGTGCTGCAATAGCTAAGGCTTCTACCCTCTCCTAGGTTACGTCTCCCAACTCTACTCATTGTTTTAAGGCAGAGAATTCAACAGAAATGAAGGAAAGAGGGACCCGCTCCCAGGGCTTAGGATTTTTCTATTTTGACATCACATACTTGACTTTCCCTGAAGATAATGGTCTTCCTTGGAGACACCCCTGAGCTCCAGACTCAGGGACTTTGAAGCTGGTGTTCTGGGAATCACAGACAACCTGCTGGGAGTATCTCAAGGCTCTCCAGTGAAAGAAAAATGTTCTCCAAATAAAGTAAATAAAATGGTGGTGCCAAAGAGCATTCGAGAAAAATGAGGTAACTCTACAAGAAGACGCAGAAATAAGGTGAATCGGGAAATTTTTTGAAGTAACTTTGGGTCTAATTTTGAGTCTTCAAAAGAAAACAGAATGAATCACAATAAGGGATAAATGATGGAGACTAAAATAAAGACCCTCCTGATGAGTTCTCCCTAGCCTGGCCTTTCACCTGACCCATTCTGGTATCTTCATAGGACTCACAACTCGTACTTGTCAGCCCTGCTCTGTGAGGCATGAGTGAGCTGGGCACTGGGGATGCAAAGATGAGATTCTTCAGACATCTCTCTCCCCCTCTGCCACCACCAGGGCCCACAGAGTCAGAAGGGGGGAGGGGCTCTGCTCCATCTGAAGCCAGGGGGAGCTGGCTTTTTATTATTCAGCAGACCCCCTCGGGCACCTCTGAAGGCCAGGCCAGAGCACAAAATAACTGGGAAGAAGGATCCCATGTCTGGGGACGTGAGCTGCCTTAAGAGGTAGCTAGAGGGGGCTGTGCCCGGGGTTTACGTAGACTTCCTGGGCACCTGAGTCACTGTGGGGGTTCATGGCACAGTAGTAAGTGGTGCTGTCTTCAGGTTCCACCAGGGAGATCACCAAGTTGAAGGTTCTCTGGGACGGACTATGCAGCACAGAAAACCAATCCCTAGTAAAATCTGCGTTGTGGGTTAGAATTTTATCCCGGTAAAAGATAAACTGAAAGGAGTGACCTGGCCATATCCGGTACCAGTACAAATCAGGGTTTGATTCTGTAGTGTAATAGGTACAGAACAGCTTCACACTACTGCCACTGGCCACTGTCTGGTCCAGGGGGCTCTGGGTCACTTGGTCACACAGCACGCTCTCGTCTGTGAAGAGAAGAAAGAGGATATAGTGAGATCCCACACTCCACAGGCACTGGGTCCCACATGGGCCCACCCGGATGGAACTCCGTGGGCAGACGCAAGAGGAGGAGAATAACTGGAAAACCAAGTATACAGAGAAACAGGACAGGCGCTGAAAGTGAGAGAAAGGGAAACGGGGTGGTAGGATATGAGGAAGGTATACAAGTGAGTGTACTCACAGGAAAGCAAAAAGCTAAAGCCCACAAGAAAAATCATCTTTGCCTCCTATCAGGGCCGAGGCTGGAGAATAAACTGGGGCCCCTGAGGTCTCTGAGACCATCTTAGGGCTTCTGAGGAAGGAGGTGGGAGGGAATGCGAGCAGGCAGGCCACAGAGAGGGTCATGTGACTAAATGAGCTCTAGCTCTGCTGGCAACTACTTCCGCCCAAGAAACTGTTGTTGTTGTTCTTTTGGTCCTCCATCCATCTTGAAGGAATCCTCCTGTAAAACACAAAGAAAATGAATTACTTAAACACATACACAGAGAACTAGAACCTGCAAGCCCAATGATCACCTGCTTAGACATCCAACTGCTATATGAGAGGCTTTCTGCCCTGCCTGTATCCTTGGTCCCATACTGGGGACCAGGTCCCAGTCACCCAGCACCTGGCAGATCCACACTTGTGCCCAAGCAATGCCGTTCGGCTCATTTCTTAGTCCTCCATGGAAGGAGGGAGGGAAGAGGATTGAATAAGATCGATTCTAAAATCTCTCCTAGCCCTGAATTCTAGAAATCTTCTATCTCTGATGCCTGGATGCACACCCTGACTCCCCCCCGCCCCCCTGCCCAAGAGTGCTTCCTGCATGTCACACAGTGTGACTTTCCATCTTTCAGGAGGCCCCTTGCAGCCCACGCAGGGCTCCAGCTGGCAGATTTTCCCCCGAAGCAGAACTTCCCACAGGCAGAGCTGCTGTGACTGGGTTACAAGTTTGCTGGGCCAGTGCTGGTTGGGAGCCCCTGGAACCGGCCCTTCCAGCCACATGCCAGAAAATAGTGTGTTCTCTATAGGCTAGGACATGACAGTGGCGGGAAAGCACTGCCCTGAGAAAAGGAAGACTGAATCCCTCCCTGCCCCAAACCCAGGAGTGTTTGTGGGAAGGTTTGCGGGGGTATAAATCAGATGGTGGCAGCTGGACCCCTTTCCTGGGCCTGTAACACCCTGCAAATGGTCCTCCCGCTGCCTCCTGTCCAACCTCACGTCCCTCATACGCCCACACACACACCCCATAATGCCAGTTCCATGAGGGCAAAGACCTTGCCCAGCTGGTCACTGATATACCCTCAGCACCTAGGATAATAATCAACGATCAGTGAACATTTGTGGGATAAAGGAATGCAATATTCTTCACTTAAAAAATCACCGTTGACATGGATCAGTTTGCAGGACACCCAATTAAGTTTGGATTTCAAAAGGACTTTTAGTGATACTGGAGATGCACTTATACAAAAAAAAAAAAAAATTTTTTTTGTTGTTTATCTGAAATTCAAATTTCATATAAGTGAGGAGTGAGGAGCCCGATGCAGGTCTTGATCACTGGGCACCCTGTATTCTATCTGGCAACCCCAGGCCTGGAGAAAGCAAACACTGGGCAGCCCCAAGTCCCCCCCATGAGCATCCCCAGTCCGTACCCCCCACTCCCACCCCAAGAAGGGGTGGTTCAGTGACCCCGCTACCCTGGCCAGCACTGTTCCCTGCTGGCTGGGGTCCCCTCCACAGGAACGGAGCCCTCTGCTGGCAGAGGACTATCTCAGAGCCTCCAAGTCTCCCAGGTCCATGAGCTCTGCCAGGCCCCACCCAGATTCTGGGGTCTGTCCTGGCCCTAAAGGTGTCAGCAGCCTTGATATTTAAAAGAGAGCTGAATGTTCCCTTCCTGATTTAGACAGTAGCAATTTTCAAATTTAGCTGCTACTCGTCTTCCGGATGCCCAATGTCAATTCCCCCTGACCACAGCCAACAACAGAGAAGACAGTTTCAGACACCCTCCCACAGAGGGACACCCCATGCCCTAATGCTTCTCCCAGAACATTCAGACTCTGAGACCTCCTTGGGGTGGTGTAGTCATGACTCTCCCCACCAGGCTGTCCTCCCAACAGTCCTTGAAGGCCTCCCTCCAGGAAGGGCACTTCTTGGAACAGCAGTGCCGTGTCATGATGAAGAATGAGCTTCTGTCACAGAAACAAAGTAGAGTGGTTGTCACCCGGGGTCGGGGCAGGAGACATGGCAAGATGCTGAGCCCCGGGTACAAATTGCCAGTTAGAAGATGAACAAGTTCTGGGAATCTCATGTAAAGCCTGGTGATTATAGTTGATACCATTGTATTATATACTTGAAAGCTGCTAAGGAAATAGACCTTCAGTGTTCTCTCAGGGCACCAGGGTGGTGCAGTTGGTTAAGCATCCTACTCTTGGTTTCGGCTCTGGTCGTGCTCTCAGGGTCTCAGGATCGAGCCCCTCATCGGGCTCCTCACTCAACATGGAGTCTGCTGAAGATTTTCTCTCTCCCTCTGTCCCTCCCCCCTTGCTCTTGCTCTCTCTCTCTCCCACTCAAATAAACAAATAAAATCTTAAAAAATTTTAAAAAGATCATAAATGTTCCCACCACAAAAAAAGTCATGATGATTATGTCACGTGCTAGAGGTACAAGCTCACGCTGTGTTGGTGACCATCTTGCAACATGTGAGGACATCAAATCAAAGGCTGTACACCTTAAATGTACACAGTGTTATATCATTATTTCTCAACAAAGCTGGAAGAGAATTTTTTTTCATTTTTAATGAAAAAAAAAAAAGAGAGAGAAGTGGGGTTCTGGAGGCAGGTGCCTGGGTTCACCCAGCTCCAGCATTTCTTTGTTCCATGACCTTAAGCGTGACCTAACCCCTCCAAGCCTCAATTTCTCCCTCTGTAAAATGGAGGTGACAGTACTAGCTTTTTCACAGGACTGCTGGAATATTAAATGAAATAATGTATGCAAGATGCCTGGTAAATGATGTGGGATTAGCTTTTTTGTCGCTCTTGCAATGTTTGCTAAATGGACTGATGAATATAGTTCCTGAGAGCTTTATTCTCTTCAAAAATATTTAGAGAAAAGATGCTGAATAAATCTAAAAAAAAAAAAGTCGTGAAATCTGGTGAAAGTCACATTGTACCAATTAATGGTCAAAAAAAAAAAAAGTGACCCACATCTTTAATTTTTTGTCCATTTTGCAAGCATGACATAGAGCTCCGTGCCCCCCTGAGCCCTGAGACCACTGGGCTCTTCCCAAATCCTTAAGAGCAGTGGGAGTCTGAGAAATGAACCTTCCAAGCCTGCTTGTATGTTTTCTAAAATTTGCAACAGGCTTCTTCATGAGAGACCACAATGTGCAACTGAGTACAGTCAAGTGACCCCCAACATTTCAGGAGAAGAGAGACTCTCAGAATGTAATGACCCATTCCAGACTTCTCACCTTTGAATTTCTCTATCGCAGCCCCTTTAAAACCTATGATGCCTGCAGCCTGAGCAGCTCCCCAAGGCCTCGTGAGTGCCCCAGACTGCCTTTCATTAGCCTGAAACCACCCCTCCAGAGCAGCCCTTGGACTTGGCGGGGTCCCTGGCGGGATTTGGTAGACAAGGCCGTTCTTGTCCCACAGCTTGGCTCTTGGTCACCGCAGTCCCTCAAAAAAAGACTTTCCGGGCGCCTGGGTGGCTCAGTGGGTTAAGCCGCTGCCTTCGGCTCAGGTCATGATACCAGGTCCTGGGTTCGAGCCCCGCATCGGGCTTTCTGCTCAGCAGGGAGCCTGCTTCCTCCTCTCTCTCTGCCTGCCTCTCTGCCTACTTGTGATTTCTCTCTGTCAAATAAATAAATAAAATCTTTAAAAAAAAAATAAATAAAGACTTCCCGCTTCTGCCTAGGTGGGCAGCTCTGTTTTTGACCTTGCAGCGCCCTCTGCTGCTCTAATTAGCCCATCTCCATAAATAGGTCATTGGGGATGGTGACGGAAAACAGGTCAGGGGAGGAAAATATTCTTTGTTCACAACGTAAGTCAAAGCTGCTGCTTCTGTTCCCGTTTCCCTTTCAACCCCCAGAGCTGCAGCTGTTTCTCTGTTGGCCTATCCTCCCCAGTCACTCAAGGAGGACCATCTATAAGGATATAAGACGGTACCCTAAGAGGGTACATGGGCATTTTCCTGTCAACAAAAAGTGTAATGCAGCAGTAGAGGCCATGGGGAAATGTCCTTGGGTGGATATGGACAAATGTATCTCTTTTTATGAAAGAATAGAAACGTGATCAAAAGGAAACGCTTAGAGACATCTGAATGTGTGGTGATGGGAGCTGAATGGTCTAGAGAAAGGGTTTTTCCATCACTTTCTCTCTGTACCACATTCCATTCCAAGACCCCCCAGGACAGACCTGGGCTGATGGATAACGGGAAGTATGCCAGACAGGGAATGAGGTCCCACAGATGTCGTTCACCCCCAGGCAGAGGGACCTCCCAGGACCTCTGTTTTGGGAAAGATCTTGCTGAAGGCCCTTTGGGCAAGAACTGGTGTGAAGAGCCCCAAAGCCAGCGTTTGAAGGAGAGCTGCGAGGAAGAAGCAAAACTTCTGTGGTGCTGCTGTTGCCATGTCTGGAGCGCCTGTGAGAACGGTCTTGGTCCAACCAGGTCAGTGACCCCTTTTGGGATGGGGTGGTGTGGGACCTGACTCTTGTCAGCCAGGTTTCACAAGTCTTCTATAGGGTCTTCTCAGCAATCACTCCCCAGGGCGAGGAGGCTGAACAGGTTCTACGTGACTGGCCACAATAGTGGCTTTCTGGAACACTGTTCAGAAGGACTGTGAGGCCACATACAGACTCAGAGCTAAAGAGTGATGTGTCTATTAGCAAGATATGTCATGGGACCAGGAGCAAGAGGCAATACCACACGGTTTTGTGTTTGCCACCTTGCTCTAGATGTCATTCCTGTAATGAGTCCCACAGAGAAAGGATAATCAGAGCCAACTTTCTGTTGGATTAGCTTTTTTGTAAAGGGCAAATTTTTAAATCTCTGTCTTCCCTTTGGCTTCCCTGGAATCTCACGGACCATTTCCCCTACTAGCAATTGCTGGTGCCTGCAGCCTAAGAAATTTAAAAAAAAATTAATGAGTTATGATGCTCTCTATCTCTCTTGAAATTATAAACTATGCACCAAAATCAACTGCCTTGTTTGTATGTCTTACCCACTGTTTAACAGGGATAACCATACCTGCGCTGGCCACAGAATTCCTAGGGAAGATCCTTATGCTCCCGAGTCACAGGAAGGGAGCAGCAGAAGCAGCACTGGGACTCAGGAGTCCTTAGTTTTAGCTCTAGCTCTGCCTCGACCTACCTATATGACCTTGAGCAAATTTATCTCTCAGGACTTCCGCTTCTTCATCTTTAAAATAAGGGCATTGGCCCAGGAGGTCACTAAGCTCCCTTTCAGGTCTCACACCCTAGGAAACTAATATGAAGCCACAGAGCTGACCTAGGAGAGTTACTAGTTTATAGTCCCCCCATGCATGTTGCTTGAGGTCCTCATTGCCCAGAGAGGGGGGAAAAAGCAAAGCAGGCTTCTTCACTGGGGATTAACATAATTTCTTGATTCAATATGTGTGATTCATCAGAGCCTGGAGGTTCAGGCCCAGATGCCAACTTGGAATCTGGTTATTATTGCATCTGGGAGACAGAAAGTGCTGAAAACAGCCTTTGGAAGAAACATCAATTTGGCCAAAAAAAAAAAAAGAAGAAGAAGAAGAAGAAAGGCATCCTTGCATAGTGTGATAACATTTTGATATCTTATTTATCATCTTCATCCCTGAAATCTATTCTGCCCTCTTCTGTGTCTGCTCTGAAAGAGGGAAGCAGGGCAGACCTTCCCCAGGGAAGATGGGGCACCTGCAAGGGACAGACAGGCATCTCAGTCTAGCGAGGAAACAGAACAAAGTTGATGCCACATGCCTTTCAACCGTGCTGACGCTTCTGGTTTTTGTAAAGGTGCTCACCCCTGTGGGAATGGGGTTAATAGGAAACTGACATTTAGAACCAAGACTAAAAAGAATCATGAAACTCAGCAAGTAATATCTGGCAGAATTAATTTTTTTTCATCTGGAAATTGTCAGAGAGATAGTCAAGTGTTCCTCGAGGACTAGGAACAAAAGATGAATGTTTAATACAATTCAATTTAACAAACATTTATTAAGTGCCCAGAGTTTTTCCCAGGGATCATCTGGGTCCGTTTCTGAGAAGACGTGATCAATGCCCTAAGGGAAGAGGGGGTTTTATCAATGGGCCAGAGGCTGGATGACTGGTGACAACAGATTCACTTTTGAGACCCAGGCATGGTTGAATGTGGACCTGAGTAAGTAGTTGAGCTTCAGAAGAAAAAAAAAATGTGTACAACAGCATGGAAAATCTAAAACATGAGGTAATCAAAAATGTTATTTTCTGATAAGCTTTAGCATGTATTTCATTATTTTCTAGAGCAGGCTTACTTTCCCAGTTATAAGCTATCTTGAGCTGATCTATAAAGTCTATGGGAGGAAAGTCTTTTAAGAATTGTACATTTCTGAAATTAGGCTCCCTAATTTTCTGTCTTTCTGATCATGAAAAAAGGGGCCTGGCCTCCCTCCCATACTTGAGGCCCACGGGGGTCTCCTTCCCAGCTCTAGGTCAGAACCATCAGTGAACAACCAGGCAGTTCTGGGGTGGGCAAGAAAGAACAGCCTGCTAGGTGTTGAGGATAGGGAGATCCCAGCTGCCCGTGAAGCCAGAGAAGAGCTTTGGGCCATCCTAACAGGCTTGGTCCTGCTCTCCTCACAGCCTGCATCCTGGGCTGCATGAGCAGGACAGGGCAACCCTAAATGACCTCATCATATATGGTGTCCCTGATTACACTAGAGGCAGGTCTGAGAAGAGGAAGTGGCAAACTAGCACTAGGAGGGACTTTTGGTAAAGGGCCCAGGCACTGTGTGAGGACGCTAAGAAACCCCACATGGGGAAGGGGGTTCAGGCCATTGTCAGTGTGAGTAAGTACCTCCATTTCAGACCCAGTGTTAGCATCGAAACCCCTCAGTACCCAGAAAACTGAAACTCTTGGCTAGATGATGAATTCCATTATCCTGTGGGAAAAGGCTGTAAAGATCAAACCACCTTTGCTGTGGGGAAGCAGGAGCCTGTAGTTTATGTAGAGGCGTCAGCTCCTGTGGGAAGAAAGGAAATAGGAAATTTACATTTGGAACCGGGACTGCAGTGAGAGTGAAACTTAGTAAGTACAAGCTTTGCGCCAAAGGTGTCGGTTTATTTGGTTTGGTTTCTGAATTATCTGGAAGCTCCAAAGAAAGAATACTTCTCCCCTGAGGATTCAGTCCCAAACTCCTGACTTCAAACTTCCAAAAAGATTAAATGTTAAAATAGATGGGAGGCCTGGAAAACGCTATTTCTCTATGTAATAAGTAGATACTTACCTTGCTTATTTATTTTGTTTAGGAAGTGGGGAGGAGGACTAGACACCCTTGTAATGCGGGGAGGAGTGCACAGTATTTTTAGATAAATCCAGAGACTCAAATCAAAAACTATTAGCTCAGAAAGCCCTTAAAGACCACGTAAGTCACTTCTTGAATTTTGCAAATGAGGACAGGGAAACTCAGAGAGGTTGCAAACTTGCCCAAGGTCACACAGCTGAGCCTGGTCCAGGGCAAAGCCAAGAGGGCTCATAGCTCTCACTCGGCCCGACCCAAGGGAGAAAAAAACACCTTGGTCTTTGGCCATAGCAGCTCCCTTTTGCACCCCAGACATTCTTTGTCCAAGACTTAATGAACTTCAAACAGAACCCCAAACTGCCAAAGGGAGATAAAAATCATTGGTATCTATTTTGGGTGAAGTAAGAACCATAGCTGAACTTGATATTTGGGGAAAGGCTCAGCCATCTGCAGACTGGGGCAGGAATTGAAAAAGTCAAAACGAAAATGCTGGTCTTGTCTTCAGACAATGACTATACCATCGAACACTACCTAAAAATACTGCAGAGCTCATTTCTTTCCCAGTAGGCGTTTTTATTCTATGAGAGATTGCACCCATCAATGCAACTGCTTTGGACCACAGAATATGTACACAGAATAGGCTGGCTAACCCTTCTGGTGTCTTAAAGTGGCAAGCCTATCTCTGGATATAGCCCTCGGCCCCAAAACCCTGGACTACCAGAAAGAAATAGACCATCACCCTACACTGTCTTAGAGCTAAAGTTGAAGAAGTTAGTAAGCAATTTCTGGGAAACTCTGCAAAGCTGTGTTCATTATTAAGTTGACGCCACAGGTTTTCGCAAAGCCCCTCACATGGTGTTCAACAAACCAGTGGTTCTAAGCTGACATTTGGGAAGGGAACTCAGCTCACAGTGCATCTTGGTAAGTGGAGGAGCATTGAATCCTCTTCTCAAATGTGCTTTGAGATCCTTTTGACTCCAACTAATGAAGAAAGGGTTTTTTGGCCCATCTCTGCTCATAATCCAATCCTGTCTGGCTAAAGGCTGCCCTCTCCACGTCCCCGGAAATGATCCAACCGTGAAGGTGAGCTCATGCAGCTTTTCCTAAGTTCTCACAAAATCACTTAACCCTTTATCAAACTGCCCAACGGCTCCTCTGTTGCCCTCAAAGCCCTGCTGGTCCATCAGTCAGAGGAAGACAGGTCATTTTATAGGTCATTGCGAAAGGAGGCTGTTGACATGTGTTTGCCCTCTGGGGAGAAAAAAATAATGATGATTTCTTCCTTGCTTACTATGTGTTAAGCAATGGGCTGTGTGCTCTCCACTCATTAGCACATTCAGCCCTTATCCCAGCTCTGTGGGTTAAGTGCTATTATTACCCTCATTTTCTAGAAGAGAACTTTTTATATTTTTATATCTTGTGTTTTTATAGAAACACAGAAAGGTTGAATAACTTTCTTAAACTGATTCAGTGAGAAAGAAGGCCTAGAATGTCATTCTTGGCACTCAGATTCCAGTGCTAAATGTTTCACTAGTTGGGGAGTGGAGGGACTATTTGGGCGGGGGGCGGGGGGTCACTGATGTCAGGTTTCTAACATTGCTAAAATAATGCCTAGGGAAGCATGCTCTCAGCACGTAAAGCCAGCGATCCATCAAGGACCACCATCACGACCAACCTACATATCCTAATCCCCACAACAATATCACCCTGCAGTTATTATTCACCCCCACTTTACAGACAGGGAAACTGAGGCATGGCACCTTAAGGACCTTGCCCTGGTCCCCAAAGCCAGAGCTATTTCAAATTAACGGCAACTGTCGGCCAGCTAGAATAAGCAGTTAATTAATGACAAGCCATTTAGCTGGCTGCTAGGTAGAGAGTGATTCATTTTTTCCACGGTTCCTCTCCCTTTTTAGGAATAACCATACAATTGTATAATCGCGCCGCATTGTATTTCTGCCTTTGTGCCGCCCCTGGGAGAGCAGGAGGAGCCCCGGTTCCCAGCGCCCCGTGTAAAGGCTTTGGCAGTGTTTGTAAAGCGGTCTGTGGGGGTGTTCCTCGGGGCGGATCTGAAAAACTCTTCTTTGGAAAAGAAATAAAACTGACAGTAAAGTCATGTTAAGTCTGAATAACGAATGCTTCCAAACTGCTCTCTGGAACCCCGCTTCCTAAATTTCCCATTCTGTTTTATAACCTACGCCCAAACCACAGCAGTCCGTTGAGGGAATCCAGTCCAAACAACCACCGGCGTTTACCTACCCCGTTCGGGGACGCGCGGCCGCTTGCTGCCCGGACTGGTGCAGCTCACAGATGGCAATGAGGGTGCCTGTGGGTCACTGAACTAAGGAGTCGTTCTGAGAGAAGGCTTACTTGCCTATTAGAAATGGTGGGATTTCCCAGGAACTCTAAGAAATCAGTGAACTCTCAGAGCTTCTGTGTTCTTCCTCTGTGAAATGGGAGAGGCCGTCTCTACTCCTGTTCTACCAAAGCAGGGGTGCTGTGTGGGGATGTCCGCACACTTCCAGGAAAAGGAACGGGAATGCCTCAGGAGTCCCCAACCTCTGCCATCAGACCCTCACTCTAAAGAGCTGGCTTTATCAGGGGGAGTCTTGGGTGACAAGTAAACATTTGAGCAGATAGCAAGGGGGTGATGAGCAACAGAGTTTTTGTAGGGTCACATGTCACTGTGTGTGTGGGAAACAGTAATAAGCGGATATTTGGAAAAGGAACAACTGTGAGTGTTCAACCAGGTATGTTTTAAAGATGACTTATGTTTAAACATAAGCCACCATCCTTAGAAATTCAGGGGAAAATTAGTGAATTACTCACCCAGTTCTTAGTATCTTCAGGGGTTTGGTGCCCTGTGTCTTTCTGATGACAAAGATGACAAGGACAGCCTCCAATGGAGCCCTTTTAAGGACCTTTCTTCTTCCACATCTTTAAAGACTTGGAAATGTTGAGCTTGCTATTGTTATTGTTGGAGTTGTGTGTCTGACAAATGGAACTGGACTCAAGGTTTTAGTGTGTAGGGGCAGAAAGCATCTAGAAAGAAAGAGAGGAGATTCTCTAGAAAGACAGAACAAATCAAAGTACTTAACAATGGCACGGGCTGTACAATGCAACTTGACCCAAAAGGAGACAGTGAGATGCAGCCCTATGGGTACAACCAACGCCAGCGACCTCTCTCGCATTATCTGCCCTGTCTTCCCAAGGCCTCTTTGTCCATGCAACTAGGAAAAGAATCTTCTAATCCCTGTAACTCTCCAAATTTTGGAGCCCAGCTATTTGGGTAAAGCCATGTCAGATTTTCTGGTGTCAACAATGATGACAAGCTGATATTTAGGGAAAGGGTAAGATTGAAAGCAAATATTCAAATTAGAAGGATCATAAGCATCTGGAAACATGGCGCTGTTAGGCACTGTGTTTCCGACTGGGACGTTTTCCTCCCTGCCTTTGTTGAGCCCCTTTGGACACGCACTTGTCTCTGTGCCCCTCAGTGAAAAACTAGCAGCTGAGCTTGGAAATAGGAGAGAAGCTCTCCCTCATCTAAATGTCATAACGGCCCTTTTCTCCAGCTTGTAATACCCACCGGGATATTTGGAGCGCCCACCATTCTCAAAACAAACCTAATTTCAATTAACTTGAATGTAGCTGAAATGTTGCTTCCTGAGAGAGTCTCCATTAACAAAAGAAGCTCATTCCAGACAATTTTTTGAGGTTAAGTTTTGCTTACAATTCCTAAGAGATTCCAACTACCCAATGAGTATTGGAAAACAAAACCTCTACTTCCATGGTCCAATTATTATCTACCATAGAAAAGCTAGAATCAGGAGGCCCTAGCGAGTATTACATAAGCTCCAGAGGACCTTCCTTAAGTCCCTTATGCATCAAACAACATAAGATTTTAAAAAATAAGAAAGTTGTTTCCATGCTGACCTATGTGTCCAGTCGCTAATGAGAGCCCAAAAGGCAGGTGCACCAGCAGCTATATTTCCAAACTCATTTGGATATTTAGGACCCCCCCCCCCGCAGATATTAGAATTGATCATTAGAAAAAGTATACACAATTCCATTTTTACTTATAATCTCATTTCTCCCAGAGAACTGTTATAAATTTTCTCCCAAAGGTGTTACATTCATCCTTCTTTTGGTTCCTTTATTTGTGATGTGTGCAGAGATGAAATATTGGTTGAGATTCAAAAAACATCCAGGAGATTTACCTTAAGCTTTGCCTGTCAGAGAGATTCTCAGAGCTAAAAAGATTGGAAGCTGGCATTTTGGAACTAGATTAAAAAGAAAATCCAAATTAATCCCAAGGAGCAATGATCAGTAGATAGTTATTTAGACATAAGCACATCAACCCCACAAGCCCAGTTGCTCACTTGGCTGGACTGCCCTGATCTTAAGTTCGCCCGGAGAAATAATAAGAGCTGTCCTGGGAAGAGAGAAATGTCAACCTCCAGCCCTAAAAACTCCTCATGAATTGGTTTATTTCAATAGAGTTTATCATTACACACAGTGTTCTGGAAGTAATAGGCAAGTGCATTAGATTCTCCTGCAAATGGAAATGAAATGTAAATTTAGATTGTAAATATATGACTGCGATAAATAGATAGCAAGAAAAAAAAGATGAAGAGTTTAGAAACTTGCCACATTTCTCTAACCCCAAAGGGGATGTTTCTGTAAATAGTTTAAAAAAAACTATTGAAGAGGAGTGGGGAGGAGAAGGAGAACAGAGGCAAACAAGAGGTAATCCTCTTTGCTTTGCAAAATTGGAAGTTGTTTTTCCACAAATTTCCACCGGCAAAGGAAGAAACCCTGTCTGATTTCAGACTAAATGGCCCGTGGGTGGGTTTCTGCTAAAACCCATCTTGAGGAGGGCTCCCTGGAGGTGGCAAGTGCTGGCAATGTCCTGCCGGAGGGGTGGGGGGAGGGAATGAGGGCAGAAAAGAGTCCAAATAATTGTGCAGAGACAAGAAGGACTCACAGGGCAGGATTTCCCCTGGATTTCCTGCCTCGCCTCCTAACCTTTCCTGTCTTAGCCCGATGGATTAGGTCCCAGGCAATCGGGCCCTAGGATGCAAACCAGAAATTTTAAGGAGGAAGCCAACTTGACTTCACTAAGGAGACCTAGCATATTCTGTTTTCAAAGATCCTTTTAATCCAGCTGTTTTTAGGGGGAGCTCTGTAAAGGCAGAAGGAAAGGTTAAAACAAAAATGTTAAAATTCTGTGAAGTAGAAAGCAAGACGTTAAATATTTGACTGGCAAAGAGATTAAATATCTGGTACATGTCTACAAAGGAGCCTAGAGGAGACTTTGTCAAGGAGAGCACAAGCAGCCTCAAGGAAACTCTGCCCCAAAACTTGTCTGGTTTGTTAGTTAGACTCTGGCCACTGTCCGCAGCAGCTGGGGTGCTAGGAAAAGCAAATCAGGTGTCCTCCTCAAGGGGGCAGGGGCCCTGTGTGCAGTTTATGTAAAGCCATCTGCTGTGGTGTGACTGGGAGCAGCAGCAATAATTTGGTGTTCGGCCACGGGACCAGGCTGACTGTCAATCCCAGTGAGTATGAAAGGTGAAGCTACGCGGTGCCCTCTCCTTTTCAGGCCAGGCCTGTGGGCACTCCCAGCTGGCAGAGCTCACATCTACTGGTATAGCCTAGCCCATCCCAGGGAAGCAGGCCAGGAACGACCAGAAAACCCTCAGACTTCTTCCTTCAAATATGTCCCTGGAAGAACTCCTTGACTCTCCTTCCCTTTAGTAATTAGTTTCTAGTAAACCAGAATCTAATGAGTTAATGTGAGCAATTTCAATAAAAAGTAGAGAAACAGCCCCAAAGTAAAATAGAGTAGAAACTATGTGACTGCCATCTAGGGGAGAGACCATGAAGGAAGAAGGAAAAGAAACAGATTACCCAAACTAAGGCAGCGCCTTTGTCAGAAAAAGAAAAACAATAAAAAAATTAAAAATAAGCAATGCATATCTTTTTCAGGGCTCACTGCCCCGTGGAGGCCCTGCTCTGCCTGCAGCAGCCCGCTACTGGACTTATTGTCCAGTAACGTGTAGTTTTAGCGCAGGGTTGAAGGATCAAGACCATACTGAGCCCCAGGGCCCTTCTGCAAAGAGCAGCTCCTATTCCTGTTTTTGTAAAGCCTTCCCTGACAGTGAGGAAGTAACACCTACAAACTCACTTTTGGAAAAGGAACTCTCTTAACGGTGAATCCAAGTAAGTTTGAAGGGACTGGTAGAGAGGGGGAGTGCAGTGCGGAGATCAAAACCTTTCTTTCTTCAGATTTAAATTACTTGTCCACCCCCCCTCCAAAAACAAAAAAAAAAAATCCCAGATTATCTTCTACATCTCATGTTGTGTTGGGAGGATAGGTTCCCATCAGAGAGATTAGCGCTCCATTGTACAAAGACTAAATTACCTTCAGCCCAAAGCATTCCTATCATCCATCTTAAAGGAGATTATTGGTACAGGGAGAAAAATTGAATACAGGATCCTGAGGGATTCCGCTAAAGCCAGGAAATGTTTGCCAAAAAATAGAGAGGAAATTGGCATATCGAGACGATGCAAATTCAGTAGACCAAAATAAATCTTCCTGACGTAGATACTAAAATCCTTACATTTATCTCCTGAAATAATGAGACCCTGTGATTTCATTAATGAATGCAGAAAATTTTATAGGCAGATTTCTTTTCTACTTTTACCTCTAGTTCACCTCCTGTAGAGGAGCAGTTCTCAGTCCCCAGGCCAGTGAGCGAGGTCTCGGTGGGTGGAAATGTCTGGTTAACTCAGAACATTTAACCCCACTTTTCTCTCCGTTACCCAAATTACTGATGGGGCTGCCACTTTACTTAGTTCAGCGGGGGGCGGGGGGGGATTCATTTGTCCCCTGAGTCATGAGAATAGAGCAGTACGTTCTCACCATCAAATATACGTCCACCCTTTATGTAACAGTAGTAATGTGTGTGTAAGTAGTTGGAAAAGTTTCAAATGCTACATATAAAGGTAAGGAACTGTGGTTGCTACTTGAAAATCTGTGTTTCTGGTGGGCTGCTGACAGTGGTGCAAGGCACTAGTGCTGGGAAGGCTGACTTTTAATAAAACTAGGCAACGTGGAAATGGGGAAAACCCGTTGAAGGGCCCCAGTATCCTCTTGACATAGCTGTTGCTGAGTGTCATTGATTCAGATCTGCTTTCTGGGATAAGAGGACACAGCACTGGGAAAGACATGTTGCCAAATGCAGCCTGGTGAAAGTTCTTGAAAAGACCAGTTCGGGGAGGTGTAAATAATTCAGTGATCCAAGGTGCACAGCACTGAAGGAGTTAACATACCCTGGTCACAGACAGCATGGAATGTTCTGGGATAGACCCGGCCTAAGGAACATGCAGTGTGGTTAGCCATGAAGTTGTCAGGCGCAGAAGTGCCTTGCTCAGCAGGGACAAAACCAGCTCATGCCTACAACAACAGAAACCATGAATAATACATGATATTGTTAAAACCCATGCCTTCAGGAGTCTCTGAGGTCCTATCTAATTAAGGCTCCGAGGGGATTCATATGAACATCCCAGGAGACTCAAGGACGTCCCTTTTTAGAGGGTGGGCAGTCCAGCCCGGAGACCAGACAGGAGGTTTTATCTTTTGTGTCTCACTCTTTCTATGCTCAGGCTACAAGGCAACAAAGCTGGAATCCAAAGACGCGGGATTGAATTCTGTTTTCCTTCAATCAGCAGAGCAGAGATACTGCCACAGCCATGCTTGGGCGCCATCTGAGGACGCAGCTGAGGGCAGGCCTCTGTTTTGCTCATGTCCTGCTGCCAGGGCGGCTGAAGTAGGGTGTGGGGAGCTCTGTGAGGGTGTGAAGTAGGGGAGAGTCGGGAAGGGTCATTTGAACTCCTACCTGCTGTCCTGCTGTCTTAGCTAAAGAGTAGCTTTTTCTCTCCCCCTTGCTATGTTGGTAAACAAGCTAAATCTCTGCCCCCTTGCTAATAAGTAGTTGCTCGAAGAGATGACTAGACAGATGCACAAATTCAGTCAAAACAGTTGAAAGGCTTAAAAAGTTGAATGCAGTTACAGAGCTAAAATATTTGTTTTCCATCTTCTTTGGGGATAGAGTTTGGTCACCATCGCACCAGATAATGACTCTGACCCAACTTGGTTCCTCACACCTTTTGTGGCATCCACCACACTGCCAGGGGGACACCTGGTCTTCCTGTGCTTGTGAGGGTCAGCCATGGAAGCCGTGTTTGGTCGAAGAATGAAATTTATAGCAACCCCAAGTAAATATGCAAAAGCCTGTTTCTGACAGAGACCCCACTGCAGCCACTGGGCTCTGTGTGAGGTGGGGACACCTCTGGTGGGACAGTAGGGTGATCAGCTGTCCCAGTTTGACTGGGATTGAGGGTCTTCCGGGGGCAGAGGTCTTCTTTGCTAACCCCAGAACAGCCCCCAGGAGAGTCAGTCACCATAACAAAGCTCAGTGTAAACTTTCCATGAGATACCACTAACATCTCCCCAGGTTCAAGACTGACAGAGAAGCCGCATGTGTGAAGAAAGTCTCAGATGTGCTCATCATTTTCATTTCTCACACTGGGGCATGAAGGGGAGCTCGGGAGACAGTGTTCCATAGAGCCAAAGCCTAAATCTCATCTAATTCTAGTCAGCCTCCACAATGCTGAACACTCTCCTCCTGTCTCCTTATCATCAATTCATTGTCATCAGAAATGTGTGACACCGCGAAGGGAGGGGAGGACATGTCTTGAAAATTGATCAGAGAAATTGTCCTGAAAATGATGCCGTAAAATGGAAATGAGACCTTTAGAAAGAGAGATGCTGAACATGAGAAATCAGTAAGCCTCAGGATGGAATCCAGAGGAAATGGAGAGAGAGAGAGAGGGAGTCAGGCCCTCAGGGGATCCAACAGGCCAGTGTCCCAGGACCAGACATGGAAAGGTTCCTCTGGTCCGCGATGGGAAGGAAGAGCCCCGCAGATCCAGGGTCACCTGTAGGTGAGTCTCTTCTCCCCAGAGTTAAAGAGGAAGATGTCTACAAGCCTCAGATCTGCCCCTGGGGTTTTTGTAAAGTCTTCCGTTACGGTGTTAATACCGGTAGCAGTGGCTCTGGAAAGCTGACATTTGGAAGAGGGACCATCTTGACTGTCCATCCGAGTAAGTGTAACAGTAAGTGTAACCAGCAGCGTACTGGAAATTCTGGCATTTCACCCCTGGTATCAGGTTTGAGAGAAATGTATGTTGCTTGGGCACCAGACCTTGCTTGAAGTCATCTAGAGGCCTCCAAGGTCCTGTCCCTTCTTTAATCTCAGTATTGACAGATTCCTTTTTGGACCCTGAGCTATCAGGTCTATCTGATCCCTGCTGTTGAGTGAAGTTGACCTTGAGCCAGAAAAGGTAGAAAAGAATCTTCACTGCTTTCAGAGCCTTCTCTGGAGATGATGCCCAACTTTAGGGACAAAGAGCGGGGGGTTCACCCTTTCCAGTCAACACCCCTGAGTAACTCATTCTAACATTCAGTACCATTTCCTGTCAGGAAGTTCTTCCTTGTATCAAGCTTAAATGCTTCTTAGTGCAGCTGAAGCCATTCCCACCGGCATCTTCCACAGTGGAGAGGGATAATTGAGAGCAGAGTTTGAATAGGTATGTGGCATTCAGTTTAGAATGGGTTTTAAATGAAAGCGGAGAGGGAAAAAATGAAAACTGAATGGGAATCTGAGGTCTTATTTCAAATCCCTCTATGTTCTTTGAATGTCTCCCACTGCTACTGTAGATGCAAGACTACAAAAAAAGAGAGAGAGAGAGAAATACACAGAATGGATAGAACTGCACAGCCACTGTGTCCATGCCTATCGCTGAAACCACCAGGCAAAGGATTACAATTAATTCCAAAGAGTTTCAGATACAAAGCTTAATACCTTTTTCCTCATGGTGACTTGTATCCTTGCTGATAATTAGAGCAGATAGAAAGATTTGGTTTTGGTGTGTTTGCTGCTGCACCCCACTGGGAAGAGAGGAAAATCCCTACCTGGTTGGGGTTTTTTGTTGTTGGGGGTTTTTTGATTTGGGGTTTTTTTTGTTGTTTTTTTTTTTTGTTTTGGGGGGTTTTTTTGAGATTCATAAAGTTCCTTCTGTCAGTTGCTGTAAAACTCCCTGCTGCAGGGAGAAGCGTGACAGCTCTGAGAAGCCGATACTTAGGTGAGAGATGAGACTAACCGTGAAGCCAGGCAAGCTAAAAAGAACCACACTCCATGTCCCCCATGCATTTTTGCACTTTAGGCCTTTTGGGTCTTTCTTGCAGGGATTCTAATGGAGTCAAATAGAAATGGAGTGAAGAGAGTCTGGAGCCCTGTGGGTGCTCAGAAATGAGAAATGGAAGGCATGAAAGACGGAAAGGGGGAGAAGTAACCAGGTAGGAGTATATCTTTCATGGTGGTCCCATAAGACTAGGATGGGGAGGTAGGTCCAAGAGCAGGATGTCAGCACTCCCATTGGTATTTCGAGGCACTCTGTTTTCCCAGGCTTTCCATCCAGGGCAGGGTCCCCCATGCCAAAGGGATGAGAGCAGAGGCCATGTTTTTCTGTGCAGGTGTAGACTAGGAAGCAGAGAGCCCCTGCTTTGCATGTGCAGGGAAGATGGTCTGACAGCCCTGAGGCTATCTGCTCCACTGAGTGGCAGCATCCGTTCATGCCAGGTGGGTTTGGAGCTAGAATGTGCCAGCGCTATTCTAAGGTACAGGGTGGGGTTGGTATGATCAACCTGAATGAGCAAGATGCCTCCAAGGAAGTCTGATTCGAGTGAGTAGGGAGTCTGTTCGACCAACTGCCCAGGGTTTGTTGAGTTTCTCCAAGTCCAGGCGTACGGGAGCCAAAGCTGAGACGCTGACATTTGAGCTGGGGATGCTTTTGACTGAAATACGCCAACAGGGTCCGAAAGGCTCAAATTGCCTTCAGAGCTCTGCTTTGGTTGTGAGCCTCCGGGCCCTTGTCATCTCGACAAAACGCATCCACTTAGAAAGGTCAGCTCTTCATTAGCCAGACAAATGAGGACAACATATTGACCAGAGATAAGGAGCAAGGAGCCCACATCTCAGCCTCTGAGAGCCTGGCATTTCCAGTCTTCTGATCACGGCGGCTGGGGAATGTATGCTGTCTTAGAGAAGGCAGATCGATGGTGCCTGAGGACCTGGTGTCACCAGGCTAGAGCCTGGAGATGGAAATGAGATGCAGATTGGGGTGTTTTGTGAAGGGGGCAGTGACAGAGAAGGGAGGAGGAGACCAGAGCTCACTGATGATTTTTCAGACCGGCAGCGTGTCAGAAATTGGAATCCGAGGTGGAGAAGCACGCATTGGTAGCAAGTTTCCTACTGTTCCCTACAGAATATGGCCTAACTGCGGCCACACACTCACACACCCCATAGGTACCTGAGATGCCTTTTGAAGTGGCAAAGCGAGATCGGGGTCTGAGATCTGTAAGTCACCTGCCAGTTATTGCAAAGGGTTGGGCGGCTGTGTGACAAGCTCTAACAACAAGCTGACGTTTGGGCAGGGGACAAGCTTATCAGTCATTCCAAGTAAGTCTCCTTGGGACTTTGCCTGTGGAGTTTGGTGGGGCTAGTCATCACGTGCCTCAAAGGGCTATGCAGGTGGCATGGCGGCTGAGGGCCACACACAGAGAATCGTGGTATGTTAACTCTAGTCAGACCAAAGAAGGTCAAAGAGCGGCAGATGTAGCTTTAGTCCTTAAAAGTTAGCATACAGAGCTTGGGGCTTGCAAATGGCCATTTGAAAAACATGTCACCAAGCTGTGTCCTCCCCACACAGCCTCACTGTACATGGGGGACAAGGTGGGGTGGAGCGATGGACAATGGACTGTGCATAACTGGGGTGTTCAGGGAAACAAGCAGGGTTGGAAAGGAGCTAGGCGATCAGAGCCTCGGGCTGAGCTAATCTGGAGACAATGGGTTGTTCCCGAAATCTCACCAAGAAATAAAATCCTTCCCAGACTCAAAAGATATAATCAAGAGACCTAATTAAAATTCACTTCAAAATCATATGATCATCGGGAGAGAAATTAAATCTTTAAAGAAAAGGAATTTTTTAAATGCCCAGGCATAAAACAAAAGGCCTACACCTTTAATTAGGCAACGAGCATCACCAGACGCACATTAGCCTTTCCTCTAATCCCCTCTCAGGAGGGCTCAGTCCCTCCAGCAATACATGGTCACAGCTGCTCGAAGCCCTGAAGCTCCTTTTCCAGGAAAGCTTTGCTCCCACGCCTGCCGAGGGAGAGAGATGATCCGCCTGCCAGCCTGCCTGCTCCTAGGGCCGGCCGGCCGGGCGGGGCCCCAGGTGTGAGCGCCGGCTCTCTCATCTGCCCGCTTTTTGTTGAGCTTCCTATCACAGTGGAACACCGGTAACCAGAAGCTCTATTTTGGGAGAGGGACCAGTTTGACGGTCGTTTCAAGTAAGTCAAAGAAAATTTTCCATCACCATTGTGTTGAGCAAGGCCTTGAAACGCCAGCAAGAGTTGTCAAAAGTCTGCTCCTCTCTTTCTCTGCTGCTGGGGATAACTTTCTCTGGAACATAGCCAAGAGCCCCTCCCCTCCACCCCAAGAACGATTTATGGCTTGACAGGTCTTTATTTCCCCAGCCTGAAATCCCTGGGAGGGGGGGCGGCGGGCTGTCCCCTTGCTCACTCTTCACTTCTGCACTGACCAGAGACGTTGGGACCTCTGTGGCACAGGCCACAGGAGCTGCAAACGGAGTCGGGGGGACAGCTGTCAACTGAGAGGAAATGGGTCAGAAGGCTAGAGAAGGAAAATGAGATGATTTGGGAGAAAACTGAAATATGGGGTGGAGTAAAGATGAGCAAGATAGCAGGGAAGTCCAGACTCATCGCTGGGTTTGGACCTGAGGGGTCACTGACAGCACCCGCAGAGAGAAAGAGGATTTCTGTTCTCTCCAAAGGAAAAGTTGGCAGGAAAATCAAGCCAGTCCTCACATGTCAAGCCTTTCCTAATTACAGCCTTTTATCTCAGTTTCTCTCAGTTGCTCCAGCAGGAAAGGCACGAAAGAGTCCCTGGTGGCTTTGAGCCATAGAAGCATTGCATGGGGGGGAGAGGGCATAAGAAATCGGGGAGGGGGGGCTTACAGTACACTGTAAAGTGTTTGGAGCAATGGTTTTTGTAATGACTTAGCACACTGTGTGTCCAACTATGGAGGCAACAACTTAATCTTCGGGACGGGAACTAAAGTCACTGTTATACCCAGTAAGTACATTGTCCTTGGTCAGGAAATCAGTTATACTTTAATTTCCAGGTCTCCTGCATAAGACTGGGGTGGGGGGGTACATACTAGACCATGCAGGCTCAGACACAAGAATTTCTATCTGTTTTTTTCTCATAAGTGGGGTAGAGATGGGTGTCAACCAAATATCTGAGCTTTCTGGGGGTACTTCAGTCTTGAATTTTAATTCAAAACTAGAAAATATGATTCACAATTCTGTTTTTGCTGCTGCCATCGTGCACTAATGTGACATGTGAAGAGAATTCAGACAGGATGACTTCATCTTCCCTTTTATCTCGCATGATAATTTTCACTTTGAGTACTGCATTATGTTTGGGAGAAACGGTAGAAATATAGGCTGTCAAAGAGCCAAGCAGCTGGGAGACCCAGAGAGGCAGGCAGACAGAATGCCAAGCAGTATAATTTTCCAAAATTAGTCCAGCGTGTGGCTCTTTTTGCAGATGGCAAAGGTATTTGGAAAGGTGCTAAGAGCTGATGTTCTGGGTGGGGTAGGGCTTACTCAATGGCCGCACTAAGTAAGCCCTGATGCCAAGGGGAAAGTTTAAACTTGGAAAACTCAAGGGTTTGGGGTTTTTTTGTTTTGTCTTTTGTTTTCCGGTAGTTTATCAGTACAGCAGCACATCCGCATTTAGTAAATTACAGTTTGGGCAAGGCACAGAATTAACTGTTAAAAACAACTATGTCCAGATAGGTGGGAGAAAGACAGGGATACTAGCTATACATACACAGAGTAATGGGGAAAACATAGGGCACATACATTTCTTGCACCTGAAATTAAAAGCTGTGGAAAATTCGAATATGTTCACTTTGTAACCAAAGACAGTTTCACAAAATGGAAAGAAAAGCATACCGCATAAAGCAAAAACCGAATGTATAGAGCCTTTCCAAGTCTGCGTTTTCCAACTGTCTTAACTACTCAGTTACCTAGAGGAATCTCCCTCTCCCTCTCTCCCCTTTCCCCGCCCCCTTTTGCTGCATCAGACCTTAAAGTCACGAAATTGAGGATTTGGCTATTTCAGGCCCTTCCGATGCAAGGTATGTGATAAAACGCCTACCAGCTAGGCCAGTTGGAGCACCTTTAGACATCCAAGCTTTTTCTCCTCTCCTGTCCAGATAAGATAGAAAAGCGGTACTCTCCTCATTCTGTATCCAGGGACAGGGAGCTCAGAGAGTGTCCCCAAGTTACAAAGTGAGGCCTGAGCAATGGGATCTGGGGACCCGGTGATGGTCAGTCGGCTCCCAGCCACAGATGCCATAGTAGCCAGAAGCGTTCAGGGAATCGTCCCAGGTCGAAACATAACACACTGGGGAAAATGCCCCCCTCTGCTGCTCTGCTGAGAGCAACTCAGTGTAAGAATACTGTACCCAGCAGGGGACCATCAGAATGGCCCTAAACCAACTCAGAGCCCCAGATAGTTGAGAACTGGGTATGGAAGCCAGCTCTGATGAGTTTCTTTCCAAGCACTGCTTCCAGAAATTGTTAGTGGTTGGTAGTTGCTATGGGTTTTGAAATTAGAGGACATCACAGCAGAGTAGAATGGTTTGGAACAGGGGAGTATGATTAGGATTAATGGGATGCAAGAAAATTCTGGCTAGAGGGCTAGAAAGGCCCTGGAAGAAAAGATACACTAACCCTTCAGAGTGTTCCTTCCAGTGAAGAGTTGCAACATTTATCTAGGCTGAGGAGCAGAGAGCAAACACAAGCCAAATTCCATACACAATCGACCTTTCCAGATTTAAAAGTTTCTGCAGTGATTCCGACATCCTTGTCTTCTTGGCCAAATACCAGCAGTTCCTAAAAGCAAAATGGAACAGTCCTCTGTTTCCAGGGCCAAGCCACTGGCCCCTACCCCACCCCACGTGCACCCACACCCATGTGGTTTTTGTAGAAGAGATTCATGCTGTGAGAAACAGGCCATCTTTGGCTCAGGAACCATTTTGAGAGTCAAGCCTTGTGAGTATAAAACACATTCTGCCCCCTACCCCAACCCAACAAGAGTTTCATCCCATATCCGGTCAACTCTCTGGCTTAGAAATATTCGAATCTAAAGAAAGACAAAGTGAGATTTCAGGTACACCGTAAGCACCTCTCGAGTGTGATTCACTTGAGAATCACCAAGTGTTGCCTCTGAGAAAGTCAATCACACCAGTTAACTGGTGTGACCCACAGCTTTAAAGCAGAATTTTTTTAAAAAAAATCTTTTTTAAATGTTGGTATCTCCATGGTATCTCCACGCTGCCTGCTGTTTTGTGTCTAGACTCCAAAATGGAAACCTTAGTGTGTAGTCTCCAGCTTAGTGACTTCTCCCAAGCCTGTGACTGAGAGCTCGGAGGGCATTTCTGGGTCGTGTCAGGGGAAAGCCAGGCAGATGGGCTGGCGAGGCGACACTCACAACAGGTGTCTGCCCTGTTTCTGTAAAGCTGCTGACAACAGTGAGAAGACTGGCAGCAGGGACAAGCTGACTTTTGGGACCGGGACTCATTTAACAGTCAGGCCCAGTAAGTCTAAGGGGATGTGAGGTATTTATGTCTTTTCCTATTATGCATTCTAGCCTGACCTTTGAGTTGTCCTGTTTTAGATTCCAGATAGACAAACCACAACGTCTTTCCATGTCCCTTTAAATGTCTGTGAGTAAGGGTCTCCAGCGCAGCCATCCTCTCCTACATGACAGGAAAGATCTGTGCCCACGACCATTCTCATGACACAGTCGGTAGCTGGGTGATGGCACTCACAGTCCTCATCCTTGGGCCCCTTCCCATGGACGTGTGTCTTTTGAGCTTTTATGAGAGCAATGAGGGAGGGGAAGAAATGACCAACAGCACCAGCCAGGCCTACGAGATCTCCCTGGTGTTCGTGGGCTTCAGAGCTGCTGCGGAGGTTCTGAGAGCTTCAGGGCATGGGTCTCTGGCCGAGAGGTTTCTGTAAAGGGTTGACTCGGGGTGCCAATATAGGAGGGAGTGCTAACAGACTCACCTTTGGGAAAGGCACCCAACTCATCATCCAGCCCTGTAAGTTCCTCTTCCTGGGATGCGGGGATCTAAATAGAGTCCCCACAGGGACATTTCCAATCCCTGCTGATGAGTCTCTGGTACCACGGCCTTGAGTGGCACCATGCAACACACGGGGGGTAGGGGTGGGGGTGAGGGGTTCAGCTGTGTAGGTGAGGGGTGCTACAGCCTGTGATATCCCCTGATGATACAGCCTGTGCTTCAGAGGACTCCTGGGTGCTTTTGTGATTGTGTTTGATTAAGAGGCCATTGGAAATTCTTGGCTCCAGCAGACAAAGGCTACCACTTAGGACTGGGGCAGAACCTCCTCGGGCTGCTTTCTTAGCAGCACCTTTGCCGTGCAAATGATTTCCACAGGAATTGTGGAAATGGCTGTGCATGCGGAGGTTTGATTGCTTCTCTTTTTCTGCCGTCGTGCCCTCTTCTCTGCCTGACTTCACGACCTTATATTAGAACAGTGATTCATCATTTGATTTCTGAACCCCATCACTCATCAAGTCTGACAAGAGGGATCCATTAACATAAAACCCAGAGAGGAAAAGGACAAAGCGTTTAATTCCTAGAGTCTGCAGAGTTTAACTTGACAACTTTTTGGCTTGAATCAACTTGCCAGCACCCCATGATCAGTTGAGGCCAAAGAGGGCCACGGGCAGGTAGGGTTAGCCAAGCAGGTGTCTGATCAGAGCTCTGCAGCCCTTCTAGCGACCACAACCTCGGTGTCTGGAAAGTGGAATGGGTCCCTGAGGAACCACCTGGCTGCGCATCTGGGAGGAGGTCATGGAGAGAGCTCTGTGTAAGCCAGGGAGGGTGGAGACCAGACGGAAACTCCAGCAGCAGGCTTTTGTTATGGAGCATGTCGCAGTGTGACCACTGACGGTGCTGGGAAATTCATCTTTGGGACCGGAACGAGGCTTCAGGTCACCCTGAGTAGGTGATGGGAGCCCTGAGGTAGCCTAACTGTGTGTTGCTTTAAAACAAGGGGTAGTGGAGAGGGGCTGTCCTGGCAGGACATAGTCCTTCCTTCCTTCCTTCCAGCAGAGCTGATCTCTCTGGGGATACCTGCGTTCAGTCAGAACCTGTGTTCTTTTTATTTCCATTACTGAATCTTTCCTTCCACCTGTGAAAACAGACTTCTCCTTGCTCCGAGCTTCTTCGGTCTTCACACTCGGTGTGTTTCCTTTGGAACAGTGGGTTTGGGAATTAATTCATCATCAGGACTTTGTCACTCCAGGCAGCTGAATGAAAGGGACTCTCAAATGGAGAATAGAGAGTCCTGCTTGTTCTGATAACTTCTCGGGGGTGATACATTATAAATGAGAGGAAGTGGGTTAGATGACCTGCTAATGACTACTTTAGAGAGACTCTAAGGAAACCTGCTGAACATCCTACACACTCCACTCCTGGGAGGAGTCGTTTGATTGGACCCTCGGTGCACTAAAAGCAAAACTGTGACCCTCTGAACACATAGTCAAATACCCACCCTCTCCCCGCAAGCTCTGCTGTGTGTCATTATTTGCCGATTATGAGATGATTACGTGATAATTCACATGAATTTATATAGATGAGTAGCCTGAGTATTTTGAACCCATAATTAAGATGCAAATTATAGAAGTTCTGGAGCGTTCCACCAGGCAGTACCTCATACCTAGTGGTCCCTGAAGACAAACAGTGTGTTTGGGCATGATTTGTTTGTGGCATGGTTTATACGCAGCTCAGGAACTTGTTTGAAAGCTGATTAGATGTCTCAGAGTGCCAATTTGGGGTCTCAATGAGCTGTGCTCAGTGGGCTGAGACGTGCCCACTTTTACAGGCGAGAAGCATGACAACGTGGCTGGGTTCCTCTCAGGAGAATAGGACTGTCCTATTGTGTGGTATTGGTCGGTACCTCTCCCCATTGTGCCTGCAATGCTGGGAGCCTAGTTGCAGGGCTGCCCCAGGAGGTTTTTGTTAAAGGGCGTGTGGCTGTGTCAATAATTACGACCTTCGCTTTGGAGCAGGGACCAGACTCACAGTAAAGCCAAGTGAGTGAGGGGAGCGGGTCGATCTCAAAAACTGGGGAGAGTGGTGGTGGTCTTCCGTTCAGTTTTAATGGGATTAAAACACTGACACTGCCCCCTGGGTCCAGGCACCTCGTTTCTTTGGGCCTGAGCTGATGGGAAGTCTGCCAGTCAATGGACTTAGGCAATCCTCAGGACAGGTCATGAAGAAGTAGAGATTTTCACGGGTGTTCATTGGCTCTGGATATAAAGAAATGCTAAGGATAGTAGGCAACATCCATATTCTGTGATAAGACAAATAAAAAGACCTAGCAACCCAGAAATCAGGTTTTCCTCAATAAGAACCCCTCCAGTCCAGAAGGAGTGCAAACAGCTCTCTTAATGTGTCTTTTGGGTTTTGTTGGTTTTGTTGTTATTTTCATTAATATTCTTTATTAGAACTATGGCTCTGAGAGTGGCATGGTGCTCCTGGTCCCTAAAATAATCACTCCTCCCCCCACCCACCCCGTGTTGGCCACCTGTGCTAGCTGCCATGTCTCTGCTTGAGCTTGTGATTGTTCCAGGTGTCTCCGGCATGAGCAGGACACCAGTGTTCTGGGAGCAAAATGGGTGGTTTAAGATCCAGCTCAGATCTCTCTGCACAGTCGGCTGTTACTTTTAGAGGAATGTCCTAACCCTGCCAAGGAGCTGGGAGCTGAGGCTGTGGAGTGGTGAGGCTCCCACCAAAGGGGAAAGTGGTTTCCCTTGCCCAGGGTGCCTCTCAGTCCCTCCCTCCCACTGGTTATTGTAAGACCCCATATGACTGTGTGAATTATGGAGGCGGTCAAGGAAGGCTCATCTTTGGAAAAGGCACTCAGCTCTCTGTTAAACCAAGTAAGTGCTGGGCGGTGGGGGTCTCAGAAACTAAATCAGTGAGTGCAATTCGAATACCACCCAGAGTGAAGGAAGCAAAATTCACCAACCCCTTTCTCTGGTGTCTTCCCATCCTTCACCCATGAGCCCCTAGAGCTGCTCCTGGTCTGTGCTGCCTGCTGTGCTCAGTCTAAACGGGCACTTCCCTCTGCTGGATAACTCTGGACATCATGACATGAAACAAGGTTCTTGGCCCTAGGAGGGCAGTTCTCAGGAGTGATTGCCCTCCTCACCGTGGTGAGTGGGTGACCTTCTCCGCAGCCATCTCATGGAAGAGCCACAGTCAGTGTTACTAGTGTGTGTTTGGTTTTCAGACATTAGAGTCAAAGGAGAGCCACATGAGGGGGACAGCAGAGTGGTTACTGCAAAGGGATTTTTGTTTAGGGAAAATGCACTGTGGATCTCGGCAGTGGGTATAACCTCTACTTCGGCAAGGGCACCTCACTGCTGGTCACACCTGGTGAGTTCTAGTGGTAAACTAATTGTCCTTTCTGGAAGGGAATCCAATGGGACCTGTTGAAACCCAGCTGAATTTAATTGCTTCGTTTGGCGTGCGGTTAACTATGTCGGATGTGTGAGCCAGATATGAAGACACGTTTCCCCAGAGGCTGGATTTGGTTATCAGGTCTATGGGCAGTTTGATAAATTGTACTAATACTGCAAGTGGTGGAAGGTCCACAGAGCACGTTGAGGCTTTGGAAAAGAGACAGAGATAAGAGGAAGAAAAGCTTTGTGATATAGACAGAAACAAGCCAAAGGAAAGGGAGGCAACCCAAGCGGGAGTGTAGAGCCAAGGAAGCGTGTCCTTAACAGATAAGTGCTGGGGACCCAATTGAGTTGATGCCCATGTCCCCTGGGAGTAGAACTGAAAAATCTGGCAAGTGGACTGAGGACTCGGGTGAGGGCTGGGCAGCAAGGTCACAAATTCTCGTGGCTTTCCTCTTGTGGGAGAAGAGCAGAGGAAAACTTCCTCTGGAGACTGGCTAGCCCCTGTTCGCCCTGAGGACAAAGCCTGGCTGAGTTGACAGTGTGGGAGGAGCTGAGAACCCCAGGACCTTAGAAATCTCCCCAGCTCCACAGGGTTCTCTGTGTTCAAGCCAGTCATGCAGCTATCAGGGAGGGGATAATAAAGATGGATTATAGAAAGCAGTATCAAAGAGGTACAGGCTGTCCCCACACTTGCAGAGTTCAGTGGTTTTGTTTTTTGTTGTTATTTTTCTCTTTCCTGTTAGAGTTATTTGCCACAACGCCTGCCACTTTGCATTTCATAGTATTTCTCCTCAACAACCCTCTGTGCCTGAACCAGGTGTGACACTGAGGTGATGGGGCTGATTTGTTAACAAAGAGAGTTGATATATTTAAATGAGTGGACCAGGCAAGCCACTCAGCTGAAAGTGGCACGAAGGCTGGTGGCTCCCTTCCGCTTTTGAATCTGCCCTTAAAGGTCAAGGCACAACCTTTCTTTTTTTCTTTTTTCCTTTTTTTTTTTTTTTTTTAGGGTATATTCTTTTTGTAGCATCCATGATGGTTTTATCTTTTGAGAGTGGATTTCATTTCTGTGAATAATCAAAAGCCTCTCAGAGCTATGATTTCTAAAGAAAGGAGGGACTCAGACCCGTTACTGGCACTATTTTGGTTCCAAACTGAGGTATGAGTATAAAATCGTGTCATCGCTGGGTATGTGTGGCTCTTAAACTGATTCTCATTGAGAGTCCTAAAGGGACTACTTCAAAGGGGTCAACAATCATTTACATGTTTAAATCCTGACATGTTTGTTAGAACAGCCTCTTAATAAAGACACTTAAGATAAACATAACATGAAATTGAGGAAGTTTTGCAAACTCAGACTTCATCAAAGCAGTGAAGATTTTCTCTTTAAATGGAGATATTATCTGAAGTAAATCCCTTTTAGAAAAACATGAGGACAGTACCTTCCAATGGAGAAGAGCATACGATGTCCTACTTATTGACAGCAAAGCTATTCCAAGAAACGGTAACCTTATATGGGTTTATGTAGAGCCATATAACACTGTGACTAACTCAGGAGGCTACCAATATATTTTTGGCGAAGGCACTAGCCTGAAGGTTTTACCAAGTGAGTATACAGACAAGACTTTATTTTTAAAGGTGTTGGTGTTAGAGGGTCAAGAAAAGGTAAAATGAGGGAAATAGTCATTATAAACTTTATAGTTTATAGACTTTATAAACTAGTTAAAATAGTTTATAGACTTATATAAACTTTATAGTCATTATAGAAGCAATCATTATTGCTAACCAAAGTGGAAATTCTGGGTCTCTCTACCCCAGACAGGAGCGGGTAAAGGAGAGTTCCGAGGCTCACTATGATGGACTTACCACCATTTTCCTCAGAATTGTATTAATCATTGGAAAAATATTTATTAGCTAAAGAGCTTGAGGGACCCCTCTAAATACAGTAGGAATTCTTTGTTTCTTATTCTCTTCCTTTAAAAACTGTATTCTCATCCCACACTTTTCACTTTTCTTACCTTTCTTTTGGCCTTTCCCCTTGTCCAACTCAACATTTCATGTGGGTATTCGTATGTCCAGTTCTTAGCCTGTCACTTAAGACTCTCTAAAACCTGGGCCATTTCCATTCTCTAAATTTATTCTCAGCTGTTCCCTTCCACAAATGCTCTGCTCTAGGCGAATGGGACACCTACTTCCCCTGAATGTTTACACAAGCCCACACCTATACTTTGTGTCCATAAATCAGTCATCATGGACCCACCACTATAAACAGACTTGCACACATGAAACAAATTGAGTTTCACAATGTCTTAGCCAGGACATCCAACAGAGGTGACACCAGACTTAATTTCATAGGAAGAGCTTGAGAAATTATATCCCTTTTTAAAAATTAAAGAGGCTTGGGTAAGAGATCCAGCAGGCAAATAGCAAAGTAGAAAGAAAGGGGATCCTTTTGTAATGGATGTGAGAGGGAGAGATGTGTCCACCGGAAGATTTTCTCAGGAGGAGGAACAAGACTGACTAAATCCAAGTAGGAAATTTATGGACTGCCATATTACCTGTGTGTTACTTGCTTCTCATCACAATGGCCCGTTCCTGATTGTTGCTTGTTAAGCCCCTGGTCCTCCAGGCAGCCCGAGAAAAGGGAGGCAACCATGCTGTCCCCTCAGCAGTGGTGCCCATGGAGCTTCCTTCTTAGATTTTCCTTCAGGTTACCTTCAAAATTAAGAGAGATCCCAAAGGACCACCTAGACAGAATAAGAGAAGCTACCAATAAGAGAGAGATTTCATGCTAGTGCGGAAGGTGTGTTACCTGGGGAAAGGGACAGAAAGAAGAGAAAAAGTTTACCCCAAGACAAAGAAGGAAAGTGTCCTTTTCCCAGTGACCCTCTAAGCAGGGAGTGAAAAGGTCTGGAGTTGGAGTCAGGAATTCAGGGCTGACCAGTGCCTGCGACTGTCTCGAGTTCTTTGGAATGAGAAAAGGTGGGAATCTCCTTTGATGTTCCACAAGCTGGACCTTGGTCAGATGTGTCTGATTCCAGCACCCTGAGGGGTGGACCAGCATCCTAACCCCTCCTGCCAGGGGTGCTCTGGCGGCTGCCCTCAGTCTCTCCCACGATGATGACAGTATCTCTGACTGTTTGGGCTTGGTGCCATGGACACGAACCGCTCCTACTTTGTCCAAATGATCAATATGATCCTCAGAACCCCCTGGAGAATTATTATCTAAAACACCAGAGGATCTGCTAGGATTCTGGCAGTCAGCATTCGGGACTTGGGCAGGAAAACTCCCTCTTTAGACTATTTAGAAAGAATATCCTTCATTTATCCAATGTGGAAACAGTCCTGAAATCCAAGCTGGTGCTAGGATTCTGTGCCAGGTTATTACTGTGACAATTACTTAATATTCTCTGTGCTCATGGTATCGCTCCTTCCAGAAGATCTTTAGGGAAAACTTAGTACAGTTTCTAGGAGGTTTTCGCTGAGCTGAAGATCACTGTGTGAATAATAATGCAGGCAGCACGCTCACATTTGGAGGGGGAACAAGGTTAATGGTCAAACCCCGTGAGTATCTCTGCTGAATCCATAATGAACGCTCTAATTTCTAAAAGAAGCCGTAGCGCTGAGCTTCATTTGGGGGCTGTTTTCTCCACCCAATTTTATTTTTTATGTTAATTCTGAGTAATTCTGAGATGATACAGTGTATACATATGCCGTAGGCACATGTGAACATGGGCACGTGGGTGATCACCTGGCATAGGAACAAACGGGCTGGAGAGTAACAGATTCCTTGTCTTTTCTGTCTTGACCCTTGGGTCAGAAAGTTCTGACTGTGTTGAGTGCAGGGATGGGTCAGCACTGGAGTGGGAGAAACCTTCTCCAGTGGCTTTACTGGGATCGCACCCCTCCTTGCTGGTCAGGGGGCAGCTCGGGCTGAAGGTGGAGGGACGAACTATTTAATCTGAGAGGAGTCTTTCCATCCGGCCATACTATGAATTGACCACAATAATAAACAGTCTCCTCCGCTGCCTCTTTGGCCAGGGTCCCAGCTGGAGGAGCACACTGCCTGGATTTGGGGATTGAAGGGGATTTCCTGATACACATTGGCCTGGTCGGTTTCTATAAAGCTTCCTACGGCTGTGTAATATTGGCAACAACCGTAAGCTGATTTGGGGATTGGGAACAAGTCTGGCAGTAAATCCAAGTGAGTCTTCAAATTAACTCTCTCAAACCTGTCTGTGCAGTTTGAAATATCTCAGAAACTGTCTCCCTGTTTGGCCCTAATGTTTAAAATGTGCCCTCGCGGGTAGTGTTCTTCTCCTGCCCACCCGAGCTGAGCCCTTGCTTACCCTTCAATCAAAATAACTAGATAGAGGGACCCAGAAAGGCATGGTAGGAAGGCAGTTGGAGTATTTGATTGATTCCTCCTGGAGCAAACAGGAGGGCCCATTCCCAAAATAGTGCCACTAGGGAGCACTAGAAGTTGGAGAGGATGGGAACATGCACCGTATGCCCAGCTTTCTCTGTCCACACAGTGCCATCGTCACATGGGCCATTGTAAGTACTGTGTCCCACCTGCCAAAGATAAGCGCTGCTGGGAACTCCCAGGACTCAGGGCCATCCCCATGACCACCCTGGAGAGCACCTCCCCACCATGGGCAATCCAGAATGACTCAGACTTGCTGTAGAATTACTGCCTATCTCAGTCCTTTTTGGCTTATAAGCTTATAGTGGATTTGCTGAAGTAACAGGAGAGGAGTTGGTTTCATCCTAATTCTCGCCTCCCCCGAGAAGTTCTTCTCTCCAAGAATCTTCAGGAACATCTTAGAGACCACCTACCCTGTTTGGAATTGTGCTTCACGGGACCAGGCTGTGTCCCCAGTCATGTTTGCTGTGGCTTTGGCTGGGGCTAGCTCCCAGGACAGTTCTAGGCTTGGCGAAGCTCAGGGAGAAGAAGAGGAGTTTGTGGAGCCAAGAGGCTTCGGGAAAGGCATCTTTGATATAGGTGTTAATGAATTTCTAAATGAGTTTCTGTGTGTTAACCTGATAAGACTCTCCAGGGAGAAGGTCACTTTACCTTTGCAGCTCTAAATGTAAGACCTGTGTTGCAAAAAAAAAAAAAAAAGAAAAAAGGGAAATGTCAACTGCAGTGCCAAAATGAAGAGACTGGGTATAAATACTGAATCAGTTTTAATGTTCAGTTTATGAAATGTAAGCCTTTCAGGAGAACAGGCGTGGGGTACATTTAGTAGGGTCGGTGAGCTAATATTTTGTCAATGTTACTGACATACACACTTCAAAGGAGAGCCCCAAATAGAGAAAATGAGTAATAGCATAGAGCTTAAGAACATGAATTTTAGAATCGAACTGCCTGGGCAAACCGATTTCTGCCATTTACTGGATATGTTACCTGGGGCAGGCTATTTAATCTCTTTATGCCTCATTTTTCTCATCTGTAAAATGGGGATAATAATACTACTTAACTCACTGAATTGTTATGCAATTAAAGAGTTAACACCTACAAAGGGCTTTGCTTAGCGGCTGGAACATAGTAAGTCTTCAACAAATATCAGTTACTATTACTAGATCAAGTTACTGAGGGGAAGGAAAGGGGGAAAATTACATCCTTTAAAGTTTTTGTAAAGGCCAACCCTAGAGTGTGGCTCTGGCACCACAGGAAAACTCATCTTTGGGCAGGGGACAACTCTACAAGTAAAACCAGGTGGGTCTGAATGTTCCCAACTGAGGCACGGTTATCCACTACATTCGTGTGTTTTGGAGACTCTCCTCCGCCTTCTCAGCTTCTAACCAAGGACTTTTACTGTTTGCTTCTGTTCTCCTTTTGTACTACTTAGTAGGGTATGTGTAACACCTGGCTAATAGAGTCTTCCTTAATCCATTCGGTTTCATCTAGAGGCAGAAAGGGGGGCAAGACTGGAGGTGAGCTGGGTCTGGAAATTCTAGACTAAAACTGAGAGAATATAAGTCTGGCTGACCTTGGAGAAATAAAAACATCCAATGTGAGACGGTCACAAGAACAAAAAGTGAGGGACGCCTGGGTGGCTCAGTTGGTTAAGTGGCTGCCTTCAGCTCTGGTCATGATCCCAGAGTCCTGGGATCGAGTCCCACATCAGGCTCCTTGCTCGGCAGGGAGCCTGCTTCTCCCTCTGCCTCTGCCTGCTACTCTGTCTGCCTGTGCTCGCTCTCTCTCTCTCTCTCTCTCTAACAAATAAAGTCTTAAAAAAAAAAAATTCTAAAAAAAAAAAAAGAACGAAAAGTAATTTTTCTTAAGAGTTTACTAGAATAGAAACCACCCATGTGGCCACTAGAATTCTCTAAGAACTGTTGTTCAGGGAGAAAACTCTTTCAAGCATGGAAATGGCAAGCTCTTTGGAGGAGGGGGTGATGGGGGAGGACAGAAGAGAAACTGTTGGGACTTGGATTTGATTTTTTTTTTTTTTTTTGGGTCAAAAAACATGGAAGACCGCATTTTCCATTAGGATGGTTTTTAGAAGGCTGTCATCAAGTAGGAGTTGCAATGTGTATAGCTTTATGGAAGTAAGCTTTATAGAGGAAGAAGAGGAAGGGAATTTAGCAGAGTACAGAGTTTTTGTACTGGGCAGAAACACTGTGCCAATTTCTGGAACAAACAGGCTCATCTTTGGGACTGGAACAAGACTCACCGTTATTCCCCGTAAGTCCTTTACCATCTGAGAGAAAGCCCTTAATCTGGAATGACCAGCTCTCACCTCCCAGACACCTAATGAATTTCTAAATGAGCTTCCGTGTGTTAACCTGATAAGACTCTCCAGGGAGAAGGTCACCCTTACTTTCCTGGCTCTAACTGTAAGGCATGTTTTGTAAGAAAAAATGGGAAATGTCAATTGCGGTGCCAAAACGAAGAAGGCAGGGTATAAATACAGGACCAGTTTTAAGGTTCATTTGATAAAATGTAACCCTTTCAGAAGAACCATTTCAAGGTACATTTATTAGTTTGCGTCTACACAGCACAACTGTCCAGTTAATTTGATTAACGTTCGTAGCTGGTCCAGATATTTAGGCATTTCCTTGAGACACCTTCTCTGTGCTCAGAATTGCCTGAATTGACTGTCACATTACCTAAATAATTGCCAGATCTGTTTTACTTTGTGCTGTATAGACTCAGCCTAATAAAAACAAACACCGTTGTGTTTTTTCCCCAGTCTGTCTCCTCGCCACACAGAAAAGTTTTCCTTCTATTCACACAAAGAGATACCCAGCGCGCCATTTGACTTATTGCTGCTGCTATTTTGCATTTATATGACTCCTTTCCTTGGAAGAGATTAAGACACTTCATACGACTTATTAGCTAAACAGATTGACAGCCTAATTAGAAAGAGAGAAGCAGACTCAGTATCTTTTTGTGGCTGCTATTCCTGCCCCCTCGTGTAGAACATTTGGTCAGATTGCTCTGTGATACGGGAATAAGAAAGGGAGATGAGCTTCGTCTGTAGTGGGGGCCCTCTCAGCTGTACGTGAGAGATGGTTACAGGAGGTAAGAACAGCCCTAAATAGGTCAGGGCAACCGACAGAGCCAGGAACATGTCTTTCCCCTAGAACTCATGTGTTCCAGCAAAGCAGAGCATGACAGATTTTGACATCAGCTGTTGGTGTGTACCTACTCCTTCTTACTTGTCTCTTCAGGCCCTGTCACTCCAGGTCTGTTCCTTCCACCGCGTACTCCTTTCTCTCTCCTTGGATTCCTGGCTGCCATGCCCACCCCAGCCTCAACCCCGCCACATGCTGCCGCCTGCCTCTTGGGCCTGGCAGCGGCATTCCTGAGGAGCTTCTTAGCTCTTTCAGTGATCCTCAAGTTGCTGAGGCACCTGAGGGAATCCTCCCTGAGGCCAGGCCCCAGCAGAGTCCCCACGGAGGTGGAGGCTGCCACCGGGGCTACCAGTGTCTACGGGAAGGCCGGGGCCGGGGGGCCTTGGATGAGGAAGCGCCTGTGGAGGAAGCTCTCCATGGAGTAAGGAACACCATGGTTTTCGTGATATATGAGTCTGAATCCTCTCCTGTCTGGAACCTGTAGCTTCCTCCTGGGGATCCGGGACATGTGTCTCTGAAGAGGTGGCAGGCTTTTTGTAGTAGAGTGGACCACTGTGGACAGACAGGCCAGGGGAATGTGCTGCATTTTGGGTCCGGCACTCAAGTGATTGTCACACCACGTAAGTGTCTTTTTCCTCATCTCTGTGCACTGGTATGTCTGTGAATCCTTCCAAGGAATTCTGGTCTGTTCCCCCATTTCTCAGGGAGTTACTGAGCATATGGTTTCTGGATCTAGCTACACTGCCATTGACCATTAAGACGGTCAAACTTAGCTTGAAAAATAACTTTGGTTTCATTTAATGCTGCCCGCAGACAGCAAAGGGAAATTAGCACGCCAGGGAAGCTAATCGATGCTCATTCACTGCCTTGGGGAGAGGGACTGGCATTTCTTCCTTATCTCCCTACCCCCACCCGGGCAGGCTGTGAGGCCTCGGAATTCAGTTGACCTTTTCCATGTCTCTGTCTTCTGGCAGATTAAGTGGTCGTGTTTGCTAACTTTCTCGTGGAAAAACACATGAGTCAGATAGATTCTCCTTCAGTTTTTACTAAGAAAGCTTTTTGTTAGTGATTTTGACAATAAACTTCAGCTGCCATATTCCCTCAGGTTCGTGTTAGTAGTATCTTGGCTTCGACAAGCTCATTTCCCCCCAGATTATTCAAAACGCGTTTCTCTGGTGTAACCCACTGCACTCCCACCCGCCCTTCTATCTTCCCAACGCTCTCTAATAAGATAAACAGGGTCACACATCATCAGACGTATTTCACGGACACAAAAGCCAAAGCACAGACAAGTTAAATAATTTAAGCCAAACCAAAAAAATCAGAACTGCGATTAGAGCTTGAGATTCCCTCTTTTCTTAGGGTGAATTATTCTGAGGTGTCATCTTTGTGAATTGAAAACAGCACAAGCCATAGGAATGCGCAGGGGATGAAATTTAACCAGAATGAAAATGGAGGACAGTTTCACCGTGTTGGTGTCTTTAATGTATTTCCAAATGTTTGCAGTTGGTCGTTATTTGGTGCTAGTTATTCAGTGCTTACTGGGCCCCAGGGGGGGTTTTTGTAGACCTCGGTATCACAGTGTTACCAACAACGACAGACTCTTCTTTGGGGCCGGAACCAGATTGCAAGTGATTCCAAGTAAGTGCTGGAAACTCAGCAGCGATTTTGAAAAGGTGGTTTCTGTCAACAGCTGACTTGCATTGGTACACATCCTCACATTACTGCAGGCCACTGGACAGGGTAGGGCCGTCCACGCCTCTGTCTCCCTGGGCCCCTGGTGTCGGGACTCCTCGTCTCACAGGTCAATCACTCTATAAACAAAATCAGTTTAACCTATATGCAAATACCACGGTTCTGACCAGAATCTTATCAGCAGTGAAAATAAGACACTAGAGAATCAGATGCATTATGACTCCAAACAAATGATCTGTTTCTCTCTTCAGCATTTTTATTTAAAATATCAGGGAAGGTGAAGCAAGTTCAACTTCGCCAATCTGAAAACTTTATGAATTATGCTCCTCTTATATGCAGAGAGAACTAGATTGACTTTGGATGTTTAGTCATTCAATTTCATCATCTGTGTGTGGAATCTGTAATGGCCAAGGGAACCAAATATAATTAAATGAGCAAATAATCTTCAGTAGTCAATATTCCTACATTGTTTTATGTGCTTTGCTCTGGACTTTTTATCTGGGATTTATCTCTAATAGGCTCCCCGGAAGGATAGTGAAGGTTTTTGTTAAGGTTTTTGTGTCTGTGTGGATAGCAACTATCGGTTGATCTGGGGCTCTGGGACCAAGCTAATTATAAAACCAGGTAAGTCTCAGAGATGCGCCTGTAAGGGAGAGGAGACACGAGTTGAATAATACAGGAAGCATAGCATGCAAATTGTATTCTTAAGAACAACCCAGCTTGCTGGAGACAATGCACTCAACCCAAGTGGGGTTTTCACTCCCAGTGAGAGGCAATGTCAGCCACCAACTCTCTTGTTTGGTCTAGTTGTTTCCAGAATGAATAATATTTAACTAGCCCTCCAAGAGAGCAGAGCTGGGTTGTTAGGGAGTATCTGATTCCCTCTGAAACCGTTAGAATGCTTTCCCAAGGATAGAAACAGCCTTATTCCACTGGAAGAGCAAATCCAAGAAAAGAGAATAGCTCACAGGCAAAGATGAGCAGGTGAAAATAGTGTGCCTGCAGCCATCCCCAGTCCTGGCCTCTGGCTGCTGTCTTGTGTTGCAAGCAGATGCCTACAAGCTTCCAGTCACTTACTGGTGCAACACCTCGGACTCTGGGCCTTAGCGCAAGTCCTACAAGGATCCAACTTAAAAGGGCAGTATCAGTGCAGGTCAAGGGAATATGGAGGCCAAAGGGATGGCTGGCAAGTCGGCCTTGGCCGTGGTGGGACCGAGGTGTGCTGAGCCTGAGAGACTAAGCTCATCCTCACCCCATCGTACCCTGCCCCTTCCTGCGGGTTCTTGCAAGGCTCTGAAAGGCTGTGGGAACTATGGGGGTACTACAAACAAGCTCATCTTTGGGACCGGAACTGTGCTTTCCGTAGAGCCAAGTACGTGAGTAGTGGGGTTCTGTGTCCAGGGCAAGCTGGAATTAACAGTCACTCTCGTGAAAAGGAGGGCTGAGGGCTGACCTAGTAACCCCACAGTCACCCCTTTCCTACCATGATACGGCAGAGAGAGGGAAATGGTACGAATGTGGAGATAAATCCCAGGAGGGAAAACTTCGGTGCCAGTGTTTGTCCCATGTGGACGCTGCAGGCTCTGTTCTGTGAACCCCATTTCCAGGCCATATGTCAGCTCTAGTCATACCTGTACCTGGGTAGATACAGCCTCTGCTAGCCTATGTGTTTAATTGTGTGCCAGCTCTTCTACTGGCCACATCTTCTTTATTCTTTTTCTACCAAAAGAGACTCCACAGCTACGTTTGGGGAAATTGCTGAGAAGTCAGGCAGAACTGACCCAAGGAGGAGGCTTAGGGTAGGTTAGTTCAGTTTTCAAACAGGAGCCCTTGTAAGACCTCCCCCGTATTTCCCACATTTGCCTCCCCTTTCATCTTCTCTAGAATAAGTCCTTTGGGTTTGTTCTGGACCCCCACTGCTTCCAGGCTGAAAGGTCAAAGCATCAGTTTTGAATTCTTTCTCTTCAAATCTGAAGAATCAGCAAGTCACAGTTCTGCTGGAGATGAGATCAAGTCTCCTTCTCTCTCCAAGTTCACAGTTCTGTCACTCAAGCTCTACTTTTAACCAAGTCCTGGTATGGCTATCTTAGAGGCTCACTTTCTCTCCTTTCTTTAATACCTGTATATTACCATCCAGCCAAAGCTCAGCGTTGTGATGAAGGGGCTCCCGTGTGCTCTTATCCTTGCCTCTAGGGTGTGCCTTTCCTTATAACAAAAAAGGTTCACTTCTTCCATTTATTTCAGGACCGGGCTTTCTTAAAGGGTAGGAGATGGTGTGTCATAACTCCCTGCCCTTGTCTGTCTAAAACATCATGGGTCCATGGTGGAACTTCTTTGGGAAACAATAGGACTGTTTGCCTTTTATCACTCTTCGCTGGTGAAACATTTTCTTTGGCTACCCATAGACACTATTGCACAGTAAGAAAGCTTTGAAATAACTTGGCCAGTGAGTAGGGCACAGGACCGTGAAGTTTGGGGGGAGTCTGGATGTGACTTCAGATGCCTCTGTTGATGGGAACCTTCACTATGGAGTAAGACTGCATCATGCCTTCAGACCTGTGTGTCTAAGGCTGACCTCACACATGTGAGAGCAAGAATTAACAAATTGCTTGATTCAGCTTTGGCAGATTTAAGCCTAGAAATGCAAAAAGTTCTGAAAAATCTCTTAAGTTTGGTCTTTTAAAATAAGAATGTATTGTTTTATGTGGCAGAATCATTTTTTTTTTCTTCCAATCCTCAGAGACCAATTTCCAGAGACACAGGAAAAAAAGAAAACATAGGGAGTCCAACTGCCCCCTCACCAACACGCCATGTTGGGTGGAGTTTTACTAGGGGTTTCAGTAAAGGCAGGAAATGCTGTGGCAATAATAATGCCAGAATCTTCTTTGGAACGGGAACCCAACTGGTGGTGAAGCCCAGTAAGTGGCCATGTTCTATTTATATTTGACCAAACAAATAAATCCTGGGAAGTTAGTGGAGATTTAATTTAACATGTAGACAAATGTACCATTTGAAAAATGACTTTTGCAAACACATGAAACATTCATGATTGTTGGGAATAGAGCAATAATGATAAATAAATGCAAAACAAGACCACCCCAAATTGTCTTTAATGTGGTAGCTTAGCTCTCCTTCTTCTGATGAGATCTTGGGGCCATGAGTTATTTACAGCCACAGTCTCTCTTAAACTACGTTCAGCAATGATTTGTGTGTTTACTATGATTCTGCCCACCAAACTTGTCTTTCGTTCTATTAAAAATGAGAATCTATCTCATTTTAAATGTCACTAATATGTATAAGCTACCTTCTTTGTCTCTCATGCCTGCATATGTATTTATTCTAATAGATCCAGTCCGAAACCCACACATTTTCCCCTTTTGACAAATGTCCACATCTAGTCCCATACATGTCAGATTTTGCTAAAAACATAGCTTTACTATTCAAATGTAATGGGGGATAAAAAACCATTCAAAGATGAATTGACGATCCCAGATGGCTTTATAAACACCTGAGAGGAAATTCAGAGTAAAATAAAATGGCAGGTGTGATGACAAGGCTTTTGTTTAATGATCAGTTCCTCCATAGGGAGTAAAAACTTTCAAACATGCCCCACAGGGGAGGAGAGAGAAAAGGAATTCAGGAGACTGGCCTTCCTGGGGGTGCACCTGCAGTGTCAGTTCCCCCATGGTGCCATTTTGGGAACAACGTGGCCCATCCAAATGTCCGTGAAAAAGTGAATTTTAAGAGGCACGTGTTGTCAATTTGGCTGAATGCGTTATTAAGCCCTGCAACAAGTTATAATTGAAACTATGAAATGACCAGCCCAAGGAGCTTAAAGTAGTATAGCCTATTTCCAAATGGTTTAGCTGTGGGAAATGCCAAAGGACCAGGAATAAGCTAGATCACTCCATAAGTTTACTTAAATCCAGTAAACATGACCAACCCACATGAATCTTTTTTAAATGACGTAATAAACAGCATCTGAGGGTCAGGTAGACAATGAGGAGGAGACAGTAGGGCTTGGTTCTTTGTGAGTCAGAAAAGGAACCCATCAGGGCTGATGGTGATGGCATCAGGTGTCCATCTCTTAGTGGTGAGAGACTATATCTGTGGACTGTGAAAGGAGAACATTTCCCAAAAGGCTAGGATCCCTCTGGGCCAAAATGAATGATCCCCACTGCCCCGGCTGGCTCAGGGCTGTCATGAGTGCAGCAAACCGCATGCTTGTCCTAGAATGAGGCATCTTTGGGGTCTGGTGATATGGCCACTCTAATAGAGCCAAGGATCAGGTAAGGCCTCTGTAATGCAGCTCTGTTTCAGACATGTGGCTGATGTGGCCTCTACCTGCTCACATCTCTCTTTGGGCTCTGAAGAGTGAATTTCTCACCCAATGGTGGTTGGCTTGCCAATTTTTTACTTCCATGATAGAATTGTGTTTGATATGGAAACAGAGTTTGCTGAATTGTTGCTTTTATAATTTGCCCTCTGTGTTAAATGAGGTCATCTAATTTCCTCTCTACACATTTGCAATAAGCAGCATAAAATTCAAGCAAAATAACCAGGAGACACAGAGAAAGATGGCTGAAGAGATAATGAGGCCTGTTTGTTATAGTAGAAGACAGTGTGGGGATCTCTTAAGTCACAGAAAGATGAAGTATCCATTAAGGAATGTGTAACTTTCCTGAAAAGAGTCACCAAGAGTTTTTGTTGGCGCCCCAATCACAGTGTGAACATTGCAAAAATCATCTTTGGAAAGGGGACTCAACTTCACGTTCTCCCCAGTAAGTGCTTTTCTTGTGATTTTCTGATACTAACTCCCACTGAGCTCAAAGTGCTTTTGATATTGGGTTTGACCAGTTTCTTGGGCTCAAAGACGTGTGGGAAGTGTCTAGGTCCTGGGCCCTTCCACTCTCATGGAGGCCGTGTTCTTGGCCCTTCCACAGCTTAGCCAAATACCAGTTCTTTCCCCACCAGAGCTGGAAAGTTGCTGCCAGTGTTCTGCTGCTGACATATCAATTATCTCTTTCATTGTTTATGTCTTATCAAGAGTACAACATCATGAACCTTTGCCTAGAGTCTATCTTCAAGTCTCCCCCTCAGGGCTCGACCCCAGTGGACTTTGTTTGAACACATTGTTAAAACCAGTGTGATTTCTGGCTCCATCCAAAGTGGTTTTGGAAGTAACCACAGCCTACCTATGACCCTCTCCTTCCACTCTTCATAAAAGACCTACTTTTTCCTGTTTGGCCTCTGCTAAGATTCCTGGCTCTGATGCTCCATGCCTTCTCATTTCCCTTGTTCCAGGGATGGGTGGGAGATAGCTTTTTAAAGACTTACTTAAATGCCAGAGGCAACAAAGTTGGTGTGTCAGCCAACAGCAACAGCATATGCTGAGCCTTCTTGCACTGTGCCATTTTCCAAATCCCTTTCTTCGTGTAGGAAAAGTAGCCACTCCTTTTTATTTCTAGCACAGCCAAGAGTTCAGCATGAGGCCAGAGACAGGGGTTTCCTTTGGAACATTTTTCACAGGCTAACAATAAGCTGGAAATTTGCAGGTTTCAGAAATGCACTCTTGGGCCCCAGCTCCATGTATGGAAACTCGTGTAGCCGGTCAAAGCCAGGAGCATCTTCATGACACCACATTTTGTAGAGTATGTGGGAGAAGGAGGCAAAGACAAGCTAAGGGAAAACAAAACCCATTGTTCAGTGGGAAGAGTTTGGTCTGGGAGAAAGATTAACAAGAAGAAACATCCAGAAAAACCTGGGCCAGGCAGTTAGAGTTTTTGTTATAGAGGCAATCACTGTGGGAATTCAGGAAACAGCCCGCCTGTCTTTGGAAAGGGCACAAGACTTTCTGTGATTGCAAGTAAGTGTCCCTGGCCATCCCTAATTTTGATCAGTGTGGCTTCTTCCCTTAATGATTTTTCAATGTTCCTAGGAATGCTTTTGCCCCCACCCCACCCCCACCTCCAAAAGGTCTGTTAAGAGCTAGGAAGTAAGTTCTGAGCAGGAAGATAAACAGGTTACTCTGGCTGGATTCAAAAACCTGCCAGACAATCAGAGGCAAATTCAAGCACCTCAGTCCGGCCTCGGCACCTCCAGCTGACTCTCTGACCACACAGATTGGCCCAGTTCCCTCCTCTGGTCCCAGGAGACCAAAACCTTAGGATAGAAAACTGGAGACTCCTTGGCCTGAGGCGCACAGGAAGGCTCGTCTGAGATCCAGGAGCCATTTAAAATATTAATGTTGTGATTAATTTTAATTTGTCTAAGTAATGCATGAAAATTTCTCATTGTAAAAACTATTCAAATTATGGATAAAGCCAACATTCACCTTGACCTACTTCCCTCGGTATGAGTTTTCACCCCCTAGAAACAACCACTGGGACTGGTGTGGTATGTTATGAGTTTCTACTGGGAGTTTGTTGATATGAAGGCTCAGGTCTTCAAGGAAGGAGGCTGGAGACTCAAAGCACTCTGACTGCAGCTTGCAGATTTCAATTAGATAAAGCACAGTTGCTTGAATGCAAAAAGACTGTTGGCAAAGGAGAGCCACCTTCCCAGGAGCTCTCAAAGACTGGATGGGTCTTTGGTCAGAGAACACCTTGGCTGGAGACAGGAGGACGGACAAGATGGCCTCTGAAATCCAGCCAGGTCCCTGGGGATGGTCCACCCCATGGCCAGCCTCTGTCACAGCTCTTCTGCCCACCATCTGACTATTGTCATGGTCTGAGCTTTTGTCAGCACTGCTCCTGTGTCCTGAGGGCTTTGATTTCCTCAGCATCTGTGGGGTTTTTGCAAAGAAAGGAAACTCTGTGCATACTCTGCGGGTGGGGGTTACGGACTCACATTCGGGAAAGGCACCAAGCTCATGGTCACACCAAGTAAGTTCTTCTTTCTGGCTAATTATTCTTCCCAAGAAGCCTATCCTCCATCATGCAGAAGCTGTCAAAACACAGGTGGTGTTTTCTTTGCTTGGTTTGTGTTGGGTGGTTCGTGACACCAGTTGGAAAACAAGGTTATTAATGCATAGATTCCCTAGGGCATTGTGCTTGGCTTTCGCTATCCATGGAGTCTCTCCATGAGAAAATGTGTGAGTCTCCACAAGGAGGAAGGTCTAGGGAAAGTGGGGAGAAAAAAGACAGGAATTGGATGAAAATAGACAAAAGGCCTTCAGGAATAACAAATAAGAATAGGATCCCAGGAGACCAGCCTTAGCCGCATTGAGGGAATTTCCCGGGAGGCACTCCTGCCAAGGCCCATTCTTTCAAGGAAAATTATGGCAAGTACAATCGGGCTGGAAAGTTGCTAGTTATTAGCATTCATCCCACGTTCTAACCTAATTACAAGGAGATTGTTTTGGCCATGGGCAGTCATTTCAGGTTCTGTTTTCCTGCTTGCCTCCTCCACCTCTACCTGTCTTCCTAGAGGCCCCAGTCAAGGTTATTGCAATAGTACCAAGCACTGTGTAACACTAATGCAGGCAAGTTAACCTTTGGGGACGGGACCACGCTCACTGTGAAGCCAAGTAAGTTGTGTTCTTCTTTGGCGGGGCCTTTAGGGGCAATCAATCAAATCATTAGTTTGAAAAATACTTTAATCCTGTGCATCTGCTTGGGCTCTTTATTCATGTTCTTTCCCCAGGCCAAAGAGAGCTGGTTCCTCCTCTGCTTTAAAATGAGATGCACACACACACACACACACACACACACACACAGTCTCTAACTATGGCTCATGGTGAGGGGCTCTCAGGAGCATAGACAACACTTTCAAAGAAATAGAGGTATCAACAATCATTGAGCCAACGAGGATATCAGGAAGGACCTCCAGAGGGGACCCAGGGCCACACCACCCCTAACTAGGCTTCCCTGCATGCACCCTGGCCATTTGGGATACGCTTCAGCTCCTTCTGATGTTCTGGGGCAGGAAATTCCTCAGCACCTCTCTGTAATCAATTCTGAAATTTAGCAAGCCTTGCTGCCAGAAAGTACTTTTTTGCATCCAGCTTTGACCAACACCACTAGCCACTGCCATTTAAATCTCTCAAAAGAATCGTTAGAACTTTGGGCATCTCATTTGGGAGCAAAATTCCTTTTGTAGAACATGAGACTCAGCACTGAGTCTACTTCTGCAGCATCCCTGAGCGGCCTTGTGTTCCCTGGGAACATTTCAAACCCAAGTATTTATGGATTAGGCACTATAGCATGAACTATAGAGATAGAAAATAGCTATAGAGATAGCTATAGAGATAGAAAAACCAAAATTCCAGTCCTGGCTCCACTATTTTGCTTGGCTGTGTGACCTTGGGGAAATTACGGAGCCTCTCTGAGCCTCAATTGCCCCAACCATAAGATGAGGATTTAAAAAAAAATACCTACCTTGTTGAGTTAGAGTAAGGATCAGATAAAAGAATACAGCTAAAGTATTTAGCATAGTGCCCAAAACATAAGAAGAGCTCATTAAACCCTAGCTATTAATAATAATGATAAACATCATCTTACACACAGTAGAACTTCTGTTTCACCCCTCGGGCTCCTCTGTCAAGACTCTGTCATGCATCAGGAGAAGAGCTGGCATGGGGGGAGGATGGAAAGTGTCAGCCTGTTCTATGAAATTCTTCACCTGGGATTTGAAAGTATCTAAGTGGAAAGAGAAAGAATCTTGGCTCATTTAAATACAAAATCATCCAAGTGTCAGAGGCAGGGGAGAAGTTTCTGCAGAGAGCTGCATGGCCAGAGCTCCTGAGGCTGCTCACAGGCCCTTGGAGCATGGGTGCACGCATGGTTGCCGAATCCTTATACCTCCCACCACGCTGACCCCCGTGTGACTTCCTCCAGAGTGCCCCAGGACACGGGCTTCCTGTGTGGAGGGACAGGGACAGAGAGAGAATGGAAGCCCCACAGAAAAGAGCAACCTGTCCCCAAACTGTCCTTCTGCTCCTCTGGGTAACGAAGCTCGTGATGAACTATGGCACCCGCAAATAGCCCCTCGAAGACAGTCTCAGGCCCAGAGATGGGGGATCAGTAAGTCCAAAGAGGCAAACCAGGGCAGTGAATATGGAAACAAGAGGTGGAGAGGAAAGTGGAATCAAGTCACAGAACTCAGTCTGGGGTGGGAGGCATCAGACAGAAGCCGGAGGGGCTGTGTTCTCCAGCTCCACCAGGACTCAGCCCACAGGATGCAGCTAATACTGCAAGAAGAAGGGAGTGAGGTTAGTGGTAAAACCTTCCTAATAGGTTTTTGAACAGTGAAAATGAGCTGTCAGGAGTAGTTGCCAGAGCACTTTCTCTAGAGGGTTTTGAAAAGAGATAGACACCCTCCTATCAGGGGTGATTGACACGCAGCTCTGCCTCGAGGCACAAGGAGAAATGAGAGAACCTCTTTAAGCCTCTTTCCAGACCCAGGAGTCTCTTTCTGGGAAACAAAACAAAACAAAACAAAAAAACAAAAAACCTCCGGCTCGTTAACGCAGAGCTGCAACCTTCAGGACACCAGGGTCACTGAGTTAAGTTTCAGAACCTTTTGCTTGGTGTGTCCCAAACCTGTTTTTGTCCTCAGGACTGGACAGGACAAACAGGCTGGATTTTTCAGCCTACAGCTAAAAACACAGGTTCTGGGTCTTGGGTCCTGGGTCCTGGGTCGTTTGTGGTGTTGAGATGAAGTCAGGGGAGCTCTTGGGGTTTTTGCAGAGCCCAGAGACACTGTGGGAATAACTATGGCCAGGGTTTGAGCTTCGGTCAGGGAACCAGCTTGTCCGTCCTGCCCTGTGAGTACGTTAACCGGGAAGGGGGATGAGCCCGGGCTTAGAGTGGAAGAGAGCCAGAGGGTCCTGAGGCCTGGGTCCATAGCAACCTCAGGAGTGGGGATGGAGAAGGAAGTAGAAAGGGACAATAAGAAGGGGGAGGGATCACTCATTCTGGGAAGAAAATCACAGGTCTGTGTGAATAACACCAGAGGAAATGCAGGGGAGGTTTCCCTTCTCAGGAGGGTTTGGTGTGGAGGAAAGCTAAGTTGGCAGGTTTTTGATGCTGAGATAATCACTGTGCACAAGGACAAGGCTACTCTTTTATCTTTGGGAAGGGAACAAGGCTGCTTGTCAAACCAAGTAAGTGGCATATAATTTGAATTGTGTGCTGAATACTATTAACTCCAAAAGGAGGACCCACTCGCTTTTCCATGGGGGCCTCCTTAGGTCAAAAGAGCATTAAAGGGGTTGAGCAGACCAAGGCCCAGTGCCTGGCCATCTTCCTCATCTTTGAAGGAGTTCTGGGAGGGCTAGAGGGGAAGGAACCCGCCAAGACCCCACCAGTATTCCAGTCCTGGGTTCTGTCCACTCTCCCAGACTTCCAGTAAGTAAAACCATCTGATGGCAAGTCTTCCTCAGAAGGAGATTCCAGTAGAGTTCTCCCTATTTCATGGACTTAAAAACTGAGGTGAATAGAGGCCAGTGATGGATACAGTTCCAAGAGGCTCGGAGCTCAGAGATCCTAGAATAGTTTTTCCAGGAGACTCCTGAATTCAAAGCACCAGGTGATTCAAAGGCGAGGGCATCAGTGGTGATGGGCTGTAATGTGAACTCCAGTGGTGCTGAGGTGGCATGAGGTGAACTCCTAGACATGGTGGGTTTTTGTCACTTAAGAGTCTAGCACAAGGGCCCAGGCTTTGTTAACCCCAGAGGTGCCGCACTCTGGCCCTAGAGCCCAGGAAGCACTGCTCTTGGCAAGTATCATCCTGGGCATCTTGAAAGAAGAGCAATTAGAGGAGAAGGGAGGGAAAAGCTTATATCTCATATCATGCAGTTACTTCATTTTGTAGCAAGATTGTTTCCCCACAAGCTGTTTGTCTTCATTTAGCAGCTGTCTTCTCTGGGGAAGCCATTTTGTAGAAGTGTTTGTCACCAGTGTGACAACTGATGGCTGGTGGAAATTGAATTTTGGAGCAGGGACGCAGGCTGTGGTCACTGCAGGTAGGCCTGATTCCCTGGAGTCTCACCTGCCCTTAATTTTAACCCCCTGTGTGCCATGTATTTCTAGCCAAGGCCACGAGAAACAGATTTGAAAGGAAGCCATTTCCCTGAGCAGCAACACCCAGAGCCATTAAGCAAAAACGAGAAATCGGTTTGGATAGAAACATTTTGGGATAAATAGGAATTCTCATTATTCTCTGTCAGTCCCCTGTGTAAGTACTTTATTCCCCTTATAAGAAAAAAAGTTACAAGAAGTATAGCCACAATTCATGCTATGGTGGGAGAGAGATCTGCTGTGGATTTTTGGGTAGAGGATTAGAAATGTGTTCAGGAAGATTGGATGTGTTTTTGACAGGATATGTAACATAGTGTGAATTATAACAAGGGAGGGAAGCTTATCTTCGGACAAGGAACGGAGTTATCTGTGAAGCCCAGTAAGTAGAGAAGTGTAACCCTGGATTAAGCAATGTCTGTGGATTAGGGGCTGATTTAGACCCAATTATACACTATATGAAGAATGTTTAGAAAGGGTGAATGAGCATCACATAGAAGGAGGACAAAAGTCTCCCTGGCTAGGATCTGACATCTCGGTGCAAAATGGGTATGAGGGGGGTCCTGGGAATTGCTCCCAGAATATATGTGGTAAGACTAATGAGGTGTGACTGATTACTTGGGGTACTGGCTAGGTCCCGTAGCCCTGGAGTCATCGGTGGACAAGACTCCTAATTCCCTAGCAAGCCTCTAAGTCACTATTCTTTTTGATTAAGATTATGTCAACTTATAGAAGGAACCTTGTAAATAATGATCATGGACCCAAATAACTGTGATTAGCCTCTCTTAGAGCCTGAAAATCGCCTTTTTAAAAAATGTTTATTCCTAAGTACAGTGGGACACCTGTTTCTGAAGCTTTGGGCCAAATATTTGTATACCATAGCCTTGTGGAGCAGAGAGAACCCTTAAAAAATCCCTTCTGACCACCTCCACTTACGATGGCACTAAGGCCCATGGAGGAGACCGATCATGGTCCTTTAGCCTCTCTGTGCCTGGGCTGGAGCTAACACCCAAATCTCCAGTTTGCTGAGCTTGACTCAATCATTAATTCTCCTGGTCTGAAGTTTGAGGAGCCCACAGGACTCCTCTGGCAAATATTTCTGTTCATCTACTCTATGCTAGACTTGGTGCTCGGGCCAGGGACCCACCAGGGAACAAACTCAATGTCATTCTGCCCTCAGGGTACCATATCCCCTGACCTTCTGGAGGTGGATCTCATTTGTTCCCTCGAATATGACAATCCATTTTCTCATCCCTCCTGGGCATGACCCTTGGTGCTATGCTCACTACTTCAGGAAATATTAAAATCCATTTTTCTTGCATTTTTATGTCTTCTAGCAGCTAAATCAACATAGGGACCACCTCAGTCAGGAGAAAACAAATGACCTAAAAGTAAAATGGAAAACTAGAAATTTCCCCAATAATTTAATCATTATAAAATTATTTTATCAGTATCCAGCTAGCAGCCAAAGTAACTAGATAGTGGCAGCTTTATATCTCATTTCCATCCTATAGACTCAGTCTAAGGATGACTCACGGATTGATCCCTGGTTGCACAGCTCAGCAATGCCCAGAGTGAAGGAGAAAGAGTCTCTGTCCTGGGCTTTGTGAGTCTTCTCAAATAAAAAGATGTGAACCCTGGTTTAACATCTAAAATCAGAGAGCACTTACTCTATGTTTATATTGCAAACATATGTTTGATGCTTAGAACTCTGTGGTAGAAAGTGGAAACCAAAGATTCCTTAGAAGACAGTGGGATTGTAAAGACAAGGATTTATTCATGATTTGTAGATAGGCAGTATGGTTACTCCAACAGACCTAGGCTGACAGTGATGTAAGGCCTAACCCGTAAAGTAATTGCCGACTCTTTCCTCTGTGCTCTGCCAGCCTGGCCTATTTGATCTGGTTTTTGTTGTTGGGCATATCACAGTGTTTCTTCTGGTTCAGGCTGGCAACTGACTTTCGGATCTGGGACCCGGCTGACTGTTGTACCTGGTAGGCTGCCACGATCAAATACTATTTACACTGATTTAGTAATCTATAAATGTATACTGTACATACATGAAACTTGATGGGCCTGGGCCTAAGGGCATGGGAGAGACACCAGGAACACATCCTTAAAAGCATAACGTAGGAAGAGAAGTATTTATTCATCAAAGGCCAAAGAGAAAGAGAAGCCTTTTTGCTATGTTTGGAAGGGGAGTTGATGAAAGTGAGTAGAGAAGAAGCGATCCCAACCTAGAAGAATTGCTGAGTAATAGGAACAGATTCCATAATGGGAGCCTCTGTTTCTCATAATATTTTTATTCGAACCAGAGGAAATGCTACAAGACCAGGAACTATCTTAAACCAAGTCTAGCTGGCCAGCTCTATTTCTAGCCTATCCTAGCTTAATTCTACATAAGTTGCTAAATACAAAGGTGCCTATTTAAGATACTTAAATGCAGCTCTATTTCTCTAGCTCTCTGGTGCCCTTCCAGCAAAGTGTTCCCATAACACCCTGCTTGTCATTTCTACAAGTAAGAACAAGTAAGCCCCTTGCCCTCCAGAACTGCATAAGTATTATAATTACTTGGCTTAGACGGAAGTCACCTCTATTTTATTTCTTGTAACTGTGTTCATTTGCTGAAAATTTGTTTAAATCCAAACTGTGTGGGCGTCTAACTGTTGGCACTGAGATTTCCTTTCTGTTCTTATTGTCAGCAAAATATTTTGTTCATAAATAACGTTTCATCTAGACTTGCAAATGACAGCCAGCACTGTGGCCTCTTTTTTTTCCCCCTCGTGAAAGGGAATATACAGGCAGAAAGAAAAAAAAGAGAGAGAGAGAGCTAAAATGTACAGTTTCATTGTGGGGGCTGGAAGGAGAATGTCAGTGTGGATGGTAAAGTACATTTGGTTATATAATGTAGGTACTTTGACAGATAGGATACAAGATCTTGGTAGATGATACATGCAGACAGACTACAGTTAACTAGCTGGTGTGGTTCAGGATATCATTAAAAATAGCTCAGGTCAAGTTGTCAAGCACAACGCAGATCCAGGTACAGACTCTGGGAGAGAAGCTTCCAGATAGCCCTGGAACTAAAGGCAGTGTAAGGATCTTTCTCACAATCCAGTCCACCTGAGGAGAATTTTCACTTATAATTAGGAAAAGAAAAAGGTAAAGAACTTACTGGGAGTGTCCTTGTTTCAAATATTGTATGTATGGAGCACAGAAGACATAAGAATGAACCCAAGCAGAAAACTAAAGAAAAGAAATCGATAAAACCACTGAAGAAAATCAGTTGCCCTTATCTTGCCTGTCTCTGATAATGAATGTGTCTTCTTGGCTCATTCCTCACTTTGGTTCTTGAACTTTCTAGGAAAATAGCAAGAATCTGGTGGGGCTGTTTTAGCCTTGACCTACCTTGGTTGGTTATCTGTGTTCAGCACGCCTCCCTTTTAAGAAGACCCAGACTTTTTTTTTTTTTTTTTTAAAAACATGTGCATTTATTTGTATTAGAAGTACAAATGTAGGAATCCAAATACAAATACAGAGGGTGGCCCAGCCACCAGGTCCAGCTGGCCCAGGGCAGGGGGCCTAGAGGGTGCGGCAGGACTGGACGGGCCAAGCGGGGCGCAGTGCTGCCCGTGTAGCCAAGGCACGTCGGGCGCTACTGCGCCCTCGTTTCACAGGATACCACAAGCTGAACTGCATGATTAGTGGGGAGTTACGTCCTTGACAGAGGGGAGGAGGACAACGGGACCTCATTACCATCTTGGGACCGTGGAGAACGGCCAAAGATGGCCCAAAGACTGGGAGTCAGGGCTTCTAGGCCTTTGTGTGATGATAGGGGAGCAGGAGCTGTTGGAGGCCACTTGGTGAGGGCAAGGCCCTGGCCTGGTCCTTGGTCCACTTGCTGGAGAAGGGTGGGTGCATCCACTTGAGCAGGGTGAACACCTTCTTAGGGCGAAGACCCAGACTTTTTGTAATGATAGCAAACACAGTGTACAACGCTAACAGATTTTACTTTGGATCTGGGACCAAACTCAGTGTAAAGCCAAGTAAGTTGTAATTATCTATAAGTAAAGTCACCAACCTGTTATCCTAAATTCCTCTTACCAGTTTATATTTGTTTTGAGTTCTTTCATTTTGTGTTTTGGGTTCCCACCTGTAAGAACTTATCATTCCTTATTCATATGTCTCTTAAACAGATATAAAACATAGTAAACAGATCCTGTGATTCGCTAAGCATTCTGAAGCTGCCACCCCTACTCTTGGGATGATATCCAATGCAAAGAACATTCCCAAATTTTAAATATTGCTACTTTTACTAGTTGATGAAAGAGCATTTGGATATAATTTAAAGTACCTATCAATGTCCCAGGTTTCAGAGAGAAGACATGACGAACTAAAATTATATGTATTTTTTAAGAGAAAAAGATTTAGGTAATCTTGATCATGAAAAACTCTTACTGAATGCTTGTTGTATGCAAAGTGCTGTGTAAATGCCTCTTATACTCGAACCCATTTCACGTTCCTAACAATCCCCTAGGATAGCTATTAGCATCCCCTCTTTCACAGATGAGGGAATTGTATGAAAGTGAAAACCAAAGCAAGAGGTTAAGATAGTTATTCTATAAGGGCTTATAGAGGTAAATAGACCATGAGGCAGCCTTGATGAGGTTTGTGTAGGAACACCTAGCACTGTGGCTAGTATAACTACAACTACATTTTTGGAGCAGGAACCACAGTATCCGTAAGCGCAAGTAAGTAAGAAGGAAAAAGTCAGAATAATTTTAAAACAAAATGGCAGTTATGATCATGGGCAATTTCACCTGGGAAACTCAATGCTCAATGCTCATTCCCAACAGCCTTCTAGGTTTGCATGAGGTTCATAAACTCTCTGCTTCACTTGTCTTCCTCACCTTCTCTTCTACCCCCAGAATGGCTCTCCCTATCAGGTATGCCTGCCCAATGGCAAATATTTTGAGGGCCCAGGCTTTATGGTCAGATAAAAATCAAGCTAACCACCTGAAGCTATCTCCAGTCCCTAAAGAAAAAGTGAGAGAGGATGTCACTGGACTATATTAAGACGAGATAGAGCTCTTTTCAAATATTTGAAGAACTGGCATGTAGACGAAGAAGGGGTTAGTAGAGAAGGCAAAATCAAAACCAGTGATTGAAAGGAGATGCGTCTCAATCTCTTATGGAATCTTTTTGAATGAGTAGAACCTCCCCACAGCAGAAAGGCTGCTTTGTGAAGTGCAGAGCTCCTCTTTCTTGGAGGTCTTCACGCTGGGTCCTTAAGGCCAAGCATTGGATGTTAGAGAAGGGATTTCTATACCATTTCAGCTATTGGAACAAATCACCTCTGTGCTCCCTTTCAACTCTTAAGTGCTAAGATCCAAGGATTCAAGCCTAGAGGATGAAAAGGTGAACCAGGCCCGTTCCTTCTATTTTTATTATTTTGATAGCCGAAGAAATAGGTCATCAAATTATTCATGAGCTAAAGGCTATTTGGGATTTTTTAAGCCTAAAAGATGGTGGGGTATGATTTCCCAGTGCAGTAAATGGGAAAGCAAAAAGGGGATATCAGGAAGGAAAATAGAAAGAGGAGAAAAAAGAAATGCCTGGAGGGAGGACCAGAGGTTGAATGAGGAAAATGAGGTGATTTTGCAGAGGGCAGATCTAGTCTATCAAAATTTTCACAAGTTCAGCTTTGGAAAGGGATCCAAACATAATGTCAATCCAAGTAAGTGAGCAGTCTTTTATACTAGGAAATAGGGCCAGGGAAGCAAAGTTCCTTCCAATTTAAACACTCTCAAAAGGACTGGTAATTGCTTTCTGATGGGAGGGGCCTCTGCAGGTGGGAAGGCTATTGTTACCACAGACCGTTTGTCCCCTGAGAGAGAGCCTCTGAGGACTGACTGTCCAACTAAGACTGCTGGCTGCACGAGAAAAAGACTTAAAGACACTTAAAAGAAGATAGAGGTGGATTTTCAACCCCAACCCCAGGGCAGGGGAGAGAGAGGTTGGGGCACATTAGGACCAGGTTCATGTAAAGGGGGCCAGCACTGTGTCGATAGAGGCTCAGCCGTGGGGAAGCTGTACTTCGGAAAAGGAACTCAGCTAACTGTACAGCCTGGTGAGTGGGTTGTTTTCTACTCTAGGGAAATATTACTGTGAAGAAACAGAAAAAGGTGTTGAATGAATCCCCTCAGTCTTAAAACTAAGGGAACATGAGTATTGCCCCCTCTGGAGACCCTCCTTCCTAGGTAGGCTGGGATGGGAAGGCAGAAGGAAGGTCAAAATAACCTGGGGTCTCTTTTACAAACTTGAGAATCTAAAAGCAGACTGTGTTCATCCCCACCAAAGACAAAAAAAAGAGGGCAATCCCACTAGAGTATGTGATGCTTCTAGAAAAACACACTCTGGTTCATACTCAATGACTGGGGAAGAATTTGGCCCTTGACCCAGAACGAGCATGCCAGATTGGAAGATAGGTTTACAAGGTTTATTTTCATGGAGTCCTGTGATTCTTAGTCGTCTCCCTGTTAGAAGCCCCATCAACTATTATACTCCTTTCTTATCAAGAATGACTTTTCCGTCATAATCTGTAAACTTTCCCCAACAAGCCTCCTCACTCCCTTCCTTAATACTAGCCTCACCAGTGGAGGCTCTAGAATAGCTAGAGGGAGTCTGGCTTTGAGATTTAGAGGAAAGTAGAGCTGATCCACAGTGCAGAGCAACTCACAGAGCCTAGGTGGACACACGAATGTATCCTTCCTCTCTTTGACATCTTCTTTGAGCACTTTGAACATAGAGATCCTAATGTGCACACCTGTGTGATTGTGTTTATCAGCATTTCCACTTTGGAATATGAACAGCCTGATCCCAAAGGTTTCCACAGCTTATAGGGCTTCCTGTTCTCAGGTTCCTTTGTGGGTTAAAATGGTCAAATGGCCCCCGAACAAGGCTATGGTTGAGAGCTATTATCTTCACTCACAGATTTAGGTTTAAACAGTCAGAGCAGAGAAGTAAGGAAACATATGAGTGGTTAGACCCAAATATGTGCCCACATACGGGCATTCCAGGTCTGTAAGGCAGGTACAGCACTAGCAGGCAGGATTACCCTAAACACCACCACCCCCCAACTTTGTCAAGGCTATAAGAAATGTCCTTTGTCAAGTATCTACAGAGTGTGATTTCCTTGGTCACCCATGGTCTTGATGGGCCTCAAGTCACTATGTGACCCACACCTCAGGAAAGAAGCTAATTTTGGGAGGAGAAACCAGGGTGTTAGTCAAACCCAGTAGTACTAGGGCTTGAGCCACAATCCTGCTTCTAACACTGAAGCCTAGCCATTAATGTGCTGTGTTGGCCCAAATTAATGTGTCTCAAACTTGTCTTCAAAATGTTTAGTCTTGCTCTTATGCGTAAGCACATATAGATGCACAAATTCAATGTGGATAAAAGATGTTGCTACTCTGATATTTTCTGGAGCCCATTTTCTTAAGAGAGGGAAAACAATTAAGGTACTTTTCTTATTTCTTCACATCTCTTATCTGATTGTCTCAAGAGGCAGAGGATAATGGAAAGTTGTGATTCTCTCTATTCAGAGTGGTTGAACATAGACACAATAGCAGGGCAAGGACCCATGTTTTCTAAGGTTCACTATAACGCTGTCTGTACCAGGCTGCAACCTCAGTAACCAGCATCCTGATTTATCTCCTCGGGCCCTCATTTTTCCCAATTAATGCAACTGAAATATTGGTAACTCTTATCTCCCAGCTCACAGAAAGCATGTGAGGATTGAAAAAACATTGCTCTGGGAAAGAGTTGAGCTGGAGCTTTGCTTGGGTTTTTTTGTGGGAACAAGGGGTGACAGGGAGAGAAGTATTTTTGTAGCTGATGATATTGTCTTTTTCAATGGGGAAGGGAATAAGAGAGGAAAGAATATTTGAAAGGCACGGTGATGTGTTCAATACATGGATATGTACAAAATAAATCATGAAGCCATTCAACTAGGAGCCAAAAGACAATGTGGACCCAGCTCAGCCACTCACCTACTCTGTGGCCATGGGAAGACCATTCAAACCCCTTAAGCCTTAGTTGATCTGTCACATGGAGAGCATAATTCCAGCTCTGCCTAGCACAAAGGATTTTGTGAGATTCAAATGAGATGATATGTGTACAATCCTTTGAAAAGTATGGGCAGTTGGATACTTCATAATTTAAAAGTCAGATATTATGAAAAATTACATTGGGAGGTAAATCTGAGGGTCAGCAAGTTTAACAGATGTCAGTTATGGCAAAGAAAGGGTTGAACTCTCCTGTTAGGCAAACCCTTCCAATTATGAGAAAATAGAACATGGGAATTAGTGAGTAGGATTGTCCCTGGAGATCATCAGAAACCTGAGGTCACTGAAGAGACAAATGCGTGAGTTTGGGAGCTTGTAGTCAATGGTTTCTGAGGTCTCCTAGCATTCCAAAAAGTATGTGAGTTTAAGATCTTTCTTGAGTTTACCTAAGTATGTGCTTGTGTTGAGTTGGGTTTCAACCAAGTGAGAGAACCCTAAGAAGATTGCTGTGCTTGAAAGTGAAGCAGCCTTTGGTTTTTGTGGTGATGTAGATCACTGTGGTGTTTCAAGCGCCCAGAAGTTGGTGTTCGGAAGGGGGACCACGGTAAAGGTGGATATTAGTGAGTATCGCCATGTATTCTGAATTTGATTGGTTAAGGAGACATGTCATGAACTTTTTAGGAAATCTCAGTGGACTTCCTCATGTCCTCAGTTTATTCAGAATTACTGGGGAGCAGAGCAATCTCTGTGCCCTTCCCATCCTTACTGTAAGAGCTCATTCTGCTGGTAACAGTTTTCATTCTTTGCCAACTTAATAGGAATGCAGAATGGAAAGAGCCTCTCCCTCTCTCTCTTTAATTGAAATGAAGGTAGTGTCTTCATGTCAGTGGCCAGCTCCATCAGAAAAACCTGCTCTGAAATGCCAACGCCTTCTCTTCTGGTTGGCACCCTCTCACAGCCTTGATGCCCTCGATGGCCAGTGCTGGCTTCCAGTTACCCAGGTAACATCCCAGAGCCACTTTGGAAGAACCCCTGTCTTGCTTTATCCTTTTTAACCAGGAATTCACATGGCAGAACTAGATCTAGGAGTTCAGTGGAGAGCAGGCATGATCTAAGCGTCGATGTCCATGGTTGAAGCTGTGTGATTTGGATCCAGGCTTTGACCTTTCAAGCCCTCAGTCTGCTTATCTGTCAGTGGAGGTGATGTTTAATTCCTCCATGCCTGGATCTCACTTCATATGTCACCTCCTCAGGGAGACCCTTCCTACCAGGCCAGTCTAACAAGCCACCAAACACAGCTGGTGCCTGGTTATTCTCTCTCCCATTAGCCAGCCTAATTTTATTCATGTACTCCCATCACTTGACATGCATTTTCTATGGAGTTGTTTATGTTTGTCACTCCCTGGACTGTGAGCACCTACAGGTGGTGGACGGGAATGGTGTCCAAGTGACCCTCCATTGTGTCCCTTGTGCCTGACACACAGAGGTGTTCAGTGACTACTTACTGAGCAAGTGGAGGACCCTACTACCATCTAGCCTCCTTCTCACAAAGTAAAGGAGCTTCGTTATTGCATATCCAAACCCTGAAAGCCCACTGAGCTCCTTGCAGAGGGTAGACAGAATACAAGATTTATTGTTTTTGGTGATACACAAGGAGTGAGTAGGGTGAGTGGGTACCCGAGGTATTTGCAGGGCCTCATTTTACTGTGCCTACCAGTCAGGACGTACATTGACTTTTGGGAAGGGAACTAAGATATCAGTGAGCATCAGTAAGTACCTAGTTATTACTGATTATAATGCCTGAGCTTTTCCTGCAGTCTTCTATACTAAATGTGTCCTTATTCTTTAACTCAATGGGTATTGGTGTTTACCGATGAAAGCCATTAAAACAAAAGGAAAAAAAAGAGATGCTATCCCCACCCCCAATACTCCAGCCATATCCCATGTTCTGCTCCATGCTCACAAAACTTTTAAATACATCAAAATGATAAAAAAAAAAAAAAAAAAAAAAAGGAAAGATTACCTACAGGGATAGAACCAATTTGCTAGCCACTGGTAAAATGAGATTGTGTGCAAGGGTTTGTTCCAAAGTAAAAATGGGGATCAGAGCTGATAAACTTTGGCTGGTAAAAAAACAAGATTACTCGGTGAAATTTTGCAGATCTTTTTGAAGGAAATGAGTGTCAGAATTGTCTAGAAACTATCACTTGGACTCTTCTCAGGCTTTCCTCTACGTCACTACTATTGTGCCCCAAAAAGAGGCTTTCACAGACTTAATTCCATGGCTTAGTCTTTATTTCAGTGATAGAAAAGGGGGAATCCCAGACAGAGCTCTCATAAGGGAGGGTAGATGCATGCTAATCACATTAATCTATTATCAAGGTAGTTCAGGCATTGTCAGGAAGCACAGTGCTCTGGTTTAGAGCACATTCATCTTTGGGAGTGGGACACGATTATCAGTAAAACCCAGTAAGGAGGCAATATGTCATTAAAGTCGGAAGCTTAATGTGGCTATTGAGGCCCATTGAACTTATTGCAGTATTTGTAGGGCCCAAATGTCAAGAAATTAATGGCTTATGCAAACTTAAGTGCATTTGATGTAGAAAGAAATGTTAAAGAGGATAGGAAGATCTAGCTGTGGAGAAAAATAGTCATGTAGATGAACCAAAAATAACAGACCAAATAACAGCCCAGTCAGAGAGTTGATCCTAAAGAAAAAGGCAGAAAGTTTGGCTGAGCCTGTTCTAAATCTGGTTTGATTAGGGCCTCTGGGCCACAATGTGTTCACCTATACAATGAAAATATTTAATATCACCTAGGTAATTTTTTTAAAGATTTTATTTATTTATTTGACAGACAGAGATCACAAGTAGGCAGAGAGGCAGGCAGAGAGAGAGGAGGAAGCAGGCTCCCTGCTTAGCACAGAGCCCGATGCGGGGCTCGATCCCAGGACCCTGGGATCATGATATGAGCCGAAGGCAGAGGCTTTAACCCACTGAGCCACCCAGGTGCCCCTCACCTAGGTAATTTTAAAACTAAAATAAGATTATGTATTTGAAAGTAGTCTATAAATTATTAAATGCTATACACGTGTAAAATAATATGTGTCTTCAGAACAAAAAGGAAAGGCTAGGTCAGCTGGTATAATTCTTTCAAGGGATTATATATGTAGGATACATATGTAGGTTCTTAGTACAATCACCATTTTCGTGTGATCTGTAGCCATAGGCATTGGTAAAAACAACTCTCTTCTACAGAAGTACAGTGACTCAAATGTTACCCAAATATAAATGGCAGGAGAAAGGAAGTGATTTTATAAAGGCCTGAATTACAGTGAATACAGGGGGTAACCGAAAGCTTACCTTTGGAACTGGAACAAAGCTCCAAGTCACCCCAAGTAAGTCTAAACTGACAAGCATTTCTCTTTCCTTAGTCATCTCCTTTCTGATTGTAATATTCAAAGTACATGATGGGCTAGAATAGGCCTTTTCTGGCTATTTTCAGAATATTTAAATACAGATATGGGAGAAGGATAACCACGGCCGTCCTTTAAAATTCTGATAAAATTGTTCTGTGTGAGTTGGGTTCTTTCTCAATAGAAGAGAAAGCCAAGATATTGCTTGTGAGGCCAGTGGAAAACAGTAGATGCTCAAAGGATAAGACCTAAAGAGAAGACAAGTGGTGTTTTTTTACCAGAGCTGAAGTAGACAGGATGTCCTTTAATCAGAGAGACACTCAGCTTTGCAGGCAGAATAGGACTTGAGTCAGTAAAAAGGCTGCCATTGAACCCGCAAAACAAGTCGACTGGAGGGAACAGGAAGCTGTCACTCATAATGATTTGGATGTTAGTCCCTGAAGTTTCAGATTGATTGAAGTTAAAATGAGGAGAGACACTATGGCAGGAATCTAAAAATGGATGACTGCAATGGAGACAACAGAGGACTAGATTTATCTGTTGGATAAATAAAGTTGAAAATCATGAGTTTGACGGGGATAGACGCAGAGATGTGGTAGATAGAGACTTCATTTTAAGTGTTGCACAATAAATGCCTAAATTTCAGTCAAATGGCCTGTGTGTTCTGTGGAATATAAAAAGAAAGGGAAGATGGAGCCCTCTTTGTAGGTGAAAAGGCTCTACCTCTTGGTCTGGGGTAAGAGAAGAGTACGTGGACTTGTGGGTGTTTTGGGCTGACTAGGAAACAGTGTGGGAACGATGGAGGCTATAGGTGGAGTTTTGGGAGTGGGACTCGACTGCTGGTCAGGCCTGGTGAGTAGCATATCAGAGGGATAAGGGAAGGATTGAGGACAAAATGTCTTCGTGTTTCAAGAAAATGGTCATGAAAGGTGAGCTGGAGTTTTGGGGGATCACTGCTATTAAAGTTCTGACATCTGGCTCTAGCAGGAGAATTAACCCCAATGGGTTAATTCTATAATCTCACTCTAAAAAGGACAAGAAGGAGGATTCATTCTTCTTTTGTAGCTCCTCAAGATTTACCTGTCTTGTGCATCTGGGTGATTTCTGTCTTTCGTACAGTGTTGGTTCAAGCTGCTCAGCCTCAGATCACCTGTTCTTTATTTGTAAAATAAGAATAATAATATCTGAGCCCATGGCACAGCTGTGACCTGAACAAGGTAATGTGATGTATGTAGGTTGTTAATCTCCTTGGCATGTAATAGAGTCTCCATAAATGATAGTTTTCTTTCCCCTTCTCTAAGTAGATCAGAGGTTGCAAAGCCCAACACTATAGGCCATTTTGGTATGGTCATTTACTATGGTGGGGAGGTAGGATACAGCAGATTCACCTTTGGAAAAGGGACCACACTTCTAGTCTCTCCAGGTAAATGTTGGCCCCCTCCTGCCCTAATTTCCCCTTCTCTAGTTTAAGGCCTCTGCATGTACTTACATGTGTTTTACCCTTAGGGATTCATCTTCCTTGTTTTATCAGTCAACCTATGAATTTAAGACAGAGCCTTCGTGGGGGACATTTAAAAATGAAAAATAGGGGGAGGGTATGTGCTATGGTGAGTGCCGTGAAGTGTGTAAACCTGGCAATTCACAGACCTGTACCCCTGGGGCTAATAATACATTATATGTTAATAAAAAATTATTTTTTTTTAAAAAAGGATACATAACCAGAGGAAACAAAAAATGAAAATAGGCTGGGGTGCCTGGGTGGCTCAGTTGGTAAGCATCTGCCTTTGGCTTGGGTCATGATCCCAGTGTCCTGGGATCAAGCCCCATGTCAGGCTCCCTGCTTAATGGGAAGCCTGCTTCTCCCTCTCCCATTCCCCCTGTTTGTGTTCCCTCTCTCACTGTGTCTCTCTCTCTGTCAAATAAATAAATAAAATCTTTTAAAAAAATGAAAATAGGCCAAAAAAAAAATGAAATAGGTAACAGCAGAGTTGGAAATAACAGTAGAACCAATTCACTAGACCAGAATGGAGCAGAGACAAACACTCTAGATGATTAGGACAAACCTGGTATCTTTGGAAATAGCCTGGCTTCCTATTCGAAGCCTGGCTATAATTTCTCCCCAGGCATCCCTCCCATTCCTCTTAGCCTTCATACTGCAAATTGAGCTGTGAAATCTTAGACAATCTGTGACACATACATTATTGAGAAGATCTTCCCATTAAAACTGAAGGATCCTTGAGAATAGACGCTCTTGTTCTAGCCCGGAAAGCATCTAATATGGTCCTTTTACCAAGCAAGTGCTTCATAAATTCTTGTTTAATGGAAATCAAGCACCCAAGGAAACCAAGTTTCCAAGCCAAAGGGAAGAAGAAATGAAGTAAATGCCGCTACATCCAGGATGTGGTGGAGAGAGGAAAAACTAGATTGGGAATCCAACAGACCCGTGTTTTGTCTCTGCTACCAACTAACAGTGGAACAGTGGATTTTCTGGCCTCTGGACCCAAGTTTTCCCTCCTTTAAATGGGGAAGCAGGTCTGCATGACCTCTTTGCCCCCCTAGCACCAGCAGTCTATGAATGGGGGGTGTTTTTCTCTCCAAGAATACATTTAGTAGCTATATGAAATCTTGAGGGTTTTCTAACTCATTCGGGTATATCAGGAGAAGAGGTGAAGTGACAGAATTTCTTGCGAGGCGTCAGACACTGTGGGACTGACTGGGAGAAATGACAGACTTGCCTTTGGGACAGGCGCCTGGCTGAACATGGGGCTGAGTAAATGGTAACTGCAAAATGTTTTCTGGTGACAGTGATCAGCTGAAAAGGAGACATCATTTGCATCATCTGTGCCTTACTTATAATGAGCTATGATCTAGTGCTGATGTATTAAGAATTGCAGCACCCAGAGAAATTAGTGAAAGTATTCCAAGACTATACAAGCATATTTTCTCCATGGTGGAATTTAGCCAATGATTAAGACTTTTCCCAGAGATAGGAGGCTGGCAGAAGCTCTAATACCAGAGTGTTTAGCACCAGAAGTGAACTAAAGGGAACTTGATTCAGGGGAAAAGCCAGAAGAGCAGAAAATTGCATGGCCTTGATCTAACAGACACTTTCTACATCCACGGCCATTGATTCAGAGACAAACTGGGGCAGAGGATATTCAAGGTCATCTTACCCATGCCCCCAAATAAGCTATACCAAATTCACTCCAGGGATTGTGTCCCTTTACACCACACATTGTTCAAGGGGAGCCAGTGAAGTGCAGAGAAAGGAGTCCAGGACTGCTTGCTTCAGTCTAGAGTTCTTAACTCCGCCCCAGCTGGTGGCGTGACATTGAGCAAGTCATTGGGCCTCTGTGTGCCTTAGACTCCTCCAGTGTGAGCTGAGTAGGGCAAAGCATTCAAAATCTGTGCTTCTGGGACCTCACTCCTATACTACCCAAGAGTTTATATGACTCAAGGGCTTAGACTGTCATGATTATTTCATAAACAAATATTCCTATAACCCTGAGAAAATAATCTTGTTAATCAATATTCTAACTTAACACAGAAAGAATAACTACCTTCCCAGGGTGTGTGGATTCAGTGCTAGGTCCATGACATGTGGCATTGTTTATCCTCAAACAATTCTAAGGAATAAGGAACAGTGTCCCTATTTTACAGAAGACGAAACTGAGGCCTAGAAAAGTAAATCCCCAAGATCCCGGTGTTAGTGAGTAGAAAAGTCTAGATTCAAACCAGGCTCTGATCTCAAAGCCTTCCTCTTTCTACTGCACTCTGTCATAGACTCTGTACCAGGGCTTACTTAGAAATGAGAGACAATGCCAATCACAGTGAGTAAGGAAAAACATGGAATTTATCTTTTCTATTCTTAAATACTGCCATGACTTAGAGATGGAGCTTTGGGAGATCTTGATTTAAATGCCCTAAATGTCCAAAGGATTCTCTTCCCTTTTTCATGAAGAGACAAAAAGTACAGGGGCTACTGGGAGAATTTACCCTCATGAAGACAAGGGAGCTTACAGCTACCACTCCCTTGTCCTGACTCTCCCTTTGTTTCACTGTATCTTGTGTTTTCCCCAGGTAGACCAGTCACCAGTGTAACTGATCAGCAAGTGCCTGACACAGGTGTGATTTATATAAAATGCAACATTAAAGGCACTTTGGACATTGCTGGATCCCAGAACTTCTGCTCTGAAAGGGAGCTTAGACATCATCTAATTCAGAGCTCTTTATTTTTCTAATATGGACATTAAGACTCAGAGAGGTTGGTTGAATTGAATTTCATCAAGTCAGTGAAAAGTAGGGCTGGGACTAAAGCCTGGGTATTCTGGTCCCCGGATTTCATAGAATAGTGACTAGTGTTTGGTGAACCTGGTAGGAGGTGTGAGATTATGTTCAACACGGGAAAAAAACAAATGAGTTTTACTAGGGAAGTATAAAAAAATGTTCCTTATTATTAGCACCTTCCCATAGGCGCCCTGGGCCTGCTTCCCAAGCTGTGGTATAAAAATGGAAGGAGAAGGAAATGGCCCATTTTGTCATAGCAAAAATCACTGTGGGAAATAATGCAGTCTTCAAAATTGGGACAGGAACAAGACTATTTGTTAAAGCAAGTAAGTTCTATGGAATATCTTGATTTGGATTACAGTTGAGGGACATCTGTTCTCATTGATTTATTTGAGGGGGTGTGCATGGTTTTGTCTGCTATTTATTTACTTATTTTTAAAGATTTTATTTACTTACTTGACAGAGAGAGAGACAGCGAGAGAAGGAACACAAGCAAGGGGAGTGGGGGAGTGGGGTAGTGAGAGAGGGAGAAGCTGGCTTCCCACTGAGTAGGGAGCGGGATGTGGGCTAGATCCCAGGACTCTGGGATCATGACCAGAGCTGAAGGCAGCTGCCTAATGACTGAGCAACCCTGGTGCCCCTTGTCTGCACCTTCTTAAATAAGAAGATAAGTTAGCAATGATAGAGTTGCATTATTATCCGTGAGCATCAGTAATACAAGAAGCATGTCCTGAACACTTAGTGAGGATGGATAAGCCCATAAAATTACCCTAGGTCCTGGCTAGCACTGAAAGTCTATAATTATATGAATGACTCTTTCAACCTGAATTTTCATGACCTTTTTTGTACAATATTTTTTATATAATCTACTGTATATAAAGCAGGATCTTCTATTGGGTTCTGCCTTATTTCTTGTCATCTTCCACTGGTCTTAGGAAAATGAAAGTTAAACAGTAAAATTATACACCTCCTCCCACTTTGGCACATGCACACAGATGTGGGAACATGCTTGGTATTTGACCTCTGTATGACATAGGAATCCCAGACTAAGGTTCAGTTACAGGGTACCATTTTGTATAAGGTTATGTCAGAGTGTGAGCACAGGCTATCAGAAGCTCATATTTGGAACTGGCACCCAACTTTTGATCAGCCCAAGTAAGTCAGATCTCCAGAAATGTGTAAACCCACCTGCAATATTGGATTTACATTTTATATGTAGCAATTTAGCATGGACTATAATAGAATGTCATTATTACTACTACTGCTTTGTTATTATTGATCATAACAATGCTGTGAGTTCAGAATATGTATTTTCTGCCATGTTATTTTTCTTACCCTTTAAGGAGAATCAGTGTCATATTGAGATATTAAGAGAAAAATGCTTGAGTTTTCTTTGGAACCAAGTAACTTGCTTGTTCATTCAGTTGCCCCCTCTCTGCTGAGGGTCATTACGAACCTCACAATCTTTGGGGTTTTACACTGCCTCCTTATTATCTTAGAAATGCTTGCTTGATTTTTTTCCTGCCTAAGGACTTCAATTTTGAAGCTCACGTTTACCCAGCGTATACTTTGTTTTTAGCCTCTCCCAAAACTGGCCTCCTTGTCCCAATAATGGTGCCCAGTAAAAATCAGTTCAACTCATTCAGTGATTACTGGGTATCATCAATAAGCCAGGGACCATAGTTGGTTTTAAAACAAAGAAAGAAACAAAAGAAGAAGCATAAGCCCCTGCTCTCAGGAACTTCCAGTCCCATCAGGGAAACACCACTTACATATTAAAAGTCCAATAACAATGCAGATGTGAGTGTGACAAGGTGGCTACTGTATGTGGTCACGCACATGCCCAGGGGCCTGGCAGGGACCCCGCTGGCTGGGGACAGGACAGTGGTGACAAGGGTCAATCCACATGCTCTGGCAGAGACCAAGCATGATTCTACCTGTGTGTTCCTAGAAAAGGATTTATGTCTGTTATCTGCTGAAATGTTTGACTTTCTTGAGGACAAAAAGCCCCCTTGGCAGAATCCTTGAGTGCTCTGAGGAGAGAAACAGCTGTGAGTCCGGCATGAGTCACCAGGACTCTGGCTCAGCGCCAGAGAAGAAGAGGTGACTGCGTCCTGCAGAGGCATGGTTTTAGCATGTGCCCCAGCGCGGCATACTGGAAATGCTCTTGCTCCTACTCTTTCTGGCAATACATTCGTGCATGTCCCCCCAAAGACTGGTACCTTCTTCTCAGGCATGGCCGCTGAGGTGAGAAAATGCTCCCCCCAGCTCCTAGCCCTGGCCTTGGTATCTTTAGAAACATACCCACTGGCCTCCGTAGGAGGCAGGTTTTTCACAAACTTGAGTGAAGGCTGTTTTTCCCAGAGAAGAAATAGCTAGAGGCTGTTTGTTGATAGTTGTGTTTAGGAAAAGGGGTAGGTGGGGGGTGCTGTCAAACCCCGTTAGGCAGGCTCAGAGCTGGCATTATAGGGAAAATGTGCAGATCAGCCTTTCCAGGTCCCCAGCTTGTAGAGCTCCAGAGAAGGCCCTGTGTCCTCCATGAGACCATGCACAACCCCAGGACCTTTTTGTAATGCACTTACCCAGAGTGTAGCTATGGGGACAACAGACTCACTTTTGGGAAGGGGACCCAAGTGATGGTTATACCAAGTAAGTAAGCTGGGGCCATCCTCTACGAATGACCCCCTTCTAGACACCCCAACCACTGCAACCACTGTGCCTACCCCCAGTGCTGGACAACTTCTTCCGTCCATGGCGGGGAGGGGGAGAGATACAATGTCATTCATCAGTGCCACAACTAAGGTTCTTAGGCAGTCACTGTCCCGAACCTTTGCCTGCCCCTTGTTTCTTTTGCCCTCTGCTTGTCTCGGCATCTCTACCGACCACGCTCCCATGCTCTGTGAAAGTCTGCCCTGCTCTTCCCTGAGGCTGGGTTTCCAACTGAACAAAGACCCACAGTCCATGAGAGGTGGAAGGGTCCTTGAGAACATCTTGCCCTTGTTCTAGGGGAATCTAGAGGCCCAGTGTCTAAGCATCTGTCCTGGGCCACATGGTACAAGCAGTGCAGGGCAGGGGCAAGGTCCCAGCCCCTCAATCCCAGCCCTGAGCTCAGCAGAGCTGCACAGCTCTTTGCTAACATGGCCTTCGAGCCCAGAGTGTGGTAAGCTGAAGGCCAGCAGCACACGCCAGCCAGGAGCTGACGGCTGAGCTCCCGCCTTGGTTCAGGACCTCGGCCCAGGCCATGCCTTCGAGAGCTTAGTTTCCGCATCTCTGAAGTAGGGAGCATGGTCTCTGGTATTCCCCTCTTTCAAAATTATATGGAAACTCTTGTGATTTTTTTTTCTCTGTCCTATGTTTTCATAAAAGCCAGTCCCTGTCTGAATCAAGGTCTTTAGAAATACAGGAATCAGGGGCACCTGGCTGGCTCAGTCAGTAAAGCATGCAACTCTGGATCTGAGAATCATGAGTTCAAGTCCCACGTTGAGCATAGAGCTTACTTAAAAAAAAAAAAAAAAAAAATCAAAGGGCTTTGGATGCTTTGGCCTAGCACCAGTCACTGGGAAGTGCCTGGATCCCGCTTGGAATCTGTCCTGGAACCAGAGAAATGCAGGGACCAACCCCTGGGCCTCACACAGGAAGACACCTAGGAATGGGTAGTTCTAAAGAGCTAAGGAAGGGGGAAGACAGGACAGCAGCATTTCAGGAAAAGAAGGTAGACAGGCTTCAGCACGATAAAGCATCAAGCCTCCTGGGCCCTCCAGCCTCACCGCCTTTCTGAAGCCCCTTGTATCTGACAGAAGAGTAATGGGGTCAGACCCTTAGTGACCTGGCGAAGCAGGCAGGGTGTGGCGGTTTTGGGAGGTTGCTCCCCACTGCTCTGCTGACAGGAGTGTGAGTGTTCTGGGTAAAGGAGGGTGAAGCACTCTTCAGCCCTCACCCCCAGCTCCCGACACCCCCACCCCTGACTCTACGGCTAGGGGCTACAGGAGATTTCCTGCAACTCCCAGAGCGTCCACCAGTGGTTTTTCCCTGGATGGTTTCCCCAACACCACTGGGGCAGTGGGTCGATGGTGGTCACATAAGACAGGTTTTATCAAAGGCTTTCCTCACTGTGTATCAGGAGGAAGCTACAGACTTACATTTGGAAGTGGGACCAGGCTTGTTGTTCATCCCTGTGAGTATTATAGAATTCCTCATTTCGATAAGGGAAATGTGGTAGACAGGAATAGATTATGGAAGGATACTGTAATAATGAGAGCCCGTGATGTGGTCTGCTCCGTCGTTAAGAATCCTTGGTTGTCTGGGAGTAACTCAGCAGGGTGTTGGGTCTAATGACATGGTCGAGGCTCTGCTGAACAAGGGTTTTGCAAACAGTGCTTTTAGAAGACAAATCCTCAAGTTTTGGGAGAAGAAAAAAAACAATAATTTACTCTTGGTTCAGTTTCAGAAGCAGAACTTTCTCCTTGGCAGCTAAGGGGTCTACCCCACCCGACAACCCTATGGCTGAGACTGTCTCTCACACTTCCCCCTGGATCCATGAAATACCTGTCCTATGGGAGAGCATCCCAGCCAGGGTGGGGGCACTCAGGGATGCTGGAGGGGAGTGTGGGGAAGGGATGGGTCTCCTCGAGCTGCAAAAAGCCTCATGTCTTGCCCTTCGTGTGGAGCAATGCTGAATCATTACATTATGGCTACTATTGACTGAATGCCTGGCATACACCAGCAACTACTGTCTTTCACGAAGTTCTCACTCCATGTTCAATTCCATCCTACTGTTAGGTAGCTGGCATCATGCCCACTTTACAGATACGGAAACAGAGCTTCCCGTAAGTAATGTGCCCAGGATTGCACAGCTAGGAATAAGAGAGTTATGAGTGGAACTCGAATCTATTCGACTTCTATTTGACTATTGTCTTCATGTTATCCATGCTACTCACTGTGAGCGCCATCCCCCCCACCCCCCGTACTCTGAGAAGGAAGACCCCAGACCTGGGAGACCACTAATTGGTCCTCAGTGTGCTCACCCTGAGCCTTCTTGCCATGCTGATCGTGGAAGCCTGGAGGCAGCATTTGGCATTTCTGTAGACATCAGCCAAGTCATTGAATTGGGTTGTCAGGATGTAGGGATGGCAGTGAGAGAAGTGGAAACCTAGAAGGACTGTCTACTGAGCATGAAGTGACATGGAAAGAGAAATTTATCATCAAAACCATAGAATAGGCTGTTTAATTTTTTTTTAAGATTGTATGTATGTATTTATTTATTTAGGGAAAGGGAAAGAGCAGACGGGAATGACGGCGGGGAGTTAAGGGAGCTTAGGGAGGGGGAGAAAACCAAGCAGATTCCACACTCAGCGGGGCGAACCCACGACCCTGAGATCATGACCTGAGCTGAAATCAAGAGTCAGACGCTCAGCCGACTGAGCCACCCAGGCCTCCTGGAACACGCTGTTTAAAAGCTCTGTTCCCCCAAGAGGGAGTGCTATAAACCTGTAGGGGACTGGGCAGCCACCCTGGGTGGCAGAGGGCAGGTATTTGTACTAGATCATACCACAGTGTGGACGCAGGTGGCCGAGCACTCACTTTTGGGAGTGGAACAAGACTCCAGGTGCATCCAAGTAAGTGCCTGACCTGAGACTCTCGCCAAAGACGCAGGAAGTCCCTACTCTGCTTTCTTAGATGATGAATCTGCACTTTCTGAGCCAATTTCTCATGTTTCTTCATGAGGCTTGAATGTTTTGAAATTTTAATTTCCAGCCACTGGCTCAAGAGCGGTTTATTTTCTAATGCTAGAAATCTCCCATGGGTATTGGCCTTTTCATCATTACTGAGACAGACTCTTTTGCTGCTTCTAGATTCTTTTGAGATGAGAGATCTTTTTCAGGAAAAAAATTATGCCAAAAATGTATTTTTGTTATCATCGAGTTTTCATGAAAGGTGGGAAATTAAACTTCCCAAAGACGCTGGCCATTGGACACACTCTCACAAAACTCCATATCTAATTGAGAGCTATAGGAAGAGCTTAAAGCCTAATTAATGGAATAAAAACAATAAAAAGTTTAGAAAAGAGAACCATACAGAACACAAAAGAGAAATGAAATAGTCTTAATAAAAGATAGACAGCAGGACTGCAGCAAAAATGAATTAAAATATTTAGAAGGCTTTTCTATTCAATAAATATTTACTAAGCAACTATTACATTCTAAACACTATGCTAGATGGGAGTGAGAGGAAAGGAGGGAGGGAGGAGGGGAGGCAGAATTCAGGTAGGCAGGCAGGAAAGAAAGGAAAGGAAGGGAAGGAAGGAAAGATAGCAGTCTCTGCCATCCAGGATCTCCCAGTAGGTAAACGTATATAAACAGACAACTGGGCTCAGTGTTACAATGTAGAGGAGATCCATGCAAGCTGCAACGGGAACAGACAGGAAGGCATGACCAACTTCCTATCTTAGTTCCCTGGTACTTCCATGCATCCTGCCCTGCACTGTAAGCTCAGTGAGGCCATGACCCTCTCTCCTTCATCCTTACACCTCTACAGCCCAGCCCAATGTCTGGCACAGAAGTGTCACCAAACATGAGTGTTGAAAAAATGCCTTCTGGCTAGGGGAGTGAAGGAAGGCCTGAGTGGAGAGGTAGGAACTATTCAGAACCTGTTGCTTTAGACAGTAGTAAGTATTCCCCAGCAGACAGAGTTGTCGTAGACTTCAAAATGGGAGATTATAGAATCCATCCAAATGCACATGGGTGAGAAAAAGCCCATCTCTCTGGGGAAAACGTCCGCTGCCTTTACCTGTTCATTTGAGCATTTTAGCAAAGACTCTTCCCTCCCAGGCTGCATTTGGAAAGCCTGAAACCCAACCTATTTTTCAAGAACCAGAGTTCCAGTGCATGTAAGAACCATAATGCCTGTGATACGGAAGTAGCACAAGTGGGTTTTAACGGGAAAAAGGAAAAACATCTCTTGATAAATATAGGAAGTCTACGTCTCCACTTGAGAGACCACCCAGGAAACTTCCCTCCATTTGTTCTAAGGAAACTTCTCCCTTAGGACCAAAATCTTCTTTGAAGTACACAGCTCCAAGGTGTGTAGGAAGGTGGGTGGAAAGAAGACTGGTAAATTCACATTTGGGAAAGATTTTAAAGTTGCCGTTGTTTCTAGAAGGTAAACTCTGCAAAGTGTGGAAGCGTTGTGGTTCCTGCCTGTTGATTGCATCTGTGCCTGCCCTCGAGCTGTTCCTGATGGCAGCAGGAGAATTCACTCTACAGCTGACTACTTGTTCAGCAATTCCCCAAACAGAATGAAGCTGTTTTGTGATAATCAGAAAGAAATAATCAGAATCAATAAGACCCCTAATCATGTCCACAGGAGCAGGCAGGAGAACAGATTCAGAACACAGAAAACCAAAGGATTAAAATTTAGATGGAATTTTAAACTCTTGGAACTAGAAAAGGGACTTCTAAGGAATGTATTTATATTTATATATACCCACATGTTCCACAGATCTTAATGAGTGTTTTTTTTTTTTAATGAGTGTTTTAAGAAAAGAAGTTTACTAGATCAAATAAGTTTGAGAAGCTCTGGATTTCTTTACTGCAGGACTTCTCAGAGCCTTTAAAATTAGCTAATATGGCTTGTCAGTATAGAGTATAACAGCACTTTTCAAACTAATTTGAGCTTAGAATCTTTTTTGCAGAAAAATTTTGAAGGACTAGAGTTCTGTGAAACTCTCACCAAGAAGTACCTGTCTAAACCACTCTCAAACTTTGGAGATTTACTTTTCCCCATACGGATGTTAACCCTAATCTTAGAAACCTCTGGAGAAGAAGATTCTGGGGCCCTGTATATAACTCACTCCTGATTCTCACAACCATCAGAGTTAAGCAGTCCTCCCTGTGCCTTTATGTGACTATTCCCCTGGCAATTTTAGCCTCTCTCTCTCTGCCCTCAAGGAATAACAGAACGCCTTTCTAAAGAGCCTTGCGCAGGCCTCGATTCCAGGAGTAACCGTCCCCTAGGTGTGCCATCTATTGCCAGGGCTCTGAATTCCCCCTCCAGATTCATTTCCCAATTAATTCCTGGCTCTTCTTCAGACATCTCCAATTTTCCTCCTTCGCTTTCAGTGTGGAACCCAGAAAGGGTGTCTACCCTCCAGGAAGGCCGACCAGCTCCAGTCTGGCTGTGAGGAAAGGTCTGTGGGCTTATTACACCGAAAGCTGAGGAACTGGGACTCGGTGAGACAGACTTTTCTCTTGGGTCAGGGAAAGAGTGATTTGGAGGAATCTGTAGCATGGGGACAGAAGACATTGCTGCCCCCAGAAGCCTGACCCTGCCCAGCTTAGAGTTCTTGTAAAGCGCCCCACTATTGTGTTGTCTGGTAGCTACAGTCAGTTGACCTTTGGAGCTGGGACCAGGCTGGCTGTGAACCCATGTGAGTACGATCACGCACGAGTCTGGGGCAAAAGTAACCCTCGGCTTGTCTGTGAGAAAACCGGCAATGATTTACAGCAAACTCAGGGGAACAGTAAACACTTGTTTTCCATTTCCTATAAGCTCTCTTGGTGACTTAAAACATTCCCATTTCTCATATTAAAGACAGAAGTCCCAAGAGCCAATTGAGTAAATGAAAGACCGGGCAGAATAATTTACGGAAATGTAGAAAGAGTTCCAGATACTCAGCACTCTCAAACAAAGCCTATACTATCAGCACCAGATAATCAGAACATTCAGGAAATTAGCAACGTGCCCTTGGGGGGGAAGGAATGACTTAATGGGCGAACCCGAATTCCCTCTTATTGCCTATCGCAGCCCTTAGTGGCGACATTCCTTGTTTCAGCTAATGACGTGGTATGGGGATACCTGCTCCCAGAATCTTCTCTGGAGTTTAGGAGTCTTGAACCTCTCCCAGGGAAAAAGTGACCCTGACCCCTACCTAAATGGCAGTTATATTTTGTGACATATCAAGGCACGGAGGCAGGATTGTATGGGCTTCACAGCAAACTTGACAGGTGGACAGATCTGGGGGAAATTCTGGCCCTACCCTTTCTAAAGTCTCTACTTCCTCAGCATCAAAATGCCAAGAACCACATCATAATAATATAAGACAATGCCCAGCAGATAGCAAGCAATTAATAAATGATAGCCTTTCTTGGTTTTTGTTTTTTGTTTTTTGTTTTTTGTTTTTTTGCTATTTTGGTTTTTGGTTTTTGTTTTATTATTAACATATAATGTATTATTTGTTTCAGGGGTACAGGCCTGTGATTCATCAGACTTACACTATTCATAGTGTTTTTCTAGTGATAATTTCATTATTATTATTATTCTCCCCATCTTCATCAAGGCCTTGCTATAAAAGGTTTATATTATTGTAAAGGGGAGGGGTAAGAGCTTCCCTGGGAAATAGAAAATCTAAGAAACAAAGACTCAGGGAGACTTTTAGGATGGTGCTTTCGGAGTCTGGTGGGTTCCAGTAGATTAATATCAAGAAGGATATTACAAATACCTTAGCTGCCATGGGGATGAAGCAGAGTACCGTGTTAATCTTTGGAGCAGGGACCAGACAGAGTGTCCAGCCAAGTAAGTAAAGTGGAGCAAGGGTCAGCCTTGGCAATTAATTCTTCTTTGTCCAGGATGCTAAGTTGAGCCCAGGTATTTTCTTCTGTAGGATTCCTAATGGTTCTTTTCACCCATCCCCAGAAAATTCTCCCATCCAGCATTCAATGCTCAGGAAACATCTTTAGACTGAGACTTTAGGAATCATGAGGCAAGTGATAAGTACATAGTCTTGGGCCCTCCATGAGAAGATCCAAGATACCGCTGCCCTGGACAGGGGTTGTGCCCTACTGAATTCTTGGTTTATTGAGATCACAGGGTACTACAGCAGGATAGGGCAGGAGGAAAAGAGATGAACAAATCCTCAACACAAAAGAGCAGAAGGTCTAACTCTAGAAAGTGTGATTCTCTTGTCCCCTGGGGGAGATCAGTACTTCTACTGAAGCAAGAGGTAGATTTCGTGAGTTTCTGTAATGGTGTCACCTGCAGTGTGAATACTGCAGGAATTGTGGGCAAATTCACATTTGGAAAAGTATCCCAAGTGTCTATAATAGCTGCTGAGTGTTCCCAGGTGGCCCCATTTGCAATCCCATGGGCCAGTGAGTGTCTCTATTCCTTTCCTTGGGAATATCAGTCTTACTATGGGGAGGCTAACTGTGTGTGCTACAATGAATTGTCTTACAGAAGCCTCTATGAAAGGAAAAGCCATCACTATCAATTTTGAAAATCTGTGTTTCTCTAGATCAAACACATTAAAACTTGACTTTAATCGTTCAATGGATATTTTCTAATGCCTTCTATGTTGCCATCACTCTAAAAAATGTTAGACTGACTGCAAAGAAGTCTAAGATAGATGACTGACCTATTCCCAAATTGGATAAGAACTAGCTAAAGGGACATAACTACTGTAAATTTAGCAAGCTGAAAACTATTTCAGTGTGAACAAATTGATGACATCAATAGGCACAATCGAGATTCAGAGGAATGAGTTTACAGCTGGAAGTTGGCCTAGACAGATAATGTTTTATGCAATAGAAAGGGTTCACTAGGCCTGAAGGATAGGTAAGATCTGTATGGGAAAAGACTGGAGAGAAGGGGACTTTCAAGCATAAGGAACAACAACAAAAAAGGCATGATCTTGGATGTGAAGAAGGCATGTGCATTTTGGCCTAAGTAAACACATCTGATAATAAACTGGAAGCAGGGAAAAGCAAATAAAATGTCTTTTTAGACAATAGAGAAAAGGAATTCTAGACCCTTCAAGAGAATTCAGACAATTAGGGTCAAGGCTGGCCACTAGGAACCTGGGGATCCAATTTAGAAATGGAGACCAGATATGAATGTGAGAGGGGGCCAGCCCCTTCTATGGATGCCTCATGTCCTAGGGACCTCCCCTCTCCTTCTTCAATAGGCTCTATGAGGTAGGTTACCCCATTCCTCAGAGGAGGAGAAACCTAAGGGTTTCTGTAATGGAGACATTAGGTGTGGTATGAAGGTGTTGCCTCACGTTTGAAATTTGGCAAAGGAACCAGAGTTTCCATAACTCCTGGTAAGTCCACCCAGGCTCATTGTTTCCTGATGCTCACCAGAGGCTCAGTGGGACCCAGAGTCAGGATTGCTAAGTGGGAACACTTCCGGGTTCCTAGTACCTAACTACAAAGCACTGATTTCGTGGGAGGGAAGCTTTCATGGGAGGAATCACTGTTGTGCCCCGACGCATCGGAAGCACTAGAGCTTTTGGACATGTGCCTCTGCGGTCAGTTTTGAATTATAATGAAAAGTTAGGATCTAGCAGAGCTGAACTTCCACACTGAAAACTTGACCCAGTCTTCCTAAGGCCAACGTCTGAGATGTCATCAGTGGAAGGATGGGCGTTGCTAAGGTGGAACAGGATAGGATGTGTCTCCTCCCAGGGCTCTGGCAGAGGGACCCCTAAAGACCTCCAAATTAAAAGTGATTCATTTCTCGTCCTCAGACAAAAAGAGATGGTTGTGCCAGAGGTACATGGGAGCGGAAGTAAAAGGACTTAAAACAAAGCAAGTTTAAGGATCAGTACCCAGCTTTTTTAACCAAAAAGTTCTGATAAGCAGGAAATTTTGCAAATCTGTTGGTTACTAGGCCATTTATGATCCAACAATTGTTTCTTGAGCACATACTACATGGCAGATACTAAGTGAACTTGAATTTTTTCTCTCAAGTCCCTTATGTGCCCTAGATGAGTAGGCCTTCACCTGAAAACTCTTCCTGTGGGCCTGCAGGTGAAGCTCTATTCATTTAGGGCACAGAATGGACTTGAGAGAAGAAAATTCAAGCTCTCCAGATCATGACAGCCCCTGAATGTCATGCCAGGAAATTTGGACATTATTCTGTGGGCACTAGGGAGTCCCTGAATTATTCTGAACAAAAATGATTCAATCAGCTCTAGGTTTTAGACAAGTACTTTGGAGGATGAGCTAAAAAAAAGAGAATGGGGAGACAGTGAGGGTAGAGAGGGAAGAAAGAGAGGAAATCAGAGGTAAGGAAGCTGGACAGGAGAAACAACAGCAAAAATGCAGATAGGGAAGCCCAAAAATGAATGAAGTCTTGGTAAAAATGAGAACTGGGAGCAGTGAAAATCATCTCAAGTCTTCTGATTTCATTGATTTGCTATGTCATGTTGATTTCTCACTAGCGAAGTTGAGCAAAAATTGGCCTTTCTCTCATGGAGTCACCCTCCCATCCTCACTGACTTAAAGATGGTTTTTAAGGCACACAATCAGCCCTCCATACCATTCCTCAAAAAATCTCATATTCTTTTTTTTTTAAAGATTTTATTTATTTATTTGTCAGAGAGAGAGGGAGAGAGAGCAAGCACAGGCAGACAGAATGGCAGGCAGAGGCAGAGGGAGAAGCAGGCTCCCTGATGAGCAAGGAGCCCGATGCGGGACTCAATCCCAGGACGCTGGGATCATGACCTGAGCCGAAGGCAGCTGCTTAACCAACTGAGCCACCCAGGCGTCCCAAAATCTCATATTCTGTAGCATAGCTCTCTCCAGACCAATGCTGTCCAACAGGACTTTCTGGGATGATCGAAGTGTTCTATCAACCTGCACTGTCCAACACGGCAGCTACAACACTCTTAAAATGAAGTTTTAATTTTTAATTAAATTTTAATTTGATTTTATTTTCATTCATTTTAATTTAAATAGCCACAGGTAGCTAAAGACTATCACATTGGACAGCATGCTAGACCTTCTCCAGCCTGACACTTAGTGGCTCTAGAACTTGATTGAGTGTTTAACCACAACTCAGAGTTGGACATTGGGCCCCCACAGCAACCCCTCTTCCCCTCTAAGCCCAAACTGTACTGGTGGCACCTTACCCTCTACCTTCTCCTCAAGGCCACATTCCCTCAGCACCTCCATACCCTTCCACATCTCCATTCCCAGTCCCATCCATGACTCCCACCAAGGACTAACAAACCCATTGGGGTATGTTGGTGGCACATATGGCTTTCAGTCTCTCTCTCTCTCCCTATAAAAGATTTATGCCCTAGGGCCTTAATCCACAGTGATGTCAGACCCTACTCCCAGCCCCAGATATGGGGACATTGGAGAGGAACAGGCAGAATCCCTTGGGGCCAGAGCTTTGGATGTCCCTCACATGGGACCATGTACCCACCCGTGTTCTGCTACTCCAGGGACAGCCCCACACCCTTGACTTGATACCCTTGGGATGCCTTGATTCAGCAACCCAAGACAAGGCCAAAGGCTGGTGTCCCTGGTTTCAGGTCCAGCTGGAAGTCTGCATTGCCAAGGCCACCCTGGCTGGACTCACAAGTGGGGTGCACCCCTGGTCTGAGAAACCTTGCATGCAGGGTGGGGAGCCGTGGGAGCAGAGAACCACAGGGGCAGGAAACTCTAGTCCCAACCCTGCTGTAAACTCTCTGGGTGGCCCCAGCGTGTTAACCCTCCCAGCAAACCTCTGTTTCCTCTTCTAAAGGCAGGAGGTCTGAAAGAATAAACAACAAGAGTTACATTAAAAACACAAAATCCTACAGAAATACTGAAGAACGATTCTCAGCTCTAATGAAAAGCCTCCATCGACCCCTATTTCCTGGGGGTGAAGAGTAGAAATAGACTGTGTATAACTCAGTAGTACATTATCATGGCAATATCCTGGCATTATCAAGAGCTACAGTTACTCTCATCGATTCAGTGCTTTATAGTTTGTTAACTGTAATTCTATAGAGAGAAACTCCCCCTTTGATTTTCCATGGAGGACACAATGTCTCCATTTTACAGATGAAATTCCTGACATTTAGGGAGCTGATGTGCCTTGCTCAAGACCTTGGATCTAATGAATGGTAGAACAAGGACTGGGAGGCAGGTATTCCGACTTAATGTCTAAAACTTTTACCAAGGAGAAATCTCCTCATGGTGATGTGACCGATCTTTCATCTTAATGCCAGCCAATAATAAACCTCCAATTGCTGTCCACACCCAGCCTAATTTGGGGGGGAGGCCACCCCTGATTCCTAGACATGTGGTTTGCTTTGCTGAGCCTCTATTCTAGGCTTGCTTTGTCCTGTCAGAGCAGCGTTGCTGCTTACTAGTCCCACTGTGCTTTGGAAGATGTTCCTATTAAGTGAAAGAATAAACAGTATCATTAAGGAGCCCTGCATTTCTGGTTTCCCTGAATGCCAGGCAGGGCCAGCCAGAGAGCCTCCATTGAGAACCTGGCCTCTTGGCCAGGACCCGTGGCTTTTGCCTGGCCCTGACTTCCAGTCCACTTAGAACTGGTTTCCAGAATGTTCTTTTCCACCCAAAGCCTGAGAATGTGACTTGCCAGCCCCACAGAGCCTTGCTCTTGCCCATCACTGGCATCTGGCCTCAGACCTGGGTTGGGGCAAAGAGGGAAATGAGCATCTCCTAACCTGGGTTCTTTTGGCCCACAGATATCACAGACCCTGACCCCGCGGTGTACCAGCTGAGAAGCCCTAAATCCAGTAAGATCTCTGTCTGCCTGTTCACCGATTTTGATTCTGAAACCAATGAGCAGCAAGCCCCGGAGTCCACGATGACCAGGCTAAACAGTACCGTGCTGGACATGTGGTCGATGAATTCCAAGAGCAATGGCGTCCTGGCCTGGAGCACCAGCACTGATTTTAAATGCAATGAGACCTTCAACGAGGAATTCTACTCCAGCTCAGGTGAGAGCAGCCTCAGTGCCTGTGCCAGCTGAGGCTTCCCTACTCAGGAGACGCCTGGTTCTTCCCCTAAAAGCTGCTCTGATGGGTGGTCTCGGCCTCATCCACTGTCAGCAAAGCCCCTGCACTCCTGTGACTGAGCACCAGGGAGCTCCATCCTGGCATGTCCCAGGATGTCCTAGGCAAAGAGGGGATGGGGAGAAGGTGGTGGGAAGGGCACTGGCTTCTCACCTGCCCCGAATTCCCACCTCCCTGCCTCTGCTCAGGCTGTTTGCCCCCTCACTGCCCTGTCTAATGCCTTTCTCCAAGATACCTCCCCTTGGTTCTGTCTCTCTGCCAAAGAGCCAACCTCAGCCAGTCGTTCATTCACTCAACAAACACTGGTTGTGCATATACAATGTGCCAGGGGCTGGAGTGAAGGAATAAGTAAGTCAGATGAGGGGTCTGCCCCAAGCAAGCTCCACTACAGTTGGGGGAGGCCATCCATCAGCAAGCAGAAATCTAGAGAACTTCGGATTGTAACATGTGCTTTAACTTGGGGGTGGAGGAAGCAGCCAACTTAGGGACAGAGTCTGGGCAGGGCTCTCTGAGGAAATGCTAGGTGAGATGAGAGTTAAAGGAGAAGAAGGGAGCAGCTGTGCCAAGGATAGAGAGGGGGAGCCTGTGGAGGCCTGACACAGGGGCACAGCGAGGAAGGGGAAGAGCAACAGGACAGGAGATGGACGAAGTAGGGAAGGGCCTCATCTCAGGGCCTGTTAGTCGAGAGGGCAGCCACCCTCCTAAGTCCAATGAGGAGCTATTGATTGGTTTTAAGTAGGAGAACGACATCCAATTTGCTTTTTTAAAAGAGCACTCCAAGTGAAAAATGGATTGTAGGAGCCAAGAGTGGAAGCAGAAAGGAAGCCGTTGCCACAGACAAATGATAGGGGCCTGGACAGGGGGAGTAAGGGAGTTGAGTGGCCAACACGATTTCAGATTCAAAGGGAGAACCAGGCAGGGCTGCAAAGGAAAGAGGAGAGCAAGGAAGGTGGCTGGATTTTCTGCCCAAGCCGCTGAGTCAATGACAGTGCCATCCACTGAGATGGTAACAACAAAGGAACAAATTTGAAGTGACTCCATGGGACACAGAAGGGCATCTATACCCCTCATGGCACTTTGTCACTGTGTGGTGTCTTACTGCCTCTTTCAGACTCCAGACTGGAACCTACCCAAGGGCAGGATCTGTGTCTGATGGTTCCTTGTGGCCTTGTGTTGGGTGACAGGTCCTTTGCACAAGCAGCGTTTGTGAAGTGAATGTAGTAATCCCCAGAAGCCAGGGGCCTCCCAGCGGGTGTCCATAGGCGACAAGTCCCTTCCAGATCTCTCCAGGAGAGCACATGGAAAACCTGTAGACAGAGGCTCATCTGCCCAAATCCTAGAAGGTCTGGCATGGGAGAGTCGGCTCACTCAACTCTAAGAAAATGTCTTTGTTTCTCCTTTTAGACTTTTCCTGTGATGCCACTTTGATAGAGAAAAGCTTTGAAACAGGTAAGAGAGGGGTCTAACCCAGCTTCAAGAGGTACCCACAATCACCCTGACTAGATAGGAGAGGCGGGAAGGGATATATGGATCTGGAATGAAGTTAGGAAGAATGGGAATATTCTTGAATCCCCAGGCTCCTCTCACCATCTCTAACGTGCTTTCCCCCTCTGAGGACTTTCAGGATGAGTCTCTAGTTTCCTAGACCCCCATGACTCACTCCTAGGGCTCTGGAGAACCAAAGAGAGCTTCTCGGTGGCCCAGCTGTGACATTTCCAACTGGCTTGTGCAGGGCCCTGAACTGACCCGCTTCTCCTGAGGGCGTGTTCCCTCTGTGGCCAGTAGCTGGGGTTCTGCCTTCTTTCAAGAAAAGCAGCAGGATTCCTGTAGGCAGGCATCTCGTCTCTCAGGATCCCCACCACTCCCGGCCACCTGCCCTGGGCCCATCCATTTCCATCTGAGTTGTTTTCACTGAATCATCCCTCTTGGGGCAGGCACCTGCTAATCACCCGGGGGCCCAGATCCAGGGGGTTACAGTGAGTTCTGAGCCCTGCCCCATCCCCACTCTCGAGGGAGACAGACATAAAATAAGGATTGAGTGCAGCTCGTGTTTTCCTTTGAAAAGAATAATACAAATAGGCTTAGGAAGGGATATGCATGCCAATAACCTCTTGTTTGGCAGATATGAACCTAAACTTCCAAAACCTGCTCATGATCGGGCTGCGTGTCGTCCTCCTGAAAGTGACTGGGTTTAACCTGTTCATGACGCTGCGGCTGTGGTCGCGCTGAGGTGAGCGGGCATCTCAGGTGGGAGGGAGGGCTGTGAGGGTCTCCAAGGTCGGAAAGCAAACCTCCCCCCAGGACTTGCTTTTAGGTCCTATAGTGGGGCCCACCAAACCCCTCCACTTTCTCTGGTTAGGGGTTACTATTGTAAATAACAGTGGCCTGGAACATTGGTAGGACTCCTCAAGGGACAAGAGGCACCTCAGCTGAGCCATGTCTCCCCTATAAATTATGAAGAATAGCTGTTATTCTCCTCATTTTGGAAAGAAAGACATTGAGGCCAAGTCACAGCAAGGGCCAGCCACTAATGAGTGGAAAAATATGAGAAACTCAGGACCCAGACTCATTTACGCCCACGCCTTCTATTGTACTCCTTTCACTGCAAAACCTACAGGGGCGCCCAATTGCTTTCCTCATGTTCTCTGCCCCCAGTACGACGCAAAGATATTATATACCTCTTATGCTCTAACCCTAGCTCTCTCCCTGTATCCCTGTCATCCTACTGACAAGTGCCTCCTGTTCCACCACCATCAACAGGAAGTCCAGTGTCCGTTCGCTCCTAGAACTCTACAAATGGAGGCATCTCCATCCACATCCCTAACTGTCCCTGACTCTGTGTCCTCGGTAGTCAGCCCTAACCACTGTGCTTCCTCAACCCAGGTCACCAAGAACATGAGAGCGCCTGGCACTCCCCTCGCTCCTGGCTCCCCACCGTACCTCTTGCCCCTCTTCAAGCAGAGAGGCAGACTGTCTGCTCCCTGACATATAAGAAGGCTCCCTCTGCCTCTCTGGCCCCACTGGCAATGGCCACCAGCTGGATCCCACCAGATACTCACCATCAAGGTGCTGAAGAGCTGCCAAACCCTGCCTCTGCCCCCTCGGTTCCCTCACTGCTGCTTGTCACCACTGGACGCTCACAGCAAAGTCAGGGGGCCACTGCGGAGAGACTCCCTGTCCCTCCCGAGACTGCCTCTTACATCCCCTGTCCCCTATCCTCTGGAAGAGGAACCTCCAGTAGGTCCTCCTGGGCTCTAGCTCCCGGAGAAGGTTGTGAGGAGCCCGTTTTTTTAAATAATGTTCATAAATATGTATACCCTTTTCCCCAAGATGTGGGGGAAATTATTACGGAGACCCTGCTGTGCTGTGTATCTGAGCTGCGTTGTATATCCTGCTACCCACGACTTCATTAAAGGCAATTTGGAAGAGCCCGGATGTGCTCCTGTTTGACTGGGTTTGGTCAGGGTCACGTATGGTCGGCTTGCTATTGATCCCTGACTGGGCAGAAAGAAACCAAGGCGTTTGTCCTGATGTTGCTCGGGGTGCCTAATTCAACAAGCTGCTGAAGTCAATCTCATCCTGGAACAACCTCTAAAAAAATTCCACTTAGAAGGCTGAGCTGGGGGGGGGGGGGGGGGGGGGGGCGGGGGGCAGGCAAACCCACTTAAAAGTTGAGGTCCCTGCTCTTCTGTCTTCCTGCTGCACCACTGGGCCACCCATAGTAGGAGGCCCACGTCCATGACTGATCAGGACTGGCCGTGGAAATCTGGCAGGCAGGGACCACACAGCAAGCATCCCCAAAATGCCACCCACTGTCTCCTGCCCTCCGGGACCATTTCCTTTCAGACTGGATTCTCACTGAAACCGTGCATGGCCCCTACAGATTCATGGCTGGGGACCACCCACCAGTCCACTGCCTGGGTCCCACCCCAATGCCCCAACTTTGGGGTGTCCGGTCTAAGAGCAGGGAAAGGGAGTGAAGATTAGCCAGACTTTCTACTTCCCCCCCTCCCCCCAGCCTGGATATAAGAAATGAATCCTCTCTCCTCAAGCTCAGGAACTCTCCCAAGGAGAGTGTGTGTATGTTTTAAGCTCTTAGCAAGAGGACAGAAGGTAGGGCTGCCCGGGGTCCCCGGTATTCTTCTGGGCCTGAGTGCCCTTCCAAGATGCAGCTATCCTCCTCACAATTACTGCCATCAAGCCCAGGGCTTATGGATTCCCAGGGGGAAGGGAGGGTCCTATCCCCAAACACCTCTATGGTTCACACATGTGTCTCCAACCACATCAGCCGGAAATATGCAAATCCTTCCAGCTACAAGTCAGGCCTGCTGCTTTTCACAGGGATCAAGACCCCAGCTCAACAGGGGACTTGGGCATGTCCTTCCCTTCCATAATTTCCAGGGTCACCACCTATAAAATATCTTCTAGGACTGGGAAGCTGCCTCCAGCTCCACAGGCCGCTGACTCTGTAGCCTCTGTGGAGGAGGATGGTCACAGAATCCGTAGTTCTGAGTCCCCTCACCTGCAGCCTAAATGCAAGTCCCTCTAAAGATCACAAAAAGGGACAGCCACAGAGGTCACCCCATCATCACGGGTCCCTCTCACACACAGCAGGATAGGTACCACCTTCCCAAAGGTAAGGTTCTGCCTCATCGCCCTGACACGATGCCAGAGATCCCACCATTGGGAATTTCTTTTAATTAAAGTATTCTCCTCTCCCGATTCAATGAAAATGCCCCTGGGAGGGTTAATAGAGCAAGCCTTTATCAACCCTTAAAAACCTAAGGCAAATTAGTTGATCTTTTTTTTCCTCCTAAAGTAGTAATTCACTATGGTCTGTATACAAAGATCCCGGTGGTCGGGGGGGCAGCTCCACTCCTGAGAGTTGGCAGCAAAGACGCTGAGCCTGAGGGGGACACAGGGGCAGGTGACAGGAGCAAGGACCCTGGGAGGCAGTGAAGGGGCTAAAGACAGATCCCTCCAAGAACCTGGAGTAGGCCAGGGGAGTCTGTGGAATCATGCCATCCCAGGGCCCTCAGTTGTCAGGGCCCTGAAGGTCATGGACCCCTAAGGCCACCCAAGGCCTATGAGGTGACAGGCAGTGGCTGGGGACCCACCCAGACCCACTAAGGGAGCAAGGGTTCCTCCTTCCAGGCCCAGCCCTAGCCAAGGGTGACAAGGCCTCAGGCACATTGGAGGTCATCTGGAAAGCAGGGTCGGCACACCCCTGAGACATTTCCATCTCAAACCAGGCCTCCTCCATCCCAGCAAGAATCTTCCATCAAATCTAAGGCTGTTAAGCCTAAAGCCAATTAGAGCCGAGTCAGAGGGCAGACCAGGAGCAAGTGGGTATGCTGAGGGGGTGATAAGGACACTCCACTCCTCTGTATCCACTCTGTTCTCACCTCTGGCCCCAGGTCCCACCTAGGGTGTCAGAGGGAATTAAAATACCCTTACAATCCCAGACCAAGGGTTTCTGTGCCCCTTAGGAGGTCAGCACAGGGCCTAGGGTCACTGCAGCAGAGCCGCTCAGGGCAGTTAGGGACCAAGGCACTGCTCAACCTGGAAGGAAGAGGCTGCTGAAGAAAGCCGGGTACACCATCATCACATCCATACGAAGGCCCAGCCCTGGAGAACCCCAGGCCCCATGAACAGAGACCAGCCTCGAGGACACAAGACCTCTGTTCCACTAGGGAATGTGTCACCAAGGCCAGCTGTAGAATGGATTTGTCTGGACAGATACCCAATTGCCCAAAGAGCTGAATTAAACACAGGCCAGCTCTGGAGGCAAAAGAATGCACCAAATGACTTCTCACGACCCCAGTTCTAAGATTCTAGAAGATTCTCTGACACTTCACCCAGGGACCTGGCCCCTCGCCAGTGTAACTGGAGTAACTGTCCCCTCAAGAGAAGAGGGTTAATCAAGGATGTGCTTCAGGAACACCCTAAAACGGGGTGGGGTCTTCAACTCCAACAGAGTGACCCCCTCTGCTATGACCCACCATTGGATGGGCAGCCACGTGAGTCTTGAAGGATTATTTATCTTCTTGGTTTGACTATTAAAATCCCACTCCCCTGGGTCACCTGGAAAGCCTTAACAGATATCACCGTAGTTACCACATAATATCTTGGCAAGAAAGTCCACTCAACTCTGCACTCCTCGGGATGGCCAATGTATCTTGTTCATCACTGGGTCCACAACACCTAGCCCCGTGGCTGGCACGCCACAGATGCTTAATAGACACTTAACTAGCAAATGAACAAATAAATACTTGGTGCCAATAGGCACTGGGAAGTAAGCCAGGTTGGTGCGGCCGTGGGGGGAGCATAAGAGAAAGGAAAATAGAGATGAATAGAGGAGTCAGCTGGGTGAGCAGCTATTTCATGATTTTGCCAAAAGCTAAGAGTAACCTGTCAAGAACTATCAGGGAAAGAAAAACCTGAGTGATGGCCCATTGGCCAGTGAAGCCTCCAGGCAGGCAATCATCCAATAGAGTCTGGAGGATGGTACCCCTGGGAGGTGCCAGGGAGGCAGAACTCGGGTCACTGCCCAACTATTCCAAGGTCACGGGCCAAAGGTCACATTACCCAGTCCACCTCACTTTACCCAGATGTCCTATCTTAAAAGCGCTTCTGCAGACTACTTCCTCGGCCATTGTGTGGGACAGAGAGCTCCTGAGGGTGGACCTGGGGAGCAGCCAGATGGGGCCAGTGAGGTCACTGACCCCTGAGGACTTTGTGGAAGGGCCACCTGGTTTCCACACTTCGTTTCACCCAGACACATGCATGCAGAAGTTTTCCTTTGAGCATCACACAGAGAGCTGTATTTGAAATTAATAAACAGGTCAGACACTGAGTCAGTAGCCAGAAGTAGACAGAAGTGGAAAAATGTCTCCCACTTCCCGCCAGGTGTCGGGGGGCTCAGGGCCCTCCCCTCCCCATTTCCATGACGTCATGGTGGCCCCGAAGGGCAAATGGGGCACCCTTTGAAGCTCTCCCGCAGAAGCCACATCCTCTGCAAAGAGGGAGTTAAAAATACTGAGTTCGAGATAGCATCGCCCCAGGCCACGTGCCTGGGCCAGGCTGGCTGGGGCCGTTACACCGCCACCGACCGCAGGTGCGACAGTAAGAGGGGGAGCTGAGAGGGGCTGGCAGGCACCCAGCGCCGCTCGGGGAGGTGCCTCATGCCCCGCTGCACAGAGGCCTCCCCGCCTCCGCCCCGTGCTTGCTGAACCAAGCCCTAAGATCAAACCTTGACCACACTGTTTAAATATTTGCTTAATACGGGGCAGGCCCTCAAAAGCTTCCGTCCAGCCCACCTTCCCCGAGGTATAGGGGGCCACCATATGCTTGGGCTGGCTGGTTCTCCGAGGAAGACCCTACCTTCAGGACGCGGCTGAAGTGCCGGGTGACGGTCCTGACAGACATCTGCTCTCGGAGACCAGGGACCAGGAGCCCAGGGACCCAGGAGCCAAGAGGCAAGGGAAGGGTCCACGAACTCAGACCAGAACCCAAGAGGCGGAAAACGCGCCGATTTTGCACGTCCCGCTCATTGGTATAGTCCCCCGCCGCCCAGCTGGGGGCAGCAGCGCTCCACCAAAAAAAGGCCTCTTCCCTTAGTCCGTTTATTCTGGGAAGGAAAGCCCCCAGAACTTGGGGAAATCTCCTTCAGAGGAAGATAAAAGGGCAGGTGACTTTCCTTCCGCGAACAGAGCCCCTGCCCTTCTCCAGGCTCTGCACGGGCTCCAGAGCTTTGGTGATCCTAGCACCTCCCATAGAGGGAAGTGGGGCCCCGGTCAGCCCCCGCAAGCGGCAGGGGGCACCACCCGCCAACATCATCAGGCTCACCCACACAGAGTGCTGAGGGGGAGCCCGGGGCCCGGGGGCGGGGTGGGGGGGGTTGGACAGGGCCGGGGGAGCTAGGGGGAGCCTTAGGAGAGAGGTGTGCATTCAGAATGGAGAGCCTGGGCTAGCACTCAGGGTCCTCTGCTGCCCTGGCCTTGTGCCCTGGGCAGGTCACTAACCGCCTGAAGCCTCAGTTTCCCAGTGAGATCAGTGCTCTCTCCTAGGGTAGTTTAAGAACCAGGACTTTCTTTCATGTTGCATTCCTGCCACGTGCCAGACCTTGTGCCAGGCTCTGAGATTGTCTCTGTACAACTGGATGATTCCACACAGATGAAGTTCAAGTTTAGGCAAAACTAATCACCCATGATAGAAATGAGAACGGTGGGGTAAAAGGATTGACTGGAAGAGTGCATGAGGGGAGTTTTAGGGTGATGGAAATTACCTATCTCGATCTGGGTGATGGTTATGTGGGTGTACACTCATGTCAAAATGCGTCAAACTGGACACCTAAGGCTTGTGCGTTTTACTGTATGTAAATTTGATCTCAATAAAGTACTGTTCCTATTAAATACAGTCTTGGTCCTTAAGGAGCTAACAGTCCAGTATGTGGGCATGAAAGATAAGATAAGCGTCTATTACTGTACTTGTATGATGGAGGTTTCAGTTATCAGATTTGGGGACGAGTCCTCAGCAGGAGTCAGGAGAACCAGTGGTTATCTGTAAGTATCTCACCACCCCTCACCGGTCTTCGACATCTGAGCCCCAATTTTTCATCAAGCATGTGGATAAAATATAAAGTTGCCCGCCCGCTTCTTGATGCCGTCGAAGGGATAAGGGTGTACATGCTTAGTAAACACACATGTTCAGAGAAATACCTGAGAAGAGGGACTGTGAGCCCACATGCTGATTGTCAGGGTGGCCCACCACGCTGACCAAGGCCAGCCCCTGGCCAGCTCCAGGCTCCCAGGCCCCACTAGTGTATGCTGTTTCCCACAGCAGCGAATCCTCTCCCTTCACCATGGCCCCAGGAACTTCTCACTACACCAGCAGGCATGTTTTCTTGTTCCCTCCATGGCTCCCAGCTTCCAGGAGAGCTTGATGGAGAGCCTGCCAGAGACAATGGCAAGGCTGCGGTCCAGTTTCTGACAATAGACACCACTCCTAGCCTCAGAGCACTCTAGGGCTCCCCAATCACCCACCCCAAATACTTTTGGTTCTATATCTCCCCTCTCACCGTCTGGGCTCTCTGCCCTCAGAAAGGTCACCAGGAGCCCCGCAGGACACAAGGTCTAAAAAGCATAAGGCAGACCTCTGCAGCACCCCTCCCATGGGCTAGCTTCTCCGGGTGACCATCTTCTTGCAGGCCAGACACCTAAGGGGCTCCAGTAGGGAGCCTTTGGGAAGAGCCCAGTCTTCCTGTTTTGCTCTGGAAATGGGAGCATGTTTCCATTCCAGAGGCAGTAGTGTCCATGGGAGAGATCCCCCCCTTTCAAAAATCCCAATGAGGAGAAAAGAGTGCCCATCCACCCTTTCCCTAAACCACCCAAGCACAGTTCAGCCAAGGAGGAGAAAGAAAATATTAGGGGAAACGCCCATAAATGCAAGACAAGGCTGGCAGACGTAAGAGAATTTAAGTAGATGAATGTGGTTTAGAGTGGTGGAGCAACTGTCTCCATTTCATGCTTCCCGCCTTGATTGAGGGAAACTGGGTTACCTTAAAAAGGACGTCTCCAATGGAGCCTCAAGACACTATTTTTAGCAAGCTCAAGGGTATCCTCACTTCTCCTGGCTCACCGGTTATTCCAGTGATTTACCAAGCAACATGGTGGGGCAGAATCCTTATCTAGGATCTTTTCTGCACACTGGCCTCTTCTGACACCAAAGCAAACATTATCTCCTCTGATCTTTATGGTAAACCTAAGCAGGAGGCAGAGTACATCTCCCCCTTTCACAAGGGAGGAAGGCTGTAAAGTAGCTTGATTGCGATCACAGAGCACTAGGACTGCAGCAGCACTAAACTCAAACCCCCTAGTTTTGCATGAAGCACTGTGGATGCCCAGTACCACCTGGTTCCAGATGCTGCCATCAGAAAGCACGGGAAAGGCCTGGGGTCCCTGGACTTCCCCAAGGCCTGTCTTGTATTCCGCCTGGATGTCCCTTCCCTCTACTGTGACTGTTTGCTCCTACTTGATCCCCACTTTAGGATTGGACTAGAAGGCAAAGCAGAGGCCTGCACCTTTAGTTAGTCCCCTGAGGCAATACTTTTCTGCACACGCAGACTCCACAACTCACTCATATGGCAACACGAGCTAGCAAAGTGATAACTAGGCTAGCCGGGCCCTCAGCTCTCTCAAGGGTCAGATCACAGCCTAAATGTCACCATCTCAGAGAGGGCTTTCCTGACCACTGCTTCTCAGGAGCTCCCTCCCCAGCTCCATTTACAACTACCGCAGTCTCCCCCATAGAACAAGATTCTATTTATGTGCTCATCTGGCTCTCCCCAGCTAGGACTTAGGGCTGAGAAAGGGAGGCACCTGATCTCTTCTGATCACCTCTGTTTCATACCTGACACAGAGGAGACATTCAGATATTTTTTAACTAAATAATGGAGTCATAGAAAGAAGGCACTCTCCTTCCAGATGTCTAAGTAATAGCCTGAAACTGGATTGGGGGAAAATGTTGCTAATTGTTGAAGCTGAGTGTTGGGCATCTGGGAGTTTATTTTACTAGTCTTGTGTGCGCACATGCATGTGTGTGTGTGTGTGTGTGTGTGAGAGAGAGAGAGAGAGAGAGAGAGAACATTTTAATAATAAAAAGTTAAGTGCATTCTAACCATAAAGGTCTTGTTCTCATGGAAAAAAAAAATAATAATAATAATAATAAAAAGTTAAAAGCAAAGCGGTTCATCCCTGTTACTTTAAAAAGTAGAGCAAGCCTGAACAGCTGACCCAATGAGGACTCCTAGCAAAGTCTCCTCTCCTCTAGGGAAAGAGGAAGGCCCACCCTGGCCACGGTAGTCCTGAGGCCCAAAGCTGAGGAAGAAAAATCAGTGTGTGAGAATGGTTCTCAGCATTTCTGATCACTGCTACGAGAGTACTGACACATTTGTGGAGCAATTACATTAACAAGGTACTCTCAAGTACATTTTGCTGGGACGTGTCAAGTAGTATTATCCCTGTGCTTACTATTTTATTTCTCACAGCCAAAGCCTAATCCAAATGCTTTGGAATAAGACAGAAATAAGATTCAGACCCTAACCCTTGCGAACTGAACTTCCATTTCCTCCTGTGTAAAGGAACACCACCTCCCCTCCTCATGGGATTTATAGGGCAACATAAACAGCAGGAGACCATTTCATGGAAGACACATGGCAGACACTGAGTGCTAGGCCTCACTCACTTCTGGACAGTAAGGGCCATGTCTTATCTTTTATAATCCCGTGCACTGTGGAGTGCAGTACTTAGGTGCCTATTATTCACTAAGTTTTGTTTTTTTTTTTAAGATTTATTTATTTGAGAGAGAAAGCATAAGCGGTGGTGAGGGGCAGAGTAAGAGGGCGAAGCAGACTCCCCGCGGGGCAGGAAGCCCCAAGAAAGGCTGATCCCAGAACCCCAGGCTCAGAGGCAGAGGCTTAACACTGAGCCACCCAGGCGCCCCTATTTACTAAATTTTAGGGGCACAAAAGGTCAATACAGACAATAAATGGCAGAACGGATTCTTAAATCAACACTCGCCAATCAAGCAAAATGTTTTGCAAAACGCTTTCTGCAACACTAGGCTGCCGGGGACAGGGATGGAAAATATACCTCTTTTTCATCCCATTGGCAGAAGTTTTGCAGTAAGTTTGGACCCTCTTATTAACACAATGTAACCAAATAAAATGTGTTTTATTTTGCTCTTCAGGAGCTTCCTCCCACTCTTTTCTCATCTCCTCATCTAAGAAACCTTGTTCTGGGAAATGTTGCCTTCCCTCATGGGAGAGATCCATTTTTGGTGTTTGATAAATTTTTAAAAAATTAAACATAGTTACAAAGTCATATAGCACTCAACTTTCGTCTAGACACTCCGAGCCTCTGGTAACTGGCCAGTGCTAGCTTTCTTGAGCCTCCATAACCAGGGAACAGGCCTCTACGACCTCGCTGCATATTTTCCAACCATCATAACAAAAGTATTTTGAAGCCTGAGATGAAAGGGTATGATCAAAGAGGCCACAGGTATAAGCTTCGAAGAGAAGAAAACACAAGAGATGGTTTCCACGTGACAGGGTACAGGAAATGTGTGGGCAGGAGGTGCTCCGGGCCGGACTTCCCACGGCTGCAGAGAATGGCAGGGAACAGACTACGTATGGTGGTTGTGGCAAATGACTTCCGGCCCCACAAAAGAGCACAGAAAATAAAAATAAACCCACCTCATAAAGGGTGTTGAGCTAGAGGCAGCAGGAAATGCTGCTACTCTGTATACCATAGTACTCAATACCTGCTCGTTCCACATGCTGTATCGAGCACCCATGTGGAAGGTCCACGAGAGGCATCATTACAACACAGATGGTGGGTATTCAGAAAGTCCAGAAAAAGGAAGAGGCATCTTATGAACAGATTACCTATTCTGGCTCAGTGCCTCTCATCTACCATGTCTTTAGCTACTTCAGCTAAAAAAAAAACAAAACAAAACAAAACCCACCAAAGAATCTAACTCAATTAGGGGAGTGGTATAGGGGGTACTAACATTCCTTTTAAGTTTAAAGGAATAGTTCCACAGCTAATTCTTCTAAATATACAGAGTTCAGAACCACTGAACAAGTCAACAGCAGCCTAAAAACAAATGAGTCACTTGTAATGAGCCTTTAACTAAATTTAAACTCAAACTCCAAAAGCATTCTATAGGCTTTTTGCCCTGCTACAAATGTGAAAACACATAAAAAGATGGTCACTGACTTGAGTAAATTATCTCTAGATAATCCAATAAATGCCCCACATATCTCAAGATCATTGAAAGACATTAACAAAACCTGTATATTAAAGGCTCTGAAAATTGTAATGTCTTCCCTGATAAACTTCTTTAAGATTTATTTGAGTGAGAGAGCAGGGGGAGGGGCAGAGGGAGGGATATGGAGAATAGCAAGTAGACCTCCCACCCCTCACTGAGCACAGAACCTGAATGCAGGGATTGATCCCACAACTCTGAGAACATGACCTGAGCGGAAAAACCCAGAGTCGGGCACTCAACTGACTGAGCCACCCAGGGGACCCTCCTTGATAAAATTCTTGTTTCCAGTTTACAACCCATTTGCCTCAGAGGTCAGACACTCTTTTTATTCAAAATAACCTGTTTAACAATCTAGACTAAAAATAATCTAGAAGCCTCCTGATAAAGCTCTATCTGTATATGATTTAAAGCAAATTATGTTGCACCGTCATAATTTTCATGAACTAGAATTCCTAGGAATTGTGAAATACACCAAAATTTGAGAACCACTGCTCTGGCTCAGTGCTTCTCAAACTTCAATATGCACACGAATCACATGGGACCATGTTAAAGATTCTGCTTCCACAGGGTCTGGGGTGAGGCTTGAGAGCCTCCTTCTCAAGTAAGTCCCTGGGTGGTTCTGCTCATCAGTGAACTCCATTTTGAGTAGCAAGAATCCAGACCAGGGTCCTCCAGTCCGGCTGCACATGAGAATCAGCTGGGTAGCTGTACAAAGTATGGATGTCCCCCTCAAAGATCTTCATTTAATCGGTCTGGCATATGTCCTGGGCATTGAGATCTCACTTTTAAGTTCCCCAAGCGATTTTAATGGGCAGCCAAGCTGGAAAACCTCTAGAGCATAACTCATCATCTCCGAAGTCAGCTAAATTTAAATAGGGGAATTCTCAGCATAACTTAGGTCCTATATATAGCACCCAAGATGGAAACAGGGTTGCTAACATGATACATATAAATATGCCTCGACTTCAGCCAGCAGCTCTGTTGCTCTACACAAGCTGTTGTTGGGACTTCTGATCTTCACCAAGTGACAAACCTCATCTTCAATTTCTTCGCATATCTAATGAGGATTAGACCCCCGGAGACAGTTGCATTAACAAAATAAGAGAATATTTGTGCAAGTGGTTGGAGAGGGACTGTTTCCTATCAACAAACAGATACACAAGTCTCACTTTTGCACTCGCTGACACTGCATATTACATATTTCACTTTTCACCACCAAAGCAAGTTGAAACAGATGTAAATGTGGAAGCACCGGCCCAGTTCAATTCCTAACAAAGTGCTTAATGATGCAGTTCCAGGAATGCATTGTGTCACACGCACAAAACCACCTGTAACAAGTGAAGGATTAATAAAGGATTACCAGCCTCAGGGAAAAGACAAAGGACTGTCATTTCCCAGGGTTGTCAGCCCTGCCTTTCATCATTAAACTCAGATATACTTAATGAAAACATGGAAGTAGATTCACAGTTGCAAGTGATCAACTCCTAAAGAGCTTTGCAGAGGACTGAAGGGAAAGAAGGATTTTAATACCAATAAAGAATAAAAAAAACAAAAAAGAGAGAGCCAGAGGCACAGGAAGGAGTGGCATGGAGTTTTTTAATTTGCAAGGCAAAAAGGTTACATTTAATGGGAAGCAGAGGTCATGTTAATAAATGCTCATTACGAAGCTGCTCTAACACAGAAGCAAGGGAAATACTCTGGGCTCTCCATCTACAGTCCCAATCAGAGTCGGTAGGTCAGTATAAATCTGAAGAACACCCATATGTCCAAGTTGCCATCTCAAAAGCTCTCATCCAGGGGAAATCAAAAAGTGAACCTAAAAGAAAGAAGCAGAAAGGTAAGAGAGGCATTCAAGGTTTTTAAAAATGTCCTACAATACTACAAAACAAGGTCCTAAATCCTTCAATCTAAATTCTGAACCCACAAAGATAATCATGGGGTTCCCAAATTCTAGACAGTAGTGAAGTCAGGCTAGAACAACCAAAATAAAGCAAATATTTTTCACTGAACATTTTATAATGGTATCCATAAAAATGAATGTTCCAGGGGCGCCTGGGTGGCTCAGTCATTAGGTGTCTGCCTTCAGCTTGGGTCATGATCCTAGGGTCCTCGGATGGTGCCCCACATTGGGCTGCCTACTCAGTGGGAAGCCTGCTTCTCCCTCTCCCACTCCCCCTGCTTGTGTTCCCTCCCTCTCTCTCTCTCTCTCTCTCTGTCAAATAAATAAATAAATAAATAAATAAATAAATAAATGAATGAATGAATAAAAATGAATGCTCCAATCTGAATCCCAGGCACATCAAGGCAAAACTTATTAGGAGGTGCAGGCATGGGTTCTAACTCCAGCTCTTAATAAAGTGCATGACCTTCTATAAGTCACTCTGACCTCTCTAGCTCACAAACTCTTGGAGGTGAGAGGGGCTGCAACTTAGCCTCAAAGGCTTTTCTGAATCAAGAAAGCATACAAAGAACTAAATTTTAGTTGGAGAGTAGGGGGTAAAAGAAGAAATCAGGAAAGGAAAAAGTAGAGAAAAATTCCCTGTCTTGAATTTAACAAAGGGCCAAAATAGAAGAAATAATTTCATTTTCATTGCAAGATAAGGTTATTTTTGGCAAGAAGAAGGTGGAGGATAACTCCAAGGGAAGCAGCCACATTGCTGCAGGCCACACAAGATTGCGGATCTGTGTCTAGTGAGACAGGAGCGCTCCCCCCAGCAAACCAGGCTTCCTTTCTAGTCCCTCCAGGAGGTGCTGCCGGCCTAGTGCCACTATAATACGGGTGCGGCCAGAAAGTGACCCCATAGTCTTAGGGGTGCCGATATTTCCAGCCATCAGCAGCCATTTTTCCTGCCATTTGCCATTAAAAGACTGCAATCTTCTTTGGGTGTCATGATTTAAAAAAAAGATTGGAAAATACGTCCTTTCAGAAGTGCTGGGCTACCCTGGCAGGTAAGAGGGCACCACTGTATTTTTGCCTACTAGTTCTGTTGATCTGCAGATTCTAGCAACAGAGCTTAAAGGAAAGATCTTATTAGACTTCTAGCAGAGTTGCTATTATTTTACTAACAACAGTACTCACAGAAATGGTACAGAACTGTAGAACATTCCTACATCAGAATTATGAGAAAAAGAAAGAACAAAAAACAAGGAACAAAAAGCGTTCACAGAGGGCGCCTGGGTGGCTCAGTGGGTTAAGCCTCTGCCTTCGGCTCAGGTCATGATCTCAGGATCCTGGGATCGAGCCCCGCATCAGGCTCTCTGCTCAGCAGGGAGCCTGCGCAGGCTCCCTCTCTCTCTGCCTGCCTCTCTGCCTACTTGTGTTCTCTCTCTGTGTGTCAAATAAATTAAAAAACAAAACAAAAAACTTAAAAAAAAAAAAAAGCATTCACAGTGCCAACCAAGAACAAACAGACCTATTAAAACTCACCTACTTACTCCATCAAATTTCTTTTTTTTAAAAGACTCTATTTTTTTAAATGAAGTAATCTCTATAGCTCGAACTCACAACCCAGAGATCAAAAGTTGCATACTCCGTGGATTCAGCTAGCCAGGCATCCCACTCCATCAAATTTCTTAAAGCAAACTCCCTGGCTACAGACCATGTACTACAAGTGCTTCAGTTCTAATGGCCAAGGTGAGAGCAGACACACAGGGCCATTTCAGTGAGAAGCCTTGACAAAGAATTATAAAAGACATCCTAGTTTAGTACAAAAGTCAAGTTTTGAGCTTCTCGGTATTAAAACAGTTAAACAAATCTCACATACTGGGGCTGGTCAATTTAGAAGGCAAAATGACTCATGAGATTAAGTCTCTTTGATAGTGGTTTTCAGAAAATTCTACTCAACAAAGACGTGCTGCTCCCTTCTTTTAAGACAAAACTACATTTACCAGATAGTATTCTAAAAGCAGAGGATCTAGGTTTCTTTGAAATGTTAACTCAACAAAACTGGACTATGCAACAGCTCAGAAGAATGCTTCCACTGCAAACCAGGGGATAAAGGTTTCAGGAAACTAATAAAATTGCTTCCCATGAGACCGAGACATGCAAAATGGGAGACACCTACTGAGAAAAGTTCACATGACTTCTTCAGTCTATTTCACCCATGCAGAAAAGACCATGCCATCTGATCAGTCTGTTCTAATCATCTTAAAAGACAGCCAGGCACAAAACAAAGTTAAAAACAATTATTCTCTCTATAGATATAAAAGACAACGCCAGACAGGGTCATTTCTATTTGGAATCTGCATTCTTCTCCAGCAGTGTCTCTTTTCAGACACCAGCACTAAGCAGATAACACTCAAATACTGATTTTCCTTCAAATCAATTTCATCCTGGATATCCTGGTCACCCAATTAACAATGAAATTAGAGAAAATGTGAATCAAGACCTTTCTGTAGAAATTCTAGGTTCCAAACTCAATCTGAATCATAATTTCAGAAGGCACAGATCATGTGTTTCAAAAGATGGCAGGAGCTTTTTGCACATGAGCTGCTGTGAGCCTCTCATTTTACAGATAAGGAAGCAATAACCTGGTAGGTTAACAGATCTGTCAAGAGCTGTGCTGTCTATTACTGAAGCCACCAGCCATACGTGGCTATTCAAACTTAGTTAAAATAAAATTAAATTAAATTAAAAATTCAGTGCTTCAGGGCGCCTGGGTGGCTCAGTGGGTTAAAGCCTCTGCCTTCAGCTCAGGTCATGATCTCAGAGTCCTGGGATCGAGCCCCACATCGGGCTCTCTGCTCAGCAGGGAGCCTGCTTCCTCCTCTCTCTCTCTCTCTGCCTGCCTCTCTGCCTACTTGTAATCTCTGTCTGTCAAATAAATAAATAAAATCTTAAAAAAAAAAAAACTTTAAAAAAATTCAGTGCTTCAGTTGGTAGAATATTTGACTTTTTTTTTTTTGAGCATTAACTTGATCTCAGAGCTGTAAATTCAAGCCCCATGTTGAATGTAGAGATTACTTAAAAATAAAACCTTTAAAAAAGCAAAACAAACAAAACTACATGACTAGTGACTACCATACTGGATGGAGCAGACTTAGAACACTTCCACATTGCCGAGTTCTACTAGCAAGCACCGAGCCTATGTCATCCTCTCTAGATAAGGTCAGGTCTCCTGAGCTGCATTCTCTTGCATGTCTTCTGACCCCAAGATGACTGACTTTGCAGACTTTTTTTTAAATTTACATACATATGTAATCTCTATGCCCAATCTGGAGCTCAAACTCATGAACCCGAGATTAAGAGCTGCACGTTCTTCCAACTGAGCCAGTCAGGTGCCCCACAGAAACATTTTAGATAGCCTACCTTCATCTTTTCTTATCATCTCTCCTAAGTTTTTCCCATTGAAAAAACTGAAGTTTAATATTTTTAATGAAAACCTTTTTTTTTTAAGATTTTATTTGACAGGCAGAGATCACAAGAAGGCAGAGAGGCAGGCGGAGAGAGAGGAGGAAGCAGGCTCCCTGGCAGAGCCCGATGCGGGGCTCCCCCGATCCCAGGACCCCGGGATCATGACCTGAGCCGAAGGCAGAGGCTTTAACCCACTGAGCCACCCAGGCGCCCCTAATGAAAACCTTTTAACAAGATGTAGATACTCATCATCCAAGTCTCTGAACATAATAGAGGAGAAGGAATATAAATGTTCAGAATCAAAATGTCTGTTATCAAGTTCCCACTCGGTCACTTACTAGCTCCAGAGCCTAGACAAGTTAATAGAAATTTCACCAGGGTTGGAAGCCTGGCTGGCTCAGTCAATGAAGCATGGGATTCTTGATCTTGGGGTCATGAGTTTGAGCCTCATGTTGGAATGCTGGGTGTAGAGATTTTTTTTTAAGATTCATTATTTTATTAAAGATTTATTTATTTATTTTAGAGAGAGATGCTAGTAAGGCAGGGAAGGGCAGAAGGAGAGGAAGAGAGAAACCTACTCCACAGTGCAGCACCCAATGCGGGGCTCAATCCCACAACCCTAAGATCAGGAGCTGAGCCGAAACCAAGAGCTGACACTTAACCGACTGCATCATCCAGGTACCCCGTTCACCAAAGTTTAATTACCTTATGTGTAAAATGAGAATACTACTATCCAACTATCTCCCTCACAGGGTGGGCAATGAGGATCACATGAGTTAACATTTCTTAGAGTGTGAGTCCCATAAACCTAGTAATGTGATAACTATAAAACATTTCATAAATGTTAATCTAATTTTGTAAAAGATCTTACACAAACATTGTGCATTTTGTTACATATGGCCACATTAACTTCCCACCCCGTGAATGGATGATGGAAATCTGGTAACACAGATAAAAAGCAACAACTCATGAAAAAAGAGAAAAAAAGCAAAGCTCAACTGAGGATCCACACAAATGGCACGAATCGTCTCAAATACAGTGAGAGAACTATCACGAATTCTAATAATCACGGGCTGTAGCAGCTGTAAGAGACTGATGAGCATCCAGGCCAATTCCCTCACTGTGCAGACAGGGAAACTGGGCCTCCAAAACAAGCTTATGTGTCCAGTCAACTAGTTAACAGAGCAAAATCTACAATGCAGGTCTTCCAACTTCTAGTCTCATACTTGCACCCCTCCCTACAGCCCTACATACGAATTTTTTCCTTGGCTCCTTTCTTCCACAGCATTTTCCATGTGTTAGCATCCACGTAACTAATGACTTAGCTATTTTCATAGCATTTTCTTAGGGCTGAAATTATTTATTCAAACACTCATTCGACAAACATGCACAGTGACTGTTAGCCCTGTGCTAAGCCTGCAGGGAATTCAAGAGTTCAGTGCGAGAGAAGAGGAAAGCTGATGAACAATTTCATAACTGTTGTTAAGTGCAGCATTAGAGGCGTACCCAGTGGGCCCCAGAAGAAGTCCTATACAACTTGGGAGCGGGGATGACATGGAGAAGGAATCATCTGAGCAGCAAGGATGGAGAAATAACACAAGGAATTAGGGTAGCAATGTACTTCGTAACAATACTTGATGTATTTTTTGATGGGTAGCTTTAAACAGACCAAATACAAAATAGAGCTCAATCACTAATCAGTCATTAATTAATGGCTTTTTTAGTAAATAAAATAAGCAGACTCAGGGTTTTAAGAATAATGGCTTAAAGAATTCATCTCCCTCTCCAACTGGAGAAAAAGGGGGTAGTGAAAAAAAGATTATACCATGTGCTTAGCTCAGAAAACATTCCTCAAATTTAAAATAGTTCCCTTTTTGGGAACTTACTTGGTGGCTAGAACTAGTTCAACATAAGATGAAATGTCAAAGATAAAGTGGAATAAAAACTGAACAATTCCCCACAAATAAAAAACTAAAGATTATTACTAGTGGAGGTCATGTTGGGAGCAAATAAGATCTAGAACGAGCCAAAAAGGGAACTCTTGAACTGACAAGATAAGAAAAGAAAAGAAAGGGAAAAGCTGTGGGTCTCCATGCAATTGAGGTCGTAACAAAATCCCTAGGCCCCTTTCAGGTTGAGTGACCTTTTGTGCCTAACTCCACACTGCCCACCTCTGGTGAGAATATAAAGCAACCCCCACAGAGCATTTAAGCCCACTTGGACCTCTGCTGCCCTCAGGTGACTAGAAAGAAACTAGATATTATCACAAATCTAGTTTGGTGGTTTCCCCCCACAACTCAACTTTTCTTTTGCTTTGTAGTACATTCTTGGCATATGAAATTACAACCCCACTAGGTGGCAGTAGAGCCTAAAGAATAAGATTTTGACTCCCTTCCGCAGGTAATTTTCTAGGACACTACACAACAGTACCCCCGTATTCATAGTCACTGCAATCACAGGAGAAGCAGATGATCCACCTTCTGACCTGTCAGGTCAACAGTAGTCTACCACTAGGTCACAATGCCTACATCATTCCCCTTACTTTATCTCATCACATAGGCATTTTATCATCCCACATCGTAAGATGGGTGAACACAGAACAGTAAGATATTCTGAGAACACATTCACAAAACTTTAATTACAGTATAATATTATAATCGTTCTATTTTCTTAGTAGTTACTGTTGTTAATCTCTTACTGTGCCTAACTGATAAACTGAACTTTACTACAGGTATATGTATATAGGAAAACCACTAGTCTATGTAGGGTTCAGGACTACTGGTGGTTTCAGACATCCACTGGGGGTCTTGGAATATATCCCCACAGATAAGCGGGGACTTACTGTACTTTATTGATAAATTCGAAATGTAAACAGCAATTGTTTGTAAATAGCCCTGCTTGTCAGAGTTCTGTTCTGCCCAGCCCTGTGAGTCCCCTTGTTCCAGCCAGGATTAAACACTATGAATTTTTAAAGATCTGTGGGAGAATGGCCTCCATTATAAAAACAAAGCAACACTAACAAGATTTTAACATGAGCATTTGAACATTTGGCAAACAAAACTCCCTCCAGGCTGAGCATATTTCCAAACTCAGGCTTGTCCCTTTGTGCCTGGTTCACTTTTCCTCAAATCCAGGGGCCATGTATGTCATCAGGAATTTTCCTTCCCAAACTCTGACACAATGTAGCTATGTCCCTCTTCTCATTTCCCTTCAGAACCCCTTACATAAGCTGACAATTTTTGAAAAGAACTTCACAAAGAGACATGAAGAAACAACAGAAAATATTTAGATACTATGTAAATGTTAATATTTTCAAATCTACTGAATTTCTGTGTCATACATTCATTCAAAATAGATTCACAGCCACCTAAGTACCAGACACTGATCGGCAACTCCAAAGCGCATGAGGAGCGTTTCTTACTTCTGCATTTCCATTTTATGATAATCTAAAAAATATCATGGGAAGGGCACCTGGCTGGCTCATTCGGCAGAACATACAACTCCTGATCCCAGGGTCATGAGTTCAAGCTCCATGCTGGGTGTGGAGATTGCTTAAAAATAAAGGGATCTCAAAGTAAGTCTCATTTAAAAAATTAAAGTACACACACACACACACACACACACACACACACCCATCTCATGAATTTACTCTTGGCCCCTGGGATAGCTACCTATATAAACCAGTGCTGCCAAATGAGCGGCTCTTTTACCACAGGATGTGTTTTCAGGAGACCACAAAGGCTGAAGGTTGGAAAAGGCTAGGTTAACAGACCTAGGTTTTACATCAGGCCTGGGTGAAAGAAACTGTCATGAAGCTCACGTCTTACAGCAGAAGGAAGGAACAGGGACTAGAGAAGGACTCAAAGGGAACTTTAGCTGAATCTACAATGTCTAATCTGTTCAAAACCTTTTTTTTTTTTTTTTAAGATTTCATTTATTTAGTGGGGAGAGAGAGAGAAAGTGCACGCACAAGCAGGGAGGGGAGAGGCAAAGGGAGAAGGAGAAGCAGACTTCCGCCGAGCAGGTAGCCAGACACAGGGCTTGATCCCACCCTGAGCTTAACCGACTGAGCCACCCAAGTACCCCTAATCTATTCAAATCTTAATTCCCTGTAGTGGTTGGTTACATTATTCTCTATATTTTTCTGTATTTTTTAAACTATCATAACAAGAACAATAAAGAATAATAATGAGAGAATAACTTTTTAAACACATTTCTTTAACACTGAAATTGTCAAATACTTTAAAGTAAACAAACTGGAGCAAAAATGGGGTATAAAAAATTTTTTTGAAGTCAGACTGGATTATCAGACTTTCTTATCGATGAATGGAATGAGCAAGCCTATCCTCATGAGGTTATTTTGAAATTAAAGACACAGAACAATAAGCATTTAAAATCTGACCCATGGTGAGCTCTCACTGTTAATTTATTTGCTTCTCCTTGAATAAATTTATCTTTTCAACTCAATGCCATTTTCTTTTGATCTGCCTTTTTCAGAGTAGCTGCTGGTTTTAAATGTCATCCCCCAATTCATGCAAGAGCAGTACATTACAGATGTTTATTCTTTTTATACCCAACCCTCAATGTACTTGGCAGGTATGGAGAATGTTCAATCTGTTTTGTTTTACCTTCTAAGTTGGTATAAATATTGACAACTCACTTGGAAATTATTTTAAAACTGTTTTGGCACACTACACACACAGCTGGGTTAGAAGCACATTAAGAAGGGCAAAAGTATGTTTGTTTAAGAATTAAAAGCAGCACAGTGTAACCTATGTCAAATGAAAGATCTCAGTGAAAAACCTTTTGGGCAGTGTCCCAGAGAGAAGGATTTTTCAATGAGCACACGCTCTATAGAATGATTTAACACTGTAATCTGGCATTGGAGGATTTTGCTGTACCTTGGGCCCGTAATTCCCAGCGGAACAGGTGGCTTTAAGTTGTTAATATGGTCTGCAGTACGCAGTTCCTGCTGAGCCTGCTTTTTGGTCTCTGTTTTTTTCATAATTTTGAAATACTGCAGCAAAGTCCTCCTCCAATCATGACAGTCCTAGGAAATCATTTTCCATGCTTTGGTATCTCCCTGAGCCTAGAGAACATCCTTGAATTGTTTGTTCTGTTCCCTTCCTAAGCACACACATGACTCATCTAGAAAAAATAATCTTAGTAATCTAAAGTAAGGCAGTTAGTCCTTAGGACTTTTCCAGCAAGGTTACTATCAGAGAGCCCAAAAGTGACTCATGAGGTTTGCCAAGTGTAAGGTCAACGTTGATTTGGTTTTCTAGCTTTGCTCAAGGAGTTATCATTCTCAGACACCCTGTCTGCTGCTTCCGCTCCCAAAGAGCACATAGCTCCCTTTTCTGGACTCCCACAGCACTGTGTTCGGACTCCCACAGCACCTGGTATGGCTTTACCTATGCCAAATTTTAACTGGTGTGTTCATAGGCCTTCTCTCCTACTATCCTGGTAACAAGGCACTGAATGGCACAAAGAAGGGGTGGTAAGGGGAGGGATGGGGGACAACTCAAGTCCTGATCAGGTGTCCAAAGAGCTAAATTTTATGAGAATAGTAGAAAGAGGGACACCTGTGTGGCTCAGGAGATTAAGTATCTGCCTTTGGCTCAGGTCATGATCCCTGGGTCCTGGGATCAAGCCCCATATCCAGTTCCTTGTACAGTGGGGAGCCTCCTTCTCCCTCTCCTTCTGCCGCTCCACCTGCTTGTGCTCCCCATCTTAGTTAAATAAATAATTTTTAAAAAATAATAAAGAATAGTAGAAAGAAGTACTTCTCAAACTTCTTCACTGAAATAAACCATTTCTGTTAACTTGCCACTACCAAAAATGAAACCTTACATGAATTAACAGAACTGCTTTTGAGGCAATTATCAATAACAGAAAGAATTCATATAATATTACCAGTTAACGGATTCATTCATGCCAAAACTGATGTACAGTCCTTGTCACGTTACTGCAAACACTTTGTAAATGGTTGCTAATTCGTGTGTTATATTACTAACTAGTACAAAAATGAAAGATTTTTTTTTTAAGGTTTAATTTATTTATTTGACAGAGAGAGCTCACAAGCAGGCACAGAGGCAGGCAGAGAGAGAGAGGAGGAAGCAGGCTCCCTGCTGAGCAGAGAGGCTGATATGGGTCTCGATCCCAGGACCCTGGGATCATGACCTGAGCCGAAGGCAGAGGCTTTAACCCACTGAGCCACCCAGGCGCCCCTAAAAATGATAGATTTCTAAGTAGTGACAGAAAGAAGAAAGAAATTCTTCCCCCAAAAAAGATAACATTTCCTAAAGTTCTTTTTTTATCTGCCACCCAACAGCAACAACACTAAATTTTGTAGCGGAAAGGCACAGAAAAGAGCACATTCATCATCAGTAAGCTAGGTGGACTACTAGAAGAGCACTAGGCCAAGAGCACCACTGTCTAAGGCACTACTTTGCAACCACTTAGCTGTGTGGCCACAGAAGGCCTCTGTTTTCTCATATGCAAAATAACAAGGTCAACATACAGATTGGAAAACACTCACGTACTTCTTAGAGATTTAGGATTCTGCTTGGAAGGGAGGGATAAAGGGAAGGGCATATCACCCCTGAAAGAGAGGCCAAGCACAGAGGGCTTCTCAGCTATAACAATGAGAACAACTTCAGCTCCACTGCTTGTTTTATAGACTGAGATTCTACGTAAGAGTTTATTTAGAAAAAAAAAAAAAGGAACTCTACTGTGAATAAAAGGAAAATGAAAAATGAACCAAATGACATCTCATCGTAGATTTTTTAAAGTCTTCTCCCAAGCTAATCCAAATTCCCCATTTATTTCCACTTTAGCACACACATTATTAGTAAATGGCCACAGTCATTCATTCAGCATGTACTGGATGGCATATGCACCAGGTATAAGCACTAGACTAGTTACGAGGGTGGACAACGGCCCCACATTTTAAGTTATCTGAGATCAAAATCAGAAAAAAATATGGAGCAAATCTCCAGGAAGAACCTACAGTTTATGTCTCTTCCAAGATCTTAGTTGTTTTCATGGAGTTAGTGATGTAGAAATTAATGTATTAGCTAGAGGCAAACTTATTTTCTGTTATCTTAATGATTTGCAAAACAGTGAGAAGGGAAGGCAATGACCAAAAGAGGCAGCACTGATGAATCATGATGATATTATGCATACTTTGCATTCTGATAGAAAATTCTGCCAAGTGTCTTATCAGCAATATGGGAACCTTGGTAACCATAATCAAAACCAGCCACACTCAATTTCTATTCCTAAAATCAACATTATGGGGCAAGGGATATGATCAGTACTTACATTCTTCTAGTCTCCTACTCCCCAATTAAGTAAATGGGAATAATTCAGCCAACGAAGTTCATTACAACAAGGTGCAGGATGGTGCTGGCGAAGAGAAAATCAGCAAAGGCTCGCTCTGGGGAGATGCCTTGGAAATCTGCCTTGTTCTGTGGGTTGATCTGTATCCTGAGGCAAACTGCACAAGAAGCAGAACATGAAAATGATTATCTAGAGATATAAAACACATATACTGCGAATGAACACACCCCTACCCTATGTTTCAATAATTCTAACAGTAATGATACGTAAGTGCATCCAAAGGAACGATACCCATGAGAGCCCCAAACTAGAAACACTCTAAATGTCTCTGAACAGTAAACGGGGTATAATTATGACATATGCACACAATAAAATACTATACAGCAGTAAAAAAGAACTTCAAAACATGGATGCATTCCACAAATATGTTAAGCAACACAATTCAGACACAAAAAAGACACGCTGTATGATTCCATTTATATAAAGCTTAACACGAGGCCAACCAATCTATAGTAATACAGACCAGGATAGTGGTTTTTATCTTTCAGAGGAGGAGGAATGACTGTGAAAGTGCAAGGAGAAGACCTCTAGGTGCTAGGAACAACCTGTAGCTTGCTCTGTGTGCTGGCTAGATGGGTAAATTTAGGAATTCATGATTGTACACTAGTGTTTTTATGCTCTTGTTAAAGTTAAAAGAAAAAAAGTATGACTTCTCAGGCTAAAAACCAAAAGCTTACTCAGAAAAAGATAGATATAACCAAAATATCTTCAGAACTATCTTATCTCCCGATTTCAGTTTCTAATTATACCTCAATTGGGATGCAGGTGAGAAAGTAACAAAGGGGCTGGGCTAAATAACACAATGTTGTAAAACTGTGGATTACTTTCTAATAAAATGTGTATAATACTGGATAGCACAGAGTATAAATATAAGATTGCTTATCTATGAGGACTTCATAAATATAAGGTTTGATCTTAAAGTTCTAGCAGCTGCTCCTCCCAAAAAATGCAAGTGACCTAAACTATATAAACTTGACCGAGAACTCTCTCCTGCCTCATTCTACATCCTTGAAGATGCCAACCTGACACATTCATTAGCCATGGTCACCATTTGAGACGAAAAGCAAGCTCCAGGAATACACTTCCCCAAAATATCTTTATGCCTGTGTTAAATAATTATGCCACTTAAGAAAACCCAAATTTGCTTCAGGCTAGCATCCGCTCCATCACCAAACAAGAAAGAAAATGAACTGAGATCTAACCCAAAGATCAGAAAACTACCAGACCAGCTTTCCAGAGGCCATCACCACGGCAACAGTTTTCATTATGCTTAAGCATGTAAACACTGTGGAAACACCACTGATCTTTTCAAGCACCTGGACCCTTCAAAATAATGAAGGATATTGACTGAAGCAAGGGCAACCAATTAAAATCCTGCCGTGGAGAGTACAGACTGGTTCATCCATTTGGGAGAACTGGCAATACGCATTAATATTTAAAATGTTTTTACTTTTTGAATAAGGAATTTATCTTACAGAATAAAGAATTTCTAACAGCATGTTCATAAAGTTGAAAAAAAAAAAGTAAAAATAGTCCAAATGTCACCAACAGGAATATTTCAATAAATTACACTAGACATGCAATGAAATCCCATGCAATTATTAAAAAAAAAAAAAAAGACAAATTCTCTACAGCAAAGATATCCAAGATATATTAAGTAAAAAAAAAAAAAAAAAAAAAAAAAAGACAAAAAATCATTCCATTCCAGAGGCACCTGGGTGAATCAGTCATTAAGCATCTGCCTTCAGCTCAGGTCATGATCCCAGGGTCCTGGGATCGAGCCCTGCTTATGAAGCTCTCTAATGGGTAGGAAGCCTGCTTCTCCCTCTTCCACTCTCCCTGGTTGTGTTCCCTCTCTCTCGCTGTGTCTCTATCAAATGCATAAATAAAATCTTTTTAAAAAAATTATTCCATTCTGGGGCACCTGGATGGCTCAGTGGGTTGAAACCTCTGTCTTCAGCTCATGTCATGATCCCAGGATCGAGTCCCGCGTCAGGTTCTGTGCTCGGCGGGGAGCCTGCTTCCCACTCTCTCTCTGCCTGCCTCTCTGCCTACTTGTGATCTCTGTCAAATAAATAAATAAAATCTTGAATATATATATATATATATATATATTCACAGTCACGTAGAGGACTAGCATTGAATTGAGGTAAAAATGTTAAAATTTGGATTTTAGGAAGATTTTGAAATCACTTGATGCTTTGATAAATATATTGATAGAAATAAATAAATAAATAAATAAAATCTTTTAAAAAAATTATTCCATTCCATATTTCTCTTAAGAAAAAAATAGGTATCATTATTTTCTCATTTCTTTTAGTTGGAACCTAGGAAAAATTTGGAGAAAGAGATACCAAACTATTAACAGTGGCTATTGAGACGGAGATAAGGGATAGAGTAGTGTTTCAGGAAATTTAACGGAACAAAAGAGAAGCTCCCCATGAGGGTGAATAAGGTAATGAACTGAGATGTATGGTTACCATGTCACAGTCACCCAGCTTATTTTAATGACAACATAAGAATAAGAGATCGATGGAGATGGAAAAGACCTTCCAGTTATAAAGACCAACACCCATTTTGATACATAATGCCCAAGAGGAGGTGGGGGTGAGCATCCTGGGGGAGGCTGCATGATCACCCGGGAGGTTTTCCAAAGTACACTCACCACTTCACGAATCTGACAAGCATCCCCAGGTGGAGAATTACAAACCTTCCAGAACCTGTGTTACTGACAGGGGTGTCTTATCCCTCAGACACAATGGGATACAAAAATGGCCAAGAACATCTGTTCAAAAAGCTCCTCCACAAATGATCCTTCATTATCTCCCTAAACACTTCCAAAGATGGAAATTTACTACCTCCTAAGGCAGCTTGCTTCATTTAAACATCCTAATTTAATCTATCTCCTTAAATGTTCATTCATCCAGCATAATATTTACTGAGCATCTACTATGTGCCATGCATCATCCCAGGTACTGGGGACATGGCACAATAACAGGAGTCTGGCTCCCAAGAATCTCACACTGTAGTAGAGAAAATCAAATAAGTAAGCACTAAACAAGGAAGTATCATTTAGTAATAGATGCTATGAAGAAAATAAAAGAAGGTAATAAGAGAGCGACCGGGAAGCCATTTTTATTTGGTAGTCACAGAAGATCTAAGAGATGTTACTTAAGACCAAAATTTGAAAGATAGGAGCCAGCCATGCAAAGATCTGGGGCCAGAGCATTCCAGGTAGCAAGAACAATCCTGACATAATCTAGGTATAGGTCAGACTAACTAGACTATTAGTGATCAAGAGCAAGAGGGAGACAAGGGCCAAATCCTGTGGGGTTGTGTAAGCTTCAGGAAAGAGTCTGGATGTAGTCTAAGTGCAATAGAGCATTTCAGAGTTTTGAGCAGATGAGTAAAATAATCTGATTATTAATTGTTAAGGTTGTTAGAATTGCACCAGAGAATGGTTTATGGAGTTAAAGGAGCATAGGAACCACATAGGAGCTGAAGAGTCATGTAATGGTAGTAAAAATGAACAGAAGTGAAGAGAGAGACTATATTTTGGAGAAGACAGGGCTTGCTGATGAAATGGATGTGACGTAGGAAATAACAGAAATAAGGGATTAAGGAAACCTAAAGTTTTGGCTTCAACCAGCGTACTGACTGGTGAAGACGCAGATGGCTGGGCAGAAAGGTTCAATTTGGAGTTTTATATATCAGACATCAAGTGAAGATGTCAAGTGGGCAACTGGATTTACTAATCTGGAATACAGAGAATGGGTCAGAACTAAAAACATAAATGTGGTAAATTACAGTTATATAGACATTATTTAAATTCATCTATGGAAAAAAAATTAGAGACCAGAAGAGGTCTAGCACCATGTCCTCAGACTGCGAAGCACCCAGCACAAAGAGTAGGAAGGAAAAACCAATGCGGTAAGAAGGAACAACCAGGAGTGCTATAAAAGCTTCAAGAAGAAAGTCCACACAGAAGACAGCAGCCAACAATATTAAATGCTAAATGCTGCTGGGCATTCAGGCAAGGTGAGAGAGATGGCCATTAGGTTTGTCAAGATGGTAAGTATAGTTGAGCCAGAGCGGTGACAACACACCACCACAAGAATGGAGTGAGGAATGAATGGAAAGTGAGAAAGCAGAAACAGCAACTATTCTTTCATAGTATTCTCTGATGATTGGAAAGAAACAGAATGGCAGCTGGATGGGCATCTAAGACCAAATAAACACTTTTTATTTTGGCAATATTAGAGCATGCTTGTACCATGGGAATGATCCAGCAGAGAGATATTAATAATGCAGAATGGAAAGATGATCACAGAGGTTGAGTCCCTGAGGAAGCAAGAGAACATTGGTTCTTCTGCCCAAGTGAAGGTGTTGGCATAGACAGGAAGGGACACAACAACCATTATCAGGGGAAGTAAAAGAGTAGAGGTACAGGTACAAATGAGCTGCTATATGACTTCTCACTGGGAAGATGAAAGGATTCCAATGTCTACCTTTTTAGTAAAAAAATTAAAATTAAAAAAATAAAAAGGTAAAACAAGATTATCAACTGAGAACAAAGGAAGAGAGAACATATGGAAAGGTCAACAGAACTTATGATGCATTATTTTGGAAAAGCTAAGATATTAGAGAGTATTATAGGATCACTGGGCAAAGCTGAATGTCCATTTGTATTCCTATTTTCACCAATACTTCTCCATCATAGCACTATAGCCAATTATCTGTATCTCCCACTAGATTACAAACTCTGGAATGGCAGAGACCATGTCTGTGTGTCTCACAGCTCATCCTCAGTACCTTGGCAGAGAATCTGGCACATAATTGCTTAGTATTCATTTACTTATTATAGGTGCACTCACAATTTAACTTTCACGGTGTTAAGCAGTTAACAATGCAGAGATGAAAAGACAGCCCCTATCCTCGAAGGGCTGACCTTCCAGAAGACAGACAGACACAAAAACAAATACAGCACAGTATCAACGTGCCAAGCCTCCCTCTCTCCCACCCTCTTTTCCCCCACAGACAAGTAAAACATATAGAAAAAAAGACCCAGATCTGCTGGAAGAGTCAGGGAAGGGTTCCAAAAGGAAGCAGAGCTTGAGCTGAGCTGTCTAAGTGAAGGAATTTCCCAGGCAGTCAAGCCAAGGTAAAAATAGCTTAAGACAGCACAGTATCTTCAGAGAATACCAAGTTAACTCAATAAAGCAGGGGTATAAAGTACAGAGGAAGCAGAGGTAAGAGATGAAGCTGGAGATAAGAGCCTGGTTGTCACAAAAAAGATTTTTAATTTTTCACTGGGAACCACAAGACTATATTTCCACAGGGAGTGGCATGACCAGATTTGCAAGTCAAATCAAGCCTGGGGGACGAATGAGAAGGATTACAGTGGTCTCAACAAGAGGTCGTGAGAGCCTGAGACACTGAGGATGGAAAGCGAGCAACAGCTATGGAAGATTTAGAAATGAAAGATTTATAAACAGGACTCTCAGGCACAAGGTTAGCAAACTTCCAATCTCTTGGATAGCAGTTATGATAGATATTACGGCCCATAAATCTGACAGATAATGCCCAAAGAAATGCTGGAGCCCCAGTCCACATGGCCCAAGAGCTCCCATGAGAGAAAACACTCTGGATTAGACGTCCTTGCCTTTCAAATTCAAACTGCTTTCGGATTTGTAAATTGGAAGAAACAAAACTTTTTTTTTTTCTTTTTAAATCCAAAAGCCTGGATGGCTCAGTCAGTTAAGCACCCAACTCTTGATTTCAGTTCCGGTCCTGATTTTAGGGTGGTAAAATCCAGTCCCACATCTGGTCCCTGCTCAACAAGAAGTCTGCTTGAGATTCTCTCTCTCTCCTCCTCCCTCTGCCCCGCTCCTCCTCTCAAGCGCACATGCACTCTCTCTCTCAAATATATAAATAATTTTTAAAAATCCACAATTAGGGGCACCTGGATGGCTCAGTGGGTCAAGCCTCTGCCTTCGGCTCAGGTCGTGATCCCAAGGTCCTGGGATCGAGCCCCACATCAGGCTCTCGGCTTGGGCAGGGAGCCTGATTCCCCCTCTCTCTCTGCCAGCCTCTCTGACTACTTGGGATCTCTCTCTGTCAAGTAAATAAATAAAATCTTTAAAAAAAATAAAAAATAAAAATAAAAATCCAGAATTGTTTCATATAGAAAATAAAATAGACGAAGTTGTAAAAATGACTTAACTGATTTCCAGATCAAAGACTTATTTTAAAAAGTCTTGGTGTTTTCCACTTGTCTCTCCTAAATAGCACTCTGAATGATCAGAAAGAGGGATTTCACTTAGGTAAAAAAGGAAACTAGAAGGGCTGCCAACACGGGAATGTTACTCTACCAAAGGGACAGATGTCCTCAGCTAGAGATATCTAACCATAAGATAAACAGTCTGCTGCTAAGGAAATTTGAAATTTGTCTTTTAAAGCTTACTATACTTTACACTGTTGATCCACAAAAAAAAAAAAAAAAAAAAAAAAGATTTCTCAATGGCAATTTTCTATCTCTGGCTCCTTCTTAAAATCATGGTAAGTCTCCCAGCCATAAGGGAATAGAAGAAAATCATTTCCACTGAGACCAAATAACACCAGGCTTTTTAAAAGTGTTATTGCATTCTATATGGGTTAAAAATATACTGATCAATTTTCAAAGAGCATATGCTTAATTAACACATGCAGAAGGAATGTAAGAAAAAAGACTGCCAAAAAGAAATTAGGAAACCAAACTAAATAACTTTTCCCTCCAATTCATCTAGTGTAGACTAACACCAATTCTAAGTCTCTCCCTTACTCAAATTTAAAAAAAAGCTGATGGGGGTTGGGGGGAAGGCGCCTGGCTGGCTCAGTCAGAAAAGCATGTAACTTTTGGTCTCAGGATTGTGAGTTCAAGCCCCACGTTGGGTATAGAGTTTGCTTTACTAAATAAATAAACTTTTAAAAATAAATAAAATTAAGGGTGCCTGGGTGGCTCAGTGGGTTAAGCCTCTGCCTTTGGCTCAGGTCATGATCTCAGGGTCCTGGGATCAAGCCCTAAGGCAGGCTCTCTGCTCAGCGGGGACCGCCTGCTTTCCCCTCCCCCTCTGCCTGCCTCTCTACCTACTTGTGATCTCTCTCTGTCAAATAAAGTCTTTAAAAATTAACTAATTAATTATATTTTTAAAATTTTTAAAAATCCTTAGAAGCTTTCCTATTACCTACAGAATAAAATCCTTGGCCTGGCCCTGTCAAAGCTCTAGCATCCAGCACTATCTAAACCATTGTTATCTCCTACAATTCCCATTCTCCAGCTAAACAGGCCTCCTCCCTTCTCTTCCACCAGAAACAAACCACCAGAAAATGAGAAACCCAGCACCATAAACAGGTACAAGGCTTCCCTTCCCAATAATCACAACAAATAAACTCCAAATTTCAAATTTCCCATTAACACATTCCCTGTTGAGCGTCTGAGCTAACAAATGGCACAAGAGTTAGGACCTAGTAAGGGCAACGCTGTCAAAAGAAATGCAAATGATACCCTTTGATGGTTCACTATGAATTGTCATAAATCCTTCCTTTCCTGGAGCAACTTTCATTTCTCTGGCCAAATTTCTCTGGCCTGTTACCTAACAGCTTTGGAAATCCCAATCCCCCTTACTGACTCCACTATTACTGTGCCCTTTAACTAGACATTGTCTTCAAAGACAAGCTAGGACCCTCTCACTGGGCAGGAGGGAAAGGAGTCTGCCAACTCATTTTTAGCTACAACAGCCTCAAAACAAGACTTGGCATAAGAAAAAAATAATTTGCGGGCGCCTGGGTGGCTCAGTGGGTTGGGCCACTGCCTTCGGCGCGGGTCATGGTCTCAGGGTCCTGGGATCAAGCCCCACATAGGGCTCTCTGCTCATGGGGAGCCTGCTTCCCCTCTCTCTGTCTGCCTCTCTACCTACTTGTGATCTCTGTCTGTCAAATCAATAAATAAAATCTTTTTTTTTTAATTTTTTTTTAAATTTATTTGACAGAGATCACAGGTAGGCAGAGAGGCTGGCAGAGAGAGAGGAAGGAAAGCAGGCTCCCTGCTGAGCAGAGAGCCCGATGCGGGGCTCGATCCCAGGACCCTGGGATCATGACCTGAGCCGAAAGCAGAGGCTTTAACCCACTGAGCCACCCAGGGGCCCCAATAAATAAAATCCTTAAAAAAAAATTATTTGTTAAAAAAAGATCTTCTGGTTTCATCACACTAATAATTTACAACTGTAGTCCACACCCACTCTTCAGTAAATCACACTCTCTCTTGTTGCCCTGAAAAGGCATTCTTAATCTTAAAAGGCTTATAAAGCCAGGGTGACTTCAGCAAGAAACTTTCTTTTCAAACAACCTAGGCCCCACCCATTCCTACCCCTGCAGACATGGAAGACAAAATCGTCAAACAAAAGTCACTGGAGGTTCTCAAAATTCCTTCTCCAGTTTGAATAAAATTCTTAGTCTTGAACAGTCTGGAGGGTGGGGGGGAGTCATGGTGGGGGGGATAGGAGGTCAGGAATCTGGAGCAAAATGGGCAGCGTATCTAGTGTATATGGCCATAGTAACATTTGAACTCCTGATATCCAGGATGCTGCCACAGAGAACCAGGTCTTGGTCATCTAGGACAAAACTCAAAGATCATAATGAAATATCCAATTAACAGGCTAGCGCACAAATTATTAAGTCCTTAAGCTTATTTTAAGTTCTGAGAGAGAAGGCAGAGTACCTTTGGTATGAATCTGAACTAGTATTTATATAAAAAGCATCCTACAGATCTACAGACAGAGAACCACTATAATGAATGATTCTAATGCTGTATTTTGTCTGTGCCCCCAACTAGACTATAAACTCACTGAGGACAAGAAACACAAATCTGATGCACCCCCCCCCAAAGCTAGTACCTTGTATTAAGACTCAAAATGCAATTGATGGTCTGACTTATAACAATCACACTGGAAGAAAAAAAAAAGAAAAATGAGTTCTGGCTTGTTCTCAAAGTCAGAGGGAAGGCAATATCAGTGACCAGAAAGGCCCAACTGGTGGCCATCTATAAGGTGGACTGGCTATCTCTCACGGGCCAAGCCTGAACTTAGCATTCACTTGAGTTCCTACTGGGCCAGAAAGGTCAGATTTGGGCAAAAACTTTATGGGACAGGGGATCCTGCATGGCTCAGTGGTTAAGCATCTGCCTTCGGCTGAGGTCATGATCCCAGAGTCCTAGAATGGGGTCCTGCATCAGGCTCCCTGCTCAGGAGGAAATCTGCTTCTCCCTCTCCCACTCGCCCTGCTTGTGTTTCCTTTCTTGCTGTTTCTCTGTCAAAATAAATAAAATCTTTAAAAAATAAAAAATTTATGGGACAGTCAGCTCTTGTTAAATATGGCAGTCTACAAGGTATCAAATGCTGGGATTCAGAATAATACTGCTAAAATAGAGTTCTGTGAATAAAAATTGAGTTGAGCACAACAAAATAAAAGCTTCATACACACATACACACATACACACATACACACACACACACACACACACACACACAAAGTAGGAGGGGTGCCTGGGTGGCTCAGCCAATTAAGCATCTGCCTTCAGCTCAGGTCATGATCCCAGGGTCCTGGGACCCAGCCCTTCCTCTGGCTCCCTCCTCAGCAAGAAGCCTGCTTCTCCCTCTCCTATTCCCCCTGCTTGTATTCCCTCTCTCGCTGTCAAATAAATAAACAAAATCTTTAAAAAAAAAAAAAAAAAGGTGAGTCAACAAGCAAACCACCTATGTATTTCTTACGCAGTTCACAGAATCGTTTCACTAGCTGTTAGCAGTGATTAGGCTGAGGTGAGAGATGCTTCAGAGTTGGGTTTTCCATTTTAAAGGTCTACCAACTTTAAAGGTTATGTTAAGGCTAAGTGAAATGGGAGTTTTCCTGGATCAATATGAAGTGAAGTGGATCACCAAGTTGAAGAGCAACATAAAGAGGGTTTCTCCAGAATTCCAGCTGTTTGACACTGGGCTTGTGGCAACCTTTCTGAGCCTCAGTTTTCCCGTTCACAAAAGAGGGCAGTGCAGGCTCCTCTTATACCTTCCCATGACGGTGATCTGATATAAAGGAGGGTGCTGTGGGAACAAAATCAGCGCACCAAAGTAAACATTGTTACTGCGATTACGTATAGAATCATTACCCGCTAGGATGAAGCTCCCCACACAAGAGATGAAGCCCGAGAGAAAAGAGTTGAAGGGGAAGGTCCCCACGAGGAGACAATAACCGAACTGCAGCGCTCCGGTCAGCAGTATGTACAGGAGGTACGCGTCAAGCAACTTCAGACGCTGAGGAGTGGAGCTCAAGTACTCTTCTAAGAACCGCGAGATGACCGACACTACCGACGCCGACATGACTACACACTCGGTTCTCCGGCCCGCGATCCCCGAACACCGGTCACAACGACGACCACGCCGGATGTAGCCTTGGCGCCTGCGTACCGCTATAACCCAGCTCCACCCTCCCCGATTTGCTTCTTTGCGCAGGCGTATACGCGGTCCAGGGCGCGAAACAACTAACGCGCAGACGCAGAGTACTTCTACAGAAGAACGCTGCGGCCAGAGAAAATTAAAGCGCCTGCGCTATGGATCTGTCCCAGGGCTGAAGACGTGTACTCTTTTTGTCCTACTTCCGCGGTCAGGTTGGTGACGCCCACGGTTGTCTAGCAACTAGATACTGTAGGAGGAAGAGGGGGACAGGTTTTACAACGGACTGCGTGGCTAACCAAGGGTTCCGGCTTCCTTTGGTCCACCCACGTCTTCAAAGATTAACTGTTTTGGATCTGCTGTGAGGCAATTCCTCGCTCTCTCCGGGTTCGGTACCTACGCAGCCCTGGCTCTGTTAGGGGCAGATGTCTGTCCCAGATCATTAGAGCAAGTTAAGGTCTCCCGCAGGGAGAACCACCGCTGCTAATCACCATGCAGACACCAGTTTAGACTTGGTTATGGGGGGAGGGAAGTGTGGAACGGATGGAGGGAGGAATCTTGACCTCTACCTGGCCCTGAATTGGACTCGGGATCTAGCCTTGGGAGAGCTAACGAATAAGCGCGGTAGAATCCACAGGGATTCATTAATTTAGCATTTATAGGGCGCCTCCTCAGGACGTTGTGCCCAATTGTGGGTACCGTCCGGGAAATCAGATTCGGTCTTGAAAGGCCCGGTGTTGGAGGTGGGCACTGAAAGAAAACAGTCGATTAACATGCATACAGTAAATGATCAAATTTAGCAACCTTATACTCAACAAGCTGGCATCCTGAACCCGGTGTAATATTCCGGGATATCAGTGCTGGAAGGCCCGTAAGAGCATTTTCTGGTTCAAACCCTACTCCATCCAACTCATTTTGCAGAGGAAAGTGAAGGTTTATGGTTTTGTGTTTTAAATAAATGGAATTACCTATTTATATTTAAAGTTTTAACTTAAAAAAAATAAGATCCACTTTAATTTCTGGCTTTCGCTGCCCTTTTATTTTCACATTAATCTGACCTTCCAGCCCTACTTCTCTCATCTTTTAGTTACATGTCCCATGTAACCATGTGCTTTTTAAGCTTATTAACAACTGAGCTATCCTAGGTACTCAAAATTCCTAAAGCAGCAAGTGAAGACAAAGGTCCTTCATTTTCACTTTTTTTTTTTTAAGATTTTATTTATTTGACAGAGAGAGATCACAAGGCAGAGAGGCAGGCAGAGAGGCAGGCAGAGAGAGAGAAAGGGAAGCAGACTCCCTGCTGAGCAGAGAGCCCCACCTGGGGCTAGATCCCAGGACCCCGAGATCATGACCTGAACCGAAGGCAGAGGGTTTAACCCACTGAGCCACCCAGGCACCCCTCATTTTCACTTTTTATTTGTTAAAGTAGAAACTACATCAACGTCAACAAATGTACTGATTAGCAGTGGTGAGCAAAACTTTGCTTAGGACCTAGAAAGAAGAGAAATAAATCACGTCCTCAGAAAGCTTTAGAATCTATCTGAAAAATAGATTCATAGTCACACCCACAGAGATTTGAACTTAAGTTCAGCCTAAACTCTCTTATGTTGCTGAGAAGGAAAGGAGGGGGAAGTGAATAACCTGTGGGTTCCTATTTCAATATTATAAGGCAGGAAGCTTCAGTTTTTCTGACAAGTTGAACCTTTCTCCGGGCTTCATCAGCAAGTTAGAAGGTAGCTTCCTTACCAGTATTGAACTTCAAACTTTAAAGTCTAGGCTGATGCTTTTTAGTCATTCAGGAGTGGATTCCTCAGGGGCTTTCTATTCCATCAGCCAGGCTCCTTCCAGCGGTTTCTCCCTTATGTTTTGTCTGCCTTTGATCCATGTCAACTATCATCATTAGCATCTCCACAGTAACTCCCAAAGGGGGAAAGCAGAAGAAATGAAAAATATCAAGTTCACTTACTGAGCACATCCTTTTCTGAGACCTGCAAAGTCAAACACCAATATAATAAACTAAAGTTTTTCTGGACTATTTAAAACAGCAAGAAAAAGGTCTTGTTCTTTGTGCAGTTTATGATTCTATAATCACTGAAATATTTTTGACTGATCTGTCAATAGGAAATTGCTAATACTAGTACTGATTTCAATAGTTTAAATCAGAATATATGTAAAAATTCACATCCAGAATAATGGATAAGAGTGCTAGCTCTAGGGTCAGAGGGTCATGGGTTTGAATCTTGATTCTGCTATTTACTAATTGCCTAATCCATAACAAGTTAGTCTCATTTTTCTTTTCTCTGAAATGGAAATAACAATGCCAGGATGGCTGGAATGTTGTGTTAAAAAGAAAAGCACAGGCCCAAAATAGCACCTTAGGCTGACTCCCCACACCAGGAAATTAATATATAATCTAACTGCAATTTCAACCTCTCCCAGAAATGTAGTCTTAACTAGTCAGTCAGAACATTTTCAGTCAGCACCAGTGAGTCTGCCACATGGGCCATCTCCATGCACCTAGGGAAGATAAGACCCCTTGCTTTAACCACCATGGAAAAGTGGTCTGAACAATCCTTCCCTTCGGCTAATAACTTTCTTGCCCTACCTTCTTTCTATAAAAGCCCTCCATTTTGCAAAACTCCTCAGAGTTCTCCTCTATTTGCTAGATGAAATGCTCCTCAATTCATGAATCATTTTTTTAAAAAACCAATTAATCTTTAAAATTTACTTGGCTGAATTTTTTTGACAATCGTGAGGATTAAATGAGATGTTAACACTCAGCACTTAACATAGTATTTGACACACAGTAATGTTCTATAAACATTTGCTCTTAACAATCATTAATACTGGTAATTAACTATGCTTCCTCTGTATCTCTGACTAAAAGTTGGGCAAACCACAGAGTCCCAATATTTTGGGCATGCAAGAAATGGCACTGAAAAACTGCTGCTCAGATGGCTCAAAGGGGCAAAACAGATTTATAAATTGAAGATGGAAGTCAGAATAGACCTTAGGAGTTTTATTATAAAAATATTATTGGAGAAGAAAAAATTCCCTGTAACCATCTTGGTTTTATTGACCATGCAAATTAGACTTAAAAAAAAAAGATTAACAAGAGAAAATAAACAACTTTATTAACATATGCATCACATAGACACATGGGAATACTCAGTTATGAGTAACTCAAAGGGGCGGTTAGAACTTGGGCTTAAATCATGGTAAGAAACAAAAGTCAACTGAGTACATTTTAAAGATCTTACTGGCTTTATTTAATACTCATGAATCAGGCATATTCAGTCTAATAGAAAGGATTTCCAAGAAGCTATATAAAATGTAAGACTTTCATAGGCAGATGGGAAAAAGAACTAGGAAGTTATACTAGATAAAAAGCAGATTGGTGGGTGACTGGGCGGCTCAGTGGGTTAAGCCTCTGCCTTTAGCTCAGGTCATGATCTCAGGGTCCTGGGATCGAGGCCCCCATTGGGCTCTCTGCTCAGTGGGGAACCTGCTTCCCCCTCTCTCTCTGCCTGCCTCCCCCTCTCTCTCTGCCTGCCTCTCTGCCTACTTGTGATCTCTCTATATACAAAATAAATAAATAAAATCTTTTAAAAAAAGCAGATTGGTGATGTCAAGGTCATTTTCCTTTGGTGGATGGCAGGGATCTATCAGGCACATTTCCTGATGAAAGCTAATTAGGTAATTCCTGATTGATTCCATTTCTGGGAAAGCCAAAACTGTAACATTTGATGATGTGGGACCTATTATAAGTGACTCTATTTGGGGACTGTTGTCTTGTTTGTAGCAACAGCATTTTACCAAAAAAGGAATCACTTTTGAAGAAGTAACAACACAAAGGACTTTGAGTTTCTAGGGCACCAAATTGTGGAAAGGTAAAAATGTATGAGGGAATTAATAAAAATAAGGTTTAGTTAATAAAGTTCATTAGGTAGATTCCTCTGGTGCCCTCTCTGGGTTGATAAGGATCTAGAGTTCTTCTTTTCTTCCCTTATAAAGGCTGGAGGGGGGGGCACATTTACAAAGTTATGTCCCGCTTTTAGGCAAACAGGAAGAGGGCAGAGAGCTTTTCTTTTATCTGCTTCTCAGTTACCTTCAGCTCAAAATAATGCTTACGCTACAGTGATACATTTTGGGGTGGCATGTTCTGCTATTCAACACTCAAAATTTTAAAACAATAGGAAAGTAGAGGGGCAAGAGAGTCCCCCTACAAGCAAAGGCCACAACTTTACAGTAAGAAATGAAACCCCCTTTCCTTTTATATTTTAATATAAGAAATGTGTAGTCTTCACTTCTTTTCCTGTTGCAGGGCTCCTAAAACCCTAGTAATTTCTTAAGTGATGATAAAAGCACTAGTGTTACAGGATTTCTTTTCCTTCAGTGCCTGCTGTTCTCAGTCAGACAGCTTCAAGGAATGAAGAGGTAGACCGGATAAAGGGTGGTGGGGAGCAGAGCAAAGTTTATCGAGCCATAGTAAAGTTTATTGGGTGATAGTACAAAGCTCCCAAAGAGGGAGGGGACCTGAGAGGGTTGCCCCAAGTGTCTAAAGTTTTGGTTTTGTTTTTTTTTTAAGATTTTATTTATTTATTCATGAGAGACAGAGAGAGAGGCAGAGGGAGAAGCAGGCTCCCTGCTGAGTAGGGAGCCTGATGTTGGGATGTGGGACTGGATCCCGGGACTCTGGGTTCATGACCTGACCCAAAGGCAGACACTTAACCAACTGAGCCACCCAGGCACCCTAAGTCTAAAGGTTTTTATGGGCTTGTTGGTGAGTTATTTTAATCTGATTAACCCTCTGTGCACCTGTCACCCAATAAGGTTTTTGTCATCTATCTATAAAGTGGGAAAGGGTAGAGGACACCTTCCAGGGTGGTATAAAATCCTTTTAAGGGTGGTCTCTTTTTGGGGGTGGGGGGGTGCCACTTGTCACTGCCTGCCTCTCCTTCCAACTATCCTTCATTTACAAGGAGCATCATTTATTATAATATTTGGTTTTGTTCCCAGTTCCTGAAATAGCTCCAGAACAATAAGGTGAAAGGAATGCCATTTGTTATTCATAACAAGCCCTTTTCAACCACATTTGAATATAAGTTAATAAAGTGACTTTTGGGGCGCCTGGGTGGCTCAGTGGGTTAAGCCGCTGCCTTCGGCTCAGGTCATGATCTCAGGGTCCTGGGATCGAGTCCCACATCAGGCTCTCTGCTCAGCAAGAAGCCTGCTTCCCTCTCTCTCTCTCTCTCTGCCTGCCTCTCCGTCTGCTTGTGATCTCTCTCTGTCAAATAAATAAATAAATAAAAATCTTTAAAAAAAAATTTTTTTTAAATTAAAAAAAAAAAATAATAAAGTGACTTTTGGAAAGTCCTTAAGGGTAGGGACTGGTTGCCTGGGGAACCAACTCTATGATTTCAAGCTAGGTACTTTAAGCCACAACCCAAGAGGAGAGAGACGCGCTGGAGATTGAGTTCAATCACCAATGGGCAGTTGTTTAATCAACCATACCTATGCAATAAAGCTTCCATTTAGAAAGAAGGAAGGAAGGAAGGAAAGAAAGAAAAGGAAGGAAGGAAGGAAAGAAGAAAGGAAGGAAGGAAGGAAGGAAGGAAGGAAGGAAGGAAGGGAGGGAGGAAGGAAATGAGAAAACCTAACTAGAGGAGTTTGGAGAATTTGTGGGTTGCTGAGCACATCCAGGTGCTGGGAGGGTAGTACAACCGGGGAGGACATGGAGGCTCTGTGCCCTTCCCCCGCCCATACCTTGCCCTATGCATCTCTTCCATATCACTGTGCCTAAGTTGTGTCCTTTTATAACAAATCAGTGTTAAAAAATTCAACTGAGTAAATTTAAAAAATATTTTTTTTTATTAAACTTTATGCCCAACATGGGACTTAAATTCACAACTCTGATATCAAGAGTCGCATACTCCACTGCCTGAGCCAGCTGGGCCCCCCTCAACTGAGTAAATATAAAGATCTAGAGGTGCCTGGGTGACTCAGCCAGTTAAGCCTCTGCCTTTGGCTCACGTCATGATCCTGGGGTCCTGGAATCCAGTCCCATATTGGCCTCCCTGCTCAGCAAGGAGTCTGCTTCTCCCTCTCCCTCTGCTCCCCTCTGTGCTTGTGCTTTCTCTGTCAAATAAGTAAATAAAAATCTTAAAAAAAAAATCTCCTTGGCGTTATATGATAATTTTTGAATCACGGAGCATCCCATTTAGCAAATACAAGTGAGCTCCAAGGAGTCGTACAAAAACAGGAAGGTTTTTTAGGCCGGAGGACAGTGGGACAGGAAGCTAAAAGAGGATGATTTCAGGTAAGGTTACTTTCCCATAGGTGAAGTCCCAGGGTCTCAAACAGATTACCTCACTGACCAGGAAGTTCCAAAGACAACAACTGCAGTTAAGTATTAAGTCTTGGTGGGGTTTTAGCAAAAGTAACTCCATTTTAGAACTTGTGTTTCTTTTTAACACCAGTAATATAGTAAACTGTCTTCCTGGGTTCTATGAGCCATTTTAGCAGGTTACAGAACCTGAGGAGGGGGTTATGGGAACCTTCAATTTGTAGCCAGTTGGCAGAAGCACAGGTGACAACCTGGACTTGATTTTCTCCTGTTAATTTGTCCTGTCAGTTTGATTCTTTGTCCACCTAGAAGGTCAGAGGAAATTCTTCCTCCCTAACATAATCTTTGGAAGTCCCAAAAAGAGAACCTCTCAGTCTTTCACCCTAGCATCCAGAATCCAGTATATGTCTTTTGCAAGGGCAGAGCACTCCCCATGGTGTCATGGAGACTGAACCTATCACTGCATGAGCAACATCATCCAACAGAATTTTCTGTGATGATGTAAACGTCTTGGTGCTGTCCAGTATGGCAGCCACTAGACATACGTGGCTATTGAGCACTTCAAATACAGCCAATTGTATCTAAGAAACTTTTTCATTTTTTTCTAATTTAAATTTGTTGTAAAAAAACAAAAACAAAAACAAAAAGACACAGGCCCAAAATGGTTTCACTTAGACCAAATTCCAAACCCAAGCCTTAATATCTATTCTAGTTGCTGTTTCATCCTCTCCCAGAAATGTAGTCTTAATGGGTTAAGAAAGAATTTTTCCATTAATCCCAAGGAATCTGTCACATGGGCCCTCTCCCTCCCCCAAAAGAAGATAAGACCCCTTACTTTCCCTACTGTGGCACAGTGGCCAGATCAATGCTTTTGCTAATAGCTTTCTTGCTCACCCCCTTTCTGTAGAAGCCTTCCATTTCATAAATCTCCTGGAATTCCCCTCTATTTGCTTGATCAGATGCTGCCTGATTGATGAATTATTTATTAAAGGCAATTGGACCTCCAACATTTAACTAGGTTAAATTTTGTTTTCTAACAAACCTAAGTAGCCACATGTAATTAGTGACTATCATGTCGGACAGAACTACTTTAGAACTATTCCACTCAGTTCCCATGTTTAATCTAAGTCTCATGTCTTGTTCATAGCTCATTCAAAAGGCAGTGACACTCATTCGAAACTGAAGAATGCTCTATCCCTGCCAGGCCTGAGGTATCAGGTTACCAGCTCCACCCACTTCTAGAATATTTAATGTGACTTACAGGTACAGAAAAGAGGGTTTGTCAAAATTCATTTCCATCAATAAAGATCATATTAATACTTTAATCATCCATAAAATCACACATGATAGCAGTAGAAGGAAAATCTATTCTTTTGTACTTAATGTGTCTTGTCTTAAAGATAAGGAGAAAGAAATTACCTTACATTTCTTTCTCCTCAGAGGCCTGCCAAGAGCAGGCACTGAGAGCCTTCTCCACTCTATAATTCTAGCAGATCCAGCCCAATCCTAAATTATCCCAGCTCTGGGGACACCTTAAAGGACCTATTAACTTTGGTTATAAAAGGATTTTCCATACATACACGTTTCCTACTTCTGAGCGACCTCTTTTGTAAAGAATGGTTTAGCACATAGAAACATAATAAAACCGCCTCCTGAGATGAAGTCTAGAGAGATACAACCAGTTCCAGTCAGGTCATCCTTGCTGCAAAAAATTCTACATCTTACAGGTTTTCAGTAAAGGGAGAGATTTTGTTGCCCTATCTTGGAATGATGTAGCCCAGAATTTCCTCTATGGTACAATTCAGAATACAGCTCCCCAAGCCCTTGACACTTAGCATATTAGTTTATAGGTCACTGTTCACAGTATTAGTTTATAGGTCACTGTTCACACGCCTGCCTCCTAGCTAGACTTTTTATCCGTGTAGTCATCCAATAAGTAGACCCATGTATCTACTCTGAGCCACACCTACCACTCTGAGTCACCCTGTAGGTGCTGGCATCAGAGCAGAGAACAAAACAGACAACCCCATGTGAACCTTAAGTTCTAGTGGAGGGAAATATAATAAATGAGTAAACAAAAAGTCACAATAATTTCAGATGGTGATCAGTGTTACGAAGAAAATACAATAGAATGGTGTGATAGAGTGACTGGAGGTCTCTTTTAGACCCTGCGGTCAGGAGAGGCCTCAGAAGGGGGGAGGTCTGACCTGAGCTCAGAATCTAAAGTTGCCAGTTCTGCAAAGGGACAAATAGCCTCAGGTGGCAGCAGATGGTATTCTTAGAGCCTAACATAATGCTTGGCTTTGAACAAATTAATAATAATAATAATAAATTTTAGCTTAAATGTACTGTTCATTAGAATTATCTTGGTTAATCCTCACAACAAGACACAAGTCAGGGAAAGAAAATTAAGAGACGCTAAGTAACTTACCCAGGGGCATGTGGTGGGTATGTGGCAAAACCAAGATTACCCTTAAGCCAGACTTCTGACTCTAGAAACTATGCTTCTGATTAACCAATGAGTCTCACTGAGCTCCAGCATCTGAAGGGCTTCCTAAAAATACAGTTTTTAGCATCAAGCCAAACCAACTAATTTAGAATCTGAGAGGTTAAGGATTAGAAGCCTGAATTTTTAACAAGGCCTTCAGATGACTTTTATGCACACTAAAGTTTAGAATCACTGTGCTCTGTTGAAAGAATAAAATGAGACAAATCCTCTATTTGTACCGCTTTGCCCCACATCTTGCAAATTGCTAGGCCCCTAAACTCTATAAATGCCCATTCTCTTAAACTTTGAGCTCTTAGACTGGTAATCAGAGCAATTTAACACTTACAAAACAGAAGAAATCTCAGAATCTAAGACCTGCAAGAGGGTTAACCAAGAACACTTACAAACCCTTCCCCACGAGGATTCTCCCACCCACCCTTCACCACAGTTTGGTTTCAACCTAAGCAAGGGGATGACCTGAACCCCAACAACTCCAGGGATGTTAGGACTTGTTTACCACTTCAGGTAAGTTCTGGAGCCAGCCTCAACATTTGGCTCCACTGCTGAGCAAGCCTGAAGTACACTCAGGACCTAAGAGATAAGCCAGATGCCCCACACTCCATTCCAGCAACTTAAAGCAGCTAGGGCTTATAGTTCAGGGCCATTGATCCTCCAAATTTGGAAGCAGGAATCCTCCAAACAGGGGCAGCTAGGATCGAGTCCATTATTTCCTGGGAACTAGGTTGGGAAATCTCAGAGCAGAGGAACTGCATCTTGACATCTGTCGCTAAGGTTTAGGGTTGCCTGATAAAATTTCAGATGCCCACTTATGTCCCAAATATTGCACGGGATGTACTTATTCTTTTTTTTTTTAATTTACTTTTAATAAGTATTTATTTATTTGACAGAGATCACAAGTAGGCAGAAAAGCAGGCAGAGAGAGAGAAGGAAGCAGGCTCCCTGCTGAGCAGAGAGCCCGATGCGGGGGGGGGGGGGGGGGGGGGGGGGGCGGCTGGATCCCAGGACCCTGAGATCATGACCTGAGCGGAAGGCAGAGGCTTTAACCCACTGAGCCACCCAGGCGCCCCGGGAAGTGCTTATTCTTAAAAAAAAAAAAAAAAAAAGTGAAGTTCAACTTCAACTTTAGGCATCCTGTTTTTTTTTGCAAAACCTGACAATTTACTTGTCAGGCCCCCAGCCCCTTTGTAAGAAACATTCAACCAGTAGTATAGTTTCCACAAGCAACTTAAACATCACATTACAAGAAACTCCAGGAGGAGGCTATCAGAGGGGAGGGAGCTCTACGGGGAAGCCAAACAGTGTTTGTGAGCGTGCAGGAGTAGTGGGGTCACTTTTTAACTATGACAGACTGGAGGGCTGAAGAAGGTCCTGTGAGAGACCCAGCTCTCTCAGAACTGCCCGTCTCCCTCACTGTCCCCCCAAACCTGTGAGCAGGATTACCGTCCTATTCCGTGAGCCCCCAGAGCCCCCTCGGTGGGCAGGCGCAACCGGGCTAGACTACCAGCCAGGTTCAGAGCCCGCCTCCGCCCCCCGGCCCTGGCCACGCCCCACTTTGTTATCCGACCCTTTTCTGGGTCAGCTGGTGCTGGCGTCAGGCGGAGGGATGGGCTGGCTCAGCTCGACCCGGCAGGGCTTGTTTACTATGGCTGATGATCTGGAGCAACAGTGAGTTAATCCTGTGTCTTTCTCTTCCTCTCTCTCTCTCTGGGCCATGATCCCGGGACTGTCGGTGACTGAGGAACAGTTGTAGACACCTTCCCGCCTTTCCTTTTTCAGGTCGGCTTCATGGGAGGGCCGGGGTTTGCGTTTGCTTGCTTTGCTTTTGCCCAGAAGAGGAGGCAGCAGAGCTCGGGGAGCGATGGTAGATAAGCTTGCCTACAGCTGAGTGACTCTGACTTGCCACGGTAGTCTTCGCGATCGCTCCTCGCTCCTCTGGTCGCGGTACAGAGGGGATAGACTTAGTGGTGATGGCCCGGATCCCCCGAGGCAGCTCGTGGGATGCGGGCGCGGGGGTAGCAGTCAGCAGTCCAGTCTGCTCGTCGAGATTCCCCCCAGGACTGTGGTGGGAGCCGGGGGAGGGGCGGGGAAGGGCCTCTCCTAGCCGGGCAGGGAGAGGGCATGGGAAGAAGAAAAGGCTCCCGCGCTGGGATTGTCTGGAGTAATGGGCACGCAAGTTTCTTCGGCTCTCCACCGCTGAGACACTTAGCCAACCGCTTGCGATCCTCGTTGATAACGTTTTTAATCATCACAAGATCCTTAACGCCGTGGTTTCAGAATTACAGTTTTTGGGATTTGTTTTCACTCTCTCAAGGGCATCAGGTTTGGGATGCCACCTGTAGGCGGTGTGACTAGCAGTTCGCAGTCTGATAGAAGCAAGGAAAAGTTGCTTCCAGAAGAATGACTCAGCTCCCAGCCAAGCCTAGGTTTCACCACAACAGGGCCTTTCCTGGATCCTGTGTTCCTGCTCCTCAGAGCTGCAGAACTAGCAGCTTGCAGCACTAATTAACTTTATGGCCATAATAGCTTCCTGGGCTTGTAAGGAACTGCTTAGGAAGAGTTTTGCTTTCTAAAGATGACCTTCCCAAACGGAAATTTACAATGGCTACAATGACTTAGGGAAACACAGCTTAGAGCTGGTAGAGATGCAAGTAGCTCAGCTCCTTTTTACAGGTGAAGAAGTCGGTGCCCATGAAAGTTAGAGCAGATTGCCCAAGTCACAGAGGTCCAGAACAGGCTTCTGACCCAACACAGAACCCCTTCTGCCTCACCCACCACGGGGATAAAAGCCCTCTAGAGGGAAGAGACCACTCTGGCCAGGCTAAGTTCATGGCTGAGTGGCTTCTCTGCCTCTTGCCTCAATTTTCCACCCTAGCCCTCACCTCCCCAACAGTACTGGGGAGGTAACAATGAGGCAGGGACTATTTCCAGTGCTTTCGCTGTAACATTTTTAGTGAAGAGAGGAAACTAAAGCTCCTCCCTGAAGAATATCTGCTGAGCAGCCCGTGATACTATTGGCATCGGACATCTCGCCTCAGCACTCCTTTGGGCAGGTACAAGGCAAGGTAGGGTCCACATGTCATGGTCTGACTTGTCACAGCCTCTGATAGAGGGAGAAAGTTCATCTCTTAAGACTGGCAAAATTCTGCAGTTTTGGTGCCCATGCTTCGAGTCTATGATAAGGAATTCCAGCAGAGTACTACATGGGTTGAGTATCTTCATGGAATTGGATTGATTGCTACTGACAGCTCTCATCTGGCTGAAGTCACAGAGACACCACTCTCAGCCGCAACCTCAGGATTTCTTGCAGTCATTGACGAGTTGAATGGATGTAGGCAACTTATGACTTTTGGGGGAAAAGAACATTTGATGGGAGCTTATCTTATGTTAGGCATCATTCTGTGTGTTTCAGGGGCATAAACTCATTTAATCTTTATAAAGACCCTATGAAGTAGATACTGTTAACCCCCTTTCTCTTAAAGATAAGAACACAGAGGCTAAGTAATGTGCCCAGAGCCACATTGCTGGTAAGTGGCAGTGTCAGGATTAGAACTCTGGTCTTCTGATTTATTTCACACTCCCTTTCAGAAAACAGAGCGTGAAAGTGTGGTTATATACCATGGGTTTGAAAAGCTGAGCCTGGGGGCCCTGGCTGGCTCAGTAGAGCATGTGACTCTTTTTTTTTTTTTTTCTTTTTATTTGAGAGAAAAAGCATGAGTAGGAGGGAGGGGGAGAGGGAAAGGGAGAAGCAGACTTCCTGATGAGCAGGGAGCCCAACTGGGATTCAGTCCCAGGACCCTGAGATCATGACCTGAGCTCATGGCAGACATTTAGCCAACTAAGCTACTCAGGTACCCAGGCATGTGACTTTTGATCACAAGGTTGTGAGTTTGAGCCCCATGCTGAGTGTAGATATTACCTAAAAATAAGTAAATCAGTAAATAAACTTTTAAAATAATTCTCCTTCGAAAAAGAAAAAAAGAAAAAGCTGAGGCTAGAACTTCCAGAGGAACGGTACAGAGAAACCTGGATTTGAGATGTGGGCTCTAGCTCTGCTTCTTTTTCTAACTAGCTACTTAGCCACCTTAGGCCTCAGTTTCCTTATCTGAGAAATAAAGAGGCTGGACCAGATGACTCCTAAGGAGCCATCCTAATCTAAAAATCCTGCGCTTCAAATGATGTATCAGGATGTCCAGTGTGTGGCAAGAGGGATCGGTAATGGTTCCTCTCATTCCCCCACAGAACACCCGGCCTGACTATGTTCACAGACCCTTCCCATAGCTGGTGGTATCCATTCTATAATCCCCTTTATTCAGGCAGAGTTCAAGAAAAGAGAAATATCACATATGATGGACAAAGAATAATAAACTCATTTAGCACCAAATTTGTCCCAGGCACCTTCGGACCTGCCTTACATATCTAGATGCTCGAAGACCAGTTACGGTTATTTATCACACCAAAGCCATTCTGCTTGTAAATGATGATAGTGTGATGCAGAACCAGAGGGTTCCCCCCACCAAAAAAACCCTGGTGCTTTCAACCTCTGCCCTGAAACCTTAAATTTTCTTGGGAATAAAAAAGACAACAGAATGGATTATCATCATTTTACTGTGTGCCATTGGAGGTGAGGACGTATGTGAACTTTGTACACATTTTGTAATCTGGAAAACAAGGTCAGAGGCAACCTGGCAAGGCAGTCCCAACAGAATTTGAACCCAGGTCTCCTGCCTCCGGCTCCCTTCCTGTCCCATCTTGTTGTTACAGGCTGGACTGACTGACTGCCTGAGAGCCCAGCTGGGTACTGACCCCGCTGTACTTCCAGGGGCTTGGAAGAGGGCACACACAAACCCCAAGGCCCTGCCAGGAGGGCACGTGGCATGGGAATTTGTCCTACCCTAAAGGAACATACAGTCCTGGGCATGGCAAAAGATAAAGATAACTGAAACATTAGTTAATAGTTGGCTTTTTTTTCCCCCTTGTGATCTTGAACATTATGATAACCAGTAACAAAGGGGAGTTATAAAGCCCAAATGAGATAATACATGTGAAAGAGCTTTGCGAACTGTAAAGTGGGATTCACATGGTGCCCTGAGTATCTGTTGAAACAAAGGGCATGTTGTTAATTGCCATTTGCTGGGGAAAAGTAACAGTCTATCAGGCAGCAGGGAATTGCTGACTGCCATAGAGCTGGTCTCCTAAGCCTGGGGAACACCCTGATAAGTCCTGTAACTGTCAGCAAGGCTGGGAGCATCAATGTTGCCAGTGGGTATCACTGTGTTTCTTTGTCCCAGGCCTCAGGGCTGGCTGAGCAGCTGGCTGCCTGCTTGGCGCCCCACTTCCATGTCTCAGCTGAAGAATGTGGAAGCCAGGATCCTCCAGTGTAAGTAGAAGGGATGGCTGATCCCACCTCCATCAGGAGGCCCAAGGAGGATACAGATCTCCCCAGAGGCTCCTACACTGAGCCCACTGCTTCCTGACTATCAGCGCTTGGGGTGGAAGGAAAGGATGTCAGTGATCTGAGAGAAGATATTTGCATGGGGGACACCATATTGTACGATACTGTTTCTCGACAGCTCCTGCCCTATCCATCATGCTAATTCCTGACACATCTCACAACTTCACTTCAAACCCAATACCAGCTATGTCCACAAAACACACACACACACACACACACACACCCCACTACGCATTCTCCTTCTCTTCTTCTCCTCTGTTCCTCCCTGCTTCCTATTCTCCATCTTCTTCCAAACACATAAGCACTTCTCAGATTTATCACCTTCCTACCTAAGGCCCAGCAGCAGTCCTGTATTCTCTAATATGACCTTGCTTGTGTACCATTCAGTTAGGCCCACCAGTTAATCTGGCTGCTACGGTGACTTGGGATTCCCACGGGCCAACTCTCCTGGGCAGTATTATGTTGGGGCAGGGCATCCCATGATTGGCAGCAGCCACAGGCTCAAACAAGACCCTGGGGCCAGGTCTGCCCATATCTCCCTTATGATCCTCCCTGCCCCGGACCCAGTGCCCCAGCCGTGGATACCCTCTCTTCCTATGGGCCTGCGTGAGCACAGCTGCAGAACAGCCACAGCTTTCAAGCCTCCTCCCGGGGTCCAGGCAGCTTCCCCCAAGCTGCTCAGTCATGTAACTGTTATCATGCCCGCAGAGCAGCCACTGCCCACTGACTGTCTCTAAGAGGAATAAGCCTATGGCTCGTCCATACCCATCTCCCCCTCTACTTGCCTCAGCTCCAGTCAGAAGCTATCCCCACAGACACCCCCAGGGAGGATGCTTCTGTCCCTCCGTTGAGCCCCAAACACATACAGGTACGAGAGTAATGGATACAGGAGCTCTATGAGGTCAATGGGGTCACTCCCATACTGGGCCTGAAAGGGGCCAGACACACAATCTGGAGGAGTAAGATGGCTCCTCTAATTTCCTAGAGACTAGATAGCCTACAAATCACACTTGGAGTTGATCTCTTGGGGCATGTGGTCAGAGGGTTGTGAAAGGAAGGAGGTGAGGATGGTTGGGACAGGTTTGGCAATGGAGAGAGGAAGCTGAAGGACACATGACAGTGCTGTCAGAAAACAGTCTTCTTGCTCTGCCCTGCGTTCCCCTCTCTCCAGGCCTCCAGAACAAGTTCCTGGCCCGATATGTGTCCCTCCCAAACCAGAACAAGATCTGGACAGTCACTGTGAGCCCGGAGCTGAGGGATCGCACCCCCCTGGTGATGGTGCACGGCTTCGGGGGTGGCGTGGGCCTCTGGATCCTCAACATGGATTCACTGAGTGCCCGCCGCACTCTGCACACCTTTGATCTGCTTGGCTTTGGCGAAGCTCGAGGCCAACGTTCCCCAGGGACCCCGAAGGGGCTGAGGACGAGTTTGTGACATCCATAGAGACATGGCGGGAGACCATGGGGATCCCCAGTATGATCCTCCTGGGGCATAGTTTGGGAGGATTCCTGGCCACCTCTTACTCTATCAAGTACCCTGAAAGGTAAGGAGTCACCCCTCTTGCTCATGACCTAATTCCCACCGGCAACCTGACAATATTAGTTCCCAATGGTTCTCCTCTTCCTGGGCAAGTTAAGGGCTATGGTTCTTCCAAGCCCATACAACTTGCCTTTTACTTTTTCTTCCTTTAGAGTTAAACACCTCATCCTGGTGGACCCATGGGGCTTTCCTCTTCGACCAACTGACCCCAGTGAGATCCGTGCACCCCCAACCTGGTTCAAGGCTGTGGTGTCTGTCCTAGGGCGTTCCAATCCCCTGGCTGTTCTTCGAGTAGCTGGGCCTTGGGGTGAGTAGCCTGCAGATAAAGAAACTTTCTCCTTACACCAAGGCCATTCCATTCTAGAAGCCCCACTCTGTCTAGACTCCCACCGTGCCCTCTTGTCCATGAGAACTAGGAATAGGCCTAGCATTGTTATTTAAAGCTCTAAATCTGGACCAGATCTCTTTGTCTACAGTTTCAGAAGGTTCTTTTTTCCTTCATCCACATGCAAAAAGCTTTCCTATGTAGGGGACAGATGGAGTAGAACTAGGCAGAACTGTGTCTTGGCTAGACCCCCAGAGAGAGAGAACAGGGTCATGAAGGGACTCTTCCTCTGCTGAGGTCTTAGAGTACATGTATGAGTTTATGGCAACCTGTTGGTGACTCACCATGGTACCCGCCCCTATCAGATCTCGTCTCTGCAGCTCACCCAGAACCTGCAGGAGCCAGAGCTCCCAGCATAACCCAGAGTGCTAGGCAAGCCCCTCTAAACCGTGCCTACTCCAGTTCTGTGGGTGAGGAAAGGGAAGGAAGTTGGGGGGAGCCAGCCAGAGTAAGTAAAATTAGGAGGTCTTGGCCTTCTGACCTCATACTGCCAGCACTCCTCCTTTCCGGGGGTCGGGGAAGGGGTACTTTTTAATCTGATGAAGTAGAAAGCAGATTCCCTCTATAGAAAAGATAGGTGACCTCCTATCCTGTAATGATGGCTTTTGTATACATAGTGATGTATATGTAATGTAGCCAGTTACTGTAACTTAATTACCAATGGCTGCATAAGAGTATCTCTCAAGGCCCTTCAAGAGAAACAGAGTAACTCTGGAAAAAGAGGAAAAATGGATTTGAGGAGAAGGTAGGAGTTTGGGAAGAAAGGAAAGTTATTGAGACACACAGGTGCCAAAGAAGAATGATCAGAGAGCTGACCTTCCTAGCACTGCACACTCCAGCCAACCCTCTGTAGTCCTTTTCCAGGGAGCAGCCCTGCTCTAAGCGTTCTCCCCTTCTCTGGACTTGCATCAGGCCCGATTCATGCACGGGCCTCAGAGCCAGGATGGCTGAGCAGCTGGCTGGCAGCCACGGAGGAAGGCCAGGGCCCAGGGGACCCCAGCTATGCCTCCCTCTCACACCTCAGTCCTCATGCATGGAGAGAAGACCAGGAGAGAGATCAGAAGTTGACCATTAGGCCCAATTACTAGTCCATTGTGGGTACCCTCCTGCTTGTATGTGTGCTAGAAAGGAAGGTGAAGGGAACAGATTGCTCTAAAACTGCGGCCCAAGTCTGAGATGCTGGACTTAAGTTCACGTCTCCACTCGCATTCTATTACAGGCCTGCACTTGAGAGGACTCTGGGCAGGTAGTCGAGCTTCTTCTGTCACCTTCAGAAGAGTAAAAGGCCCTAAGGGTCTCAGAGTGCCTGGCTGACTTAGTCGCTAGAGCATGCAACTTTTTTTTCTTTTTTAAGATATTATTTATTCATTTGAGGGAGAGGGGGAGCACAAGGCAGAGGGAGAACCATACTCCCCACTGAGCAGGGAGCCTGATGTGGGGCTCCATCCCAGGACCCTGGGATCATGACCTGAGCTGAAGGCAGACGCTTAACCAACTGAACCACCTAGGCGCCCTGAGCATGCAACTCTCGATCTTGGGATTGTGAGTTCAAACCCCACATCAGAGATATAGAGATTACCTTTAAAAAAAAAAAAAATGCCTAAGGGTCCTAAGGGTCTCAGGGAGAGGCAACATAGCTCAAACTGTTTAAAAAAAAAAAAAGAAAGGCATCTCGGCCATGAGCTCTTTTCTTTTCCTTTTTTTTTTTTTTTAAGATTTTATTTATTTGAGAAAGAGAGTATGTGCGGTTGGGGGAAGAGGAGAGCGGGACACAAGCACTCCCACTGAGCACAGAGCCCAACGTGGGCTAGTCCCACAAACCCAAGATCGGGACCCAAGCCAAAATCTAGAGTCAAAAATTAGACATCCAGCTGACCGAGCCACCAAGGCACCGCTCAGCCAGGGCCTCTTACAGGGCTTGAGATCCTCAGAGGAAAAGAACTTGGGACTTGATGGAGCTGAGACTAAGCTGGTTCCATTGGGCTGTCTGCGGTCTTTGGTAACCAGCTGACTGACTCCCTTGCAGTCCTCTGGGGCTCCAGATAGCTCACAGTCTGTCCGCCACTATAAAATTAAATGTACAGAGCACACAAACCCGTAGAGAAATAACATTTGGTGTAAGTTGTTCGAACATGCACATGCATGTCTTCCCGCACCACCACCACCCCTGTCCCCCAGACTGGCCACTCCCATGTTTTTCTCTCCCCTTCCAGGGCCTGGCCTGGTTCAGCGATTCCGGCCGGACTTCAAGCGCAAGTTTGCAGACTTCTTTGAGGATGATACTATATCTGAGTATATCTACCACTGCAATGCTCAGAATCCCAGGTGAGGGGCCTCCCAGGGCCAGCTCAGAGTGGACGGGTGTGGAGATGAAACTCCAGCTGCTGGCCACACTCCAGAACTGTCCCAGGACCATTCTCTGCGGCATTTCTTCTTGCACAAAGCTCTCATTCAATTAGGGAAACAGGGGCGCTTGCAGGCTCCATTATTTCCAGAGACCTCCCTGGGGAGAGGCACAAAGGGATGGAGAAGATAATAGATTGCTTAATCATGCTGCCCATCTCTAAAGGAAGACTCTTAACTCTTCCCTGGAGATAGGCAGTTAGCCTGGCAGGGAAGAGTCTGGAAAACATTTTAAAAGTTTGGTTTGTTTGTTTGTTTGTTTGTTTTAATTGAAAAAGTGAAATGAATATGGTATTTTTTTAAAAGTCAGGGAAAAAAAAAGTCTTCTCCATTGCAGCCTGAAGTTCCACAAATTCTGTTGCTATTTCCAGTCTGAGATACTATGTGACACTGCTTCAGAGAACCTCTTTGTGTATCTTCCTTCACACACATACGTGACTATATCTAAAATACCTTCCTACAAATAGAACTGCAGATGGAAAGAGTGTGCATCTTAAAATTTCATTATGTGCACCTTGAAATACTCACTATTGGGATAGGAATTCCTTCCATACCCTTTTGGATATTGGGAGGTGTCCCCAAATCTGGAGAAGTTTCAGTCTTTGTTCACACAGCAGGCCCCACAAGCCCGCTGATCTGCAGTCTTGGCAGCTGAGAGGCAGGGAAGTCGTCTTCTACCCCAGGCAGTGCCCTGTGAGCGGCTGACTCGGGAGGCTGTGTTGGTGGCACTCCTCTGGAAGCCTCACCCAGCCTGCTGGGAGGCGTCTGGGGGAAGTCAAGGTCACTGGAGCAGCAGCCCTACCCCGCCTCATTCCAGGCCTGGCCAGGTCACCCGTGGTGAGCCCAAAGCTGTGAAGACAGTAGGGGTTGCATTGCAGCAGGTGCTGTCTGAGCACTAGCTTCAAACCCAGCAGGCTTTGGGGCAGCGTGGGAACTGTGTCCCCAGCATCCTGCAGGAGCTCCGCTAATTGAAGTGTCCCGCTTCAGCAGCGGCATTGAGACTCCGCTCAGCAGTCGAATCAGGTAGCCCCTGCTTCCTGCTCTTGACCCCTGTCTCAGCCCCCACTGGGCCCAGTGCCAGTCTTCCTACCCACTCAAGGCCCAACCCCAGCTCCCTGCTCAGAACTTCCCCAGTCCCAGACCTAGTTGCGTGGAATGAATGGCCTCCTGATGTCAGTCTCAGAATGTATAATCGTGCAACTCCTTCGGGTCCTGGGGGAAGCAGAGATGACATCAGCGGTCATCAGGCCTCTCCCCACAATGCCATCACTCAATTTTATAACCGCCCGAGTGTTTCTGAGTTGTAACCCTGGCATGCTCATGGTAACTCTTACCCATTCCTTGGAAAGCATGAAATCCAGCCAGAGAAAAATATTTGGGGTTACCTACTTGGCTTCACCTCATCTTAGGGGCCTTGTGCATATTTTCATTTTCCTCAGTGAATAAATAAAGAGGATATAATTCTCTAATTTGTAGATAAAAAAATTAAAGTGTACTCTGGTTACCTGGCTTGCTAAGAAAACAGGTAGGATTTGAATTCACATCTCTCCGACTCCAAAGTCCGTAATTCTCCACCATGCTGCTATGTCTTATAGAGGAACTCTGTTTTTTATGGTCTGTGCAAAACTTAAGCTCACCTTCCTCCCAGGGTACGATACAGGAGGCTGGGAGACAATATCCAAACAGGCTGGGCCTGGAAGGCAGCCGTCTCCCGAACCTCCCGTCCCTCCTGCCTCCCACAAAAACTGCAGAGCAGCCCAGAAGGTCGGCTTTCATCTCAGCCTTGCAGATCCCTCCTGCTGCTTCTCAGTCAGCGCTGCCTAAGGAAGTGGCCAGGGAGCAAAGTAGATTAGATCAGCCCCGCTTCCCCCACTGGGTCCTCTGGAGACCAGTGTTCCATTCCAGAGTCTCGTCAGGAAGCCCTTGGCACTGCTCGTGTTTGCTCCTCACAGTGCCCCTCACATGAGCCCCTCTCCTCTCTCTTCCACCCCTAGCAAGCTAAGCCCTCTTTGTCCGTTCACATCCTTTCATAATTCTTGAGAAATATGAAGTTAAATAACCATATCATTAGCTATTTATTTATTAAAAGATGTATTTATTTGAGACAGAAATAGCATGAGTGGGAAGGGCAGAGGGCGAGGGAAAGAATCTCAAGCAGACTCTGCCCTGGAGCAGGGAGCCCAACGTAGGGCTCGACCCCAGGACCCCGAGATCATGACCTGAGCTGAAACCAAGAGTCAGACACCCAACTAACTGTGCTCCCTGGGTGCCCCTTTATTTGCTTATTTTTAATAATTAGCTACGTAATGCCTACCTCCCCAAAGCATGAGAGAGTTGTGAGCACCGGCAGGGCCGGCACCACCTCTGTCTGACTCGGATGTCCCCACTCTCCACCCAGGGCACGACATGGGAATATCTGTTGAGTAAATGTGAACCCATTGCATCTTTGGACAGTTGTCAGCGTCAGTTTTCCCAAGTGCGTCTCTAGCTGTCTCCTGCGCTGGGAGGTCTCCGCAGCTTGGGACCCGTCTTCTCGTCCCAGTATTTCCTGAGCCAGATGCAGGGTCCCGGGAGGAGTACACACATGCCGGGGTCCGTACCCCCGTCCCCAGCCTCCGAAGAGCCCGCACACGGGCACCGGACGCGGCGGGGTTTACTCTGGGCGTGGCCTCACTGTGTTTTGCTCCTTCAGCGGGGAGACGGCGTTCAAAGCCATGATGGAGTCCTTCGGCTGGGCGCGGCGCCCCATGTTGGAGCGGATTCACTTGATTCGCAAAGATGTGCCCATCACCATGATCTACGGGGCCAACACCTGGATAGATACCAGCACAGGGAAGAAAGTAAAGATGCAGCGGCCGGATTCCTACGTCCGAGACATGGTATGTTTGTTGGCCAGCCAAGGAGCAGGACTGAGGTAGAATTGTGCGGTGATTGTCGGCACACAGCAAGGAACTCTGGGTCTAGAAGAGCCTCGGGATGGGGACGGGGGAGCCAAGAGTCAGGGGCAAGAGGAGCGGGTGGGTTCAGATTACGCAGTGGATTTGGAAGGGTTGACTCTGTGATACTATGATTAGGGGGTTCTCCCTTCTGTGGCATCCGGTTCAGCTGAATGACAGGTTCTTGTTCAGTGCTACCACACTGGACCCCCTGGACCACCCCAAAACCAGTGCCATGAACAGTAGAGCAGGTGGTAGAGGCTGCCTTCATGAAGCCTTCCCTTTTTCTTGCCCCTCTCGCCCCTCATTTGCTAAGGAGTGTGCTTAATGAAGCTGGGGGCCACCTACGGCCCTAGTGTACCAGACTCGTGGATGAAATGGGATGGCAGTGGGGCCGCGTTGAAGGAGGTACAGTGAACAGTCAGAGGAGAACCAAAATGGGATGCTGGGATTCGTTGACCCCCACAGGAAAGTGCTGAAATTCTAGGAGAAAGGTGGAATGTTATTTCTGATAAGTGCTCCCAGGTGATAGGCAAGCAGGTCTACAGGAGAAAGAAATGGTGTGCCAGCTGCCCAGTGCTCGGAATAAAGGGCCTTCCCACCTGTATTGGGCTCCTTCTCTCCCCACAGGAGATTGAGGGTGCTTCGCACCACGTCTATGCGGACCAGCCACACATCTTCAATTCTGTGGTGGAAGAGATCTGTGACTCAGTTGACTGAGCTGCTGCCCCTGGAGGAAGAGGAGAAAGCCAGAGAGCCGCTCTCGCCTCCCTGTCCGCTTACTCGTCCCTGTGTCCTTTCCTCACCAACTAACATGTGCCAGCCAGGCAGTCTTGGGCTGTCCCCAGGGCAGGACCACAGTGAAAAAGAGCACTCCCGAACCCACACGAAGGGTTGGAGGCTGAAGCTGCACGAGGCCTTGAGCACCCCACCCCGGGGAAGAACATAAAGGGTTGCATAGTGCCACCCATTCTCTCCATGCCAAGTGTTACCCAGATGGTGGTTGTGACAGGATCGCACTGAGCCACATTCCCTCCCCGTGCCAAAGGTGGGGTGGGGGCGGCCTCTTCCCCTGGGTGAGGGAGAGGCTCCTGGCAGCCTTTCCCAGCTCTGGAGTGTTTGTGGGGATAGGTTCCAAGCAAAAGCATCCTCCTCCATCACCCCCAGCCTCCATTCCATGCCAGTTTTGTCCAGAGTCTGGTTGGGAGCTAACTACCAACTAACTACTAACTTCTTAACTACCAAGAGCAGGTCTCAGAGCGCCCTTGACCTGTGAGGTCCCTCCCACGACCTAAGGAAGTCCTGTCCAAAGCGCTCATTAACAGATGAGGAACAGGCCAGGGCAGGACATGGCTGGCCCATGGAGATACAGCTCTGCTCTGGGAGAGCTAAGGCTCGAACCCAGGTCTGCTGACACCCAGTACTCACTGGAGACTCCATTTTGCTAAAGTTCAAGGCAGACACCATTGCCATGAGGCTGGTCCTAGTCACTGGCCGAGGGTAAGCCCATCCCTGTCCCACTTTCTAGCCCCATTGTGCAGGCGTGCTGTTGTCCGGCCATGTGTCTCGGCCCTGGCTGCCTAAGCGGGGGACACTCAAGTGCTTCCTTCCCTGCCCCCTCATCCTCCCAACTGGGAGGCCTCTTGGCCTCCCTCTGTGCCTTGGGCCCTAAAGCCCCACCTGTAGGATAGAGCAAAGATGGCCCCTGGTGGAGAGATAAGGGAAAGGCCCTTTAACCCCAGGGCTGTCTGGATTCCTTGTTCCCGCTAGTATCCACGGAGTTTTTCTACCCTGCCCATGGTCTGATGGAGAGCCTCAAGCCAGCAGTTCCCTGTCCTCATCAGCCACAGGATGGTTCTCACTGCCTGGCCCTCTATCCCTGCCATCTGTCCCATGGTCTTCAGCTCCTCCCACCCCCAACCTACCTGTCACTGTCTCCCCGGGGGCTGGTTCCAGGTGCTGCTCTGAGGTTCTGGGCCATGGGCTGGGCCTGGCCCCAGAACCAGGGCAGCTTCTGTCTGCCCCTTGAGTTTTGTAAAGCCGACCCTTTCACCAGAATAGTATTAACTCCTGGTGCTTTGTACTACTGGTCCAGCTGCCTTGGGCTCCTTTTCTATATTAATAAAGAAATGAGTAAAAACTGGAGGCAGTGATGTTTGAAGCTCTGACAAGAGTGATGGGTGGTGCCTGAGTCAGAGAAGGGGGCCAGAGAGCTACCTGCTTCCACGCCACCCCCTCCTGTTTTTTTTTTCCCCAAGATTTTATTTATTTATTTGGCAGATAGAGATCACAAGTAGGCAGAGAGAGAGGAGAAAGAAGGCTCCCCACCGAGCAGAGAGCCTGATGCAGGGCTCGATCCCAGGCCCCTGAGATCATGACCTGAGCCAAAGGCAGAGGCTTAACAACTGAGCCACCCAAGCGCCCCTGAAAGTTCCATTTTCTGCTTACTCCAGAACCACTTCTCTTTGGGAACCTGCATAACATGCTGACCTGATTTTCTTGAACCCAACACAACGCAGACACATTCCTCAGGACCACAAGCAAGAAGAGTCTGAGAAAGGGCCCCCATAGTACCCTGTTTACATTCCCAGGCCCACACACACGTATGCACGTACACACACACACACACACACACACACACCACACACACATTCCATCTGACTGGGTCATTCCTAATGTTCTCAGGGCTGGGACTAAGAAATCACTATGACTATCCCACTTGTCTACACCTTTCCCGGTGGGTTCTAAGGATTTGGGGTACCGTTCACTCTATAACTTGGGTTGCTGAAAGGCCTAGCAGTCTGCAAGGAGAGATTCCACAAACAGACATAGAGGACTGAGAAACCCAAGACTGGGGAGGTCCTGCCCTATTCAGTAGCTAGCAGGGAATGTGCTAAATTTAACTTCCTTCTTGGGACAGACAACAAAATATGCGTGCTAAAAATGCAGTCTGGTTTCATTGCCAAAAACATGGTGAAATCTTGGTGAATACATCCATCTGCTCTGTCACACGGTCAACCTGTGAGTGCAGGTGCATGCAGTTCAGGACCAGAAAGAAAGTAACCCTACCGGCTGATAGCAAGCACAGGTTGCCATGATCAGGAGAAACGTCACTCCTCTCATCATGTGACCTCCCAATTCATACAGGGTCCTCCTGGATAGGGTCTGGAAAGTCCTTTTTCTCCTTATCCCTCCCTTCTCTGCCTTCCCCGCAAAGTCTTCATCTATCTTGCAGAAGCAAGCCAGACATGAGATTTTTGAGGGTCAGAACTGAAGCCCATCCGGATGAAATAGCTCAAAACAAACCATCTTTTCTCTTGTGAATGTCGACTGTTCTTCATAGCATAAATTCAGCATTATTATGCTAGAAATGTCTTTGTCTTTATCCTACTAAATATCACTCTTCAGGACAGTTGAGAAGAAAAGACAATCCCATCCTGACATTTCCACGGGAATAATGCGTCCTTCGGTAGAGTACCCAGGAGGATAGAGTTTCATTGATGCCAACAGAGGCACACAGCCCTCCCTCCAACCCAGGAGGACGAGACCCCATTCTCTTAGTTGGTAACTCTGTAAGAGGATAGGAGGCCAGCCCTGGCCTTGTGAATGATTAAGTTCCTTCCCCAAGTGTACTCTGAGGCCTGAGATAGAACTTGTTGTAATTTGGCAACCTCGTATTTTAATTGAGCCATCTGAGAACAAATTACACAAGCAAAAGAAACCTGGGACATGCTAGTTACTACAGAGGACTCTGAAGGACTTGTGGTTGTGGTGATATTTTCAACTACCCAATTCGAAGAGTGACTGGAAAAGAAAGAGCATGAGGCTGGACAACCTGACAACTAAGGCTAATGTCACAGACCAGGATTGGGGGGACTGCTTGTGGCCTGTGACAGAAGATTTATGGGCCTCTGATAAATGACAAGGGAATTAACACAAAGCCTGGGCATCATAGACCTCCTAAAATTTTGGAGGAAAGGGAAAAGCGTCCAAAGAGAACTGCAAAACCATATATTCTAGCTGTGGTTTCCCACATGGGTCTGTGGACTGGAGCTGGTCCATGACAAAGGATTTCAGGTCTACAGTGAAATAACACTTTTTTTCAATATTACTAAATTTTGAAATTAAGTCCTTTCTAGCCTTTTCAGGATGAAATTATTGTTCTTCTATGAAAAGATGATGATATTCTAAGATTGCGTGGGGGTGGGAGGAACTGTCATTTCTTGTTGCCAAACACATTAATTTGGGGGATTTTTCTCCCCGAAATTTTAATTAATTTTAGTAAGATCCTAAAGTCTGGGAAGTGCTATATTATAGAAGACCAGAATGGGGAGCGCCTGGGTGGCTCAGTGGGTTAAAGCCTCTGCCTTCGGCTCAGGTCATGATCTCAGGGTCCTGGGATCGAGCCCCACATCCAGCTCTCTGCTCAGTGGGGAGCCTGCTTCCCTTCCTCTCTCTGCCTACTTGTGATCTCTGACTGTCAAATAAATAAATAAAATCTTTAAAAAAAAAAAAAAAGAAGAAGAAGAAGAAGACCAGAATGGGAATTTGAATTTTATCACAAGAAAATAAATAGATTATAAGGAGCTTGTGACTGGTGGATGACCCAGGAAAGATAACAGGGCTCAGAGGAAGTAGATCTAATTACAGTTTTCAACAGTAGTGTATATGTCAAAAAGGAAATCACAAACCTTCCAAAAAGAAGCATTTGGCTGCGGATAAAAGAAGAAGCAAACAGGAAATAAAACCTGGTAGGAGTACAGAATAGATGTTAAAATAAACAGAGGACATGGGCAATGCTTTTTTAATTCAGATGGTAAATGTGATCTAAGGCAGGATATAGCTGTGCCAGAGGTCACAAGCATCAGGACATCAGCTCTTTTTGCTAGAAGTAGAGCACCTGGTACATTTTTGCCCTGCTAACAATTTCACGTGCTAGAATGTTGAAGGAAGATGGCCAGATGCAATTTTTACAGATTTTGAGAAGTCGGATCTTAAAATGTTCCAAGGAAAATTACCTAAGGGGCCCAAAAGGGACAGCAAGTTCTCAAATGTGAAGTTCTAGTAGTTTTCTCTCAAAGGATCCTGCTGAGGAAGGAAGGAGGGCTTCACCAATCAGGAAGCAGCTGCACACTCTGTCTTCTGATGTGATCAAACTGTGGGCAGAGATGAAGGTCACATCTCCTACATTAAAAAATGAACCAAACAAGCAAAGCAAGGACAGTTTGTATGAAAACATTCAACTAAAATGAAGGTTTTAGTGAGCTGGGCGCTCTGTTTGAAGCAGTAAAGAATGAAGCTGCCAAGAACCCTAACATAATGGGAGGTAAATGAGACCTGCATTCGTGGGGGAGACTCAGTTAGGAAACCTCATTACTCCCTGATCTGAGTGGAGATTCAATTCCAAGAACATTTTGCCTTTTTTATGAGAACAAAACATTTTCATTGTTAAACAAAATAAATAAATAAATAAATAAATAAATAATACTTTTTAAAAAAACCATCCAATGCTTGCTTCAGCAGCACACATACCAAAATTAGAACAATACAGAGAAGATTAGTATGGCCCCTGGACAAGGATGATAATGCAAATTTGTGAAGCAATCCATATTTTAAAAAGAATTAATTAATTAAAAGCCATCCATAATTATACCATGCAGAAATAACCACATTAAACATTTTGGAATATATATATTATACACACACACACACACACACACACACACACATACATATATGTCCCTAAATGTTTTATCTTTGTGTATAGGATAAAAAATATGAATAAGCAGGGGCACCTGGGTGGCTCAGTGGGTTAAGCCTCTTGCCTTCAGCTCAGGTCATGATCCCAGGGTTCTGCGATCGAGCCCATCAGGCTCTCTGCTCAGCAGGGAACCTGCTTCCTCCTCTCTCTCTGCCCGCTTCTCTGCCTACTTGTGATCTCTGTCTGTCAAATAAATAAATAAAATCTTAAAAAAATATATGAATAAGCAGTTCACAAAAGATATACAGATAGCCAATGAACATATGAAAAGATTTCAACATCTCTAGTAATACAGTAAATACAAAATAATATACAAATATACAAATATACAAAATAATAATGAGATACTATTTTTTACATGAATATTGTCAGAAGAATTTTAAGACTGACAGCATCTGGCAGCTGAGTGGCTCAGTCAGTTAAGCTTCTGCTTTTGGCTCAGGTCATGATCTGTGGGTCCTGGAATCAAGCCCTGCCATGGGCTCCTTGCTGTGCAGGGTGTCTGATTCTCCCCCTGCCCCCCACCCCCCGCTGCTTGTGCTTCCGCTCTCTTTCTCACACTCTCTCTCCCTCTCAAATAAATAAAATCTTTTTAAAATAATAAATAACTAAATAGATAAGATAAAATGGCATACACCTTGAGCCATGAGTCCTAATAGTAGGAATTTATGCCAATAAATGTTAGCACCATTTAACAATCTCAGTGTCCACTGGCTATAAAAGTGACATATAAAATTATATTATATGGTTTTATAGGTACTGACATGGAAAGACATTTTAAAACATCAAGTAGTAAATAATTCATGTAAACCCATTCCATTTTTGTAAAATAAAAGCTACTTGTGTATGGATAAATAGATGTATGTCCTATAAGACAAAATATATTTAACAATTTTTGCTGTTACAGAGTGGATGGAATTGGCTGGTGAGATTCCTATGTTTTACTTACACACTTCGGTCCAGGCTAAAATTTGGCAATGAGTGTGTGTTTTTACAATTAAAGACAAAAAAAGCTCTCCAAAAAAAAAAAAAAAAAAAAGCTCTCCAGTCAAAGGTGATCCTAATTTTGATTTACATTCATGATGTCGGTTTCAGGGGTGAGCTCCCTCAGGCAGGAAGCAGGTCTGCTTGCCTGGCTTTATACATGGTCTAGCACAAATACGTACCTGGAGTTGACAAAGCATTATGGAAGCAAAGAGCACTGTGGGACTGGGCTCCCAGAGCCTGTTGTATTAAGACAAATGCCAAAAAAAAAAAAAAAAAGGCTTAAGTCAATCAGAGAAAGACAATTATCATATGATCTCTCTGATACAAGGAATTTGAGAGGCAGGGCAGTGGGTAGTAGGGGGTAGGGAGGGAAAAAATGAAACAAGATGGAATCATGAGGGAGACAAACCATAAGAGACTCTTTTTTTTTTTAAGATTTTATTTTTATTTATTTGACAGAGATCACAAGTGGGCAGAGAGGAAGGCAGAGAGAGAGAGAGAGGAAGGAAGCAGGCTCCCTGCTGAGCAGAGAGCCCTATGCGGGGCTCGATGAGGGGCTCCATCCCAGGACCCTGGGATCATGGGATTATGACCGGAGCCGAAGGCAGAGGCTCTAACTCACTGAGCCACCCAGGTGCCCCCATAAGAGACTCTTAATCTCACAAAACAAACTGAGGGTTACTGGGGGAGGGGAGTGGGAGATGATGGTTGGGTTATGGACATTGGGGAGGGTATGTGCTATGGTGACCGCTATGAAGTGTGTAAGCCTGATGATTCACAGACCTGTACCCCTGGGGCAAATAATACATTATATGTTAATTTAAAAAAAAGAGAGGCTTAATTTTTGCTGCTGCAAATAAACAAAGAAACTTCTTCCCTCTCTTTTCTTAGACATTTACTTGAAAAAAATTGTAAGTTCTTTCTCAGTCTTTTTGAAATACATTCTATAAATCTTTTAGAAATCTGAATGAGCCTCTGGCCATTTTTGTAATCCACGGTGTCTTTCTTAAGGACCTGGAAACCATCTCCTTGAAGTGCCATCTTCAAGAAAGTCAGCACGCTTCTCTCCTTCGCTCCCAATCAACCTCCTGTTATTAAAGTCAACTAGCTGGGGCACCTGGGTGTCTCAGTGGGTTAAAGCCTTTGCCTTCGGCTCAGGTCATGATCCCAGGGTCCTGGGATGGAGCCCCTCGCGTCGGGCTCTCTGCTCCGCAGGGAGCCTGCTTCCTCCCCTCTCTCTCTCTGCCTGCCTCTCTGCCCACTTGTGATCTCTCTCTGTGTCAAATAAATAAAATCTTTAAAAATAAAATAAAATAAAGTCAACTAGCTAACTGATGCTCATCCCAGTTACCGAGTGAATATGGGATGAACTGGGCAACAAATGGTGCTATCAAGCCCTCTTACCTGAGGACTAGTTTTTGATCTTGACAAAATGTGTACAATTCTTCTTACCTGTTGGAGCAGTAGAAAAGGGTGGGATTTCTTCCTCTCTCTGCAGTCTCTGTAGAGGGTTGCCTGGGATGCTCAGCATGAACAGGGACGGTACAAGGCTGCTAGAGTTCCTGACTCCAAGGATCCCAAACAGACCAGGTTCAGCCACTTGCTGCTGAAAAAATCCAAGGTCAGAGAACCAGTGGTGGTGACACAAGAAAGGAATTCATTTCAGTGAGGCCAACACCGGGAAGACAGTGAACTAGCGCTAGTATCTCAAAGACTGTCTCCAAAGTGCTGAAAATCAGTTTATATAGGGAAGGTGAGGGGCTGGGGGGTGGTGAATAGGTGCAGGTGGGCAGTGAAGACCCGATTGATCCTTGTCTTGGAGTCAATCACAAGTGGGATCTTGCTGGCTCAGGACAGTCCTCATTGCTTGAGGGGGGAGTCTTCCCATGGGGTGACTTTGCCCTCAGGGTCTTCCATCTGAGCCAAGAGCCGAGCTGGAAAGAAGAACCCAACTAGAAAGTTTGAGGTCAAAATGGAGGCAGCTGAAGTCCTCCTCTTTTAATCTCATTCTTACTCTTATTAGTCAAGTTATTTTCTTTCTCTTTTGCTTCTGGGGAGAGGTTATTGGGCTTGGCAGGGAACCTGAGCTGGAACCAAGAGTCAGACGTTCAACTGACTGAGCCACCCAGGCACCCCTTTTAATTATTTTTTTTTAATTGGGCCCAACCCAATGGCTCAAGTCCAAGCTAATATTTCCATTTTTAAAAAGAATTTGCTAAACCGAACACAGTTTCACTTTAATAACATATTCTGGGCATATCTAGTAGGAGAAAAACTAATGGAGGTTCCTGGAGAAAAAGGGCTGGGAACCCAAAAAATTAACACCCAGTCTTCTGCCCTTAGTGGCATTTGCTGTTTCTTGGGGAAGACAGACCAGCACGCCAAACCCACAAAGGATGAAGAGGCCTAAAAGAAGGAAGGTTTTCTACTGAGAATGGAAGTGCTTGGCTAAAGGTTCCTAGTAAGGATTTAAAAATATGTTGCTGATGAAGGATAATTGGAAGAAAGGCAGGCAAGGACAAGGGGCCCCCGGCCTTAGGAGAAAACCACCCTTCAAAGGATTTTGCACCACCCTGGGGAGCCCTCCACCCTTTCCCACCTGATAGATAGGTGACCAAAAATCTATTTGGGTGACAGGCACAGGGAGGGTTCATCAGATTAAAACAGCCCACCAACAAGCCCATAAAACCCCTAGACCTAGAAACTCTGGTGACAACCCTCTCCCTCCTCAGGAGCTTTGTACTATACCTTAGCTATCCCTCAATAAACTCTGCTCCCCACCACTCTGGTCTGGTCTACCTTATCATTCTTCCAAGCAGCATAACCAAGAACCTCAGGTACCAACGGAGGAAAAAAATCCCGTAACATTATTACTTTTACATCCAAACCCTGTCTGCTTTGGGAGGATTGTCTGTCAATTTAAATTTTTAAAATGTGAGAACTTTCAATGCAATTAAGAGCTGAGATGCTGAATACAGAAATCGCCAATAGCCAGACCACATATGATAGGACAACTCGGGCCCACAAACTCTGAAGCAGCTAAGCAAGGAGAACAATCTACAAGCTGTGCAGCAGTCAGCCCAGAATGGTCAGGAAGGAAATGATAAACAAAATTCTGAACAGTGGTTATCTCTGGGGTGGGAAGCAAGGCATAGGAATCGATAGGAATCAGTATCTAGTGGGTAGTGAGCTCAGTGGCATTCAGTATATTGTAAAGCTTTATAATTTAGATTCCAATAAATATTGTGTTAAGTGACAAAATTTCAACTGAGTAAATTTTAAAGATCCAGTTGTCTTTATTAAATGATTCATGAATCCAGTAGCAAGTAGACAGGAGTCAGAGGGGATGCACAAAATGGAAGGTTTTTATAGAAGGAAGGTGAGGAAAGAAAGTTATTAGCAAAAGCAAAGGATTATTCCAGGCAAGGCCACTACTTCTGATGGGGAGAAGCAAAGGGTCTTGTCACACAGATTACCTCATCCTCCTAAGAGGGATGGAGAGGGCCCATATGGCAGACTCATTGGTGCTCATTGAAAAACTCCTAACTGACTGGGCAAGACTACATCTCTGGGAGAGGTTGAAACTGCAATTAGATTAGGTATCAAGTCATGGTTTGGGAACTTCATCTAAATGATACCATTTGGGGTCTGCAGTTTTCTTTTTAACATGTTAAGTATATTCTTTGGTGTATGCCAGAATTTATATTTAAAAAGATAATAAAAATATAAATGTATGTGTATGTAAAGAAGATAGGGAATATGCCAAACTATTAACAATGGTAATTATTTTTTTAAGATTTATTTATTTTGGGGCACCTGGGTGGCTCAGTTGGTTAAAGCCTCTGCCTTCGGCTCGGGTCATGATCCCAGGGTCCTGGGATCGAGCCCCGAGTTGGGCTCTTTGCTCAGCGGGGAGCCTGCTTCCCCAACCCCCCCGCCTGCCTCTCTGCCTACTTGTGATGTCTCTGTCAAAAAAAATTTTTTAATCTTTAAAAAAAAAAAAAGGTTTATTTATTTCGAGAAAGGGAGAGAGAGAATGCCTTCATGTGAACAGTGCGTGAGCAAACAGAGGGAAGGGTAGAGGGAGAGAGAATCCTGAAGCAGGCTCCTTGCTGAGCGGGGAACCCAGCTCAGGGCTCAATTCCAGAACCCCAAGACCGTGACCCAAGCCGAAATCAAGAGTTGGCCACCTAACTGACTGAGCCACCCAGACAGTGGTTATTACTCTAAGCTAGAGTTATCCTAAAATAATACGTATGTGTAATTTAATTGTAGCTCTGAGGGGTGGGGGGGAAATGTATATGAGCAAGCACATAATGACAGCTGCCTATGTCGCAGGGTCTACAGTTGATTTGAGTCTTTGGAGATGACAGGAAAGCATTTGCCCTTGAACATCTCTTGCTCTTCAAGACAAGTGAAAGAACCTGAGTTCAGGGAAGTCACAGAAACAGAGGAAAAATTAAGGGAGAGCAAAGTTTCTTTCATAGGATATTTGCCCTGGATCATTAGTCTACACAGCAAACCAAATGCCAAGGAAATGGGTAGATTCCAGGGGTAAAGTCAAATAGGGCTCAGATAACCAGGTGGGCAGGGCTGAACACTAGATAGAAGGGACCATGTGCTTGCCAGTGACCAAGAGGTCTAGGGACTGGACAGGAAAAACAGAATACATCTGTAAAGGAAAGACAGCAAAAGTCCTGACGACTGAAGTAACTTCTGCCCATCCCAACCAAACCAGAATTCTGTATCAGCCACTCCTACTTGGAATCTGTCCCCAAGACCTGCCCCCACATCCGTGCAGCCATGTCACATGGACAATCTCTCCAGCTAACTCGCTATGCACAAGGATCTTTCTTTTTTTGAAAGCTTTATTGAGATATAATTTATAGACCATACCATCCATCCACTTAAAGTATGCAAATCAATAGCTTTAGTACATTCAGAGTTGTGCATTCATCACAACAATCAATTTAAGAACATTTTTTATCAACCCCCTCTAACCTCTGATAACTATTAATTTACTTTTCACATCTGTGGGATTTTCCTAGAAATGGATCATATAACACATGGTCTGGCTTCTTTCAATTACCCCAATGTTTTCAAGGTTCATCCATGTTGTAGCATGGATTATTGCCAAGGATCCTGAAGAAAGAATGTGGAAGAAGAAAAGGCCATGGCCTCAGGGAGAAGCACTGACCCCCCTAGGTATGGCAGACACATTAGCTTATACACACACACACACACACACACGTACACACATACACACACACACACACACGGCAATTACTAAAAGCAAATATATATATATTTTTTAAGATTTTACTTATTTATCTGAGAGGTAGAGAAAGAGTGAGCATGAGTAGAGGAGAGGCAGAGGGAGAGGGAGAAGCAGATTCCCTGCTGAGTAGGGAACCCAAAGTGGGACTTGATTCCCAAGATCATGACCTGAGCCAAAGACAGAGGCCTAACTGACTGAGCCACCCAGGAGCCCCTCTGGATAGTGCTTTGCCCCCTCTCCTGCTAGCATATTCCCTGCCCCGTCAGTCGTCTGTCCAATACCTGTATCCCAGTCTTCATTGCTTCTTGGGAAGAGGAACGCCGCATTCACCTGATAGACAATGATTACCATTCTGCTTCTCTCATTTACTCTTTCCATGTCCCCTCAATACAACATGTATCACCTCCCGATCAGATTTCATCAGAGACTGGAAGGCCAAGTGTCCCTAGGGCTAAACTTCTTCTGGAAGTAGAATCCTGCCAAGGGGCAATATCACTAGTGCACAGAGAAAACTCTGGACTTGGAGCCAAGAGAGCTGGTGTCAAGTCCTACCTCTTACCATCCTTGAGACTCGACAAATCACCTCATCTTTCTGGACATAAGCACATGAATCCTCACATGATAATCAAGGATAATACTATTTTCCCCATCTTTCTCATAGCCTGGTTGAGAAATCAGAATGGAAAATAATTCATATGAAGTACCTTATAAAATCATAAGATGTTGCCATTATTTCTAGAAGCTCTGCTACTTCTGTAATTTTAGCAAAGAACAGATTCTGTTTTCCTTGTCTCTACTGAGATATTGACCATCCCACCCAACCTACCAATACATCTTGTCAGGCCATAGTGCCACCTCAATCAGTTGTTTTCTCCTTGGACAGCATACAAAGGGCAGATACTCCTATGCAGGGGAATTTTGTTTAACCCTGCTTGCCTAGGATTCCTGGAATAAAGAAATCAATGCCCTGTCCTCCACCATCTGCATTCTACAAAAGGATCAGTAATACTCAGAACAACTCTCACAGATGGAACTCAACAATACTCACATTTGCCTAAATGAGGCAGACTGGCCAGTCCCCAGCACGTCGTGCCCACAGGGTATTCCCAGGCTTGGGCACTGTCATGCTGAGGTTTCTACTGCCACAGGCAGACTCTGCACTCTCAGGGCCAAAAGGGGCAATACAGGGGAATGGTCTCCTGTTTGGGGTCATGCTTGGACCCCTTGGTGGGGGGGAAAGTAGGGCAGGTTTGGCTCAGGTAGGAGCATGCACTTCCTGAGAAGGATGCAATCATAGGGAGTCTTCAGGGACACAATTTACAAAGCTATCTCTGAACTGCCACTGCCTGAGCCTGATGACCTTGAAGCCAATGTAGGAAAGAATGCAAACCTAAACATGTGTACATGAGCAGGTACCAGAGTAGGAACAGAGCCAAGATCAATACCACCAGACATATCTCAGAGAATCTCGAGGACACAGTCCTCCATCTGCCCCATCTCTAGTCCCATCATGGGAACATCATGACAACTGTTTCCAACTACCACTCCGTGCTCCCCAATATCCTCTTCTGGAACATTCTAAAATACTGCTATCACTATGTCAAATGTTAAGTGACTTTCCACCATCCAAAAGAAAAAAATGCAAGCTACTGATCCCGGCACTCAAAAGCGCCACTCCTGGACTCTCCCAGAATTACCTCCTAGCCTCAGCTCCCACCTGATACACTCCATACACACCATTTACTTCCATCAAGCCATTATCTTCACCCTGCCCCAAATGGGCCCTGGACCCCATGTGTCTTACCACTGGGAAAGTCTTCATACACCTAATTTCTAGAGCCCAGCTCTTGTCCCACCTGCTTAAACCTAAGCCAGGTTGTCCCTCTTTAGACATACTTCTTTTGCACTTGGAATCAGGAATCTGCAGTGTAGAACTTGAGTGTTTTTAATCTTTTCTTATTTAAATATAGCACATATGCAGAAATGCACAGAGAGCATAAGCTCAATAAATTACCATAAAGTAAACACTCCCATGTGACCACCACCCAGATCAAGAGACAAAATTGCACTAGCATCCCAGCTGTTGCTCTCAAGCTGCCTCCCTCCATCCCAAAGGTAACCTTCATCCTGATTTCTAACACCATGTGTTAGTTTTGCTTGTTTTTGAAATTCATATAAATTGAATCATATAACATGTGTTGTTTTGTGTTTGACATCTTTTGCTCAACCTTATATTTGAAAAAATCAACCACATTATTTGTGACATAGCTTCAATGCTATCCACATGCACACTCACACATGCACATTGTACACACACACTCGCGCACACACACACACATTTAGTTATCTAGCTTGAATAAGACTCTGTTTTTTAAATTCAAAGTGTGATGGCTGAGGAAACAATATCACTTTTCTCATCAGAAAGTGATTTTTTTTAGAGCACGCATATAAATGAGTGGGGAGAGGGGCAGAAGGAGAGGGAGACAAGCAGACTCCCCACTGAGCAGGGAACCTGACTCTCTCCACTCTAATCTTGGGGCTCCATCCCAGGACCCTGAGACCATGACCCAAGCTGAAACCAAGGGTCAGATGCTTTAACCGACTTTCCTATCAAGAATAGGGACAGGGACAATCACAGAAAGACAATTGTCGTATGATCTCTCTGATACAAGGAAGTTGAGAGGCAAGGTGAGGGGTTTGGGGGGTAGGAAAGGAATAAATGAAACAAGATGGGATCTGGAGGGAGACAAACCATAAGAGACTCTTAATCTCACAAAACAAACTGAAGGTTGCCAGGGGGAAGGGTAGGGAATGTGTGGTTGGGTTATGGACATTGGGGAAGGTATGCGCTATGGTGAGTGCTGTGAAGTGTTGTAAGCCTGATGATTCACAGACCTGTACCCCTGGGGCTAATAATACATTATATGTTAATTAAAAAAAAAAAAAAAGAATAGGGACAGGGAATCATTACCGAAGCCTTCTGAGGTGCTGATGCCTCTAGCATTTGCACAGCCCCGCCCATGTGGGTTTGCTTCTGCTCCTTTCCACTCAGTAAACATTTATTGACACCGCTTATATCTCAGGCACTTTTAACAAGTGGTGATCACACATCAGAGAACAAGCCCAGTCCTTGCCCTCCAAGAGTTGATAGCCTAGAGCAGAAAGCCCACGGATGAACTTCAGGTATTCTGGGAAATCCCGTACATCAAATGCAAATTAGCATGTCTATTCAGCTTAGGAGGGAAGTGGGAAGAGTCAAATTCTCAAATGGTTAAAAACTAGTGATTTGGGACCATCCATTTCCTTCATTTCTAAGCTCTTGGCAGGTACCCAAGCACTTACAGCACCTCTTGGGTGTCTAACCTTTTCCTGTGTGCCTGACTCGCCTTCCTCGCCAGCTCCTGGCAGACTCCTGGCGGTAGAGGAGGGAAGTACAACTCTTGATTGCCATCGTCTCCTAGTTACCAGGAGGTAACCAGGGACTCAGCCCCATCCAGGGGCTGACTGACCCTGAAATTTTGGATAACTTTGGGCTCATCCAGCAGGCAGACCACTGTCTACTCCCTGACAGGCAGCATGACTGGGAGGAATTTTCATCTCTTTCTAAAGTACTGTCTGCTTCCCTAGACTTCTCCAGTCTAAGCATACACGGACTGGCAATGGAAGAACACCCTTCTTGGTTATGAAGGGTCAAAGAGATTTCAACAAGTGGTTCAGATGAGGAAGAGGACAATGCACTGGGTAGAACATTTCTCGCCTCACAGTCTTATTTCTCAGAGATATTAATAAAATGTCTTTCTGAAATGTTCATCATTCAAGTACATTTCTGTTAGTGTGACTCTCTCTCAAGCATGACCCACGCAGGCCCAGACACACCAAAAGTGGGGAACAGATCTCCCTGGCCTTCACTTGGATGACACCACCATTCTCTTCCTAGGTGCTTTACTGTTCTGATGATTTCTGTAAGATATAAAACACATTTAAAGTAAAAAAAAAAAAAAAAAAAAAAAAAAAAAAGCCTGTTCTAATAAGCTTGAACCACAATTTTTTTAAAAATATCTAAAGTAATGTCTAGAAGCCAAGATAAGTTATTTTAAAATTACCAACAATTTTTTGATTCAACTTGGGGACTAGGGACTAGACTGTGTTTGTTAGTGTGTTTGGGGAAAAAACTTCAATGGCTTTATGGCTGTAAAACCAAGATAATGGCCTCAATAAGTTAAGACGATGCTGAGCTACACTGCTCATGATGACAGTGAGTCGGCTTACACTGGGGAAAGAACTCCAACTCCGCTGAACAGAATGTGTCCTTGGGCCCAAATGGGGTTTTCACTTCCCACTGGCCCTCAGAGATCAGGACCCTGCATCTAGCGGTGAATGGAGAAGAGATATGGGAAGGACACTACATGGCTGAAGGCAAGTTTTGTAGCAATGGTGGCAGCAGAATGAAGGATGAGGAAAATGTAAAGGAAGTATTTTTTTTTTAAAAAACCTGTGTAGCTTTATGGTTAGTGGACTCTAAGAAAAATAATTTCTTCTTGTTCTTTGTATCTTATTCCATGGGATCCTCCCCCCATCCATTTTCTATAATGAATTTCCTCCTATTATCCCAAAGCTTTCTGTGAAGTTTGGGAAGTTGATACAGCTGGTCTCTCATGTACTTGGACAGATAACAGAGGGGGCCTTTGTTTGCACATGGAGTGGGAGGTCTGGGAAAAGAGTGACAGTTGGAGAAGGTGGTCACAAGATGGCCAGAAGACCAGCTGAACTACAGAACCAGCAGGGATAGGCAGAAAATGTAAGCACCCTCTGGGAATTACGGGAATTACATGGGATCCAGTAGGCTCCTGAACTTTCAGGTTGTTCATCAGGATCCAGGCTTGGTCTGTTGTGACTTTAAGCACCAAAGGGAGGGATGCCATTTGAAGACTTTGGAGAAACCAAAAAAAAAAAAACAAACAAACTTCTGAGTTTGTTACCTGAGTTGCCCCATTTGTTCATAGCTAAATCATAAATTGTAAGCAGTAAGACTTAAAGGAGTTCAGAGGGAAGAAGAGGTGTTCTTGCCCATGATGACTGGGAAGGCTTCAGAAAAGAATTTGAACTGGTTCTTGAAGAGGGGGTCATAACTGGAAAAAGGGAGGAGTGGGAAGAGGACTCCTGATAGAAGAAATGACAGGAGCCAAAGCATGGAGGTGTGAGATACGCTTTAAACAAGAAATGGTCCTGTCTGGCTGGAAACAAGTCTATATTCTTGAGTACCCATCCTCCACATTTCTTATCACTGTAGGTCCCATTCTTGAGGCCCGGAGATGAGAATATATTAAAGCAGTCTCAGTGGAGCAGTCAAAGGTGCTGAAGGCATCTTGAGTTAACTGGTGCTGGTTTTAAAAGAGAGACCAATCATCCCAAGAGGACTCGAATTAGCCTAAATGATTCACCTTTGGTTTTCTCATGCCTCACATCCCCTTCTCAAAAGGGATCTTATGCCCCAAACCCCGCAAAATGCTGCAAACTGTGCTCATGCCTCCCCTTCTGACCATACGTACCCCGCAGTTACTCTGTTCCATGCAAAAACGTCTCTGGGCAAGAGGTGTGTTGCTGTCTGTTTCACAAAAAAATTTTTTTCAGCCCCTACACTCTGTCAAGCACTGCTCTAAGCATAGGAGATATAGCAATGAACAGGTCAGTCCCTATCCTCATAGTTTTCCTCCTAGTAGGAAAAAGAGGCAAAAATAAATATGTAAATAAAATATCAAGAAGTGTTATGAATAAAAATAAATAAGCAGGGGAAGGGGACAGGGATTGACAAGGAGGGATCTATTTTACATTAGGTAGACAGGAAAAGCCCATCTAAAGAGGTGACACCAAGCAGATGCCACAAGGGGTGGGATCTAAACCCTGAGACAGATGAGAGTGTGGCTGAAGAGCAGTAAGGCAGACATGGCTAGAGCAAGCTCAGTGAGCAGGAGGATGAAGAGGTCAAGAGGCAAGCGGAGACCCCTAAGGAAGGGGCAGAGGAGGAATTATCCTGCAGCTCCTGGAGCATGGTCCCCACCCAGGTACCACAGCCATACAATGCCCATGGTCCTAACTCACTGGTCTAGCCCTTGGAAAGAGCTTACCTGCCATTTTTCCCCTTACTCCCTCAACCAGACTCATCAAACTTTTCCAAAGTTCCTATGCTTTGCAAATGGAGGGAAAAAGGAAAAACCTCCAGGGTTTTTTTTTCCAAGTGTTTATTTAAATTCCAGCTAGTTAACACACAGTGTAACACTGTGTGTTACATTACATTATCACACTGTAAACTTACAGTGTAATATCAGCTTCAAGTGTAGGATTTGGTGATTCATCACTTACATACAACACCAGTGCCCATCATAAGAAGTGCCCTCCTTAATCCCCATCACCCATACCATCCCCACCCCTCCAGTAACCCTCAGTTTGTTCTCTATAGTTAAGAATCTATTTCTTGGTTTGCCTCTCTTTTTTCCCCTCCTGTGTTTGTTTTGTTTCTTAAATTCCACCAATAAGTGAATTCATTTGATATTTGTCTTTCTCTGACTGACTTATTTTGCTCCCGTTTTTAAATTTTTTAAGTTTTTATTTATTCATTTTATTTATTCATTCGAATTTTTATTATTTATTTATTTACTTATTTATTTATTTGAGAGAGAGAGAGAGAGAATGAGCATAAGCAGGGTGGAGGGGCAGGGGGTGAGAGAAAAGTGGGCTCCCCGCTGAGCAGGAAACCTGACGTGAAACTTGATCCCAGGGTCCTGGGATCATGACCTAAGCTGAAGGCCGAAGCTTAACCCACTGAGCCACCCAGGGACCCACTCCAGTTTGTTTGTTGGTTGGTTTTTAAGTAATTTCTTCACCCAGTGTGGGGATCAGACTCCCAACCCTGAGATCCAGAGTCACATGCTCCACCGACTGAGCCACCGAGGCACCCCTAAACTTCCATTTTTTAAATTAGAGCAATCAACAGCCACAGGATTTGAAGTGGCTGGGGCCTTGTTATCACAGCGTTGTAATGAGTCTCTGGAGAAACCCCACAACTTCTCTCCAGAGAGTGGAAATCTTCTCTCAGTGGATCTGTAGTTGGGACTCCAAGTTTCAAAATCCCATAGAAACCGGGAAAAAATGCACCTACTCCAAGTCTGTACTAGACGCACACACAGTCACAGAGTCTCCCCAGAATGGCTTATACCAAGTCCTTGGGCTATTACTCCAGAATGTAGATGAGGGATAATCCTGCACGCTTCTGGGATTGGCTGTGGTTGAGCTACATGAATCTCATTACCCACAGTTACACCTTTAGCTCAAGAGGAGAGAACAAGAGGAGAGATACCAAGGCTGTTTCCATGAGATGATTCACTTGCTCCATCACCCACAGAACCCAACACCAAGGGTCAGAGTCCTCTCACCTAAGAATTTAATGTTTTGATAAGGCTATAAAGGCAAGAAGCTCCTGAGAACCCAGGCATCCCCTCCAGCTGGGTGACCAGGAAAATCTAAGAGCTGCTTCTCAGCCCTGAGGTAACTTGGGGTCCGTTTAAGGTAGTTGAGCTGTTGGAATGAGGAGCATGGGGCTTGTCAAAGAGGATACAACATGACCATGCTAAATTATAATGGTTAAAATTTACTAAGCCCTTACTACATGACATTCCAAGCACTTTACAGATGTCTTCTCTAATCCTATGACTAGGTGCTGTTATTATGATACAAAATCCACCCAGGGATCTGAGGCACAGAGACTAATAAGGCACTTGCTTCCAAAGTTCCACAGCTAGTTAATAGAAGAGTCAGGATTTAAATCCAGCTCAGAATCCAGAACCTGTACTCCTAGGTGGTAGGTATATGGAACTCTGGAAACTATCCAGTATCCTGAATATAATTCGTATGGCTCTGAACACAGTGGGAACCAACTATTGCTTTGCATGAATGACTTTTTACTGTCAGGGCATTTCGCCCAGCCAGTGTCATGAAGATTGTTTCCCTTGGAAAATCCCGTGCTTTTGTGAGTGTCAGTTTGGCATGAGTTCTTCATTCCAAAAAGAGCAAAGAGCTAGGCTCTGTGAACTCCAGGGCGCCTCCCTGCGTTGTGTTCGATGTTGTCATGGAACTGTTCTGGGTCAGATGCAAGGCAGACACTGATTCACAGAGGGAACCTGTGGACCCCAGCAGGTCTGCTGAGGCAGAACCTAATCTGCATCCTTGCCTGGTGCCTTCCCACTCTTTTCAGGGCAACTGGACACCATCCCGTTAAATCCATTCACTCTTATGAGTTGCAGCTGCACGCAGTCTGTTTGAAGAACCATTCCACTGCCTCCTCTCTCCAATCAAAGGAAAAGCCATCTCACCCCCATACATGGCCTCTACCTTGTTAGACAGAGAGCATCTCCGGAGCTCTTAAAGACCATCAAGGCAGAGCAGCTGCATGGTCTCCTACAGAAGGACGTCCCTTGTAATATCTAACCTAAATATTTCCTGACCCACTCCTGAGCATTTCTGCTCTCCATAAGGAAAAACAACAGAGGGTACCAACTGTCTGCTAGTAATTCAAACAGTCACTAGTCCCTTCCCACAGCTGACTCCCTCTTTCTTCTTTCATTTCTGTAGTATTCCTAGAAGTCTCTTGTAATTATATAAATAGATCTGATTTTTCCAACTTTTTATTGTGGAAACGTCCAAATATGTTTTTCTCTAAAAGCATAAATAATAGTACAATGAGCACCAACCCCCCACCACCTGATCCAAGTTTTTAATCTCTTAGTAAGCGTCAATGCTTCTATGGGTAGATGAAATGTTTAAGCATAGAAAGAAATTTCAAATATTCACAAGAAAACTAACTAATGATTATGCTCAATGGTGAAATATTAATAATTCTAACTTTGAAATCAGAAAAATGTAAGCTCTGTATTTATTCATTTGATCTTGGTTAGAAATTGTAACTGAAGACAAAAGTCTTAATTAATAACTTAATGAGATGACTTGAACGAAAGGGAGACCATTGACATAGATCCTTTAAGAAAACAAAACCCTGGGACGCCTGGGTGGCTCAGTTGGTTAAGCAGCTGCCTTCGGCTCAGGTCATGATTCCAGCGTCCTGGGATCGAGTCCCGCATCGGGCTCCTTGCTCAGCAGGAGCCTGCTTCTCCCTCTGCCTCTGCCTGCCATTCTGTCTGCCTGTGCTTGCTCTCTTTCCCTCTCTCTCTGACAAATAAATAAAATCTTAAAAAAAAAAAAACCCTACACCAATCACTTCACCTTATGAGATAGATAAGAAAATAGTTAGATACCGGTTACTCAAAATTTAGTTAAATCTATATCTTTTCTGTATCTTGTGCTTACAGAACTGAGCATTTGTCTAAATTGGCCAACTAAAGAGAACAAAGCACTTTCCTACATTATCAAAAGATTTTTTAAAATAGTTCCAAGGATAATTGTCTTATAACATTTAAATTAAATGTATTTGTTATTGGGAATCACATGTGTCTAAAATGTTTGTTTTCAGAAGACTCTGTGCTCACTTAAAGTTGTAAACTCTATTTTCATGAAAGGCTGATTTATTCACCACTGTCATTGTTATTGCCTCACTTATGGAAAATACAGTTAAACGAATGCCTAAGGAAAATCTCACAGCTTAAGATGCTTATATTAATAAACAAGAAATGATAAAAAATAAATAAATTAGAATGCACGGCAGTAAATTAGGAAGAAAAATAAGATAAACCTAAGGAAATTGGGAAGAAGGAATTAATAAAGAGAAAACAGAATGTAATGAATTTTTGTAACTAGAAAGAGCAGATTCAGGGGCATCTGGGTGGCACAGTCTTTTAGGCATCTGACTCTTGGTTTCAATTCAGGTCATGATCTCAGGGTCCTAAGATCAAACCCTGCCTCAGTGTCCCCACTCAATGAGGAGTCTGCTTACATTTCTCTTGCTTCCTCTCCCTCTGCCCCCCCTACTCTCTCTCTCTCTCTCGCTCTCTCTAAAATAAATAAATAAATATTTTTTAAAAGAGCAAATACAAAAGGGGATTTTTGAAAATCAACTGAATAGATTAACTAGCAAGTGTAGTGTTTTTTTTTTTTAAGGAGAACACAAACACACCAAATAGGAAAGAAAGAAATGACCAGATAGAGCAGGAATTACTTATATATATTGTTGTTGTTTTGCTTACATCTATCCAAAAATATATTTGAAAACTCATATGAAATAGATCAAAGCTGACCCTAAAAAAGATGGAAAACTTAAATATGCCAAGTAGCATAGAAATAGCATAGAAGAAAGTTGTCAAAGTGTGTACCCTCTGTACAGTCCTCCCCAAATCACCACACCCAGATAATTTCATGAAACTGAAAACAACATAATAATAATGAAAATTTTCTAATTCTTTTCATAAACCACCATTATACTAAGAAGAAATGTAGAACAAAAGAGCAAAAATAATATAAAAAGGAAAACTACCCATTTATGAATATCAATGCAAAAATCATAAAATATTAATGAGAATCCAGTAAAGCATTAAAAAAAAATAATATACCATGACCAAGTGGAGTTTTTCAAAGGATGTAAGGTGATTTGATATTAGAAAATCTGTTTCCAAAAGAAAAAGAAGAAAGAAAGAAAATTGGGGCACGTGGGTGGCTCATTTAGTTAAGCATCTGCCATCAACACAGTTCAGGATCCCAGGGTCCTGGGATTGAGTCTGGCATCGGGCTCCCTGCTCAGTGGGGATTATGCTTCTCCCTCTCCATCTGTCCTTCCCCCCTGCTCATGCTCTCTCTCTCAAGCCCTCTCTCTCAAATAAATAAATGAAATCTTTTTTAAAATATTAAAAAATTTTTAAAAAGAAAATCTACTAATATAATTTCTCATATGAATAGATTTTTAAAATGGTCATTCCCACAGAAGTTTAAATAAACTTTCTGACAACCAATTTCTTTTTTTTTTTTAAGATTTTATTTATTTATTTGAGAGAGAGACAGTGAGAGAGAGCATGAGCTAGGAGAAGGTCAGAGAGAGAAGCAGACTCCCGGTGGAGCTGGGAGCCCGATGCGGGACTCGATCCCAGGACTCCAGGATCATGACCTGAGCCGAAGGCAGTCGTCCAACCAACTGAGCCACCCAGGCGTCCCCTGACAACCAATTTCTATTCTTAATTTTTTTAAAAAGAGAGCTATTAATAAAATGGGAAAAGATGAATACCTTCTTTTTTTAAAAAAAGAATTTATTTATTTATTTGAGAGAGAGAGCGTGCACAATCAGGGGGAGGGGCAGAGGGAGAGAGAGAGAAGCAGACTCCCTGCTGAGCTGGGAGCCTGATCCCTGAGATCATTACCTCAGCCAGTCAGATGCTTAATCTACTGAACCACCCAAGCACCCCAAAGATGACTACCTTCTTAACATTACATATCTCTAATCTCCAAAGCTAGAATTATTCTCAATGGAGAAAGATTAGAAGCTTTCCCATTAAAGTTAGAAAAACACCAAAGTGCTATCACCTGCACTACAAGGTGCAAATATTCAAGAGAAATGATGAAGAAATTAGCAAAGAAGAGATGAAAATTATACAATTTTAATAGAAGCTTTCCAAAATTATCTGAAAAACTATAATAACCAATAAATAAATTGAGTATGATGGTTGAGGACAAAAATAATATAAAAAAATCAGTCATCTTATTAGTGAGAAGTGGGCTGGAGATCATGGAAGTCACTCAAATTGGTATAAGGAGAAGGTGGTTTTTGTGTGGTTTACAAAGTCAATGGAAGGGCTGGAAGAATGGGGTCTAAGCAGTACTTCTAGGAACCCAGAGTACCTCTGCTAGAATAGGACATAATGCCCTTTCTGCTGCAGGAAGCTGCTGAATCAGGAAAAGGCTGCCCCAGAATCACACTGCCTGCCATGAACTATGTTGGAACACACCCTGAGGACTTTCTCATGCCTTCCTGCTCTCTCCACATAACACGGTCTCAGATACTGTTTCCTGCACGTACAAAATCTAAATTTCTTTTTCTTTTTAAACACTTTTTTTAAAAAAGATTGTATTTGTTTCCTTGACAAAGAGAGAAAGAGAGTGCATGTGCAAAAGCAGTGAGAACAGCAGGCAGAGGGAGAAGTAGGCTCCGCTCTGAGCAGGGACCCCAATGCAGGACTCCATCCCAGGACTCCAGGATCATGGCCTGAGCCAAAAGCAGATGCTTAATCAACTGAGCCACCCAGGCATCCCACAAAATCTAAATTTCATGCAGAATGCTGATTAGTTATGATGCAGTCTTGCAAATGAAGTTTTTAGCCATAGAATGTCAGCTCTAATGAAAAGACACTGTAAAAGTAATCTCCTCAGACCCGAGACACTTTTAAATTCAGATGCTGTTATAAAATGCCTTGTTCTGTGCTGATAAGAAATTTAAATTCATAAGTTTTCAGATTAAACACAGTTGATTAAACAACCAGGGTAAAAGACTCAACTGAGAATATATTTAACTGTGTTCTCAAACAAAAGTGACAGATTTCTTTTTTCTTGCTATTCAATGTAAAAATAAATACATAAATTCATGTGATTTTTTTTCTCACTGTTAAATTATTTCATTATACATTTTAAATGAATACCTTAAAGTTTTATCAGGAATCATGAACTGGATTTAAATATAAGAAATCATGAAGCACAACTAAGTGAAGGAGATAATTACAGTCTATGAGTGATATTTCTGAATCATTTCCAATAAATATGATCTTCCAATGAACTCCCTTAAAATTTCTGCTTGGAGTTCACAATTGATTCTTCACAACCAATAAAGGCTTGAGTGGCTTTTAATTGATGAGCCAGGTATCAGAATTCATTGACTCCTTTCTGCAAAAATTGAAAACAATCTTGACAGGATAACCAAAGAGTTGATAAATATTTTTCTTATAGAAGTATTCCAGCTACTAAATAAAGAAAGTATGAAAGAATTGGATACAACCATTATGAAAGGTTCTCACCAAGAAATCAAACCTGAATCTGATAAAGCCTCTAAAGTCTTCAGGGAATACAGAAGGACAGAGAAACACATTGCACCCCAGCATGAGAATGCCCACCGTAAGCAGAGACCATGGGCATGCTAAAGGACATACGTCCGGGTTCATGCAACCAAAAAACTGTGAGGAAAAGGGAGAGAGAGATGGACAGAGTGAAGATCTAGATTTTCAAAGTCTTAGGGGTACACCAAAAAATTACAAAGCATGGTTCATGTTTGGATTTTCATCCAAACTCTTCACAAATTTTTCAAAATAATCAGGAAAATAAGGATATGAAACGAAAGGTTATTTAATGTATTAAGCCTTAATATGTATTGTCATGTATTAAGCCTTAATATGTATTGTTATATATTAATTTACAAGATTATTAATATAAACATTAGGAAATTGCTAAATTTCAGGTGTCATAAATGCTGTTAGAGTTGTGATTTTTGAAAAAATAGTTCTTAGCTTTTAGAGATACACATTGAATATATAGAGATGGAATTATATGATGTCCAGTATATGCATCAAAATAATCCAGTGACGGAGAAAATCTAGATGAAACAAGTTTAGTAAAAAATTTGTCATTTTGGGTACATTGACCTTCACCATACTATTTTTTAAGTTTTTATTTAAATTCCAGTTAGTTAATATACAGTGTAATATTAGTTTCAGGTGTATAATATAGTGGTTCAAAACTTCCATACAACACCTAATAATCATCACAAGTGCACTTCTTTTTTTTTTAAGATTTTATTTATTTATTTCAGAGAGAATGAGTGAGAGAGAGCATGAGAGAGGAGATGGTCAGAGGGAGAAGCAGACTCCCCAAGGAGCTGGGAGCCCGATGCGGGACTCGATCCTGGAAGTCCGGGATCATGACCTAAGCTGAAGGCAGTCACTCAACCAACTGAGCCACCCAGGCGCCCCCACAAGTGCACTTCTTAATCCCCATCACCTATTTCACCCATCCGCCACCCACCTCCCCTCTGGTAACCATCAGTTTGTTCTCTATAGTTAAGAGTCTGTTTCTTGGTTTACCCCCTCTCTCTCTTTCTTTCTCCTTTTGCTCATTTATTTTGTTTCTTAAATTCCACATGTGAGTGAAATCATATGGTATTTATCTTTCTCTGACTGACTTATTTCACTTAGCATAATGCTCTCTAGCTCTATCCATGTCATTGCAAATGGCAAGACTTCATTCTTTTTTTTTTAAGATTTTATTTATTTATTTGACAGAGAGAGAGAGAAAAAGAGAGGAAACACAAGCAGGGGGGTGTGAGAGGGAGAAGCAAGCTTTCTGCTGAGCAGGGAGCACGATGCTGGGCTTGATCCCAGGACCCTAGGATCATGACCTGAGCTGAAGGCAGATGCTTAATGACTGAGCCACCCAGGTGCCCCAAGACTTCTTTTTTTCTTAATGGCTCAGTAATATTCCATTGTACATACATATACACCATAATTTGGTTACTATTGATAATGCTGCTGTAAACATTGAGGTGCATGTATCCCTTTGAATTAGTATTTTTGTATTAAATGCCCAGTAGTGCAATTGCTGGGTCATAGGGTAGCTCTATTTTTAACTTTTTGAGGAACCTCCATACAGTTTTCCAGAGTGGCTGCACCAGTTTGCATTCCCACCAACAGTGAAAAAGGGTTCCCCTTTCTTCTCATCCTCTCCAACACCTGTTGTTCTTGTCCTGTTGATTTTACCATTTTGACAAGTGTGAGGTGATATCTCATGGTAGCTTTGATTTGTATTTCCCTAATGATCAGTGATGTTGAGCATCTTTTCATCATACTATTTTCTCTACATTTGTGTATGACAAAACGCTTCTATTATAAAAGGTTTTACAAGGAAAAGAAGTTTAAGTTAAATATAAAAGCACTACTAATAGTTTCTAAACCCAAACACAACATAAAATTTTGTTTGTACTCCAAGAATATATATGTTTAAAAGTTTCAGAACTTACACTATCTGATTTTAAGACCTACTATAAAGCAACAGTAGCCAACACAGTTTGTCATTGGCAGAAAGATAGACATAATTCAAAGGAACAGAATAGAGCCTAGAAATTCACTCACATTTATATGGCCCATTGATTTTCCACAAAGATGCAAAGGTAATTCAATGTGGAAAGAATAGTTCTTTTAACAGTGTTGAAACAATTGGTTATAAGTATTTTTTAAATGATCCTCAATCATTACTTTATACCAAACAAAAGTATTAACTTAAAATAGATTTGGGCACCTGGGTGGCTCCGTAGATTAAGCCTTTGCCTTCGGCTCAGGTCATGATCTCAGGGTACTGGGATTGAACCCCACATTGGGCTCTTTGCTCAGCAGGGAGCCTGCTTCCCCCTTTCTCCCTGCCTGCCTCTCTGCCTACTTGTGATCTCTGTCTGTCAAATAAATAAATAAAATCTTTAAAAAAAAAAGAAAGAAAAAATTATAAGTTGACTTTTTCAGACTACATAATGAGCTCTTAAAGTTCAGCAATAAAAAGACAACTCAATAGGGGTGCGTGGGTGGCTCAGTGGATTAAGTGTCTGCCTTTGACTCAGGTTATGATCTCAGGGTCCTGGGATCAAGGCCCGCATTGGGCTCTCTGCTCAGCAGGGAGCCTGGTTCTCTCTCTGCTTGCCTCTCTGCTTGCGGTTTCTCCTCTGTCAAATAAATAAAAATAAATAAATAAATAAAAGACAACTCAATTTGCAAAATAGGCAAAGAATAAGGACAGATATTACACTTATAAAAAGTTACAGATGGCAAATAGGTCATCAAGGAAATACATATTAAAACCACAGTGAGGGGCACCTGGGTGGTTCAGTCAGTTAAGAGTCTGCCTTCAGCTCAGGTCATGATCCCAGAGTCCCAAGATCCAGCCCCGCACTGGGCTTCCCGCTCAGCGAGGAGTCTGCTTCTCCCTCTGACCGTCCCCCCTCTCATGCTCTTGCTCTTTCATACTCTCTCTCTACTAAATAAATAAAACCTTTTGTTCTATTTTTATTTTTTAAATAAAATCTTCTTTAAAAAATAAAAAATCAATAAAACCACAATGAGATATCAGCACAACTTCTAGAACAGCTAAAATGAAAAAGACATAATAGCAAGAATTGATGAAGATATGAAAAACAAAATATCATACATTACTGGTGTACAACCAGTATAACCACTTGGCAACACAAACCTGTCAGTTTCTTATAAAGTTAAACATACACTTACCATATCACCCAGCAATACCCTAGGTATTGGCCCAGAGAAACAAACAAACAAACAAAGTCTACTAACAGACTTGTACATGAATGTTCATAGCCATTTTATTCATAGTAGCCAAAACAACCTAAATTTCCATCCACAGGTAAATAGGTGCACAAATTGTGGTATATAAATGCAATGGAATATTATTCAGCAATAAAACAGAATGAACTGTAGATACACACAACACAGATGCAATCTCAAAAGCATTACAGTAAGCAAAATTAGTAGACAGAAGAGAGTACACGTTCTATGATTCTATTTATATGATATTATAGAATAGGCAAAAGTAATCCACTGGGAAGAGAGGCAGATCACTGGTTGCCTGGGCCCAGGGATGGCATTTGTGGGGTGGGGGTGGGGAGAGGGAAAAGGAGAAGCCATGGGGTTGATGAAAAGGGGCCTGAGACAACTTTCCAGAATGATGGAAATATCCTATGTATTGATTATTATGATGGTTTCACAGGTGTATACATTTGTCAAAACTTATCAAACTGTATGCTTAAAATAGTTGGACTTTATTGAATGTAAATCATACCTCAGTAAAGTTTACTAAATAAAAAAGAATATGTATATTTCTACAAGCGTTGAATATCTCTAGAGTACACACCAAAAAATGCTAACTACAGAAGCCTCTGGAGAGTAGAACTGGGTGTCGGGGGGAAAACATGGTAAGAAGATTTATTTTTCATGTTAATCACTTTGGTAGGGAAAAGATGGGAATAGGCAATTCGAAGAAAAAGAAAAACAAAGTACCAATTAATTTATGAAAATAGCAGAAACAGGGGCTCCTGGGTGGCTTAGTTGGTTAAGCATCCAAGTCTTGGTTTTGGCTGAGGTCATGATCTCAGGGTCGGCTGAGATCTCATGTGTCAGCTCCATGCTCAGCATGGAGTCTGCTTGTCCCTCTCCTTCCCCTCCTCCTACTCACATACACTCTCTCTCTCTCTCTCTCTCAAATAAATAAATAAATAAATAAATAAATAAATAAAAAGAAAGTTAGAGTCTGGGAATGAAGGTAGTAGTAAAACAAAACTCTAGCATTATCAACAAGACAAGGGTTTTAGCAGCCAGAAGAGATTCATGTCATTTCAAGTAATAACCATTTAATTAAAAAATATATACATTTATGATGTTAAAAAAGAAATGTATATGGATATACATATATATGTAAAGTGTTAATTGAAAATATTAGTTGCCAAATATGTGGATAGCATGTTCCCATTTATGTTTAAAGAAACTATATTTTGGGGTTAAAAACACGAAAATCACCTATGTTAAGAGAAATGTGTCCAGAGAGAAAAATATAAAGTAAGTGTGGTTACAGTGCTAACATACAGGAATCTGGGTGAAAGATACATGAGAATCCTTTGTCTTATCCTTACAACTTGTCTGTAAACTGGAAGGTTATATCAAAATAAAAGGCTATAAGAAAATAAAACTATGTCTCATTTCCAGCAGTCTCAACTAAAAACAAATTAACCAATACAGAAGGAAACATTTTTTAAGATTTATTTATTTATTTAAGTAATCTCTACACCCAATGTGGGGCTCAAACTCATGACCCCATGATCAAGAAGAGACAGATCCTCCACCCACAGAGCCAGCCAGGCACCAGATAATAGAGCTACAAAGCCAAGGTTAAAACAAAGGAAATTTACATATTCCAGACAGAATTAAAAGACTTCTCCTTTTCCCATTTGATTGCAATACACCTTTTCTATATATATTAAGTTCTCACACATAATGGAATCTATTTTGGATCCTCCATCCAATTCTACCAATCTACTTGCTATTTTTATGTCAGTCATCCCAATTTGCTATATAGCTTCAAAGTACATTGTAGTATATAAGAAGGCAACCACGTTGTTGCTAATGTTTCCACAAAAGAAATATTCCTTGCCTACTCTGAGACACTTATTCTTTTATGCAAACTCTGTTTATTTTATTCACACATACACACACACACACACACACTAGTAATCTAATTATAATTTAATTTTGAAAGAATTAACTTCTTTAATATTAAGACTCCCTAAGAGCACAGTATGTCTTCCCATTCATTCAGATTTTGCATAAAATAATTTTCTTCACAAAGATGTCTCTTGTTTGAAACAGCATTTAATAGTCCTTATTGTGAATACATTATTTTCCCATTTGCTTATTCCTTATTAACTCCAGTGATATTTTACTAAATCTCTTGGGTTTTATACAATCATATTACCAGCTTGAAGAAACATGTTTATCATTTCTTTTCCAATGTCTCAGCTGGCTATTTCATTTCGTGAGACTATATTTGCTAGAAAGCTTACAAGATAATATCAAATAATGTCCATAGCAAGCATCCTTATCTGGTTCCTAATTTTAATTGAAATCATATATAATTAGCTTTACTGGTGTGTTTTGGTAATTGGTTTTTGTTATATTTAAAAAGCCTGCTCTATCCTTATTTTTAGAGTTTTTAAATTAAGAATGGCTACTAAATTTTATCAAATGACTTCAGCATCTACTGATATGATCATGTTATTTTTCATTTAATTTGTTATTGTCATAGATTGTGTTGCTACATTTCCTGATATTGAACACAATTGTATTCCTGGAATACACTTTTCCAGGTCATGATTTATTATCCTTTTGATAAATACTGGATTTTATTTACTAGTATTTAATTTAGGAATTTTCCTCCTATATTCTAAAGCAGGCTTGCTCTATATCCCTTTCTTCTATTTCTAAGTCTTATGTCAAAGTTATGTTGGCTTCATAAAAGGAATCATGGAGATCTCTAACTCTTTTTATGCCCTAGAATAGTTTAAATAACATTGAAGTTGTCTGGTCTTGAAATATCAGACAAAATATAGCTGTGAGTCTTGCTGGCTCTGCTCCCTTTTTATTATTAAATCTTTAGTCACCTTTCCAGTCTCTAATATTTAACTGGTCTCGTCAGGCTGCCACACCTTGGTAGCCATCCCTCATCATTAATATTGTGCAAAAAATTTTTTTGAAATTCATGACTTTATGTTTTTGCCACAGCATTCCATGTAAGCTCTTGTAATTCTTTTAAATTGTCTTAAATTTGGGGCGCCTAGGTAGCTCAGTCATTAAGCTTTTGGCTCAGGTCATGATCCTAGGATCCTGGGATAAAGCCTTTCATCAGGGTCTCTGCTGGGCAGGAAGCCTGCTTCTCTCTCTCCCACTCCCCCTGCTCCTGTTCCTTCTGTTGCTGTCATCTGTCTATCAAATAAATAAATAAAATCCTTTTTTAAATTTTTTTAATTGTCTTAAATTTATAGTTTTGTCTTATTTCTGATTCTTAGTCCCATATAAAGAGTTCTTATGAATTAAAACAAATACTTTTCAACCAGGTGAATACCACAGTAAAAATGAGCAATGATCAAGCATGAGTAGTTTACAAAAGAAAAAATACAAATGGTCAATAAACAAATTAAAAATTAGCTATATGTGTCACTCACTGTTGCCCAAACACACCTGTTTGTAGGAGAGACCACCTGCCCACAGTCCCCTAAATCCTAGACAGATGTGTAAACAAAGGGCCTTGGGAATAGTTGGAGCTGTGGATTCCTCCCTTCACCCCCTAAAGGAACATCCCTAATAGCCAGGGCCATTGCTCTTAGACTAAAGCTGGAGACCTATTCTCTAAAGAATAGATGACCTATGGATCATCTATGGATGAACTAGAAAGGGCTCCAAGGGAGAATATTGAGACCTGACAGAGATGTAGCTTCCTGTTTAGGTAACAGCTGAGTTCCATAATACAGAATAAAACATTAAGACAACAAAAAGGCAGCCCAGTCAGCGGATGAGATGTGCAGAAGTGTATCACCACCAGAATAAAGACTTCTTCGCTCTGGCAAACATCATGTGTGGATCACTGGCCTGCCAAATTCACACCCTGTTACCCTAGTGAAAAATCTACCTCTTGACAATTACAGCCAACTAACACAGAGCCAAAGTTTTGGCCCTCTCATTCAGGGGATGGCCCTTTCAAGGAACTAGACCTACCCAACTAGGGAGAAAAATACACACCAGTTACCTTTATTTAACAAAGACTTTTTTCGTAAATGTAATTGGATACTTGAGTAACAGCAAATATTCAAATAAAAATCTATAGTGTGAAGAAAGAGGTACAAAGATGAATAAATAAGCAACTAGCATTAGAGGAATCTGAGATGATTAGGGAACTAAATTTTTTTTTTGAACTAAATTTTTAAAAAATTTATACAATACTCAAAGTAATTAAGTATCTATAGTATGCATAAAAGCACACATCTGTGAGGAAAAAGAAGCAGAGAACAGAAACATCCTTGGACATTAAAAATATAAATGTCAAAAAATTGCACTGGACTGTCTGAATAATAAAATGACCATGAAGACTAAATCAGAAATCAGAACTGTGTTTAATTTCCTATAATAGAAACAAGAAATTAAATAATTTAAAAATATAAAAATAAATTTGAGACACATGGAAGATGGATCCAGAAGTCAAATATCTGTCTAAAAGTTCTAGGCACCCCTGGGTGACAGTCACTTAAGCCTCCAACTCTTGGTTTCAGCTCAGGTCATGATCTCAGGGTTGTGAGATCCAGCCCTACATTGGGCTCTGTGCAGAGTCTGCTTGGGAGTCTCTCTTCCTCTCTCTGCCCCTCACCCTCCTTTCTTTCTCTCTAAAATAAATAAACCTTTTTTTAAAAAATAGTTCCAAACTGAGACAATGGCAAAAAAGAAATATTCAGAGAAAGAGCTGAAGATTGTCCCAAATTTCATGAGTCTTCATTTTGAAATTATTTAAGTTGAGTCAAACAAAATTAATTTTAAAAAGACTGACTCTTAGACTTAATGTAATGAAATTTTGGAATTCCAAGAGTAGAGAAAATCCCAAAAACTCCCAGAGAAGAGGGAAAAACAGGTCACGTGAGAAATAAGGATATGAATGGCATCAAACTTCTCATCAACAATATTTAATGCTCAAAGACAATAGAACAGTATTTTCAAGCTTTTATGGGTGGGAAGAGGTTTGTGTATCTTTACTTATTTAATTTTTTTTAATTTAAGAATTTTTTTTCTTAAAGTTTTTTTTTTTTTTTTTTTTTTTTTTTTTAAGCAATCTCTACACCCAACATGGGGCTCAAACTTACAACCCAGAGATCTAGAGTTGCAGGCTCTACCAACTGAGCCAGCCAGGTGCCCCAATTAATTAAATAAATATAATAATACTTTTTCTTGGCAAAAGAATGAAACTACATTAAAAATGTTCAGAACATCCCTCCTGCCCCACCATTCACCCCATTTTCCACTCACCTACTTCCAAAGATAATAACCATTTCTTTTCTTTAATTGTTTCTATCACTCTTTTTTTTATAAATTTTGTTTTATTTAAGTTCAGTTAATTAACAGATAGTGTATTATTAGTTTCAGTGATAGGGTTCAGTGATTCATCAGTTGCACATAACACCCAGTGCTATTTATATCACATACCCTCCTTAATGCCTATCACCCAGTTATCTCATCCTCCCACCCATTTTCCCTCCATCAACCCTCAGTTTGTTTCCTAGGATTAAGAGTCTCTTATGGTTTGTCTCCCTGTTTGATTTCATCTTATTTTATTTTCCCCCTTCCCCTATTCCCCTATTCGCCCTTCTGTTTTGTTTCTTAAATTCCACATATGAGTGAAATCATATGATAATTGTCTTTCTCTGATTAACTTATTTCCACTTAACATAATACCCTCTGGTTCCATCCACATCATTGCAAATGGTAAGATTTCATATTTTTTTGATGGCTGAGTAGTATTCCATTGTATATATATACCATATCTTCATCCATTCATCTGTCAATGGACATCTGGGCTCTTTCTATAGTTTGGCTATTGTGGAGCTCATTGTTATAAACATTGGGGTACATGTGCCCCTTCAGATCACTATGTTTGTATCTTTTGGGTAAATACCTAGTAATGCTATTGCTGGGTGGTAGGGTAGCTTTGTTTTTAACTTCTTGAGGAATCTCCACACTGTTTTCCAGAGTGTCTGTACCAGCTTGCATTCCCACCAACAGTGTAAGAGGGTTCCCCTTTCTCCACATCCTCGTCAACATTTGTTGTTTCCTGACTGGTATATTTTAGCCATTCTGACTGGTGTGAGGTGGTATCTCGTTGTGGTTTTGATTAGTATTTCCCTCATGTGGAGGGACATCATCTCTATTAGTTTCTTGTTTACCCTCAAAGTTAAGGAAATGGTTTCGAACTTAGATTTCTTTTTTTTAAGATTTTATTTATTTATTTGAGAGAGCAATTGAGAGAGAGAGAGCACAAATGGGGGAGAGGGGCAGAGGGAGAAGGATATGCAGTTTCCCACTGAGTGGAAACCCTGATGCAGGGCCCAATCCCAGAACTCCCAGGATCATGACCTGAGCCAAAGATAGATGTTTAACTGACAGAGCCACACAGGCACCCCTGAACCTGACCTTAAGGGTTTTTTGCTTTTCGTTTTTGTTGTTATTGTTCAGAGAGAGAAAGCACAAGCAAGGGAATGGCAGGCAGAGGGAGAAGCGAGCTCCCCACTGAGGAAGGAGCCCTTATGAGGGACTCAATATCAGGACCCTAGGATCATGAGATGAGCGGAAGCATATGTTTAAGCGAATGAGCCACCCACACGTTCCTGAACTTAGATTTCTAAACAACCCAAATCAAGTCAAACAAGAGATCGAGTTTGGGAAAAATAAATGCATATGATACACACAAGCACTCAGAGTAGAGAGTACCAATGGAGTTTTTGTGAAATATAATGCTGGAGAAGGATTTCAGCAAAATGAAAAGGGAACCCAGAAAGAGGACACACAGGACACCAAATACATAGCAGCAGCTGAATGTGACCAATAAGAAGTGAAAGAAACCAAAATATGTTGAGGCAGATTTGTTAAACCCAGAGGCAGATTCGCTATGAAACTAATGAAAATAAGCCTCAGGGCTCCTCACACACTTCAGACCTTTCCAAGTCCAAGGGATGAGCCCTAACAGTTTCTATTTGTAATTCTACATTTTTTTCTCTTGAAGATGACCCCCCAAATTGTAAAAGATTCAACATCTACAAAACTTGGATCCATCCTTGATTAGACAGGTTAGTATTTGGAAGATTTTTCTCTAAGCAAAAACCATTTAATGACATGAATTATATTTCCTTCCTTGGGTGGAATCAAACTATATTAATATTTATCCGATAAATTGAAAAATAATGTTTACTGATTTTCCACTTCTAAAATTAATCTATGGACAAGATATAAAGATGTAATTGGAGTTATAGAACAGAATAGGAATGTTATAAATCTTGGCAATCAATATAAAATTACAATACAGCTAAAAATATTAGGACAATAAGAATAGAGATTCGATTAAATTTTATTTATTTTATAATTACATGAAAAAAATGTAACTATCACCATCTGGAGCTGAAGGAATCAGGGAAAATGAGAGGTGCTATAGAAGCAATGAATTCCTCATCTTTCAGATTATAGGCATGGACAATGTCAAAAGATGATAAACCAAGAAAAAAAAGCAGAAATATTACTAAAGACAGAAATATTAAATATATAATTAACGAAAGAATATTAATTAAAAATAAAATAATAATCATGAGAATAATCTCAATCAGAAAGTATTTTTAGATGCTTGTGGTGAACAGAACTAAGGGAAGAGGAAAGAAAATTTTTTACTTTTCATTTCATAACCTCCTATAATGTTCAGATTTTATTTGTGCACTACCTCTATAATATTTTTAAATTTTTAAATTTTTATTAACATTAATATATTCTTTTTTATTATTAATAAAAATAAATATATTTATTTTTATTAGCATTAACATTTTATTAACATATAATATATAATATTATACATAATATATAATTATGTATATATGTATGATATAATAATTATGTATATGTATTATATATTATATGTATATGTATTATATATTATATGTATATGTATAATATATGTATTATATATTATATATTAATAAAAATATATGTTAATATATATTATTATATTATATATATAATAATGTATTATTAGCCCCAGGGGTACAGGTCTCTGAACTGCCATGTTTACACACTTCACAGCACTCACCATAGCACCCAATGTCCATAACCCAATACCTCTATAATTTTTTAAACAATTTTTTAAAATATGTGTGCAAAAGATGTTCTAATGTTCTTTATAATTATTGGAGCTGGAAACAATCTAAATACCTACAGAGAGATGAATAGGAGACAAACTGAAATAATTTAAATCAATTTTATGTATTTACTGACATGGAAAGATCCCCACATTATATCAAGGTTTTTTTTTTTTAACATTTATTTTTACTTTTTTTTAATAAACATATAATATATTTTTATCCACAGGGGTACAGGTCTATGAATTGCCAGGTTTACACACTTCACAGCACTCACCATAGCACATACCCTCCCCAATGTCCATAACCCCACCCCCCTTCTCCCAACCCCCTTTCCCCCAGCAACCCTCAGTTTGTTTTGAGAGATTAAGAGTCACTTATGGTTTGTCTCTCTCCCAATCCCATCTTGTTTCATTTACTCTTCTCCTACCCCCTTAACCCCTCATGTTGCATCTCCACTTCCTCATATCAGGGAGAGCATATGATAGTTGTCTTTCCCTGATTGACTTATTTCGCTAAGCATGATACCCTCTACTTCCATCCACGTCGTCGCAAATGGCAGGATGTCATTTCTTTTGATAGCTGCATAGTATTCCATTGTATATATATACCACTTCTTCTTTATCCGTTCATCTGTTGATGGACATCTAGGTTCTTTCCATACTTTGGCTATTGTGAACATTGCTGCTATAAACATTCGGGTGCACGTGCCCCTTCGGATCACTACGTTTATATCTTTAGGGTAAATACCCAGTAGTGCAATTGCTGGGTCATAGGGTAGTTCTATTTTCAACATTTTGAGGAACCTCCATGCTGTTTTCCAGAGTGGTTGCACCAGCTTGCATTCCCACCAACAGTGTAGGAGGGTTCCCCTTTCTCCACATCCTCGCCAGCATCTGTCATTTCCTGACTGGTTAATTTTAGCCATTCTGACTGGTGTGAGGTGATATCTCATTGTGGCTTTGATTTGTATTTCCCTGATGCCGAGTGATGTGGAGCACTTTTTCATGTGTCTGTTGGCCATCTGGATGTCTTCTTTGCAGAAATGTCTGTTCAGGTCTTCTGCCCATTTCTTTTTTTTTTTTTAATTTTTTTATTTTTTTCAGCATAACAGTATTCATTATTTTTGCACCACACCCAGTGCTCCATGCAATCCGTGCCCTCTACAATACCCACCACCTGGTGCCCCCAACCTCCCACCCCCCACCCCTTCAAAATTCTCAGATCGTTTTTCAGAGTCCATAGTCTCTCATGGTTCATCTCCCCTTCCAATTTCCCTCAACTCCCTTCTCCTCTCCATCTCCCCTTGTCCTCCATGCTATTTGTTATGCTCCACAAATAAGTGAAACCATATGATAATAGACTCTCTCTGCTTGACTTATTTCACTCAGCATAATCTCTTCCAGTCCCGTCCATGTTGCTACAAAACTTGGGGATTCATCCTTTCTTTCTTTTTTTTTTTTTTTTTACAGCTTTATAAACATATATTTTTATCCCCAGGGGTACAGGTCTGCGAATCGCCAGGTTTACACACTTCACAACACTCACCATAGCACATACCCTCCCCGATATCCATAACCCCACCCCCTCTCCCAACCCCCTCCCCCCATCAACCCTCAGTTTGTTTTGTGAGATTAAGAGTCATTTATGGTTTGTCTCTCTCCCAATCCCATCTTGTTTCATTTACTCTTCTCCTACCCCCTTAACCCACCATGTTGCATCTCCTCTCCCTCATATCAGGGAGATCATATGATAGTTGTCTTTCTCCGATTGACTTATTTCGCTAAGCATGATACCCTCTAGTTCCATCCACGTCGTCGCAAATGGCAAGATTTCATTTCTTTTGATGGCTGCATAGTATTCCATTGTGTATATATACCACATCTTCTTTATCCATTCGTCTGTAGATGGACATCTAGGTTCTTTCCATAGTTTGGCTATTGTAGACATTGCTGCTATAAACATTCGGGTGCATGTGCCCCCTCGGATCACTATGTTTGTATCTTTAGGGTAAATACCCAGCAGTGCAATTGCAGGGTCATAGGGTAGTTATATTTTCAACATTTTGAGGAACCTCCATGCTGTTTTCCAGAGTGGTTGCACCAGCTTGCATTCCCACCAACAGTGTAGGAGGGTTCCCCTTTCTCCACATCCTCACCAGCATCTGTCATTTCCTGACTTGTTAATTTTAGCCATTCTGACTGGTGTGAGGTGATATCTCATGGTGGTTTTGATTTGTATTTCCCTGATGCCGAGTGATATGGAGCACTTTTTCATGTGTCTGTTGGCCATCTGGATGTCTTCTTTGCAGAAATGTCTGTTCATGTTCTCGGCCCATTTCTTGATTGGATTATTTGTTCTTTGGGTGTTGAGTTTGCTAAGTTCTTTATAGATTTTGGACACTAGCCCTTTATCTGATATGTCATTTGCAAATATCTTCTCCCATTCTGTCAGTTGTCTTTTGGTTTTTTTAACTGTTTCCTTTGCTGTGCAAAAGCTTTTGATCTTGATAAAATCCCAAAAGTTCATTTTTGCCCTTGCTTCCCTTGCCTTTGGTGATGTTCCTAGGAAGATGTTGCTGCGGCTGACGTCGAAGAGGTTGCTGCCTGTGTTCTCCTCGAGGATTTTGATGGATTCCTTTCTCACATTGAGATCCTTCATCCATTTTGAGTCTATTTTCATGTGTGGTGTAAGGAAATGATCCAATTTCATTTTTCTGCATGTGGCTGTCCAATTTTCCCAACACCATTTATTGAAGAGGCTGTCTTTGTTCCATTGGACATTCTTTCCTGCTTTGTCGAAGATGAGTTGACCATAGAGTTGAGGGTCCATTTTGGGCTCTCTATTCTGTTCCATTGATCTATGTGTCTGTTTTTGTGCCAGTACCATGCTGTCTTGATGATGACAGCTTTGTAATAAAGCTTGAAGTCCGGAATTGTGATGCCACCAACTTTGGCTTTCTTTTTCAATATTCCTTTGGATATTTGAGGTCTTTTCTGGTTCCATATAAATTTTAGGATTATTTGTTCCATTTCTTTGAAAAAAATGGATGGTACTTTGATAGGAATTGCATTAAATGTGTAGATTGCTTTAGGTAGCATAGGCATTTTCACAATATTTATTCTTCCAATCCAGGAGCATGGAACATTTTTCCATTTCTTTGTGTCTTCCTCAATTTCTTTCATGAGTACTTTATAGTTTTCTGAGTATAGATTCTTAGTCTCTTTGGTTAGGTTTATTCCTAGGTATCTTATAGTTTTGGGTGCAATTGTAAATGGGATGGACTCCTTAATTTCTCTTTCTTCTGTCTTGTTGTTGGTGTAGAGAAATGCAACTGATTTCTGTGCATTGATTTTATATCCTGACACTTTACTGAATTCCTATACAAGTTCTAGCAGTTTTGGAGTGGAGTCTTTTGGGTTTTCCACATAGAGTATCATATCATCTGCGAAGAGTGATAGTTTGACTTCTTCTTTGCCGATTTGGATGCCTTTAATTTCCTTTTGTTGTCTGATTGCTGAGGCTAGGACTTCTAGTACTATGTTGAATAGCAGTGGTGATAACGGACATCCCTGCCGTGTTCCTGACCTTAGCGGAAAAGCTTTCAGTTTTTCTCCATTGAGAATGATATTTGCGGTGGGTTTTTCATAGATGGCTTTGATAATATTGAGGTATGTGCCGTCTATCCCTACACTTTGAAGAGTTTTGATCAGGAAGGGATGCTGTACTTTGTCAAATGCTTTTTCAGCATCTATGGAGAGTATCATATGGTTCTTGTTCTTTCTTTTATTAATGTGTTGTATCACATTGATTGATTTGCGGATGTTGAACCAGCCTTGCAGCCCTGGAATAAATCCCACTTGGTCGTGGTGAATAATCCTTTTAACGTACTGTTGAATCCTATTGGCTAGTATTTTGGCGAGAATTTTTGCATCTGTGTTCAGAAAGGATATTGGTCTGTAGTTCTCTTTTTTGTTGGGATCCTTTTCTGGTTTTGGGATCAAGGTGATGCTGGCCTCATAAAATGAGTTTGGAAGTTTTCCTTCTATTGCTATTTTTTGGAACAGTTTCAGGAGAATAGGAATTAGTTCTTCTTTAAATGTTTGGTAGAATTCCCCCAGGAAGCCGTCTGGCCCTGGGCTTTTGTTTGTTTGGAGATTTTTGATGACTGTTTCAATCTCCTTACTGGTTATGGGTCTGTTCAGGCTTTCTATTTCTTCCTGGTTCAGTTGTGGTAGTTTATATGTCTCTAGGAATGCATCCATTTCTTCCAGATTGTCAAATTTGTTGGCGTAGAGTTGCTCATAGTATGTTCTTATAATTGTCTGTATTTCTTTGGTGTTCGTTGTGATCTCTCCTCTTTCATTCATGATTTTATTTATTTGGGTCCTCTCTCTTTTCTTTTTGATAAGTCTGGCCAGGGGTTTATCAATCTTATTAATTCTTTCAAAGAACCAGCTCCTAGTTTCTTTGATTTGTTCTATTGTTTTTTTGGTTTCTATTTCATTGATTTCTGCTCTGATCTTTATGATTTCTCTTCTCCTGCTGGGTTTAGGGTTTCTTTCTTGTTCTTTCTCCAGCTCCTTTAGGTGTAGGGTTAGGTTGTGTACCTGAGACCTTTCTTGTTTCTTGAGAAAGGCTTGTACCGCTATATATTTTCCTCTCAGGACTGCCTTTGTTGTGTCCCACAGATTCTGAACTGTTGTGTTTTCATTATCATTTGTTTCCATAAATTTTTTCAATTCTTCTTTGATTTCCTGGTTGACCCATTCATTCTTTAGAAGGATGTTGTTTAGTCTCCATGTATTTAGGTTCTTTCCAAATTTCCTCTTGTTATTGAGTTCTAGCTTTAGAGCATTGTGGTCTGAAAATATGCAGGGAATGATCCCAATCTTTTGATACCGGTTGAGACTTGATTTAGGACCAAGAATGTGACCTATTCTGGAGAATGTTCCATGTGCACTAGAGAAGAATGTGTATTCTGTTGCTTTGGGATGAAATGTTCTGAATATATCTGTGATGTCCATCTGGTCAGTGTGTCATTTAAGGCCTTGATTTCCTTGTTGATCTTTTGCTTGGATGATCTGTCCATTTCAGTGAGGGGAGTGTTAAAATCCCCTACTATTATTGTATTCTTGTCGATGTGTTTCTTTGATTTTGTTATTAATTGGTTTATATAGTTGGCTGCTCCCACGTTAGGGGTATAGATATTTAAAATTGTTAGATCTTCTTGTTGGACAGTTCCTTTGAGTATGATATAGTGTCCCTCCTCATCTCTTATTATAGTCTTTGGCTTAAAATCTAATTGATCTGATATAAGGATTGCCACTCCTGCTTTCTTCTGATGTCCATTAGCATGGTAAATTCTTTTCCACCCCCTCACTTTAAACCTGGAGGTGTCTTCGGGTGTAAGATGAGTTTCTTGTAGGCAACATATAGATGGTTTTTGTTTTTTTATCCATTCTGATACCCTGTGTCTTTTGATTGGGGCATTTAGCCCATTAACATTCAGGGTAAGTATTGAGAGATATGAATTTAGTGCCATTGTATTGCCTGTAAGGTGACTGTTATTGTATATTGTCTCTGTTTCTTTCTGATCTACTACTTTTAGGGTCTTTCTTTGCTTAGAGGACCCCTTTCAATATTTCCTGTAGAGCTGGTTTGGTATTTGCAAATTCTTTCAGTTTTTGTTTGTCCTGGAAGCTTTTAATCTCTCCGTCTATTTTCAATGATAGCCTAGCTGGATATAGTATTCTTGGCTGCATGTTTTTCTCATTTAGTACTCTGAATATATCATGCCAGCTCTTTCTGGCCTGCCAGGTCTCTGTGGATAAGTCTGCTGCCAATCTAATATTTTTACCATTGTACGTTACAGACTTCTTTTCCCGGGCTGCTTTCAGGATCTTTTCTTTGTCACTAAGACTTGTCAATTTTACTATTAGGTGACGGGGTGTAGACCTATTCTTATTGATTTTGAGGGGGGTTCTCTGAACCTCCTGGATTTTGATGCTTGTTCCCTTTGCCATATTGGGGAAATTCTCTCCAATAATTCTCTCCAATATACCTTCTGCTCCCCTCTCTGTTTCCTCTTCTTCTGGAATCCCAATTATTCTAATGTTGTTTCGTCTTATGGTGTCACTTATCTCTCGAATTCTCCCCTCGTGGTCCAGTAGCTGTTTGTCCCTCTTTTGCTCAGCTTCTTTATTCTCTGTCATTTGGTCTTCTATATCGCTAATTCTTTCTTCTGCCTCATTTATCCTAGCAGTGAGAGCCTCCATTTTTGATTGCACCTCATTAATAGCTTTTTTTATTTCAACTTGGTTAGATTTTAGTTCTTTTATTACTCCAGAAAGGGCTTTTATATCTCCCGAGAGGGTTGCTTTAATATCTTCCATGCCTTTTTCAAGCCCGGCTAGAACCTTGAGAATCATCATTCTGAACTCTATATCTGACATATTACCAATGTCTGTATTGATTAGGTCCCTAGCCTTTGGTATTGCCTCTTGTTCTTTTTTTTGTTGTGAATTTTTCCGCCTTGTCCTTTTGTCCAGATAAGAGTTTATGAAGGAGCAAGTAAAATACTAAAAGGGTGGCAACAACCCCAGGAAAATATGCTTTAGCCAAATCAGAAGAGATCCTGAATTGTGAGGGGGAAGAAAGGGGATAAAAAGGGGTTCAGAAAGAAAAGAAAAAAAAACTATTAAAAAAAAGAAAGCCAATAAAGAAAAAATATAAAAAGAGGAAAAAATATATATATATTAGATAAACTATTTAAAAAACGTTAAAAAAAGAAAACGGTAAAAGTTAAAAAAAATTTAGCAGAAGAAGAGAAAAAGAAAAAAAAATTGAAAAAGAAAAAAAAATTAAATTAACTGCAAGGCTAAAAAATCATGGGGAGAAAGCCATGAGTTCTGTGCTTTGCTTTCTTCTCCTCTGGAATTCCGCTGTTCTCCTTGGTAGGTGAACTTGGTCCTGGCTGGGTTTCCCGTAGATCTTCTGGGGGAGGGGCCCGTTGTAGTGATTCTCAAGTGTCTTTGCCCCAGGCGGAGTTGCACCGCCCTTACCCGGGGCCGCGCTGAGTCATCCGCTCGGGTTCGCTTTCGGGAGCTTTTGTTCCCTGAGCACTTTCCGTAGAGTCTGGAGGACGGGAATAAAGATGGCGGCCTCCCGGTCTCTGGCCCGGAGGAGCCGAGAGCCCAGGGCCCCACTCCTCAGTGCGCCCTCAGAGAACAGCGCCAAATGACTCCCGTCACCCTGGCCTCCGGCCACGCTCCGAGCTGACCGAGCCTGCGACCGGTTCAAGGCAACCCTGAGCTGAGAGTCACTCCTCGGCTCTGTCTCTGCAGCCGGCTTCCCCGTTCCAATACCGGTAAGCTCTGCGACACTGAGACACCCCCGATCCTTCTGTGACCCTGCGGGACCTGATGCCGCGCTTACCCCGCCTGGGCTTCACCCCAGTTAAGCCTCTGGAGCGATGTCCCTCAGCGGAACAGACTTTTAAAAGTCCTGATTTTGCTCCGTTGCTCTGCCGCTCGCCGGGAGCCGGCCCCTCCCCCCACGGTCTATCTTCCCGTCGCTTTGGATTCACTTCTCCGCCAGTCCTACCTTGCAGAAAGTGGTTGATTTTCTGTTTCTGGAATTGCTGTTCTTCTTCTCTTCAATCTCCCGTTGGATTTGTAGGTGTTTGCAATCTTTAAATAAGCTATTTAGCTGATCTCCCGCTACCCGAAGTAGTCTCAGCCTGCTACTTCTCCGCCATCTTGACTCCTCCCCCTTCTGCCCATTTCTTGATTGGATTATTTGTTCTTTGGGTGTTGAGTTTGGTAAGTTCTTTACAGATTTTGGATACTAGCCCTTTATCTGATATGTCGTTTGCAAATATCTTCTCCCATTCTGTCAGTTGTCTTTTGGTTTTATTGACTGTTTCCTTTGCTGTGCAAAAGCTTTTGATCTTGATGAAATCCCAACAGTTCATTTTTGCCCTTGCTTCCCTTGTCTTTGGCGATATTCCTAGGAAGATGTTGCTGCGGCTGACGTCGAAGAGGTTGCTGCCTGTGTTCTCCTCAAGGATTTTGATGGATTCCTTTCTTACATTGAGGTCCTTCATCCATTTTGAGTCTATTTTCATCTAAGGTGTAAGGAAATGGTCCAATTTCATTTATCTGCATGTGGCTGTCCAATTTTCCCCACACCATTTATTGAAGAGGCTGTCTTTTTTCCATTGGACATTCTTTCCTGCTTTGTTGAAGATTAGTTGACCATAAAGTTGAGGGTCTATTTCTGGGCTCTCTATTCTGTTCCATTGATCTATGTGTCTGTTTTTGTGCCAGTACCATGCTGTCTTGATGATGACAGCTTTGTAATAGAGCTTGAAGTCCGGAATTGTGATGCCACCAACTTTGGCTTTCTTTTTCAATATTCCTTTGGATATTTGAGGTCTTTTCTGGTTCCATATAAATTTTAGGATTATTTGTTCCATTTCTTTGAAAAAAATGGATGGAATTTTGATAGGAATTGCATTAAATGTCTAGATTGCTTTAGGTAGCATAGACATTTTCACAATATTTATTCTTCCAATCCAGGAGCATGGAATATTTTTCCATTTCTTTGTATCTTCCTCAATTTCTTTCATAAGTCCTTTATAGTTTTCTGAGTATAGATTCTTAGCCTCTTTGGTTAGGTTTATTCCTAGGTATCTTATAGTTTGAGGTGCAATTGTAAATGGGATTGACTCCTTAATTTCTCTTTCTTCTGTCTCGTTGTTGGTGTAGAGAAATGCAACTGATTTCTGTGCATTGATTTTATATCCTGACACTTTACTGAATTCCTATACAAGTTCTAGCAGTTTTGGAGTGGAGTCTTTTGGGTTTTCCACATATAGTATCATATCATCTGCGAAGAGTGATAGTTTAACTTCTTCTTTGCCGATTTGGATGCCTTTCATTTCCTTTTGTTGTCTGATTGCTGAGGCTGGGACTTCTAGTACTATGTTGAATAGCAGTGGTGATAATGGACATCCCTGCTGTGTTCCTGACCTTAGTGGAAAAGCTCTCAGTTTTTCTCCATTGAGAATGATATTTGCTGTGGGTTTTTCATAGATGGCATTGATGATATTGAGGTATGTGCCCTCTATCCCTATACTTTGAAGAGTTTTGATCAGGAAGGGATGCTGTACTTGGTCAAATAGCATCTATTGAGAATATCATATGGTTCTTGTTCTTTCTTTTATTAATGTGTTGTATCACATTGATTGATTTGCGGATGTTGAACCAGCCTTGCAGCCCTGGAATAAATCCCACTTGGTCGTGGTGAATAATCCTTTTAATGTACTGTTGAATCCTATTGGCTAGTATTTTGGCGAGAATTTTTGCATCTGTGTTCATCAAGGATATTGGTCTGTAGTTCTCTTTTTTGTTGGGATCCTTGTCTGGTTTTGGGATCAAGGTGATGCTGGCCTCATAAAATGAGTTTGGAAGTTTTCCTTCCATTTCTATTTTTTGGAACAGTTTCAGGAGAACAGGAATTAGTTCTTCTTTAAATGTTTGGTAGAATTCCCCCGGGAAGCCGTCTGGCCCTGGGCTTTTGTTTGTTTGGAGATTTTTGATGACTCTTTCAATCTCCTTACTGGTTATAGGTCTGTTCAAGTTTTCTATTTCTTCCTAGTTCAGTTGTGGTAGTTTATATGTCTCTAGGAATGCATCCATTTCTTCCAGATTGTCAAATTTGTTGGCGTAGAGTTGCTCATAGTATGTTCTTATAATTGTCTGTATTTCTTTGGTGTTAGTTGTGATCTCTCCTCTTTCATTCATGATTTTATTTATTTGGGTCCTCTCTCTTTTCTTTTTGATAAGTCTGGCCAGGCGTTTATCAATCTTATTAATTCTTTCAAAGAACAAGCTCCTAGTTTCTTTGATTTGTTCTATTGTTTTTTTGGTTTCTATTTCATTGATTTCTGCTCTGATCTTTATGATTTCTCTTCTCCTGCTGGGTTTAGGGTTTCTTTCTTGTTCTTTCTCCAGCTCCTTTAGGTGTAGGGTTAGGTTGTGTACCTGAGACCTTTCTTGTTTCTTGAGAAAGGTTTGTACCGCTATAAGTTTCCTCTTAGGACTGCCTTTGTTGTGTCCCACAGATTTTGAACCATTGTGTTTTCATTATCATTTGTTTCCATGAATTTTTTCAATTCTTCCTTAATTTCCTGGTTGACCCATTCATTCTTTAGAAGGATGCTGTTTAGTCTCCATGTATTTGGGTTCTTTCCAAATTTCCTCTTGTGATTGAGTTCTAGCTTCAGAGCATTGTGGTCTGAAAATATGCAGGGAATGATCCCAATCTTTTGATACCGGTTGAGACCTGATTTAGGACCAAGGATGTGATCTATTCTGGAGAATGTTCCATGTGCACTGGAGAAGAAGGTGTATTCTGTTGCTTTGAGATGAAATGTTCTGAATATATCTGTGATGTCCATCTGGTCAGTGTGTCATTAAAGGCCTTTATTTCCTTGTTGATCTTTTGCTTGGATGATCTGTCCATTTCAGTGAGGGAAGTGTTAAAGTCTCCTACTATTATTGTATTATTGTTGATGTGTTTCTTTGATTTTGTCATTAATTGGTTTATATAGTTGGCTGCTCCCACGTTAGGGGCATAGATTTTTAAAATTGTTAGATCTTCTTGTTGGACAGATCCTTTGAGTATGATATAGTGTCCTTCCTCATCTTTTATTATAGTCTTTGGCTTAAAATCTAATTGATCTGATATAAGGATTGCCACTCCTGCTTTCTTCTGATGTCCATTAGCATGGTAAATTCTTTTCCATCCCCACTTTAAATCTGGAGGTGTCTTCGGGTTTAAAATGAGTTTCTTGTAGGCAAAATATAGATGGGTTTTGTTTTTTTATCCATTCTGATACCCTGTGTATTTTGATTGGGACATTTAGCCCATTAACATTCAGGGTAACTATTGAGAGATATGAATTTAGTGCCATTGTATTGCCTGTAAGGTGACTGTTACTGTATATTGTCTCTGTTCCTTTCTGATCTACTACTTTTAGGCTCTCTCTTTGCTTAGAGGACCCCTTTCAATATTTCCTGTAGAGCTGGTTTGGTATTTGCAAATTCTTTCAGTTTTTGTTTGTCCTGGAAGCTTTTAATCTCTCCTTCTATTTTCAATGATAGCCTAGTTGGATATAGTATTCTTGGCTGCATGTTTTTCTCATTTAGTGTTCTGAATATATCATGCCAGCTCTTTCTGGCTTGCTAGGTCTCTGTGGATAAGTCTGCTGCCAATCTAATATTTTTACCATTGTATGTTACAGACTTCTTTTCCCGGGCTGCTTTCAGGATTTTCTCTTTGTCACTAAGACTTGTAAGTTTTACTATTAGGTGATGGGGTGTGGACCTATTCTTACTGATTTTGAGGGGGGTTCTCTGCACCTCCTGGATTTTGATGCTTGTTCCCTTTGCCATATTAGGGAAATTCTCTCCAATAATTCTCTCCAATATACCTTCTGATCCCCTCTCTCTTTCTTCTTCTTCTGGAATCCCAATTATTCTAATGTTGTTTCGTCTTGTGGTGTCACTTATCTCTCGAAATCTCCCCTCATGGTCCAGTAGCTGTTTGTCCCTCTTTTGCTCAGCTTCTTTATTCTCTGTCATTTGGTCTTCTATATCACTAATTCTTTCTTCTGCCTCATTTATCCTAGCAGTGAGAGCCTCCATTTTTCATTATACCTCATTAATAGCTTTTTTTATTTCAACTTGGTTAGATTTTAGTTCTTTTATTTCTCCAGAAAGGGCTTTTATATCTCCCGAGAGGGTTTCTCTAATATCTTCCATGCCTTTTTCGAGCCCAGCTAGAACCTTGAGAATTGTCATTCTGAACTCTAGATCTGACTTATTACCAATGTCTGTATTGATTAGGTCCCTAGCCTTCAGTACTGCCTCTTGTTCTTTTTTTTTTTTTTTTTTTTTTGTGGTGAATTTTTCCACCTTGTCATTTTGTCCAGATAAGAGTATATGAAGGAGCAAGTAAAATACTAAAAGAGTGGCAAAGACTCCAGGAAAATATGCTTTAACCAAATCAGAAGAGATCCCAAATCATGAGGAGGGGAGAAAGGGGATAAAAAGAGGTTCAGAAAGAAAGAAAAAAAAAGAAAGAAACAATTAAAAAAAGAAAATGAATAAAGAAAAATATAAAAAAGAAAGGAATATATATATATATACATATATATATGTATATATATATATATATATTAGATAAACTAGTTAAAAACGTTAAAAAAGAAAAGGGTAAAAGTTAAAAAATTTTAGCAGAAGAAGAGAGGAAAAAAAATTGAAAAAGAAAAAAAAATAAATTAACTGCAAGAGTAAAGACTCATGGGGAGAAAGCCATGAGTTCTGTGCTTTGCTTTCTCCTCCTCTGGAATTCTGCCGCTCTCCTTGGTATTGAAACTGCACTCCTTGGTAGGTGAACTTGGTCCTGGCTGGATTTCTTGTTGATCTTCTGGGGGAGGGGCCTGTTGTAGTGATTCTCAAGTGTCTTTGCCCCAGAATTGCACCGCCCTTACCAGGGGCCGGGCTGAGTAATCCACTTGGGTTTGCTTTCGGGAGCTTTTGTTCCCTGAGCACTTTCCGTAGAGTTCCGGAGGATGGGAATGAAAATGGTGGCCTCCCGGTCTCCGGCCCGGAGAAGACGAGAGCTCAGGGCCCCACTCTTCAGTGCGCCCTCAGAGAACAGCGCCCATTTACTCCCATCTGCCTGGCCTCTGGCCGCACTCCGAGCTTACTGAGCCTGCGACTGGTTCAAGGTAACCCCGAGCTGTGAGCTCACTCCTCGGCTGTCTCTGTAGCCGGCTTCCCCGTTCTAATACCTGCAAGCTCTGTGACACTCAGCCACCCCCGATCCTTCTGTGACTCTGCGGGACCTGAGGTCACACTGACCCCGCATGGGCTTCACCGTGGTTTAGCCTCTGGAGCGATGTCCCTCAGAGGAACAGACTTTTAAAAGTCCTGCTTTTGTGCTCTGTTGCTCCGCCGCTTGCCGGAAGCTGGCCCTTCCCCCCGCAGTCTATCTTCCCTTCGCTTTGGATTCACTCCGCCAGTCCTACCTTTCAGAAAGTGGTTGATTTTCTGTTTCTAGAATTGCTGTTCTTCTTCTCTTCAATCTCCCATTGGATTTGTAGGTCTTTGCAATCTTTAGATAAGCTATCTAGCTGATCTCCTGCTACCTGAAGTAGTCTCAGCCTGCTACTTCTCCACCATCTTGATTCCTCCTCAAGTTTATTTTTATTTTAAAAAAATCCAGGTGCTAAATAACATGTACATGATGATCCATTTTTTTTAAATTTGTGGTGTGATGAAAGAGAGATCCCAACCAACACCAAAGAAATACAAACAATTATAAGAACATATTATGAGCAACTATATGCAAGCAAATTTGACAATCTGGAAGAAATAGATGCATTCCTAGGGACATATAAACTACCACAACTGAACCAGGAAGAAATAGAAAACCTGAACAGACCCATAACCAGTAAGGAGATTGAAGCAGTCATCAAAAATCTCCCAATGAACAAAATCCCAAGGCCAGATGGCTTCCCAGGGGAATTCTACCGAACATTTAAAGAAAAGTTAATACGTATTCTCATGAAACTGTTCCAACAAATAGAAATGGAAGGAAAACTTCCAAACTCATTTTATGAGGCCAGCATTACCTCGATCCCAAAACCAGATAAAGACACCATCAAAAAGGAGAGTTACAGACCAATGTCCTTGATAAACACAGATGTGAAAATTCTCACCAAAATACTAGCCAATAGAATCCAACAGTACATTAAAAGGATTATTCACCACGACCAAGTGGGGTTTATTCCAGGGCTGCAAGGTTGGTTCAACATCCACAAATCAATCAATGTGATACAATACATTAATTAAAGAAAGAACAAGAACCATATGATACTCTCAACAGATGCTGAAAGAGCATTTGACAAAGTACAGCATCCCTTCCTGATCAAAACTCTTCACAGTGTAGGCATAGAGGGTACATACCTCAATATCATCAAAGCCATCTATGAAAAACCCACAGCAAATATCATTCTCAATGGAGAAAAACTGAGAGCTTTTCCACTAAGGTCAGGAACATGGCAGGGCTGTCCATTATCACCACTGCTATTCAACATAGTACTAGAAGTCCCAGCCTCAGCAATCAGACAACAAAAAGAAATGAAAGGCATCCAAATCGGCAAAGAAGAAGTCAAACTATCACTCTTTGCAGGTGATATGATACTATATGTGGAAAACCCAAAAGACTCCACTCCAAATCTGCTAGAACCTGTATAGGAATTCAGTAAGGTGCCAGGATATAAAATCAATGCACAGAAATCAGTTGCATTTCTTTACACCAACAACAGACAGAAGAAAGAGAAATTAAGGAGTCAATCCCATTTACAATTGCACCCAAAACCATAAGATACCTAGGAATAAACCTAACCAAAGAGGCTAAGAATCTATACTCAGAAAACTATAAAGTACTCATGAAAGAAATTGAGGAAGACACAAAGAAATGGGAAAATGTTCCATGCTCATGGATTGGAAGAATAAATATTGTGAAAACGTCCATGCTACGTAAAGCAATCTACACATTTAATGCAATCCCTATCAAAATTCCATCCATTTTTTCAAAGAAATGGAATAAGTAATCCTAAAATTTATATGGAACCAGAAAAGACCTCAAATATCCAAAGGAATATTGAAAAAGAAAGCCAAAGTTGGTGGCATCACAATTCCGGACTTCAAGCTCTATTACAAAGCTGTCATCATCAAGACAGCATGGTACTGGCACAAAAACAGACACATAGATCAATGGAACAGAATAGAGAGCCCAGAAATAGACCCTCAACTCTATGGTCAACTAATCTTCAACAAAGCAGGAACAAATGTCCAATGGAAAAAAAAAAAACCAGTCTCTTCAACAAATAGTGTTGGGGAAACTGGACAGCCACATGCAGAAGAATGAAACTGGACCATATTCTTACACCACACATGAAAATAGGCTCAAAATGGATGAAGGACCTCAATGTGAGAAAGAAATCCATCAAAATCCTTGAGGAGAACACAAGCAGCAACCTCAGCAACTTCTTCCTAGAAACATCGCCAAAGACAAGGGAAGCAAGAGCAAAGATGAACTATTGGGACTTCATCAAGATCAAAAGCTTTTGCACAGCAAAGGAAACAGTCAACAAAACCAAAAGACAACTGACAGAATGGGAGAAGATATTTGCAAACGACATATCAGATAGTCTACGGCCATACCACCCTGAACGCGCCCGATCTCGTCTGATCTCGGAAGCTAAGCAGGGTCGGGCCTGGTTAGTACTTGGATGGGAGACATATCAGATAAAGGGCTAGTATCCAAAATCTGTAAAGAACTTACCAAACTCAACACCCAAAGAACAAATAATCCAATCAAGAAATGGGCAGAAGACCTGAACAGACATTTCTGCAAAGAAGACATCCAGATGGCCAACAGACACATGAAAAAGTGCTCCATATCACTCGGCATCAGGGAAATACAAATCAAAACCACAATGAGATACCACCTCACACCAGTCAGAATGGCTAAAATTAACCAGTCAGGAAATGACAGATGCTGGCGAGGATGTGGAGAAAGGGGAACCCTCCTACACTGTTGGTGGGAATGCAAGCTGGTGCAACCACTCTGGAAAACAGCATGGAGGTTCCTCAAAATGTTGAAAATAGAACTACCCTATGACCCAGCAATTGCACTACTGGGTATTTACCCTAAAGATACAAACGTAGTGATCCGAAGGGGCACGTGCACCCGAATGTTTATAGCAGCAATGTCCACAATAGCCAAACTATGGAAAGAACCTAGATGTCCATCAACAGATGAACGGATAAAGAAGAAGTGGTATATATATACAATGGAATACTATGCAGCCATCAAAAGAAATGAAATCCTGCCATTTGTGATGACGTAGATCTTACTAGAGGGTATTATGCTTAGCGAAATAAGTCAATCAGGGAAAGACTACTATCATATGATCTCCCTGATATGAGGAAGTGGAGATGTAACGTGGGGTGTTTGGGTGGTAGGAAAAGAATAAGTGAAAGAAGATGGGATCAGGAGGGAAACAAACCATAAGAGACTCTTAATCTCACAAAATAAATTGAGGGTTGCCAGGGGCAGAGGGGGAGGGAGAGGGTGGTGGGGATATGGACATTGGGGAGGTTATGTGCTATGGTGAGTGCTGTGAAGTGTGTAAACCTGGCAATTCACAGACCTAACCCCTGGGGCTAATAATACATTATATGTTAATTTAAAAAATAAATTTAAAAAAAAATCGTGGTGTGAGTGTCTGGGTGGCTCAGTCAGTTAAGCCTTTGGCTCAGGTCTTGATCCCAGGGTCCTGGGATCAAGTCCCACATCAGGCTCCCTGTTCAGTAGGAAGTCTGCTTCGCCCTCTACCCTCCCCCCCTGCTTGCAATCTCGCTCTCTCACTCTCCCTCTCTCAAATATATAAATAAAAACTTTAGAAAACATTTCTGGTGTATATGAAAGTGTGTATGCACAAGACGTTTATTGTAAAATGTGAATTAATTATTGCATCCGAGTGACAAGAATGCAGGTGATTTTTTATTTTTCACTTTTTGCTTGGATTTTCTAAAATTCCCTATAAGGAATATAAATTATTTTTTGGTAGAAAAAATCCAAAAATGTTATTTTAATACATTTTTCCTCAATTCATTCCACCTTTCTCCTGATTACAACAAGGTCACAAGATTCTTTTTGTAATTCTTTGCCCAACTGAATATTTATTTGAGTTAAAATCTGTTTGACATCACCATCAAATCAAAGTGTTCAGGTACAAAGATGTCCTTCAACCCACAGTGATAAGATGAACACAATTTCATAGCTAAAGGCAGATAAAACTAATATCATTTGCCTGGTACCTAGTGCAGCTGGCACATTAATTTCTGAACCAAGGAAAGGAGAATCTAAATCATCACAACTGACAATAAAACACAAGCTGAGTTTGTCAGAGATGCTCATTTCAAATCACTTTGGGAAGACAAAGTTACTGCCGTTAAATTTAGTCGCATCTGAAAATCTGTGACATTTTTTATCATAAAGAACAGAACTGCAAACCTTGATAATGAAGTCGACATTGACTTCAACATTACAACAGATCTAACGTTAAGAAAACAAAGGCAAAAGCAATAGGCTGTTTATGCTCTAGTGCAAGTTCCCATCCAAAGTGTTTTCATTATCTTGAAGCAAGCAAGAGGGCCACAAAGCATTTTCCTCTGATTTGGGATATTTTACTTCTAAGTAAAGGCTGCTGTACACTTCATAATTCTTATAAAGTGACAAGAAGACACTTCAAAGTTAACACAATACATTTCCATCCAATCTCAGTTGTATTTTTTGGCCTCGACCTGTCTAATTTTAATCAGATTTATCTGAGAACAACAGTAATTCAGAAAATCAAAATAGTGTTTACCCCAAGCTGGAAAAATTCTCCAAAAAGCACTATAGGAATAACAATAATGATAACATTTACTGAGCTTTTCCAGTGTTTCAGGCAATATATTATGTACTGGTTAAGTGTTGATTAAGCACTTGATTAAGTTAAATAATTAAATCAGTACTTAAGTGCTGATTCGATACTACATTACATACTCTTTTCATTCAATACTCATAAAACCTTCTGAAGTAGCAATTGTTATTATTATTCATGTGCAGATTATATTTTCTAAATATGGTTACAACTGTATCTTCCATCTCAAATGCTTTTCTACAATGTAATCTTGCTAATCTTCCCATCAACACATGGGCCCTATGTACCCTCCCTTTGAACAAGGGCCAGCTTTGACCTATTGAGTATGGCAGAATAAGGTCATATAACTTCCAAGGCTAGGTCAGCAAAGGCTTTACAAGTTCCACCAGCCTCTTTTGTGATGTTTGTTCTGGGGGAAAACAGCCACAACTTAAATCCTACTGCAGGTAGGCCATCATGCTATGCTGGTGAGGCCATGTCTATGTAGGTATTTCTAATCAATAGCACCAGCCTTCGCTGCCAGCCATATGAGGGAGCCATCTTGGATATGCAGCCTCATGGAGCCTTCATATAACTGCAGTTCCAGTTGATATCTCACTACAATGGCAGGAGAGATCCTCAAAGTGAAAACTTCCTAGCCATACCCTTTCTGACACCCTGACCCATGTTTTACCTCACTAAGCTTAGGGTTGTTCACTATATATAGCAACTATAACCAGGATACTCCACTTTGCAAGTGAGGAAATTTAGACTTACAGTGTGATTTGACTCCAGGTTTTAGCCACCATTTTATCCTGCTGCCAAATATCAGAATAATAAATTTTGTACTATGCAGAAGATATCCTTCTCAAGTCATTTGTTTATTTCAACATACCCATCAGCAGAACACACTGTGAAAGGAAAACTGGGACTTCATTGAAGTGAAAGCAATCTATTCTCCTATGTTTTGTCATTAAGTGGTTTTCTCTGTTTCATCTATTGATCTATTAACCAAAATGTTGAAAACCTCTTCTAAATTATGATGTTACAAAAAGGAAGAATGCTCCAACCTATACCAGGCAAGTGTCCTAATAAGAGATATTCCCAGGAGATGATTTAACATTTTTCTCTCTCTAAAATTACTTCTAGCAGGCTGTTGACATTTCAGAGGTCAACTCTTTCAGAATGTTCTCAAAGCATGAAGTATATGACTAATATCTTGGAGAATTTTAGACATAAACACAAAACAAATTTTATAGAAGCTGGTTTGAAAAATGGAATTTATGCAAAACATAATTGAGCAATGAGTGAAATCCTAAGTTTCTGTAGAGTTTTTAAAATGGTGTGTGAAAGACCTACCTTTCACACACTATTTTAAATACTTTATAGTAAAAGAGCCCCAGTAAGAGCTGGATCCTTGAAGGTGTTTATATGATGCAATTCAGTTTTGTAAGCTGAAGAAGATATAACTGTGGTCTATGATCACAATAACAGATACAAGATGTGTTTGCCAGTCCACATCCATCCCCCTTTCTTTGGGAAGCTGTGATCACATCTTTATTTTATTCCTCTTGACCTCCTTCCCCTAGCTAATCTAGCCAGGATAGACAACAGATGCCTTGTCCTGAGAATTTGAAATTGGGATTCTTTGAGTCTGGTTATTCCATGCTGTTCACTTCATTACATGGATTGAAACTCAGAGAATGAGATGGCCATTGTGGGTAGCCATGTTTGCTGATGCAGCCAAGGCAGCAAAATCCAGTTCGCATATAGGAAAGAAAAAGCAAAAAAAAAAAAAAAAGAAAGAAAGAAAAAAAAAAGGAAAGAAAAAGCAGATGCAGAGACAATGGACTGGAAATCAATTGAGAGAGGGAGAGAGAAAGACAGAGAGAGAGACAGAGAGACAGAGAGAAAAAAAGCAGAAAGTCAGGCAGGAATTTTATGCCCATAGCATCCAGTTTTTAGGTCTTTTGTGAAACTAAGTGCCCTCTTACCATTAAGATCCAGAAGGTATGCTGATACCTTGTGGTAGCCAACCTCCAGATGGCCCCCAGTGGTTACTGCCTCTCATATTCATGCCCTCGTGCAGTCCCCTACAGTACTGAATGGGGCTTTCCCATGTAATTAATAGAATTTTGTAGAAAGGATTAGGCTAGGTCATGAAAGTCATTACAACTCCTGCCTTGCTCTCTCTTGGACTACTCACGCTGGGTAAGTAGCTGCTCTGAACCTAGTTGAAGAGGAACTGAAGCTACCTGCCAACATCCAATACCCTCTTGTCAGACATGTGAGTGAGCACATCCTCCAGCCCCAGTCAGCCCTCCAGATGATTGTCACCCCAGCCAACATCTTGACTGCAACCTCACAAAACACCCTGACCCAGAACCATCCAGTTAAGCCATTCCTGAATCTCTGACTACAGAAACTGTAAGATGTATTTGGGTTTTTTTTTTCTTCTTTTTTTTTTTTATTTCTTTTCAGCGTAACAGTATTCATTGTTTTTTGCACCACACCCAGTGCTCCATGCAATACGTGCCCTCCTTAATACCCACCACCTGGCTCCCCCAACCTCCCACCCCCCGCCCCTTCAAAACCCTCAGATTATTTTTCAGAGTCCATAGTCTCTCATGGTCCCTCTCATGGAAGTCCCTCCCCTTCCAATTTCCCTCAACTCCCTTCTCCTCTCCATCTCCCCATGTCCTCCATATTATTTGTTATGCTCCACAAATAAGTGAAACCATATGATAATTGGCTCTCTCTGCTTGACTTATTTCACTCAGCATAATCTCTTCCAGTCCCGTCCATGTTGCTACAAAAGTTGGGTATTCATCCTTTCTGATGGAGGCATAATACTCCATAGTGGATATGGACCACATCTTCTTTATCCATTCGTCCACTGAAGGACATCTTGATTTTTTCCATAGTTTGGTGACCATGGCCATTTCTGCTATAAACATTGGGGTACAGATGGCCCTTCTTTTCACTCCATCTGTATCTTTGGGGTAAATACCCAGTAGTGCAATTGCAGGGTCATAGGGAAGTTCTATTTTTAATTTCTTGAGGAATCTCCACACTGTTCTCCAAAATGGCTGCACCAACTTGCATTCCCACCAACAGTGTAAGAGGGTTCCTCTTTCTCCACATCCTCTCCAACACAGAGTAGAGAGCCCAGATATGGACCCTCAACTCTATGGTCAAATAATCTTTGACAAAGCAGGAAAAAATATACAGTGGAAAAAAGACAGTCTCTTCAATAAATGGTGCTGGGAAAATTGGACAGCTATATGTAGAAGAATGAAACTCGACCATTCTCTTACACCATACACAAAGATAAACTCGAAATGGATAAAAGACCTCAACGTGAGACAGGAATCCATCAGAATCCTAGAGGAGAACATAGGTAGTAACCTCTTCTATATCAGCCACAGCAACTTCTTTCAAGATATGTCTCCAAAGGCAAAGGAAACAAAAGCAAAAATGAACTTTTGGGACTTCATCAAGATCAAAAGCTTCTGCACAGCAAAGGAAACAGTCAACAAAACAAAGAGGCAACCCACGGAATGGGAGAAGATATTTTCAAATGACAGTACAGACAAAAGGTTGATATCCAGGATCTACAAAGAACTTCTCAAACTCAACACACACAAAACAGATAATCATAGCAAAAAAGGGGCAGAAGATATGAACAGACACTTCTCCAATGAAGACATACAAATGGCTATCAGACACATGAAAAAATGTTCATCATCACTAGCCATCAGGGAGATTCAAATTAAAACCACATTGAGATACCACCTTACACCAGTTAGAATGGCCAAAATTAGCAAGACAAGATGTATTTGTTTTAAGACACTAAGTTTCGGGTTGTTATGCAGCAATAGGTGACTAATATATACTCTTTGAGTAAATTTTTGGCTTAGAGTAGTTTATAATAATTATTACTAGTTGTGTAATAGAATGTCCAGTGGAATCTTTCCTATTGTCTTAGAATTGTGGGCAGGAAAAAAAAAAAAGCTGACTACAAAATGTCCTAAGTATCCCATATTCTAAGTTAGAGAAGCCAGTAACAGTTAGAACCCCTTCAGCTTTCTCCTGGGGCTTACTGGAAAGAAGTAGAGCAGACCAGTCTCACCACCAACCATCATCCCATCCACACACATGCACACATACATAGGTCTATATAAGAAACTACCAAGAAGGAACAGATTGCAGGTCTCTGGAGCGGGGAAAATAACCTCTCCCTGAAACCATATGAGAAATGCCTTAGAGAATGCATTTTATTCCTTTCTTATTTCTGTCAGTTCTGCTCAGACAGTGAACTTGCTTATATGCCCTGTTTTAAACAGAAATGAGGTTTCTGTTTAAAAAGAAAAGAGATGACAAAGCTGAGAGGTGGAGATGGTGTGCAGCCATGGGCCATTCTGCACACTCACTGGTGGGAAAGGATATATTTCTCAGGGTTCAAACATACAAAGTAGAGAGTGGGATCCCACTCAGGAGAATGGCAACCAGAAAAGGGGAACACAGCAAGAGACCACACACACACGCAGGAAAACCACCCTTGCCCCTTATCTCCAGAAACCCAGGATTTTCTCATGGTTTTTTCAAATCTTTGTAATTTCCCTCTCTGGTTCCTCTGTTATTGATCTTGAGGGAGGGAAACTGTAGTTGTGTTACTTCATCATCTTGGCAGGAATTAAACCAACCTAGAATCCTATATGCAGACAAATTATCAATCTGTCAGGGAAAGATATTTTCACACAAATTCTCAAAATATTATATTTCCTGTACTCAGGAAGCTTTTGGATGATAAACTCCATCAAATGAAGTCAAGAAACATGAAATCGTGGGAGACAAGGATCAGATTTATTGAATCCACAAGGTAACGGGTGGGGGAGATCCTCAGATGATGGTTGTAGGTATAAATCAGATATAGAGGGATAGGCCATCAGTTGAGATTGAAACAGGTCATAATGTTCTGGGAGGGACTTATTCAAAATAATGAAACTGATTAAGAAAGTATAGGAAATGACTATAAGTAGCATATGCAACAATAATTTAAACACCAAATATTAATTGAACCAAAATTACAATATAAGTGTATGGAAAGGCAGGGGATGGGAAGAGCACATATGTGTGGTGGGGTAGAGGAAAGAAAGAGTAAAATTCTCATCTTCTGTAGCAGGAAGTCAACAGATAATGTTAACACCAAAACCCAAGAAGTAGCATACAAGCATATTATTTAGAGACACGGAGGCAAATACTAAAAGAGATAAAAGTAGTTGCCACTGGGAAAGGGGAAACTAGGATTCAATGGAGGTAATGGAGACTACTGCTTTTCATAGTCTTATAGGACCTTGTGATTTTTTTTTTTTTTTTAATGTGCATATGTGGGGCACCTGGGTGGCTCAGTCAGTTAAACAGCCAGCTTCAACTCAGGTCATGATCCCAGGGTCCTGGGATTGAGTCCCGTATCAGGCTCCTTGCTCAGCAGGGACCCTGATTCTCCCTCCCCCTGTTTGTGCGCTCACGCTCTCTCTCTCTCTCTCTCTGTGTCAAATAAATAAATAAAATGTTTTAATAAATAAATAAATAAATGTGCATATGTATAACTTAGATAAAGAATATAAACTTCAGGGCTCCTGGGTGGCTCAGTCATTGACTGTCTGTCTTCAACTCAGGTCACGATCCCATGGTCCTGGGATCGAGCCCCTCATTGGGCTCTTGCTCTGCATGGAGCCTGCTTCTCCCTCTCCCACTCCCTCTGCTGTGTTCCCTGTCTCACTGTGTCTCTCTCTGTCAAATAAATAAAATCTTTTTTAAAAAATTAAAAATTTTTAAAAAGAGTATAAACTTTAAAAAAAACAGATGATAATTAGTAAATTTCTATTCTATTTTTTTAAAGCACACTGGATCCCAAGCAGTATAAATAAAAATAAATCCTCCTTAAGTCTGTCACAGTAAAACTACAGGTCGTTTAAAATAAGAGGCAGTGGAGATAAAAGGTAAAAGGATACTAAGTTGACAGCAGAAATCTCAACAACCGAGACATTGAGAAACAATGGAAATAATCACTCAAAAAGCCAATAGCTAGGTGAAGGGAAGGAAAAATAAAATAAGACAAAAACAAAGAGGGAGGCAAAACAAAAGAGACTCTTAACTATATGGGACAAACTGAAGGTTGCTGGACAGGAGGCAGGTGGGGGTGTAGGGTAACTGGGTGATGGACATTAAGGAGGGCACTTGAAGTAATGACCACTGCGTGTTGTAAGCAACTGATGAATCACTAAATTCTACTTCTGAAACTAATAATACAGGATATGCTGATTAAATTGAATTTAAACAAAAAATTTTTAGGGTAACTGGTTGATGGACATTAAGGAGGGCACTTGAAGTAATGACCACTGAGTGTTGTAAGCAACTGATGAATCACTAAATTCTACTTCTGAAACTAATAATACAGGATATGCTAATTAAATTGAATTTAAACAAAAATTTTTAGGTTGCCTAGGTGGCTCAGTGGGTTGGGCCTCTGCCTTCTGCTCAGGTCATGATCCCGGGGTCCTGGGATTGAGCTCCACATCGGGCTCTCTGCTCAGCGGGGAGCTTGCTTCCCCCTCTCTCTCTGCCTGCCTTTCTGCCTACTTGTGATCTCTCTCTCTCTGTCAAATAAATAAGTAAAATCCTTTTTAAAAAAATTTTAAGCCAAGAGAAAATAACTACCAACTTTTGACTCTGTCTCTAGCAAAATATTCATTCAAGAGTGAAATAAAAGTATCTTCATATCAAGACTGAGAATTTATCACTTTCGAATCCTTGCTCAAAGATCTGCTAAAGGATTTACTTCCAAAAGAATAAAACTGAATCTAGAAGTAAGGCAAGAGATGCAAGAAGTCATGGTAAGCCAACAAGTTGGTAAAAACGTGGGTAAATCTAACAAATATTAACTATAAAAAGCAATAATTATTATGACTGATTTGATAGATATTATTTAAAACAAAATGACATGGAAGAAGGAAGGGGGTTGATAATAACATGGAAGATAGGGGAGGGGTTGGTCTGTGTTAATGTTCTTATATTGTTTGTATTGTTCAGAAAAAAAAGAAAGGTATTGATTACTTACGATTTTGTTAAGCAAAAAAAGTGCATGTTAAAAGTGTAAGGTGAAAAAAAATGTAAGGTGACTGTCAAAGCACAGAAATAAAATGTATAACTTTCAAAATAACAATGGAAAAATAAGGGTCAGAAATGAACAATAAAGAAAACTGGGTCAACCCAATAGAACACAGAAAGGGAGGAAGAAAATATAGGGGAAATCCTTTCAGCAAGGATTTGAAAGTGATAAACTCTCAGTCGTGATATGAAGATATTTTATTTCACTCTTGAATGAAATATTTTCCTAGAGACAGAATCAAAAGTTGGTAGTTATTTTCTCTTGGCTTAAAAAAAATTTTTTTAAAGACTTTACTTACTTATAAAAGGAAAACATGATAAATGTAAAGTGCAAAACAGTTTAATAGAGCGGTGCCTGGCTGGCCCAGTCAGAAGAGCATGCCACTCTTGATCTCAGAGTTCTGCGTTTGAGCCCCATGTTTGGTGTAAAGATTACTTTAAAAAAAAAGTAAATAAACTTTTTTATAAATGGTTTACCAGAAATAGATCCAAGCACATAAATAATCACAATAAATATAACAGATTAAGCCCTCTGGTTGAAAGACAGAGATCCCCAAGACAGACACTCATACAAAACAAATCAGCTATAAGCTATTTAAGGAAACACATCTGATACGTAGTAACACAAAAAGTTCTATAAAAATAATGGGATGGGGAAAGATATACCAGAAGAAAGCTGATATTGCTATTTCAATATCAAACTAAGTAGGCTTTAAGGCAAAGAAAGAAAGAAAGAAAGAAAGAAAACCATTATGAGGGATAAAGAAGGTTGTTATATACAATGAAAGGAAGGAAGATAAAACAATACTGGACCTGTACACATCTATCAACATAGCCTAAAAGATAGAAAGAAAAAATTGACTGAACTGCAGGGAGTAACTGATAAGTCGCAAGCTCAAGAGGAGATTTTAACACATCTCTCAGAAACTGACATATCAATCAGATGAAATATTGGGTAGGATATAAAAAAATTGAATGCAATTAACAAGCTTAGTCTCATGAATATAGAACTTTGTATCCAAAAGTTGGAGAATGTACATTTCTTTAAACACATATCAATCATTTACAAAAATTGATCCCTGGGAAAGTCATAAAGGAAGTCTCAATAAATACCATTAAATCTCATCATCGAGGGAATCTTGGAAAGGTTGAAAAAATGGAGGTTGAAGATTTCTTCTTCTCCCTGGAAAGCCTAGAAATACTATTCAGACATAATGAGCCAAAAAAGAGAGATTTATATTACTTAAAGATACAAAAGTATAGAAGAACTAAAACTAAGAATAAAACTGTGAGGAGACATTTGAGAAGAGAAGGGGTTACTTTAAGTGAACAAAGCTATTCACCCTTCTCAAAATGAAGTAAATAATATTGTTTAAAGTGGATGAATTTTTTAAAAACAGCAGTTAAACTGTTATTCAAGAGTTACAGATTTTTTTTTTTAAGTGATCAACTTCTTTGTCGAGCTCTATGCTCAGTGAGGAGTCTGCTTGGGATTCTCTCCTCCTTCTCCCTTTACTCCCACTCTCTCTAAAATAAATAAATCTTTTTTTTTAAAGTGGGGGGGCGCCTGGGTGGCTCGTGGGTTAAAGCCTCTGCCTTCAGCTCAGGTCATGATCCCAGGGTCCTGGGATCGAGCCCTGCATTGGGCTCTCTGCTCAGCAGGGAGCCTGCTTCCTCCCTCTCTCTCTGCCTGCCTCTCTGCCTACTTGTGATCTCTGTCTGTCTGTCTGTCTGTCTGTCAAATAAATAAATAAATAAATTCTTTTTTAAAAAAGGAAGGAAAATAATGTGTGTTGAGTACCTATTTCCTATGAGGAAAATGAGACTCCGAGAATAAGTGTCACCAGCTAGCAGATTCCAGAACTGGTATCTACATCCAGGTTTTTGTTTTTTTTTTTAAGATTTTATTTATTTATTTGTCAGAGAGAGAGAGAGCACAGGCAGACAGAGTGTCAGAGGGAGAAGCAGGATCCTTGCAGAGCAAGGAGCCCGATGCGGGACTCGATCCCAAGACGCTGGGATCATGACCTGAGCCGAAGGCAGCCGCTTAACCAACTGAGCCACCCAACCAACTGAGCCACCCAGGCGTCCCTACATCCAGGTTTATCTGACGCTAATGACAATGATCTTTTCACTCTACCACACAGTTAATAGACTGAGAGTCATTAGCCTTTAGGGCAGCAGAACTCTGCCACATTTTTATTGAGAAAGAATTAATAATCTAAATTCTATTTAGACTGCAAAATTTACTTAGAGCAATTTGATATATGTACTTCTACTCCTTTGTACATTTTACATACATATTTAATTAACTGATTTATAACACTGTCTGATGCCAGGTAAAGCAAATATTAATCTCGGTTCGCAAACTCTTGAGTACACCAAATTTAATTTTTAAAACTCAGCTTAATTTCCCTAGATGCCCCATTAACCTGAGAGTGGAAATTAAATCTCAGTCAATTCTTGATTCTCCCACAAGCATATTTCAGCATTGTGTCTGAGTTTTGAGGAGGATAAGAGGAGGGAAGGAGGCATCCCCTATGCCTATTTGTCCTCTGGACCTTCCCATCCTGCCCCAGGCCACCAGTGCACAGGTAGCTGACACATCATTCCTCATTCCCATCAGTGATGCTCTTGAGGGTTAAGCAGCTCTCTCTAGGGTATACTAGGCATTATTACTCTATTCTCACACATCTCAGAATATGTGAAACTTTTTGATGCTCTAGAAGGTCCCACCTCCCACTAGAAACCTTTTGCAGCCTCTTCTCTGTGGTATTACCACTGCCCTGAACCCTTCCCAGAAATAAAGTTGCCAGTGCTCTCTGTTCACAGACCCACAGCCCTTTATAAGGTTCTGCCATCTCCCCTCTTGGACTCAGTCCATGGTTGGGAGGACAGAGTACAATGTCCCTTCCCACTGACCAGGCCATGCTCGACTTATCAGGTTTTTTCTAGACCCCAAGTCCTAAACCTGAAAAGGCTTTACTCTGTTTTTTGCAATAGCACTTCTTTCCCAGTCTCCTTACCCAAATGGGAGGAATAAGATAGGTAGGAGGGATAAGAAATACACATAAAACATAATAGAGTAAAATAAGTCAAGCAGAGAAAGTCAATTATCATATGGTTTCACTTATTTGTGGAACATAAGGAATAACATGGAGGGGAAGGGGACATGGAGAGAAGTGAGCTGGGGGAAATTGGAGGGGGAGATGAACCTTGAGAGACTGTGGACTCTGAGAGACAAACTGAGGGTTTTGGAGGGGAGGGGAGTGGGAGGTTGGGTGAGCCTGGTGGTGGGTATTATGGAAGGCACGTATTGCATGGGGCACTGGGTATGGTGCATAAACAATGAATTCTGGAACACTGAAAAGAAATTTTAAAATTTTTTTTAACTTTAAAAACATAATAGAGAAGACTTGAAAAATTGGTACTGTGTCACCTGCTGGATATACAAGGAAAAATACAGTTCAGTGCCTGCTGTGAGGACTTGCCCAGGGTCATACAGCTAGTATGGGGATACAGAGGAAAAATCCAACAGTGATAATACTGCATTTTGTGCAATATCAGAGTTTGTATTTCTAGATGAGAGGAAGGTGGCTGGGCACAGGGAATGGGGAACTGCTCAGAAAACTTTTCCCATGAAAAACTGGATCTGATTTTTGCCAAGGCTGGTAAGGCATTTTAAATAAGAAGAGCATGATATACAAAGGCATGGGGACCAAAGAGAACAGGATACTTTCAAGAGGGGGAGCTCCAGTTTGCTTGGAGATTAAGTGATGTAAGAACAATGGGAAAAGAAAATGAGAACAATAGGTAGACCCAAGATCAAAAGGATGTTGTACTGGGAAGCTTACATTTGACTCTAAAGATTATCTGAAGACATCAAATTATTTTAAGCTGGAAAATGTTATAATCTCTTTTGCATTTTTTAAAGTAGAGAGCTAAAGTGAGAAGGATATTAAAATCCCAATAAAAGAGCTCAAGCAAAGGCAATGGCAGTAGGAATGAAAAAAGAGGAAATTCATTCACAAGATATCTTGGGGGGAAAATTACACACATTGGGTTAAGAGGGTAATGGAGAGTAAAGAGTCTAGGATAATGCCCCAAATTCTGGCTCAGGTAACCAAGTAAATGGTGATAACATTTCAAATCAACAGGAATACACAAGAAGAGCAAGTTTGGGCAGAAGTAAACTGGGGGAGAAAGGGAGATAATACATTCATATTTTTTCACTCATCAATCATTTTACTTTTAAAAATTGACTTGGTTCAAATTTTTTAATATATAAAAAGATACATGGTTAGGAATCATGCTGTCAACCCTATCACTATCCACCCCAAACTACCACCTGCAACAAGTACCATTTTTATTGGCCTCTGGTATATTTCTCCAGTTGCTTTTAACATGTTGGTCTTAAGGCATCCACATAGAGATCTTCAGTTAATAGTTGGATAGAGGTGCTGGAGTTCAAGAGAGCTACCTGGGCTCATGAAAAATCAACTCAATAGCAAGAAATCAAATAAACCCATTAAACAATGGGCAAAAAACCTGAATAGACATTTTTTCCAGGTCTATTTCCATCTGTTCTATGCAAATAGATGACAGGTATATAGAAAGGTGTTCAACAGCACTAACCATCAGGAAAATGCAAATCAAAAACATAATGCAATATCACCTCACACCTGTTAGAAGTGCTACAACAGAAAAGACAAGAGAGGGAGCCTGGGTGGCTCAGTGGGTTAAGCCGCTGCCTTCAGCTCAGGTCATGATCTCAGGGTCCTGGGATCGAGTCCTGCATCGGGCTCTCTGCTCAGCAGGGAGCCTGCTTCCCTCTCTCTCTCTCTCTCTCTCTCTCTGACCGCCTCTCCATCTACTTGTGATCTCTCTCTGTCAAATAAATAAATAAAATTAAAAAAAAAAGAAAAGAAAAGACAAGAGATAACAAGTGTTGGTGAGGATGTCAAGAAAAGAGAAACCTGTATACAATTGGTGGGAATGGAAACTGGTAAAGTCATTATAGAAAAGAGTATGGCAGTTCCTTTAAAAATTAAGAATATAACTACCAAGGGAGGAGCAAAATGGCAGAGGAATAGGAGACCTAAATATTGTCAGGTCCCAGGAGTTCAACCAGATAGTTATCAAACCATTCTGAACACCTACAAACACAACAGGAGATGGAAGAGAAGATGAGCAGCAATTCTAGGAACAGAAAAGCAACCACTTTCTGGAAGGTAGGACGTGCAGAGAAGTGAATCTGCAGCAACAGAAGATAGACTGCCAGGGGGAGGGCCAGGTCCCTGCAAGTTAAAGAGCAGCGGAGCACAAAATCGGAACTTTTAGAAGTCTGCTCCCCTGAGGGATGTTGCTCCAGAGGCTAAGCAGGGGTGGAGCCCTTGTGGGGACAGTGTGGTCTCAGGACCCACGGGGTCACAAAAAGACCGGGGGTATCTGAGGGTGGCAGAGCTACCAGGTATTGAGGTGGAGAAGCCAGCTACAGAGACAGAGCCGAGCAGTGGGCTCTCAGCTCAAGGTTACCTTAAACCATGATACAAGGCACAGTCGGGCCACTGCTCTTCAGGCAGGAACCCCACAAGTGGCAGAACCCAGGAGACACCTTTCTCCTCTGGGAGGAGTGGCATGGGGGCACTGCAGGAATCAGCTGGGTTGGAGACTCCAAATGGGGCTGTGCACCAGAGACAGAAACACTCAGTCACAGGCCGGGTGAGCACAGAGTGTGGCCAGAACCAGGGAGACAGGAGAGATTGACTGCTTTTCTCTGAGGGTGCACTGAGGAGTGAGGACCTGAGCTCTCAGCTCCTCCAGGACTGGAGATTGGGAGGCCGCCATTTTCATTCCCATCCTCCAGAGCTCTATGGAAAGCGTTCAGGGAAAAAAAGCTCCCAGATTACTTAGCCTGGCCCCTGACAAGAGCAATGCAATTCTGCCTCAGGCAAAGACATTTGAGAATCACTGCAACAGGCCCCTCCCCCGGAAGATCAGCAAAAACATCCAGCCAAGACCAAGGTTACCTATTAATGAGAACTGCAGAACTCCAGAGCTAAGGAAATGCAACACATAGAATTCGTTACTTTTTTCCCCATGATTCTTTAGTCTTTCAAAAGTTAAATTTTTTAATTTTATTTTATCTTATTCTACTTTCTTATTTTTCCTCTTTCCTATTTTAACCTTTTTAAACTATTTTATCAATATTTTTTTAAATCTTTAATTTTATTGTTATAGTCATATTCTATCCCTTCATTATATTTAACCTTATTTTTTGTATACATATAGGTTTTTCTTTCTTTAAAATTTTGGGATACAGTTCTTCTAACAGATCAAAATATACCCTAAATCTAGCACATGGTTTTGTTCTAGTCTCCAGCCTGATCACATTCTTTACTCTTTTTTTTTCCTTTTTCAACCAACTTCTTATCTTATCAATTCCTTTTTTAGAATCCTATTTAATTGCCATCTTTACAGTCATATTCCATCCCTTCACTGTGTTTACCCATATATATATATGAAAGAAATATATATATGGGGTTTTTTCCTTTCTTTCTTTCTTTCTTTCTTTAAAATTTTGGGGGCAGGGGCGCCGGGGTGGCTCCGTGGGTTAGGCCTCTGCCTTAGGCTCAGGTCGTGGTCTCGGGGTCCTGGGATCGAGCCCCATGTCGGGCTCTCTGCTCAGCGGCGAGCCTGCTTCCCTTTCTCTCTGCCTACTTGTGATCTTTGTCAAGTAAATAAATAAAATCTTAAAAAAGGGGGGGGGCAGTTTCTTCTAACAAACCAAAATACACCCAAAATCAAGTGTGTGGTTCTGTTCTATTCACCAGTCTATATACATATACATATACATATACATATACATATACACACAAATATATATATATTTTTTTTTCCTCCTTTCTTCTCCCCCTGGTTTCAGGTCTCTTCTGATTTGGTTAGTGTTTTCTGGGGTCATTGCTACCCTTTTAGTATTTTGTTCTCTCATTCACCTACTCTTATCTGGATAAAATGACAAGACAGAAAAACTCACATGAAAAAAAAAAAAAAAGAACAAGAGACAGTACTGACAGCTAGGGACCTAATCAATATGGACATCAATAAAATGTCAGAACTGGAGTTCAGAATGATGATTATCAAGGTGCTAGCTGGGCTTGAAAAAAGCACAGAAGATACTAGAGAATCCCTTTTTGGAGAAATAAAATCCCTTTCTGGAGCACTAAAAGAAATAAAATCTAACCAAGTTGAAATTTTTAAAAAAGCTCTTAATGAGGTGCAATCAAATGGAGGCTCTTACTGCTAGGATAAATGAGGCAGAAGAATTAGTGATATAGAAGACCAAATGATGGGGGCACCTGGGTGGCTCAGTGGGTTAGGGCCTCTGCCTTCGGCTCACGTCATGATCCCAGGGTCCTGGGATTAAGCCCCGCATTGGGCTCTCTGCTCAGCAGGGAGCCTGCTTCCTCCCTCTCTCTCTGCCTGCCTCCCTGCCTACTTGTGATCTCTGTCTGTCAAATAAATAAATAAAATCTTTAAAAAAAAAAAAAAAAGGCCAAATGATGGAGAATAAAGAAGGCTGAGCAAAAGAGAGACAAACAACTACTGGACCAATAGGGGAGAATTCAAGAGATAAGTGATGCCATAAAGACAAAACAATACTAGAATAATTGGGATCCCAGAAGAAGAAGAAAGAGAGAGGGGAGCAGAAGGTATATTGGAGCAAATTATAGTAGAGGATTTCACTAATATGGCAAAGGGAACAAGCATCAAAATCCAGGAGGCACAGAGAACCCCCCTAAAATCAAAATAGGTCCACACCCTATTATCTAACAGTAAAACTTACAAGTCTTAGTGACAAAGAGAAAATCCTGAAAGCATATCAGGACAAGAGGTCCTGATATAACATACAATGGTAGAAATATTAGATTGTCAGAAGGCTTTTCCACAGAGACCTAGCAGGCCAGAAAGAACTGGCATGATATATTCAGAGCACTAAATGAGAAAAATATGCAACCAAGAATACTGTATCAAGCTAGGCTGTCATTGAAAATAAAGGAGAGATAAAAAGCTGCCAAGACAAACAAAAATTAAAAGAATTTGCAAACACCAAACCAGGAAATATTGAAAGGGATCCTTTAACCAAAGAGAGAATCTGAAAGTAGTAGACCAGAAAGGGACAGAGACAATATACAGTAACAGTCACCTTATAGGCAATACAATGGCACTAAATTCATATCTTTCAATAGTTACCCTGAATATAAATGGGCTAAATGCCTCAATCAAAAGACACAGGGTATCAGAATGGATAAAAAACAAGACACATCAGTATGCTGTCTACAAGAAACTCATTTTAGACCCAAAGACACCTCCAAATTTAAAGTGAGGGGGTGGAAAACAATTTACCATGCTAATGGACATCAAAAGAAAGCTGGGGTGACAGTCCTTATATCAGATAAATTAGATTTTAAGCCAAAGACTATAATAAGAGATGAGGAAGGACACTATAGTATACTTAAAGGGTCTTGCCAACAGGAAGATCTAACAATTTTAATTATCTATACTCCTCACATGGGAGCAGCCAATTATATAAACCAATTGATAACAAAATCAAAGAAACACATTGACAATAATACAATAATAGCACAGGACTTTAACACCCCCTTCATTGAAATGGACAGACCATCTAAGCAAAAGATCAACAAGGAAATGAAGACTTTATTTTTAAAGGGGCACCTGGGTGGCACAGTCATTAAGTGTCTGGTCATGATCCCAGGGTCCTCAGATCAAGTTCTGCATTGGGCTTCCTGCTCAGTGGGAAGTCTGCTTCTCCCTCTCCCACTCTCCCTGCTTCTGTTCCTTCTCTTGCTGTGTCTTTCTGTCAAATAAGTAAATAAAATCTTTTTTTTTAAAAAGACTTTAAATGACACATAGGACTGGATGGACATCACAGATATATTCAGAAACATTCCATCCCAAAGCAGAATACACATTCTTCTCTAGTGCACATGGAACATTCTCCAGAATAGATCACATCCTGGGTCACAAATCAGGTCTCAACCAGTACCAAAAGACTGAGATCATTCCCTGCATATTTTCAGACCACAATGCTTTGAAACTAGAACTCAAGCACAAGAGGAAAGTCAGAAATAACTCAAATATATGGAGCCTAAAGAGAATCCTACTAAAGAATGAATGGGTCAACCAGGAAATTAAAGAAGAGTTTTTTAAAATTCATGGAAAGAAATGAAAATGAAAACATAACCATTCAAAATCTCTGGGACACAGCAAAGGTGGTCCTGAGAGGAACTTATATAGCAATACAAGCCTTTCTCAAGAAACAAGAAAGGTCTCAAGTACACAACCTAACCCTTCACCAGAAGGAGCTGGAGAAAGAACAGCAAAGAAAGCCTAAACCCAGCAGGAGAAGAAACATAATAAAGATCAGAGCAGAAATCAATGAAATAGAAACCAAAAGAATAGTAGAACAAATCAGCAAGACTAGGAGCTTGTTCTTTGAAAGAATTAATAAGATTGATAAAGCCCTGGCCAGACTTACCAAAAAGAAAAGAGAAAGGACCCAAATTAATAAAATCATGGATGAAAGAGGAGAGATCACAACCAACACCAAAGAAATACAAACAATTATAAGAACATATTATGAGCAACTATATGCCAGCAAATTTGACAATCTAGAAGAAATGGATGCATTCCTAGAAAGACATAAACTACCAAAACTGAATCAGGAGGAAATAGAAAACCTGAACAGACCCATAGCCAGTAAGGAAATTGAAGCAGTCATCAAAAATGCCCAGGGCCAGATGGCTTCCCAGGGGAATTTTACCAAACATTTAAAGAAAAGTTAATACGTATTCTCATGAAACTGTTCCAACAAATAGAAATGGAAGGAAAACTTCCAAACTCATTTTATGAGGCCAGCATTACCTCGATCCCAAAACCAGATAAAGACACCATCAAAAAGGAGAGTTACAGACCAATGTCCTTGATAAACACAGATGTGAAAATTCTCACCAAAATACTAGCCAATAGAATCCAACAGTACATTAAAAGGATTATTCACCACGACCAAGTGGGGTTTATTCCAGGGCTGCAAGGTTGGTTCAACATCCACAAATCAATCAATGTGATACAATACATTAATTAAAGAAAGAACAAGAACCATATGATACTCTCAACAGATGCTGAAAGAGCATTTGACAAAGTACAGCATCCCTTCCTGATCAAAACTCTTCACAGTGTAGGCATAGAGGGTACATACCTCAATATCATCAAAGCCATCTATGAAAAACCCACAGCAAATATCATTCTCAATGGAGAAAAACTGAGAGCTTTTCCACTAAGGTCAGGAACATGGCAGGGCTGTCCATTATCACCGTTGCTATTCAACATAGTACTAGAAGTCCCAGCCTCAGCAATCAGACAACAAAAAGAAATGAAAGGCATCCAAATCGGCAAAGAAGAAGTCAAACTCTCACTCTTTACAGATGAATGATACTATATGTGGAAAACCCAAGAGACTCCACTCCAAAACTGCCAGAACTGATAAAGGAATTCAGTAAGGTGTCAGGATATAAAATCAATGCACAGAAATCAGTTGCATTTCTTTACACCAACAACAGACAGAAGAAAGAGAAATTAAGGAGTCAATCCCATTTACAATTGCACCCAAAACCATAAGATGCCTAGGAATAAACCTAACCAAAGTGGCAAAGAACCTGTACTCAAAAAACTATAAAGGACTTATGAAAGAAATTGAGGAAGACAGAAAGAAATAGAAAAATGTTCCATGCTCATGGATTGGAAGAACAAATATTTCGAAAATGTCTATGCCACCCAAAGCAATCTACACACTTAGTGCAATCCCTATCAAAATACCATCAATGGGGTGCCTCAGTGGCTCAGTCTTTAGGCATCTGCCTTTGGCTCAGGTCGTGATCCCAGAGTCCTGGGACTGAGTCCCGTATCGGGCTTCCCACTGAGCTTCTCCTTCTCCCACTCCCCCTGATTGTGTTCCCTCTCTCGCTGTGTCTCTCTCTGTCAAATAATAAATAATTTTTTTAAAAAATACCATCAATGTTTTTCAAAGAAATGTAAAAAATAATCCTAAAATTTATATGGAACCAGAAAAGACCCCAAATAGGCAAAGGAATGTTGAAAAAGAACCAAAATTGGCAGCATCACAATTATAGACTTCAAGCTCTACTACAAAGTATACCTAGAATGGTATGGTATGGTACATACATACATACTATGGGATGGTATGCTACTGACACAAAACCAAACACACAGATCAAAGGAGCAGAATAGAGAGCCCAGAAATGGACCCTCAACTCTATGGTCAACTAATCTTCGACAAGCAGGAAAGAATGTCCAATGGAAAAAAGACAGTCTCTTCAACACATGGTGTTGGAAAAATTGCATAGCTACATGCAGAAGAATGAAACTGGACCATTTCCTTACACAACACACAAAAATAGACTCGAAATGGATGAAAGACCTCAATGTGAGATAGGAATCCATCAAAATCCTTGAGGAGAACACAGGCAGCAGCCTCTTCCTGGAAACATCGCCAAAGACAAGGGAAGCAAGGGCAAAATGAACTAGTGAGACTTCATCAAGATCAAAAGCTTTTGCACAACAAAGGAAACAGTCAACAAAACCAAAAGACAACTGACAGAATAGGAGAATATATTTGCAAACGACGTATCAGATAAAGGGCTAGTATGCAAAATCTATAAAGAACTTATCAAACTCAACACCCAAAAAACAAATAATCCAATCAAGAAATGGGCAGAGGACCTGAACAGACATTTCTGCAAAGACATCCAGATGGCCAACAGACACATGAAAAAGTGCTCCACATCACTCAGCATCAGGGAAATACAAATCAAAAGCACAATGAGATACCACCTCACACCAGTCAGAATGGCTAAAATTAACCAGTCAGGAAATGACAGATGTTGGCAAGGATGCAGAGAAAGGGGAACCCTCCTACATTGTTGGTGGGAATGCAAGCTGGTGCAACCACTCTGGAAAACAGTATGGAGGTTCCTCAAAATGTTGAAAACAGAGCTACCCTGTGACCCAGCAATCACACTACTGGGTATTTACCCTAAAGATACAAATGTAGTGATCCAAAGGGGTATGTGCACTCCAATGTTTATAGCAGCAATGTCCACAATAGCCAAACTATGGAAAGAACCAACATGTCCATCAACAGATGAATGAATAAAGAAGATGTGGTGTATACACACACACACACACACACACACACACACACACACACACACGCAATGAAATACTATGCAGCCATCACAAAATGAAATTTTGCCATTTGCAGCAACATGGATGGAACTAGAGGGTATTATGCTAAGCGAAATAAGTCAATCAGAGAAAGACAATTATGATATGATCTCTCTGATATGAGGAATTTGAGAGGCGGGGGGGTGTCATGGGGAGAAAGGAGGGAAAAAAATGAAACAAAATGGGACCAGGGAGGGAGACAAACCATAAGAGACTCTTAATCTCACGAAACAAACTGAGGGTTGCTGGGGGGAGGTTGTGAGGCATGGGGGTGGCTGGGTTATTGACATTGGGGAGGTTATGGGCTATGGTGAGTGCTGTGAATTGTGCAAGACTGATGATTCACAGACCTGTACCCTTGATGCAAATAATACATTATATGTTAATTTTTTAAAAAGAATATAACTACCATATGACCCAGCAGCCCCACATTGAGGTATATATCCAAAGGAAATAAAATCAGTGTCTTAAAGAGATGTCTGCACTCCCATGTTCATTGTAGAATTACTCACAGTACCTAAGAAATGAAAACAATGTAAACTGGAGGAATGAATAAAGAAGTTGTGGTGCATACATATACACAATGGAATATAATTCAGCCCTAAAAAAGAAGGAAATTCTGCCATTTGTGACAACATGGATGAAACTGGAGGGCATTATGCTGAATGAAATAAGCCAGTAAGCCAGACAAAGACATATACTATATGGTATCATTCTTGGTGGAATCTAAACAAACAAATAAAAAGTCAAATTCATAAAAACAGAGAGCAGAATGGTGGTTGCCAGGGACTGGGGAGTGGAGGAAATGGGGACATGTTGGTCAAAGAGTACAAAATTCTAACCATAGATGAATAAGTTCTGGGGATGCAAGGTACAGCATGGCGTCTGTAGTTAATAATACTCTATTGTGCACTTGAAATTTGCTAAGAGAATAAATTTTCTTTCCCCAAACTGAAAAGTTTTTATTTTTTATTGAAATATAACTGACATAACATCGTGCAAGTTTCAGATGTACAACATGCTGATTTTATACACTTGTGTATTGCAACATGGAAAAAAATTTTAAGGTTTTATTTTTTTATTTGAGAGAGTAAGCAAGCAAGAGGGAGAGAACACAAGCAGGGGGGTGGAGCAGAAGGAGAGGGAGAAGCAGACTCCCTGCTGAGTAGGGAGCCCAACTCAGGGACCTGAGCAGAAGGCAGACGTTTAATCAACTGAGTCACCCAGGCACCCCACAAAGTGTAAAATTTAGGTGTTACCAACACCCACACAAATGGTAATTCTGTGAGTGAGGGCATGTTAATTAACCTCATTGTACTAATCATTTTACACTATATGGTATATCAAGTCATCACATTGTACACTTTAAATAGATGCCATTTTATTTGTCAGTTATACCTCAATACAGCTGGGAAATTTTTTTTAAAGATTTTATTTATTTATTTGACAGACAGAGATCACAAGTAGGCAGAGAGGCAGGCAGAGAGAGAGAGAGGAGGAAGCAGGCTCCCTGCAGAGCAGAGAGCCCGATGTGGGGCTTGATCCCAGGATACTGGGATCATGACCTGAGCCGAAGGCAGAGGCTTTAACCCACTGAGCCACCCAGGCACCCCCAGCTGGGAAATTTTTTTAACCCTAACTTTTTCATTTCCTTCCCTGTTGTTTCTCCCCTCTCTCCAGGATCCCATCTTCACCATCTTCCAGTAAGGTAGGAGTCAGGATAGAATTAACCAAGAGTCTTTATTACTTTTGTTGGCTCCTTACATCCCTGTAACAGTAGGACTGCCTAATATTAGACATGAGTCCCCCGTTTAGAGGCATAATTAGAAATACTACTCTAGCTTTTTCTAGAAATTTTTTCTAGAAATGTTTCTAGAAAATTTCTTTCTAGAAATACTTCTATTTCTAGAAATATTATTCTACTTTTAAGTAACTGTTATTCTTGATCTGAACAAACAACAGAAACTTTTGTTTGCAAAGTTGTAGTAAGTAACAGTCAAGAGAGTTGGGAAGAGGCTGAGGGAGGCTCATTATACTAATTATCTAGGGATCCCAAACCCCATCAAACTTTGGAGAAGAGTAGATCCCTTAGGAAAACAAAGATGAAACCTAAATGTTTCAACCCTGATGTCACCTCCACAAAGAGATGTGTTTGTTCCAGGAATAGCTCACCCACTCTCCCCTAGAGTCCCATTGTCCACGGAAGAAATATCATCTCCCAGAGATTAAGCCAATATGAAGATGTAATAAAAGTCTCTATCAGTCAAAATCACCCCCATTAGTCCAAGAGGAGGATGAAGGAGAAATGCACCAAATGATAACTATATTTTTCCAAGGCTTCCCCCAGGATGGTCTTGCTGAAAATGGAAGACTTCAACATTCTGTGCTCAGCAGCTCCTACAACCTGAAGGATGAATGGATTCAAGTTCAGGGAAACCCTCCTACCCGGGGAATGCCAGCTGATCATTCAGGATGCTTGGGAAAAGATAGGTGTTCTTAGAGAATGCTGTTGAATTCATGAGAGATGAAGATCTCACACTAACAGCGTAAGATTCCCATGTAGAGCCTTAGACAATATTGCATCCTCAAGAAGTACCCATGAGGACCAGGTATCTTCTGCTATCCTGTGAGTAATGTACTTGGCATGGCCTGATTGGGACTTCCCAGAGGGCTACTAGACCCCTGACCTGGACCTGTGGGCTAACCTCCACCTTGGCATGGCAAAGTGGCTTCTTCAACCCTCCTATTCCATGCACTTTGTTCTTATATTCCTTTATAAGACTGGCACATCGAACATACACATGGTATAACTAGCCCCACCCACCATCCAGGTCAAAGTTCAGCAGACCTCCTTATTCATTCAGTCGCTCACTCACATTGAGGAATTTTGTCTGTCCCACCCCGTACACTAGTTAATTGGCCCTTGGAAAACCCAAAGCTCTGGACATTATTGAGTCTGGGTGAAACCTTTAATGCTTTTCCTTAGAAGGAAAAGATCTCACCCTCCTTTCAAATGAACTGTCCAGAGACCATGCAATTCCAGCATAGTAGGACGAATCTCCAGGAGATACACAGATTTCCCCCACTGGGCACTGCATAACTAACTTAAAACAGTGAATGCTCTAGGTAGATGGTGAGGCATGTTCAGGCTTTTAGGCTGCCAGGCAAGTGTCTTCATTCACCAAGTATATAAGATAAAAGAGGAAATGCCAAGGATTCGAGATGTGGCCAACTTCCCATCCTATCTGGACTCCCCTTCCCCCCAGAGGTTGACTTCTGGTTAGAAATAGGAAAAAAGCCAGAAGATTATCAGCAGCACTATCTATGTCCCAAATCCTTGGGCTGGTCACAGAGTGTTTTCATGGTTTGTCTGTGTTAAGATTATGATTTAGTGTAAAGCCAGAGCTTTGACCTCCCCTCCCACTTGCATCCAACTCTTCCTCATCTTAGTCTCTATTCCATCTTTCTTCCACTGTGTCCCACCAGGACTTCTCCTAAAAAGCCTTCATTCTATTAGCTCCTGATGGTGTTTCTGGGTATCATATTCATGTTGGATCCTGCTTCTGGGTATCATGTTTATGTTGGATCTTGCTTCTGTTCCAGAACAGCTGAGTAAGTTTCTTGGCCCCCGGGCTCACCTTTGCACCTCAAAGACCAACCAATCTCTCTCTCTCTCTCTCTCTCTCTCTCTCCTTTTTAAGTAGACTCCACATCCAGCATGGAGCCCAGTGGGGGTCTTGAATGCACAAGCCTGAGATCAAGAGTCAAATGCTTTACCAACTGAGCCACCCAGGCTCCCCATAGGCCTCTTTTTCAAATGGCTGAGAATCTAAACAACGTTAAGCCTAGGAATAACACTGAGGAATAGCTGTCGTTATGTCCTCAGAGGCTAATCAACTATTTTGTGTTAATAACTGTGAACAAATGTCCGATATAGTGGTAGTTTGTAGAATGAATGGTGTGGTTGGTGCTAAAAAGAAGATAAAACCATAACAAAAGGAAAAGTGTATACAGTTTACCAGTTCATCCTTTCTACTGGTATCCCCTAGCATTTCCTTCATCCCAAGTACCTAACATGGGTCCCAATCTTATTCTCCAGTGACTGGCAAATAATTCTTGCTACAGCTCTGCAAGGTAATTAAGGTTGTAATTGATAATGTCTAAGGGAGGAAACTTACAGGAATTCTGACTTTAAGATTTTAATTTTTAAGGAATCTCTACACCCAACGTGAGACTCAAACTCACAACCCTGAAATCATGGTCTACTAACTGAGCCAGCCAGGCACCGTTAGGGAATGCTGACTTTTAAAAAGAGACCTTTTTAAGGTTTGGGGGGTTTTGCTGCTGGGAGCACTTTGGCAGACATAACCAGAGCTCCACTTACTAGCTCAAAACCCAGACTGTCTCAAAGATGGAGAATATCTCCTTAGAGAATGTTTGTGGGGAGACATTTCCACCTTCTCATGAGGAAAAGCAAGCTCTCTTCACATGGGCCAATTTAAGACTAGTTGGCATATGACTCTGCAAGGTTGCTGCCCCCTAGGAAGTACGATATAAATGACGTGTCCTCAACCTCTTCTGTGTCAAATGCCACCCCATCGCTCTCTCAGGCATTTGAGGTGCTGTTCACTCATTCAGTAAATGTTTACTGAAGCTGATTATTTCAGAAAACTTGTTCTAAGGGCTGTAACAAATACAAATTAGTAGACATTTTTTGACCCAATGAGCAACAAATGAAAAACAAATATAAAATTCAATAAAAATCAAACGAGATATAATAAAATTATGAGGGATACAGAGGAAAGAATCACTCATTCAGAAGAGGTTTCATAAAAATGATAGCACTTTTTAAGGAGAGATTTAAAGGATAAATAGGACGTGAAAGGCTAATAATTGCCGAACCAATGTCACATGCAGAAACACAGATGCATAAAATGGAACTAAGATATTGTAAAGAGTCTATTCTATCTAAAACCGACAAGAAAATGTTGAGAGAAGAACACAGATATACCATCTGAGAACAGATCCTTAAGGACCTTGACTAACAAACCCTCTTAGAAATTTTTATTTATAAACACATTATTCAAATTGTGCTATTTTGATTTGTAAGAGTTGTGTCTTTCTCTCATAGATACTCTCTCTCTCTCTCTCTCTCTCTCTTTATTAATCTAAATACTAGTGAAAGACATCACATTTTCAGGTAATCTTGAAAAGCAATAGAGTTCTATACATTCTAAATCAGTTTACCTGAGTATATGTAACTGTGCAGTGAATGGCTAAGTTAAGCAAAAAGATTTCCTACCCTCAAATATGAACTGTTTTTTGTATGCAAAGATCCACTATTGGACTAAATATAAGAATAAAAAGCATGGAAAACAGACTATAATGTTAGGGGTAAAGGGATTTGTTCAGTATCAAGAATAAAATTTTGTTGGGTTAAAAAAGTAAGCAAGCAAAAATCTTAAAAAAAAAAAAAAAAAGTAAGCAAGAGGGACGCCTGGGTGGCTCAGTGGGTTAGGCCTCTACCTTCTGCTCAGGTCATGGTCTCAGGGTCCTGGGATCGAGCCCCACATCTGGCTCTCTGCTCAGCAAGGAGCTTGCTTCCTCCTCTCTCTCTGCCTGCCTCTCCGACTACTTATAATCTCTGTCTATCAAATAAATAATTAAATCTTTTAAAAAAAGTAAGCAAAGATAACTTTTGCGTTGGGGCCTTACTTACTTCACCCTGAAAACCACCATTTTCTCCTCCAACACAAAAATGCCTGGGACCAAGCAAGAGACAAAAATCCCCAGGGTATCTACACAACAAGCCTGAATAGTGACTAGTAGGAAGATACCACCCTCATGAAAACAAAGGGCTCCTTCAGCTGAAAATGAAACACTCATCCCTCTTTCCTTTCAGTTCCAAGTGCCCTCAGATACCCAGAACACCACAAAACTGATGCTGCACACCTCTGATTGGCCACCCCCAGCGATGTCAGAGGAGCCATGAGGAACCACACCACTGTCACTGACTTTGTCCTGCTGGGGCTCTCAGATGCCTGTGAGCTACAGATGCTCATCTTCCTGGGGCTGCTCCTGACCTACCTCCTCACTCTGCTGGGGAACCTCCTCATTGTGGGCATCACCCTTATGGACAGGCGCCTCCACACCCCGATGTACTACTTCCTCCGCAACTTTGCTGTCCTGGAGATCTGGTTCACCTCAGTCATCTTCCCCAAGATGCTAACCAACATCCTGACTGGATACAAGACCATTTCCCTCCTTGGCTGTTTCCTACAAAGTTTTCTCTATTTCTTCCTGGGCACCACCGAGTTCTTCCTACTGGCAGTGATGTCCTTTGACAGGTATGTGGCCATATGTAACCCCTTGCGTTATGCCACCATCATGAGCACAAGGGTCTGTGTCCAGCTAGTTCTTTGTTCATGGATGACAGGATTCCTTCTCATCATCTTTCCAAGTTTCATCACTTTTCAACAGCCATTCTGTGGCCCCAATGTCATTAATCATTTCTTCTGTGACAACTTCCCACTCCTGGAGCTCATATGTGCAGACACGAGTCTGATAGAGCTCCTGGGCTTTATTACGGCCAACGTCAATTTACTGGGCACGTTGTCCGTGACGGCCACCTGCTATGGCCACATCCTCCACACCATCCTGCGCATCCCCTCAGCCAAGGAGAGGCAGAAAGCCTTCTCAACCTGCTCCTCCCACATCATTGTCGTGTCTCTCTTCTATGGCAGCTGCATCTTCATGTACGTCCGGTCAGGGAAGGGCAATGAGGGAGAGGACAAAAACAAGGTGGTAGCCTTGCTCAACACCGTGGTGACCCCGATGCTCAATCCCTTCATCTACACTCTGAGGAACAAACAGGTGAAGCAGGTGTTTAGGGAGCAGGCAAACAGACTCTTCTTATAAAGCCGTGGAACTAGGAAGTTGGAGATAATATTCCCAGACAAGCTAAGGGACTATCAGGTCCCAGCAAGAAAATGAGACTTCCCCACTTAGAAAATTCTCTGATGCCATGTTTCTAGGGTATCAGTCACTGTGCAATTCAGCATGAACTCGTGATTTCTCTAGACCATCAAGGCATTTTTATTAATTATCAGATTTGAATTATTCTCTTCATCCGCCTCTGTCTGCCTGGCCTCCCAACAGAATATAAAGAACTCTTTGGGAGCAGGTAATAGATCTGTAACTCACCATAAGCCTCAAGCACCAACCCATTGGCATTAACCATATAAATACTCGATAAGTGCTTGCAAACTAATTGGATTGTTTTGTGTCCTCTGCTAACAGTTCTCTGTTAGCACTGCCCTCATTTCACACTTGCACTGCTGTCACAGTAACACATCAGCAAGAACTCAACAAAGGACTAAGGCTGACTCCTCATTATTTGTATATAAGCTACTTATGGTCTTTTAGTACTAAAATTCATAGAAATTCCTCATTCCTAATGACAAAGGCTCTTTGACCTACTAGTTGGTTTCTTCTCTTTAGCCTCAGTTTTCTCCTCTGTAAAATGGGAATGCAATGCCCATTCCAAAGCAGTATGATGAGAGTCAAATGAGATATCTATGCACGATGCCTCAAGTAGTGACCGGCACATAGTAAGTCCTCAATAAATGTTAGTTCATTTCCTCCACTTATCATCCTACCTTCCCTCACTTCTTTCTGAAGTTCACACCAGTTCTCAGCAGAACAATTTCTATTCAAAATGCTATAAATTGTGTATTCCAGGGATGCCTGGGTGGCTCAGTCATTAAGCCTCTGCCTCTGGCTCAGGTCATGATCCCAGGGTCCTGGAATCGAGCCCCGTATCAGGCTCCTTGCTCAGCGGGAACTCTGCTTCTCCTTTTCCCACTCCCCCTGCTTCTGTTACCTCTCTTGCTGTCTGTCTGTCTGTCTCTCTCTCTCTCTCTCTCTCTCCCCCTCTGTCAAATAAATAAATGAAATATATTTTTTTAAAATGTGTATTGCAAATAATGTAGTAAATACCATATAAAGTGAAATACACAATTTGACCTATTGAAGTTTGTTACTAAAATGTTCACTATGTTCATGAAGGAAAAAATAAAGACACGCTGGCAAATAAACAAACATTAAATAAAGAAATTAATTACTGTATTTATTCTTTCCAAAATAATTATTACACAAATGTCATGTTCAAGAAAATGTATTATGTGGCCTGGGATAAAAATTTAATCTATTTCTTTGAAAAATTTGAAATCTAATAAGGAAGATAGAAAGTACACAAATAACTATAATTCAGGATAGAAAATGATCTGTGTAAGAAAAAAAATCATGTGTCTCTCTTCCACAACAAATGTGAAAACCAGAAGGAAATGGATGATTTCCTAGAAAAAGAGCATTCACAAAAAACTAAAAAGAAATAGAAAAACATTTAATTAGATAATAATAAAAATCTTTACCAAAGAAGGATTTCAAAATGGGATTAAATACCTTCTATAAACCCAAAATCCATGTCCTTAACAACAAAAATAAACAACCCAATTCTACAAATGGCCAATACACACATGAAAAGGCATGTAACATCACTAATCATTAGGGAAATGCACGTCAAACTCACAATGAATTACTGCTTCATACTCATTAAGATGGCTCATATTTTATAAATGTTAAAAACAGAAAGTAACAAGTGTTGACAAGAAGGTAGAGAAATTAGAGCCCTTGTGCTTCGCTGATGGGAATGTTAAATGGTGCAGCTGCTGTGGAGAACACTATGGCAGTTCCTAAAAGATAAACGTAGATTTACTATACAACCCAGCCATTCACTTCTAGGTATATACCCAAAAGGACTAAAAGCAGGGACCCAAGCAGACATTTGTACATCTACATTTATAACAGCATTACACACAATAGTCAAAAATATGGGAACAACTCAAATGTCTGTTGATGAATGAATGTATCAGCAAAATGTGGTATATAGATAAGATGGAATGTTGTCTGCCTTAGAAAGGAATGAAGTTCTGTGCGCCTGGGTGGCTCAGTGGGTTAAGCCTCTGCCTTTGGCTCGGGTCATGATCTCAGGGTCCTGGGATCGAGCCCCACATCGGGCTTTCTGCTCAGTGGGGAGCCTGCTCACCCTCTCTCTCTCTCTGCCTGCCTCTCTGCCTACTTGTGATCTCTCTCTGTCAAATACATTTTTAAAAATCTTTAAAAAAAAAAAAAAAGGAATGAAATTCTGACACATGCTGCAATGTGGATGAACCTTGAAGACATTCTGCTAAGTGAAATAAGCCAGACACAAAAGTACAAATAATATATGATGCCACTTATGTGAGGTATCTGGAGTAGTCAAAATCATGGAGACAGAAGATAGAATGGTGGTCACCAGGGATTGGAGGTGAGTGTGGGAATGGAGAGTTATTATTGAATGGAAACAGAGTTTTGGTTTGGGCTGATGAAAAAGTTCTGGAGATGGGGAATGGTGATGATTGTGCAACACCATTAATGTACTTAATGCCACCGAATGGTACACTTTAAAATAGTTAAAATGGCAAATTTTATGTTCCATCTCTTTTAACACAGTAAGAAAAATACAGATTCCAGAACAGAACTATGTTGTCTTTGACTCCCCTCTTTCTCTCCTATCCTGCAGTCAATCTATCAACAAATTCTGTGAGTTATACTGCCAAAATACATACAGCACCCCACCACTTCTAACCATCAGCAGCACTACCATCTATGCCCACACCACCTTCCATTTTCTCTAGGTTCCCCACCCCCTACTTGCCACCACAGCCCCATCCTCATATCCCTGGAAGAGGGCAGGGGTAGAAAACACAAGTAAGGGGAAGGTGGGCTTGCACAGTTAAGGCAGATGAAGCCAAGAACGCACATCCTTTCCCTCTGAAGATTTCCCACCTGAAAGCGGCCTTAGGTGTTGGAAGGGTACCTTTTCACTTTCAGTGATGTTCAGAATTCTAACAATTATATAGGATTGGGCAATTTAAAAACCCCATTCTTTGGACTTGCACTGAATGGAGGACTTCTAAAATAATGAGGGGCCAGAAAATTCATCATACCTGTCCTGAATACCATCCAAGGGTCAAGGAAAAAATAACAGCGTGAACAGGTTTGAATGGGTATGCAGCAAGGGGTAGATGGAAAATGCATGCTACAAATAAGGGGTTATTATTCGTAAGATACAAAGACAAGCCACCGAATAGATAAATGAGCAAAGGATATGCAGAAGCATCTAACAGAAGAGCAACCCAAAGGGCCAGGAAATAAGTGAAAAGTCATTCAACCATATTAATAGTCAGGACAATTCAAATGAAAATAATAACCCTTTAGATGATTGCTGTATTTTTCATTTTTGTAAGTAATAATGGTGTTATCTTTACATTTTTAAAGAGTACTCTGGGGGCGCCTGGGTGGCTCAGTGGGTTAAAGCCTCTGCCTTCAGCTCAGGTCATGATCCCAGGGTCCTGGGATCGAGCCCCGCATCGGGCTCTCTGCTCAGCGGGGAGCCTGCTTCTTCCTCTCTCTCTCTCTGCCTGCCTCTCTGCCTACTTGTGATATCTCTCTCTGTCAAATAAATAAATAAATAAAATTTTAAAAAAAAAATAAAGAGTACTCTGGCTTTAATACTCTGAAATATTTACAGATGAAATTATATAATGTCTGGGATTTGCTTCACCATACTGTGCGAAAGGGGAAAGTAGCTGGTAGTCTAGGTGAGAAAAGGATGACCACGACCTGGTTATTGTCAAAGCTAGCTAATAAGTACGTGAAGATTCCTTGTATAATCTGTCTACTTCTGGAGATGTTTGAAATTTCCATAATAAAAGGTTAAAATGAAAAGATAACAGAAATGCTTCAAACGGGAGGGAATATGGCTATGACCTTGAGTAGTACCCATGGCAATGCAACAAGAAAAAATATGAGATGCTGCACAGGCAGAACCTCCTAGGGCTTGGGTACTGAAAAGGTAAAATATCACAGAGAAAAAACACAATGGAGAGCCCCAGGTATTGAGTCTAGGTAATTAGAAAGATGATATCACAGAAGCAGAGCAATAAGGAGAAAATCTGGCTTGGGAGGTTCAAAGTTGGATCTGTCTTAGACAACTCTATTGTGGGGACAGCAAATTTGGGACAAGCATGTTGACTGGGAAGAGGAACTCTTCAAAACAGTTTCCAGTGGCATTGGAATTGGTCCCTTTGTCCATTTCTCAAGTTCATTGTTTAGTATATAAGCAAAGAAAGCTGTCCAACAACTGGATTGTCATAAAACTGAGAAGAGAGTTGTCAGGATTTGTAAGCTTGTCCCTAACCACTCAGACAATGAAGTCTCTCTATTCAAATTCAGGAAGTGGCAAATACTGCTCTCTAAGAGTTTATATGAGAATTCTTGATGATGTAAACTAAGCTCAAGATTTAGAGTATAAGAAAGTTCAAAGTAGCTTTCATTAGCAGGGAGCTCAAGAACAAAGGTACATTAGATAAGATATCTATACCCAGATCACCCCGTATTATATGCCCCACCAGGACACCTCAAAAGTAAAAGCTAGGATCCTGAAGAGAACTGTATTCGTTATCTGCCGTTGCCGTTACTCTCCCTAAACTTGGCACCTTAAAACAACAAGCATTTATTAGCTCACAGTGTCTGAGTTAGGAATCAGGACATGACACAACTGTCCTTTCCTCTTTTGACCCTTTCCTCCAAGTTCTGTGGGCAGGGAGGTTTTGGAAAGACCCAGGCCAGCTCTGTGGGACTCAGCCTCAGTTTCACTCCCTGGTAGACCACATTCACCCTGGTGCTCCTTTGTAGTGACTAAACTTTTGCCCTATCCTGAAACGATGGCTTTTGTGCCCTGTCCTGGGAATTGGACCCTGGACTTAGAGTCAGTGCTTCTGTCCTGATCCTGAGGACCTGCCTATGCTTTCATCCACTGAGGATATGATTTCTCCTTAGTTCTCCTGACAGTTTATCCCCCAACCTCTCAAGAAACTATAGTCAAACTCCTAAACTACCAACTAGCCAAAAACTTCTGACACCGGCAGATAGACTTCCCAGATATCAATGGGCTGCAGTCTACCCAGACCACCAACGATTCCCTCCTCAAGGATCCTCTTTCTGTGTTCTGCCTACCTAGCGAAGCCTGATCTTTTTCAATATTTTATCCTCTGACCATAGTTCCTTTGATCATGCCTTCAATCTACATTTGCCTGCCATTATTTTTTTTCCTAAACAAGTTACTCTTCATCAAAAATAGTGAAGATTTTTCTATGTGATTTCTCCTCCGTCCCCAACAATAAGTCCCTTCATCTCTTTTCCTTTTCTTCTTGCCTGCTCCAATTTCTTCTTCCTACCATCCCCCAGAGTGACAACTTTTTAAAGCATAACAAAATTGTGTCACTTCTCTGCTGAAGACCTTCCAGTAGCTTTCAATTGCACTTGGAATGCATCATCCTCCTTGCAGGCCAGGTCTTCAGGGCTCTGCAAATTTTGAACCCAGCACAACACTCCAACCAAATCTCACAACACCATCACTCTCTTCCTGACTCACTGGGCCTCTTGCTGTGCTTCGGGAACACCAGCTTTTAGCCATATCATGGCTTTGAAATACTCTGTTCTCTTTGCCTGGAAACTTTCATGACCAGTCACCTGGGCAACCCTGATTCTGCCTTCATGTCTGAGCTACAGTCATACTTTCTCGGCCATGCTTTTCCTGGCATTCATCTAAGACAGGTCTCACCTGGTTTTCTCTCCTCAAACACCCACTCTATACATTCACAGTCCTGACAATGTCTTGTTAGTGCATATATATTAACATGTGTTCCTCTTCTGAGTGTTAGTGTGAGAAAAAGACTAATTTCCCAGTTCCAGGAGAGTAAGTCAGGCTCTTTTTCTTTCAGATGAGGAGCCCTTTACCCAGAAACAAAGATTCACATAATAAGGATAAAACCATTGTCAGGGAAGAAAAGGGAATTCCATGGAAGAAAAGGGAGTAAGTCTAGTCACAGAGGGAGTCGGTGTTCTCATCTCTCACCGTGCCTGGCAGGTGCCCAATGTGGATGATCACCATTCAAAAGCTGCAAGGCTTAAAAAAGCCCTTTCTGATCTGGCCAGAGAAGGAATAAAATTTCGATAAGCAGATCCAGCAGGTACAGTGTGTACCACGTTCACTCTTTACCCTCAGATGTCCAGCTGTCTGGGCCTCCTTCTTATGGGTCAGCGGTATAGTCTGCCTCTTACCGCCTGGAAAGGTGACTCCACAAGCAGTTCACATGACATCTAAGTGTTTAGGGAGCAGTTCACCAACACTGGCCATCCTACCACATCAAGAACAGCCAGTTTCTCAGGAGAGAGAAACCATAGTCAAATTAACTCACTTGGCCATTTAAAAACAGAGAGCAGCTGAAAGTGAGTCACTCATTTGCCTTTCCAAACACACCATTGGCTCCTAAAATCATACTACTCACTGCAGTCAACTTACATCAGCCAGTTTTATCCACTTAGTGGTAGTGTGGTGACCAAAGAAAGAAGGTGGGATTACATAGTAGTTGTCACTTGAATGGGTCAAAAGCCAAGTTGGGGACTATGTCCTAAGATCCTCTTACCAAGACTCTCCCAGTGAAAAGTAAGTTCCATGGGGACTAGGAGCATGTTTCTTTCACTTACCACTCATAGTCATCCTCACTGCATAGCACAGTGCTTGTCACATAGTAGGTGCTCAGTGAACATGTGTTGAATGAAGGATTAATTAATTAATGAAAAGTTTTCATCCCCCACACTCCAACTCATCCTTCAGGTCTCAGGTTTATAGAACTCCATCAGGTGTTTATAGAACACCTTCCCTTGTCCTTCAGTCTAGCTCAGGATGTCCTATGAGCTCTCCTTCAAGACACTTGTCACCATAGTAATTAACCACTTGTGTGATTGCTTAATGTCTTTGGTCCCCACAAGGCTCTGCCTGTACATCTCTGGCATCTAGACGTTACTTGTCACACATGAAGCACTCAGCAAGAATTTCTTGAATGTTTTGATAGCTGAACTTCTTTGTTATAATTAAACATCGTGAGGAGTTTTGAGTTTCTCAGCCAGAAAAAAGTAAAGTCTCCATCTCAAATTTGAAGGAAGTTAGAGGTAAGGGACCTTCCTAACTCCCTAATACCAGCGATGGTAATGAATCTCAGGGGAAGCACAGCTTCGCCCTGCAAAAGAAGAGAGGGACTCTCTAGATTGGTTAAGTTTGAGCTGTGTACCTTGTATATCTCTGAGCCCCATGGAGACCAAACAGAACCTCAAGCAGCCCCGGCCCGATGCCACCTCCACAGAGACAAGACGTCTGCCGCTAATTGTTTACCCCAGAATCCTCTATGGGCACCATGACCCTGGAAAGGCATGTACCATTAGCCAGAAGCCTCTTAAGCCCAACTGAAGATGAGTCATATGAATCTGCACCAGTTGACGTTTGTCTTTGCCTTAGTTTAGGAGGGATGGGTAAATAATTAATTGTGTGTCTACATCCATTTCCCCAGGAAGGTGGCCCAGCAGAGGTACTGTGATAGGGCAGAAGCAATAGAAACTTCCTGAAAACTGGTGAACCCAGAAGTTCTGGGGAATACCCAAGATCGCTCATTTCTGAGGAGGTCTGGGGATGTGTCGGTGACAAAGGAGTTGGGGAGCATTTCATAAGGAAGACTTGTTGTTGGAAAACATAGAGGTTTGTGACACATGCACTACAAAGAGGACAGGACATGCCTATGTCCATGACCTGCAGATCATGTTACAGCTCTGGAGCTTCCTTCACTTTGAATCTCTGGTGAGTCCCCCGAAGAGGTGTGTTCCTCAGGCGACATTGTAGAGCCTGGAGTTTCCTGTGAAAACCAGGGGTCTCCATCATCGCAAGTGCCTTGTGAAGACAAACTGAGCGCCTCACCTGGTAGCTAGTAGGTAACCTGCATTGATGCATTTTGGGAATGGGGAAAGGGGAATCTGATAGTTCTGGACGCTCTGCCTAGAAACCTGTCATCTGTCTGCCGGTGCCACTGGCAGGCTATGGCCCATTTGATTTTTTTCATCATTCTCAGTATTCTGACTCAGATCCAGCTGTTGAGTCACAGAATCTCTAAAGCTTTTTCTCACTGTTTTCATAGACAGTCATTTGTTTCCCATTTGTCTCTCCCAAAGTGCTCTGCCCATCTCTTAACACAAGTGGTCTCACTGTGCTGGCTTCTCTTACGAGTTTGAACTGGAGTTATTTTATAAGCAATAATTAAAAGGGGAAAGACAAATCATCCACAATCCTCCCATCCTTACTGGTGATCATGTTAATTTTTTTAATTTTATTTTTTATAAACATATAATATATTTTTATCCCCAGGGGTACAGGTCTGTGAATCGCCAGGTTTACACACTTCACAGCACTCACCATAGCACATACCCTCCCCAATGTCCATAACCCCACCCCCCCATCCCCCTCCCCCCATCAACTCTCAGTTTGTTTTGTGAGATTAAGAGTCACTTATGGTTTGTCTCCCTCCCAATCCCATCTTGTTTCATTTACTCTTCCCCTACCCCCTTAACCCCCCATGTTGCATCTCCTCTCCCTCATATCAGGGAGATCATATGATAGTTGTCTTTCTCCGATTGACTTATTTCGCTGAGCATGATACCCTCTAGTTCGAGATCATGTTAATTTTTAAATGTTCTCATCCAGTCCTTCTCCATCAAAATACATATGTCACATAGCTATAAAGTAGTGTGTTACCACTTTTCTGCTGCAATCTTATCACATTATCCTGCTCCCTATAGAAGCTTGCCTTAACCTGTCAAATCTTTAAAAAAACAACCAATGGCAAGGTTGCCTAGTTCTTTACCCAGACCTCCATAGACAGTATTAAACAATGTAAAAACCAGAAATAACAATCATTTAAAATAAGCCATTTAAAAATTATTTAAAACAAACATTTGAACTTGAAACTGGCCAATAAACAATTCTGAATATCATCATTAATTGTTATTATCTGTGTTATTATATTTAGGATATTATCCCAAAATATTAAACATGATGCCACATCTACAAATATATGCTCTCTTCCTCACTATATATCAGTTTCAAAGCACATGCTTCCCTCCCAATGTATCAATCAAATAATATAATAACAAGAAGTCTGTAATAAATTGACAAAAATTTCTTACAGTAATATGTCAGAAGGAAAGAGAAGCAAAATACATCATCTATGAGCATAGTAGGTAAAACAATAAACACTAGATAAGAACAGAAAAAAAGAAATAGAAATAGAAATAATAGAAATTAATAGAAATTTTAAAAAATAGAAATAAATCAAAATGTGCATAAAAGTGCCTCTGTGGGGCTACATGTAATTCTTTTATTCCACTTCTCTGTGTTTCCTAAACTTTCTAGAATGAGCTGACAATGCCTTCATATTTTTTTAACTTTTTGTTTAAATACTTATGGCCCCAAATCCCAGTGTCTTTTCTCCAATTTGACTGTGATTTCCTCTTATTGTCCTACTAGAGTTTCAGTCACAAAGGGAGAAATTCAAATAACTAACATTACACAGCTGCTTGCTCTGTGGCTAGCCTTGTGCTAAGTGTTGGGTATGCATCATTCATTTAAGCTCTGGGAGAACTCTTTACAAATATGCTGTTATTGTTCCTATCAAGAAAAAGTTTTGGTGGGGTAGATAACCGGTCCTAGACAAGTTAGTGAATGATGGAGCTCAGGTGCAATCACCATCTCTAACTTAAATGCCTTTTGTAACAAGCTCTAGAGTAATTATTCCATCAGTGTTTTCTATAAAAGTCTTTGATCCATTGGACACAGGAACTGCAGAGGGATTTGTTTTAATACACTTGAGAGGCCCCTTGTACATTTGGGTGAATATGAAAAGAACCATCATCTAATCTAAAAGAAAAGAATGAAAGGAGCTTAATACAGAGTTTCCTAGCGAGGAGTCTGCTTCTCTCTCTGATCCTCTCCCCTCTCATGCTCTCTCTTTCATTCTCTCTCTCAAATAAATAAATAACATTTTTTAAAAAGAAAGAAAGAAACACAAGAAATGAAAAAGAATTGGTAAAGGCAATACTTTCCCCCAGAGAATCCCAGAAAATTGATTTAAATTGGGTCAGAATACGTGTGACTTGAGGCTAACTCAATGAGGAATCTGGACAACAAGCATGAGAAGGCTGAGAAAGGGACTGATAGATCCAAAAAAACAAAAGGACTCCTTCAGCTGAAAACAGAACACTCATCCCTCTTTCCTTTCAGTTCCAAGTGCCCTCAGATACCCAGAACACCACAAAACTGATGCTGCACACCTCTGATTGGCCACCCCCAGCGATGTCAGAGGAGCCATGAGGAACCACACCACTGTCACTGACTTTGTCCTGCTGGGGCTCTCAGATGCCTGTGAGCTACAGATGCTCATCTTCCTGGGGCTGCTCCTGACCTACCTCCTCACTCTGCTGGGGAACCTCCTCATTGTGGGCATCACCCTTATGGACAGGCGCCTCCACACCCCGATGTACTACTTCCTCCGCAACTTTGCTGTCCTGGAGATCTGGTTCACCTCAGTCATCTTCCCCAAGATGCTAACCAACATCCTGACTGGATACAAGACCATTTCCCTCCTTGGCTGTTTCCTACAAAGTTTTCTCTATTTCTTCCTGGGCACCACCGAGTTCTTCCTACTGGCAGTGATGTCCTTTGACAGGTATGTGGCCATATGTAACCCCTTGCGTTATGCCACCATCATGAGCACAAGGGTCTGTGTCCAGCTAGTTCTTTGTTCATGGATGACAGGATTCCTTCTCATCATCTTTCCAAGTTTCATCACTTTTCAACAGCCATTCTGTGGCCCCAATGTCATTAATCATTTCTTCTGTGACAACTTCCCACTCCTGGAGCTCATATGTGCAGACACGAGTCTGATAGAGCTCCTGGGCTTTATTACGGCCAACGTCAATTTACTGGGCACGTTGTCCGTGACGGCCACCTGCTATGGCCACATCCTCCACACCATCCTGCGCATCCCCTCAGCCAAGGAGAGGCAGAAAGCCTTCTCAACCTGCTCCTCCCACATCATTGTCGTGTCTCTCTTCTATGGCAGCTGCATCTTCATGTACGTCCGGTCAGGGAAGGGCAATGAGGGAGAGGACAAAAACAAGGTGGTAGCCTTGCTCAACACTGTGGTGACCCCGATGCTCAATCCCTTCATCTACACTCTGAGGAACAAACAGGTGAAGCAGGTGTTTAGAGAGCGCATGAGCAAGCTCCTCTCATAAAAATGAGCTGGGCCTGAGAGAGGGCAAGTTTATCTCCTTGCCTAAACCTCTATAAAGGCAGTCTTGTCCTGATCCCCATGAACTACCTCCTTCTTGACAGTTTTTACCATGTGCTGTAATCTACAGTGGTTTCTCACACATATTATTGGCTCATGCAATCTCAGAGCGTACAGAAAATTCAGTATCCACTGCTACATTGGTATGTGTTCATGCTTCTGACCCTGAGCTTTATCTGAGTTTCTCAGTTTTGTCTCATTTTAAGTTATAACAATAAACAGGGGTGCCTGGATGGCTCAGTTGGTTGAGCAGTTGACTCAACTTCAGCTCTGGTCATGATCTCAGGGTCATGAGATCAAGCCCCAAGTTCAGCTTTGCACTGAGTGCATAGTCTGCTTGAGATTCTCTCCCACCCCCTTCCTCCCCACCCTGCTCGCACACTCTCTCTCTCTCTCTCAAATAAATAGATAATATTTTTAAAAAGTTATAATGACAAAGAGCAACCATCTTCACTAGAACCTTTCATAACTGATAAAAAGATCCTCAACAAGAATATACTCATGAGGGGTACCTGGATGACTCAGTTGGTTTAGCGACTGCCTTTGGCTCAGGTCACGATCCTGGAGTCCTGGGATCGAGTCCCACATTGGGCTCCCTTCTCAGCCGGGAGTCTGCTTTTCCCTCTGAAACTCTCCCCTCTCATGCTCTCTCTCTCTCTCACTCTCTCTCAAGTAAATAAATAAAATATTTTTTAAAAAAAGAATATATTGATGATAAACTTCAGAAGTAAGACATATATGGAAAACTTGGATATGTGAAATATCCAAGACATAATAAAGTGAAGAAAGTATCAGGTATAAGGGGCACCTGAGTGACTCAGTCGGTTGAGTGTCTGCCTTCAGCTCAGGTCATGAACCCAAGGCCCTGAAAGCCGGTCCTACATCAAGCTCCCTGCTCAGTGGGGATCCTGCTTCTCCGTCTCTCTCTACCCTTCCCCCAACCTGGTACTCTCTCTCTCTCTGCTCCCTCATTCTCTCAAATAAATAAATAAATAATATCTTTTAAAAAAAAGAAAGTAGGGGTGCCTGGGTGGCTCAGTCGTTGGACATCTGCCTTCAGCTGGGGTCCTGATCCCAGGATCCTGGGATCAAGCCCCACTTCGGGCTCCCTGCTCAGTGGGAACCCTGCTGTCCCTCTCCCACTCCCTCTGCTTGAGTTCCCTCTCTCATTGTGTCTCTCTGTCAAATAAATAAATAAAATCTCTTTAAAAAAAAAAGAAGTATCAGGTATTAAAACACTAAATCAAGGTGTGCCTGGGTGGCTTAGTCATTAACCATCTGCCTTCAGCTCAGGTCATGGTCCCAGGGTCTTAGGATCAAGCCCTGTGTCCACTCCCTGCTCAGCAGAAAGTCTGCTTCTCCCTCTCCCACTTCCTGTGCTTGTGTTCCTTCTCTCACTGTGTATCTTTCTGTTAAATAAATAAATAAAATCTTTTTTTAAAAAAACATGAAATCAAGAACTAACAAATAGAAAAATCAAACTCTATATAAAATCTGAAAAGATAATACAATACACATAAGGATCTAATAAATGATTAAGTAGGCTTTCTAATCAGTTTAAAAAAAAAAGGAGTTCAAATCAATAAATGATGTCAAGACTATTGGCTAACCAGGTAGAAACTTTCCTTTCAGAAAGATTAGAATTAGTACTTGGTTGGTTGGTTGGGGAAGACGGGGAAGTTAAAGCAGAAGAATAATTTAAAAGTGATACACACCAGGGGCACCTGGGTGGCTCAGTGGGTTAAAGCCTCTGCCTTCGGCTCAGGTCATGATCCCAGGGTCCTGGGATCGAGCCCCACATCGGGCTCTCTGCTCCGCGGGGAGCCTGCTTCCTCCTCTCTCTCTCTCTGCCTGCCTCTCTGCCTACTTGTGATCTCTGTCTGTCAAATAAATAAATAAAATCTTTAATAAAAAAAAAGTGATACACACCTTAAGTACTTATTTGAAATTAAGCCTATAAGCAAATATGTATTCACTAATCTAAAAATATCCTTTTCTATGAGAATGAGTGTGATGTTGTTGTAGTCTTTCTTATTTAAACCACATTCATTATGCAACCTCTCTAATTATCAGGATTTGTTTCAGTAATACAAAAGTCTCAAAGATGCTTGGGAAACTATCTGAGAACAGAATTCTAGAACTTTTGTTTTATGTTTGTTTGCCAGTCTTCACAGTTCTTGCCCACACCTCAATCAACCACATTTTTTCATTATTTGGCTCTATGGAATCTGTTGAAAGGAATCAACTTGGTTTTCATAGAGACAGCTTTGTTTTTATACTCATATTTCATCGGTTTATCTTTATTTAGTGAATATATGTGAATATAATAACAAGTCTAATTATCAAATCAGGATTTGGAAACAAACAACTGATTCTTGGTACAAACCAGTTGGTGGGTACTACACAAGTCTACTAGCTGCAAAGCGAGTAGGTACAAGGCATGTTGTGGACATCAATCATTTTGAGAAGCAGTAGATTCTGAGAGATTGGAAGCCCCTCAAAAAGTACTGGAAGCCTAATACCTAGGTTGAGATCCCAGATAGCTATTGAATCTTGATTAAGCAATACTCCTTTGTATCTCAGTTTTATATATGGATAGTATAGATAGATATATGTATAATATTTAAGGTAGTGTCTACCTCATAGAATCCTTATAAACATTAATGCATTAGATTTGTAATAATGCTTAGCACAGGGCTTGGTGCAGACCAAGTACACATTAAAAAACAGGTTTTATGTTTTACTGAAGGAATAAGTTGAATAAATGAAGGCAAATTAGCATCTTGAAGCATCTTGAAGAAAAAGTGAAGTTAGACCTTAAATTCCAGTAAGTTCAAAATGAATCAAATAGATAAATATAAACCATGAAAACGTTAAAAAAGAAAATATAAGTAAAAGTTGTCTTATTAAAGATATGGAGGGAGTTTTTTAATGAAAGAAACATAAAAAAAGTTTATAAACTTGGTTATTGAAAATTTTTAGACTTCTTCAGAAAAAAAAAACCTGTAAATGATATAATAACCATATGTGCTTTCTACTGCCTGGCATCCATTCTTCATTCTTAAAATTAAAGGATTCTGATTTTCCTCCTCCCATTCTCAGTCCATGTAGCTAAGATGATGCTGACTTCATCCCCCAACCAATCAGAGCACGGCCATCTTATCAGCTATCGCTACACGACTAAAATCAGTCCAGTGAAATCAAATGAGTCTCAATTCAGAGATAGAGGAACTGATGGAAGAGAAACTCTCTCTTCTGGACTTGAAGGTAGAAGAATGCAGGAAAAAAAGAGAAGACACAAATTACCAGTAAGGGAGTAACAAATAAGAGAGTGGACACCGCTATGGATACTATATGCATTAAAAGGTAATAAGGGAATATTATGAACAAGTCTGTGTCAACTTATATGACAACTTAGATGGAATGGATAAATTTCTTGGGAGACACAAACTACCAAAGCTCAACCAAAATATAATAGATAACTTCAATAATCCTATGTCTTTTTAAAAAATTGCATTTGTAATTTAAAAACCCCCCAAAAAGAAAAGTTCAGACCCAGAGGGCCTCACTGGTTAACTTTACTAATTATAATATCAGTACTGTGCAAACTATCCAAATTAACCTATGAGGCTAACATTACCGTAATTTGGTATCAAACCTTGATTTCAATCTGATATCAAAATCAGACAAAGATATTACCAAAAAAGAAAATTATGAATATCCCTCAGGAATATAAATGAAAAAAATGTTAACAAAACTTTGGCAGATTATTTCCAATAATATAGCAAAATAATACATCCTTAACCCAGTGAAGGTCATCCCACAAATACAAGATTGGCTCAACATCCAAAAATCAGTCTTGTAATTAGCTATATTAGCAGAATAAAAGAGGAAAAAATACATGATCATCTCACTATATACAGAAAAAGCACTTAACAAAATACAACACTTATACATGATTTAAAAAAAAAAAAACTCTTAGAAAACTAGGATAGAAGAGAATGTCCTCAAACCAATAAAGGGTATTTATGAAAAACCTACAGTAAACATCATACTAAATGGGAAAAGACAAGGGGTCCCTGGGTGGCTCAGTTGGTTAAGCATCTGCCTTCAGCTTAGGTCATGATCTCAGTGTCCTGGGATGGAGCCCATGTCGGGCTCCCTGCTCAGTGGAGAGTCTGCATCTCCTTTTCCCTCTGCCACTCTCTTGTTTTCTCTCACTCTATGTCAAAGTAAATGAAATCTTTAAAAAAAAAAAAAAAAACTTGTGGGGCCTGGGTGGCTCAGTCATTAAGCATCTGCCTTCAGCTCAGGTCATGATCCTCGGGTCCTGGGATCGAGCTCCGCATTGGGCTCCCTGCTTGGCAGGAAGCCTGCTTCCCCCTCTCTCACTGTGTCTCTCTGTCAAATAAATAAATAAAATCTTAAAAAAAAAAAAAAACTCATACAACTCAATACCAAAAAAAAAAAAATAAGCTGATTTAAAAATGGCCAGAGAACCTGAATAAACATTTTTCTAAATAAGCCAAACTGATGACCAACAGACACATGAAAAGATACTCAGCATCACTGATCATCACGGAAATCCAAATCAAAACCACTGTGATATATCACTTCACAACAGTCAGAATGGGTAGTATCAAATAGATAAGAAATAACAAATGTTGGCATGGCTGTGGAAAAAGGGAGCCCTCATACACTGTTGGGGGAATGTAAATCGGTGCAGCCACTGTGGAAAACAGTGTGGAGGTTTCTCAAACTATTAAAAATAGAAACACCACACATACAACCCAGTAACTCCAAAAACACTAATTCAAAAAGATAGATGCACTCCTGTGCTTACTGCAGCATTATTTACAATAGCCAAAATACGAAAGCAGACCAAGCGTCCATCTATTGATAAATGAATAAAGAAAATATGGTATATAAACACAATGAAATATTACTCAGCCATAAAAAGAATGGGATCTTGCCATTCATGTCAACATGGATAGATCGAGTGCATAATGCTAAGTGAAAAAAGTCAGAGAAAGAAAAATACCATATGGTTTCATCTATATGTGAAATCTAAAAACAACACAAACAAACAAGACACAAACAGACTTATAAGAGACTCTTGATAGAGAACATACTGAGGGTTGACAGGTAGGTGGAGGATGAGCTAGATGGCTGATGGGCACTAAGAAGGACACTTGTTGTGATGAGCACTGGGTGTTGTATGTAAGTGATAAACCACTAACTTCTACTCCTAAAACCAGTATTGCACAGGGGTGCCTGGATGGCTCAGTGGGTTAAAGCCTCTGCCTTTGGCTCAGGTCATGATCCTGGGGTCCTGGGATTGAGCCCCACATCGGGCTCTCTGTTCAGCAGGGAGCCTGCTTCCTCTTCTCTCTCTACCTGCCTCTCTGCCTACTTGTGATCTCTGTCTGTCAAATAAATAAAAATTTAAAAAAAAAACAATATTGCACATAGTTAACTATGTTAATTAATTAGAATTTAAATAAAAATTTAAAGAAAAAAAAAGTAACAGACTTATAAATACAGAGAACACTCTGTATTTAAGAAACTAGCGGTTGCCAGAGGGTAGGTGATAGATAAAATAGCTGAAGGGGATTAAGAGACACTAACTTCCATTTATAAATTAAGTAAGTCACAGAATGAAAAGTACAACATAAGGAATATAGTCCATAATGTAATAACTTTGTATAGTGACAGCTGGCAACTACACTGACCATGGTGAATATTTTATCATGTATATAATAATTGAATCACTATGTTGTATACCTGAAACTAATATAATATATATGTCAACTATACCTCAATTTAATTTTTTATTTTTTATAAACATATAATGTATTATTAGCCCCAGGATTACAGGTCTGTGAATCGCCAGGTTTACACATTTCACAGCACTCACCATAGTACATACCCTCCCCAATGTCCATAACCCCACCACCCTCTCCCTAACCCCCTCCCCCTGGCAACCCTCAGTTTTGTGACATTAAGAGTCTTTTATGGTTTGTCTCCCTCCCGATCCCATCTTGTTTCATTTATTGTTTTCCTCCCACCCAAACGCCCCACATTGCATCTCCACTTCCCCATATCAGGGAGATCATAAGATAGTTGTCTTTCTCCGATTGACTTATTTCGCTAAGCATAATACCCTCTAGTTCCATCCACATCATCGCAAATGGCAAGATTTCATTTCTTTTGATGGCCGCATAGTATTCCATTGTGTGTGTATATATATACCACAACTTCTTTATCCATTCATCTGTTGATGGACATCTAGGTTCTTTCCATAGTTTGGCTATTGTGGACATTGCTGCTATAAACATTCGGGTTCACGTGCCCCTTCAGATCACTACGTTTGTATCTTTAGGTTAAATACCCAGTAGTGCAATTGCTAGGTGGTAGGGTAGCTCTATTTTCAACTTTTTGAGGAATCTCCATGCTGTTTTCCAGAGTGGTTTTCCACGAGCTTGCATTCCCACCAACAGTGTAGGAGGGTTCCCCTTTCTCCCCAACCTTGTCCAACATCTGTCCTTTCCTGACTTGTTAATTTTAGCCATTCTGACTGGTGTGAGGTGATATCTCATTGTGGTTTTGGTTTGTATTTCCCTGATGCCAAGTGATGTGGAGCACTTTTTCATGTGTCTGTTGGCCATCTGGATGTCTTCTTTGCAGAAATGTCTGTTCATGTCCTCTGCCCATTTCTTGATTGGACTATTTGTTCTTTGGGTGTTGAGTTTGCTAAGTTCTTTATAGATTTTGGATACTAGCCCTTTATCTGATACGTCGTTTGCAAATATCTTTTCCCATTCTGTCAGTTGTCTTTTGGTTTTGTTAACTGTTTCCTTTGCTGTGCAAAAGCTTTTGATCTTGATAAAGTCTCACTAGTTCATTTTTACCCTTGCTTCCCTTGTCTTTGGCGATGTTCCTACGAAAAAGTTGCTGCAGCTGAGGTCAAAGAGGTTGCTGCCTTCAACTATACCTCAATTTAAAATAAAAATTAAAATAAAGCAACCAAAAAGGAAAAAAATATATCACCTGTAAAAGAACAGTTAGACTATTTGCTAATCAAAAGTAGCTATGAGGGCACTTGGGTGGCTCAGTGGGTTAAAATCTCTGCCTTCAGCTCAGGTCATGATCTCAGGGTCCTGGGATTGAGTCCTGCATTGGGATCTCTGCTCAGGAGGGAGTCTGCTTCCCTCTCTCTCTCTCTGCCTGCCTCTCTGCCTACTTGTGGTCTCTCTCTCCCTCTCTCTGTCAAATAAATAAATAAATAATCTTTAAAAAGTAGCAATGAAAAACCAGAAGACAGTGGAATATAATGAGATAAAATAATTATCAACCTGAAGTCCAAACTCAGCAAAACTGTCTCAAGAACAATAGCAATCTAAAGACATTTTAAGTCAAACAAGACCTGAGAGAGCAGGTCATTAATGGAACTCTCTAAAATAAATTATTTAGGGGCACCTGGGTGGCTCAGTGGGTTAAGCCTCTGCCTTCAGCTCAGGTCATGATCTCAGGATCCTGGGATAGCTTGGCAGGGAGCCTGTTTCCCCCTCCCCCTCTGCCTGTCTCTCTGACTACTTGTGATCTCTCTCTGTCAAATAAATAAATAAATCTTTTTAAAAAAATTTTTAATAAATAAATAAATAATTTAAATAGAAAATATAGTCCCAGATGAAAGAACTAATAGGCAAAAAACAAATGTGAGCAAGGCATTGATTACATTAAAAAATAGTAATGTTTAATTTGTAGAATCAAAAACAAACAAGTACTCTAAGTTTCATATATTAGATAAGAATAGAATAAAGATATTGATGGTATTTAAACTTTGTACATATTAAAACTTCTGAAGAAACCTCTTAAATAAATAAATAAATATGTATGTGTACATATATATTATATATATACACACACATATACAGTTCATAATCAGTAGACAAAGGAAAAAGAACTTTAAAAACTTTAATCACTCAAAAGAAGACAAGAGGGGCACCTGGGTGGTTCAGTGGGTTAAGCCTCTGCCTTAGGCTCAGGTCATGATCTCAGGGTCCTGGGATCGAGCTCCGAATTGGGCTCTCTGCTCAGCGGGTAGCCTGCTTCCCCCTCTCTCTGCCTGCCTACTTGTGATCTCTCTCTCTGTCAAGTAAATAAAATATTTTTTAACAAATAAAAAATAAAAGAAGACAAGAAAAAGGGGTGCCTGGATGGCATAGTCGGTTAAGCATCTGGCTCTTGGTTTCAGCTCAGGTCGTGATCCCAGGGTCACAATCTCAGGGTGGTGAAATAGAGTCCCACCTGTGTTGCGATCCACTCTCAGCTTAGAGTCTGCTTGTTTCTTTCTTCCTCTGCCTTTTCCCCCACCCCCTCTCTCTAAAATAAATAAATAAATCTTTTTTAAAAAGAAAAAAAATCCTTAAAAAAAATAAGAAAAGACAAAAGGAAACAGAAAAACAGAACAAATACAAACCATAAAATAAGATTAAAATAAATTCAAACATATTAGTAGACAACATAAATATAAATGGATTAAACTAAGTCTTTTTATTGAATTTTTAACTTAAAACTAAGCTATAAGCTATTTATAGGAGGTAAAACTAAAACATTAGAACACAGCAAAACTGGTAGAAGTTGAAAAGGATACACCAGTCCATTTGGGGTACTATAATAAAAATACCATAGACAAAACACCTTAGAGTGGCTTCCAAACAACAGAAATTTACTTCCTTACAGTAATGAAGGCTGGAAGTTCAAGGTCAAGGCTTAGCAGATTTAGTGTGTGGTGACAGCCTGCTTCCCGGTTCATAAATGGTCATCTTTTCACCATGACCTCACATGGTGGAAGGGGCAAGGGATCTCTTTGGGGTCTCTTCTATAAGGCCACTAATCCCATTCATGAGGGCCCCACTCTCGGGACTCCCATCACTTCCCAAAGGCCGCACCTCCTAATTGTTAGGTCCATTATTAAATGAAATGAGACTGAGACAAAGTGAAAGTTATGCAAAGCTCTATTCTATGTTCAAGAATCGACTGACTGACAGGTCAGGGCCGCCTCCGAAGAGAGCGACCACTCCCAGTTTACAGACTACCTTTTATAGAGCAAAAGTCTGGCCACATATTGGTGGCCAATGAGATTGTAGTCATGTTAGGTCACATGCAGGTGGCCAATTGAATTACAATTTACCCTATAGTAGCTATTTGACCTAACCTATTACTCTGGTCAGAATTGGTACTCAAGGTTGGCACCCAAACGGTGGGGTTTATATTCTTTGGTGGTTAGGGGAAAAGTATGTGTGTTTCTCACTGATTGGATGTCTCCACCTGGCCTGACTCGTCCTTGTATTCTGGGCTCTGTTACCAGGAACTGGCCAACCTGGCCTTGTATTCTGGGCTCTGTTATTAGGAACTAGCCAACCATATTTTACTGGTTTCCCAGACTTGCTTCTAAGTAAGTTTCTCTGGGGGGAAGGTCGCAGGGTCAGTTTAAGTTTTACTGCACAAACAACAAAATGGCTTTTAACCAAGATGGAGTCGCTCTGGCTAAATAGGTCCTTACACTAATATTGTCACCTTGTGAGTTAGGATTTCAACATAGGAAGTGTCGGGGAAGGAGGAGTCCACAAACAAACCATAACAACCAGAAAAACATTAACCAAAAGGAAGTCAGCATCCTTTTACGAATATCAGGCAAAATCGACTTTAAGGACAAAACTAGTATTACAAAAAATGAAGATGATCATTACTTTAAATGACATAAAGTGCAAATCACTGAATAAGAGTCACCAAAGATATAAAGCAAGAACTGGTAGAACCAAAAGGAGATAGTGACAAAACCATCATCACAGTGGAATATGTAACGTAATTATTTTAGTTTAATAGCTGAAGCAGATAAAAAAATAATACAACTCTCAAGCCTGTTTTAGATGTGAGAGATGAGTTTGTGGCATACTGTGGTGATGGTTTCACAGATGTATGCTTAGGTCTCCAAAATCACCAAGTTATATATAGTAAATATGTACAGCTTTTGGTATGTCAATCACACCTCAACATGGTGGCTTAAAAAAAAAATCAAGCCTAATCAAATGAACACATAAAGAATATCATTCCAACAACTGAAAAATACACAGTCTTTGAAAGAACAGGTGAAACATGTACAAAAACTGACCACATATGAGGCCATAACACGTGAATTTCTCTAACACATCAAATTGTCATTATACAGACTATGTTCTGACCACTATAAAATTAAGAAATCAATCACAAAGAACGAAAAAGTGCCATAAGTTTTGAAATTTTAGTTTTTTAATATTTAATTTTAAATATTTCTAACCATTTCATGGGTCAAAGAAGTCCTAATATTGAAAATTAGAAACACATTAAACTGAACAATAATGACGATTCTACCTACATAAAACCTTGTTAGCTAAAGTGTTATTAGAAGGACATCCGTGGGGTCTCCAGGGTGGTTCAGTCAGTTAAGAGTCTGCCTTTGGCTCAGATCATGATCTCGGGGACCTGGGATCAACCTGCTTCTCCCTTTGCTCCCTGCTCATTCTCTCTCTCACTCTCTCTCTCTCTCTCAAATAAATAAATTCTTTTTAAAAAGGATATCTGTGGGGGCTCCTGGGTGGTTCAGTGGGTTAAAGCCACTGCCTTCAGCTTGGGTCATGATCCCAGGGTCCTGGGATCGAGTCCCACATCAGACTCTCTGCTCAGTGGGGAGCCTGCTGCCCCCTCTATCTCTGCCTGCCTCTCTGCCTACTTGTGATCTCTGTCAAATAAACAAATAAAATCTTTAAAAAAAAATAAAATAAAAGTAAAAAGGATATCTGTGATTAAAATGTTAACCTCAGAAAAGAAAAAAGAAGGAAACTCATGAGCTAAGCATCTCGCTGAAGAAACAAGAAACAGGGATCAGAAAAAAAAATACATACTGAAAAGAAAAAGGAAATAATAGAAAAAGAATAAACACTAATGAAGCAGAAAAGAGGTAAAACAGAAAAAAGCAACAAAATCAAAGTTCAGTTCTTTATAAAGACAAAATTGAAAACTTTTGACAGAAAAGATTTTTTCAAATTAATAATAAAACAAACAAAATGAGAGATAAGCTATACTAAGAGAATATTATAGCCAAAGAATCCTGTGCATAAATTTGAAAAACTGGATTTAAAAGGACATATCCCTAGAAAAATATAACTCAGCAAAATGGCTTCAGAAATAGGAAATCCGGTTGGTCCTAAAACAAAGAAATTGAATCTGTGGTTAAACTTCCCACAAGAAACGATCAACCCCAGACAGCGTCAAAGGCAAGTTTTAACAAGAATTCGAAAAGTGACTTTATTTGTACAAATTTTAAAAATAGTTTCAAAATTCTATGATGCTCTTCCCACCAAGGAGTGGACTCTGTGTCCCCTCCCCTTGATTCTGGACTTGCTGTGTAAGTTCCAGACCCAGACCTAAAGAGACAGGCAGCTTCCACTCTCTGCCCATTGGGAATGCTTGTTCTTGGACCCTGGCCACCGTTCTGAGAGGAAGCCAAGCAGCCACATGGACAGGGTACACATAGGTACTGCGGCCAACAGCCCCAGCTGAGGTCCCAGCCAACAGCCATCCTCAAATGCCAGACACATAAGTAAACAAGCCTTGAGATGATTCCAGCTTCACCTTCCCCCACCCCAGCCTTTGAGCTGCCCCAGCTGTCCCCACATGCAAGAGAGACAAGCCGCCCACCAAGCCATGCCCAAATTACAGATTCGTGAACAAAATAAACGATTGTCGTTTTTAAGCCACTCAGTGTGGGGTGGCTGTTATGCAGCAGCGGATAACGGAACCATTATTCTATCCTCACCCAGCTATTCCAGAGAAGAAAAGCAAGCAAAGATTGAGGACACCCCCAGCACGTTTTAAAAGGCTAGCTGTAGATTCAGTGCATTTCCAATCAAAACTCTGAGAGGGTTTTCAAGAAGCTTGTCAAGCTTACCATAAAATTTGCATGAAAGAGCAGCGAACGAAGGACAGCCCTAAGGAACAAACTAAAGGATGTAACCTGCCAGAAAATATTTATTATAATGCTAACGTAACTAAGCAAGTGGGATATCAGTGCGGGGAGAGACAGACCAACACAACAATATAAAACCCAGAAATGCTCAGAAACATTTATAGAAACTTAATTGGGGATACAACTAGTACTGCAGAAGAGAAGTGAGAAGAACACTATGCCAATTTCTTCTCTCTAGGAGTAAAAGCAAAATCGGATCCCTCTCTCACATCACATCAAAAAAAAAAAAAAATCAATTCCAAGAAAATTAATTACTTAAATGTAAAAGAGAAAAACTATAAAAGTCCTAAAAGATTTTATGGGAGAATAAATTCATGCTTTGAGGTCGGGAACAATTTTTTTTAAGGTTATTTAATTATTGGGTACCTGGGTGGCTCAGTGAGTTAAGTGACTGCCTTCAGCTCAGGTCATGATCCTGGAGTCCCAGGATCAAGTTCTGCATTGGGCTCCCAGCTCCATGGAGAGTCTGCTTCTCCCTCTGACCTCCCCCCTCATGCTCTCCCTCATTCTCTCTCTCTCTCTCTCTCAAATAAATAAATATTTTTTAAAAGATTTTTAAAAGATAGTTCTTTGTGCTTTAGAGAACTTTGGGCCCATGTAGCTTCTAGGTAGGCCAGAGTGGAGTATACCTTGGGGTCATCTCCAGTACAATGTCTTCTGCATGGTCACCTGGCAGGGTCAGTCTGAAAACCAGTTGGTCATGTTACTCCATGACTGAGAAGCCCAATGGGACTTGAGTCTTCAGTGATATCCTGGTATTCCCATCCATTTTCCAGACTACCTGAATAGCAGTACCTTCACATCCCCTGGAGCACACCCTTCCTGAAATCCCCTCACCCACTCCTTTGCTACTGTGTGCTCTTAGATCCCCATCTAAAATTCTGACACGCACAACAGGTAATCCTATGCATCCTCTGAATCCCCAGAGTCTGGGGTTAGGGTCACTGACTTCCCCTGCACTTTACTACACAGGGGTCACTTAGTTTCTTTTCGGACCTAGGTCCCCATCTTCTTGTGGGGCTTGCTGTGGAGAGTGCCTTGTAGCTTGGTGTGGGCTGTCTCACTTTACCAGGAGACATGACCCACTAACAGGTGGCAGCTCTAACACAAAGACCCCTTACATGTGTTACAGTAAATCTGGAATCACAGACATTTTCCCTCTATTAGCAGCCCATTCGATGAGAAATTGCAGGTCAGGTTTGCTTAGAATGAAAGATATAGTCAGCACCCCTTATCTGTGGGGGGTACGTCCTCAGACCTCCAGTGGATGCCTGAATTGTAGATAATACCAGCCTACATATACTATGATTTTCTTATATGTATAAACTTACGACAGAGTTTAATTTATAAATTGGGCACCATAAGAGATTAACAACAATAATAATAAAACAGTTATAACAATATATGTAACAAAACATATGTGAATGTGGTCTCTTGCTCTCAAAATATCTTTTTTTTTTAAGATTTTTTATTTATTTATTTGACAGACAGAGATCACAAGCAGGCAGAGAGGCAGGCAGAGAGAGAGGAGGAAGCAGGTTCCCTGCTGAGCAGAGAGTCATTCGGGGCTCATGACCTGAGCTGAAGGCAGTGCCTTAACCCACTGAGCCACCCAGGCGCCCCTCAAAATATCTTTTTGTGCTGTACTCACCCCACATGATGAGATGACATCAGGTGAATGATATGGCACTGTGACCTAGCATTAGGTGACAACTGACCAGATCATACATCAGAGGAGGATCATCTTCTTCCGGGTCAGGGCTGACTCTGGGAAACTGAAACCTAGGAAAGGGAAACCAAAACCAGTATTGGGGGTCAAGGGGCAAGCTACTGTACTTGAATTGCTGAGTGCCTGTGTGTGCCCAACTTCTGCTACACGGTATCAGCAGACAGCCATTGCCTGCGGGTTTCAATGATACTAAAGCCTTTTATGAAATTTTTCTTTAGTTTTTTGTTAAGTCTTTGTGTATCTTAATTCATTTTGTTCAAGAGGAACAAAAAAAATTGAGACTTCCTTCATCTAAATACAGAAAGTGAACCAACAAGGTACAAAGTGAAAAAAGCAGTCTAAAACCAATTAAAGGGACTGTTCATTAAATCCAAACTTACAAGTTTTTTTTTAAGATTTTATTTATTAATTTGACAGAGAGAGATCACAAGGAGGCAGAGAAGCAGGCAGAGAGAGAGGAAGGGAAGCAGGCTCCCTGCTGAGCAGAGAGCCTAAGGTAGAGGCTTTAACCCACTGAGCCGCCCAGGCGCCCCAAACTTACAAGTCTTTAAGAAAGAGATAACCAACGTAATGTTTTTTTCTTTATTTTATTTATTTATTTGACAGAGAGAGAAAGAGAGAGCACAAGCAGAGGGAGAAGAGGCTTCCTGCTGAGCAAGGAGCCCGATGCAGATTCGATTCCAGTATCCCGGGATCACGACCTGAGCTGAAGGCAGATGCTCAACAGACTGAGCCACCCAGGCAACCCAATGTAATGTTTTAAATGCTCAAAAAAAAAAAAAAAAATGGCCAATAAACGTGTGAAAATATGTTCAATCTTATTAGTTTTTTGTTGTTGTTGTTGTTGTTGGTTTTTTTTTTTTTAGGTTTCATTTATTTGAGAGAGAAAAAGAGCAAGCAAAAGCAGAGGGAGAGGCAGAGGAGGAGAGAAAAGGAGAAGCAGACTCTCCACTGAGCAGGGAGCCCGATGCTGGACTCAATTCCAGGGCTCTGGGATCATGACCTGAGCCAAAGGCAGGCGCCTAACCAACTCAGCAACCCACACTCTCATCAACCTTATTAGTAATCAAGGAAGTGTACACTAACAGCATAAGGAAATGCTACTACACAACCACCTGATTGGCAAAAATGTTAAAGTCTCACATAACTAAATATTGGCAAAGATGTTGAACACTCATAAACTGCTGGTGAAAAGACAAACAGGTATACTTTTGTATTATCTAATAAAGTTGAAAGTTTGCATAAACCACCACCTAGCGAAACCATGCCCAAGCACATACCCAGGAGAAACTCTTGCACAGGTGCCCAGGAGACACGCCTAAGAACTTTTATGGCAGCACTGCTAGAAATGGGGGAGAGGGAGGATGACCTTGAAAGCAATCTAAATGTCTAACCAATAAGAAATGGGCAAAGTGGGGTGCCTGGGTGGCTCAGTGGGTTAAAGCCTCTGCCTTCAGCTTGGGTCATGATCCCAGGGTCCAGGGATCCAGCCCTGCATCAGGCTCTCTGCTCTGAGGGAAGCCTGCTTCTGCCTCTCTCTCTCTCTCTGCCTGCTTCTCTGCCTGCTTGTGATCTCTGTCAAATAAATAAATAAAATCTTAAAAAAAAAAAAAGGAAAGAAAGAAAGAAATGGACAAAGTAGTTTGTGTTTTGTGTTTTGGTTTTGTTTTTTGTTTTTTAGTTTTTTTTGTTTTTTTTTTTTAAGATTTACTTGTTTGAGAGAGAGAGAAAGAAGAGGAGGGGCAGAGGGAGAGAGAAAGTCAAGCAGACTCTGCTGAGCATGGAGACCGACGCCGCCTGAATAACACAACCCTGAGATCACCACCCGAGCCCAAACCAGGAGTCAAATGCTCAATGGACTGCACCACCCGGGTGCTCCATAAAGGAGTTTTTCACACAGTGGAATACTATACAAGAGTGAAAATCAATTAACTATAGCCAATTGTTTTAACATGGATGACTGTCAGGAACATAACATTGCGGTCACAAAAAGAATATCCTCAATTCAATACCATCTTTATAAAGTTCAAAAATGTGCAAAAATAAAAAAAAATTGACTAGAAAAAAATATATATTGACTAGAAATATATACACATAGTAAAACTATAAAGAAGTGTTAGGGAAAGGTAAACTCCAAATTCAGAATTGCTGTTAACTCAGGTAGGGGAGGAAAATGAAGTTGGAGAAGGCACTCATGGGTCATCAAGAGAATTAATAATGTTCTATTTCTTAGTCTAGGTGGCAGGTATAAATGTGTTCATTTTAATGTTCTTTTGTCTTACACAGATTATAAATATTTTTATATGTTTAATGTTTAATAAAAATAATTTAATAAAATGTTTTAAAGATATTATTTATTTATTGGACAGAGAGGGAACACAAACAGGGGGGTGGGAGAAGGAGAAGCAGGCTTCCCGCCCAGCAGGGAGCCTGATGAGGGGCTCGATCCGAGGACTCTGAGATCATGACCTGAGCCAAAGGCAGATGCTTAATGACTAAGCCACCCAGACGCCCCAGGAAAATAATTCTTAAATAAAATAAGGGGCACCTGGGTGGTCCAGTTGGTTAAGCAACTGCCTTCAGCTCAGATCATGATCCTGGATTTCCAGGACAGAGTCTCACATGGGGCTCCCTGATCAGCAGGGAGTCTGCTTCTCCCTCTGAACTTCCCCTCTTCATGCTCTCTCTCTCTGTCTCTCTCTCTCTCATTCTCTCTCTCTCAAATAAATAAATAAAATCTTCAGAAATAAACAAAATAAAATGAAAATCCCCATGAGAAGCTCCTTAAGCCAAAATTAATAATGGCACACACCCTGCTGAGAATTACAGTAATCACGTATAATCCTGCCAAAAGCTGACTGAGGACTGTTCCAGTAAAGGAATAGGAGTTTGATGGATAGGAGGAAAATGCAAATACTATGTTCTGAGTGGTCAGTAGGTCATTTCTCAAGAGGATAAGTCTTCATGGTAAGTAGAGAGCTTATACTATTGAAAAGTCACTTACACAAGCACTCTATCACTTGACCCTGTTCATAACATATCATAACACCTGTTCGAGGTATTTCTCCATCATTCAATAGAGGAAGCTGAGAATCTTTGAGGTTAAGGGACATGCCAACGGTCACACAGCCGTTGGTAAGTGGCAGAGTCAGAACGTGAATCCAGACATTCTGATCGCAGGCCTAGTGCCCCCCTGCAATGTGTGGTATCGCTCTCCTTGCAAGCAACACAGAAGCCTGTGGCCAGAAAGGAATTACCAGAGGGGAATGTAGACTTAGGAGATGGAGAAAAATAGAGGGGGACCTGGGCGTCTCAGGTCATGATCCTGGAGTTCCAGGATCAAGTCCCACATCAGGCTCCCTGTTCAGCAGGATGTCTGCTTCCCACTTTGACATGCTCTCTCATTCTCTCTATCTCTCTCTCCCTCTCTCTCATTCTCTTTCTCTCAGATAAATAAATAAAATCTTTCAAAAAAAAAAAAAAAGAGAGAGAGAGAAATAGGAAGAACCTTTGGCCAACTTCGCAGCTTTGCTCAGGACCAAGCCTGAATCAGCCTTATCCAGGCTTCCTGCCTCCCCTCCCCACCAAGGAAGATTCCCTCCAGCCTAAGGAATGCTCCATGGATCTCCTCACTCAGATTCCAGGAAACAACCCACCTACAGGCATGAAAATACTGCGACTGTTCACACTATCTCGACCGGGGCCTCTGAAATTTTGGTAATGACATTTGCTGTGCAAAGTCCCAATCTATCCCCAGAGACAGCTCTTTTATCTGTGCTGTGGCGTTCAGGCTGGAAGGGCCTCACAGTGTGTGTGGTGGAGATGACCCCCATGAGAAACTATCTTCCTCCCCCGTCATGAATTGAAGAATTCCTAGAGTTCACAAGTTTGTGGTTTTTCATTTTTGGAAACCCAAATACCCAAGACGGGCTTTAACACTCCTAAAAAAAAAAAACAAAAAAAAAAATGGCCCTCATCACAGAATTTGCCAGTGAAAGATGTTAAAAGATGTTATCCAGGCTTTGCTTTAAAAACAACCAGGGCAAAGCACTCTCATTCTTTGGAAGCTGACTCTCTCTCACAGTTGCACAGGTCATTGTAATTATTAGGGTCAGTGGACAGCAGGTGAGTCCCAGGCCTCCAAAGGAGGCCTAAGGAAACCAACTCTGTCCATAAACATTTGTCCAAATTCATAGGTGCCAATCCTAATTCTCAGGACTTACGCCAGCCTCCAACTGCCCTTGACATCGATTTTCTTGAGAACTGACAGTGAAGCTTGCTGGCCACAGGCTGAGCTTCTCCCACCCGGCTGCCTCAGGACCTGGCCTGAGCTCATCCCGACTCCATTTTTGCTGTCCCAGAAACAACAGGATATTGACATCTTGCTCTACCCGGTGTCTAACCTGTAAATGGCTAATTTTCATACAGATTGGGGCAGGTCACTTCCCTGTCTCCAACTCATTAGTAGTTTCCCTTCAATCTAAGAAGAAAACCCAAAGGCCTTACCTCAATCCGTAATGTCTGTCCTTTGCTGATTCCAAAATCATATGATTTCTTTTTTTCCCCTCTTTAAAGATTTCATTTATTTTTATTTTTTTTATCATTTTTTAATTTTTTTATAAACATGTATTTTTAGCCCCAGGTGTACAGGTCTGTGAATCGCCAGGTTTAAACACTTCACAGCACTCACCACAGCACACACACACACCCCCCAATGTCCATAACCCCACCAGCCTCTCCCCACCCCCCTCCCCCCAGCAACTCTCAGTTTGTTCTGCAAGATTAAGAGTCTCTTATGGTTTGTCTCCCTCCCGATCCTATCTTGTTTCATTTATTCTTTTCCTATCCCCTAAACCCCCCCCACAAAGATTTTATTTTTTAAAGATTTTATTTATCTGACAGAGAGAGAGCACACAAACAGGAGGAGAGGCAGTGGGAGAGGGAGAAGCAGGCTCCCCACTGAGCAGACTCTTAACCAATGAGCCACCCATGTGTCCCTAATGATTTTATTTTATTTTATTTTATTTTATTTTATTTTATTTTTTAAAGATTTTATTTATTTATTTGACAGTGATCACAAGTAGGCAGAGGCAGGCAGTGGCGGGGGGTTGGGGGAAGCAGACTCCCCGCTGAGCAGAGAGCCAGATGCGGGGCTCAATCCCAGGACCCTGATATCATGACCTGAGCCGAAGGCAGAGGCTTGACCCACTGAGCCACCCAGGTGCCCCTAATGATTTTATTTTTAAGTAATCTCTACACCTAACACCAAGAGCCTGAGCTGGGCCAGACAAGGCACCCAGGATCAACTGGGGAATCGCCCTTAGAAAATCATGTGCTCTAAGGGCACCTGGCTGGCTCAGTTGGAAAAGCATGCAACTCTTAATCTCAGGGTTATTAGTTCAAGTTCCATGTTGGGTGTAGAAATTACTAGAAAAAATAAACAAAGTTTTTGAAGTTTAGAAATAGGCCCACTGCACTGGGTGGTTTTTGCCAACTGCCCGTAAACAAAACCTTGCCGGCTCCATCAGCATTTGTCCATATGTCTCATGCAACCGTGATGAAATAGAATTCTTTTTTTTTTTTTTTAAGATTTTATTTATTTATTTATTTGAGAGAGAGACAGTGAGAGAGAGCATGAGCGAGGAGAAGGTCAGAGAGAGAAGCAGACTCCCCGCGGAGCTGGGAGCCCGATGCGGAACTCGATCCCGGGACTCCAGGATCATGACCTGAGCAGAAGGCAGTCGTCCAACCAACTGAGCCACCCAGGCGTCCCTGAAATAGAATTCTTGACCCATGAAGAAGAATACAATTCATAATAAGATTATAAACTAGTTTAAAATATTTCCCTTCTAATCCTCCGCATCCTCTTTCCTTTTAGGTTTTTACTGTCCAAATTTACCTCTTTGTTGTCCAAAATCACCAAAAATCACTGAAGGGGAGAGGAAAGAAGAAAGGAGTCAATGCTGGAGGAAGACATGGGGGTGGGGTGTAGTTTCTTACTGACCTCTGCAAACAGTGCTGACCCGCACTGTGATACTGCGGACAGTGGTGATACTGTGGACGAGGTTACACGGTATTTCCAATCATGACAAGGTTTACATTTCCAACAATGGCCCCATAATCAATCAACAGTTCCTTCCTCGGTACCTCACATCTGCCTAACGTTCCTTCCCTCATTGGTTCAACGAAATTCTGCATTCCCAGGATCTGTGTTAGGGGCTGGAATAAAAATACAAGTAAACCGTGGTGTTTACTCTCTAAATAGCTCATTTCTGCAGAGAAAACAAGATCACTGATAGATACAACTGAAGAATAATGAGTTAAACTCATGTGTCCTAGAAACAAATCTTCATAGACAGTAGGGCTCAGAATGAGCTGAAGTTGTGGTGGGGGGGAGCGAAAAGCAAACAAAAAGCCTTCTTACAGGAGGAAGTGCTTGAAATGAAGGAAAAATAAGTAACAGATAAGCTAAAGAAAGGAGGAGAAGGCAGCCCAGGCTGTGGGAACAGCTTTGGCAAAGGCCAGAGGCTGAAATAAGCTTGAAATGCAAAGGACAAAGTAGGCTCTTCATTAGATCCACAAACCAGTTTAAATCTCTTTCGAAAGGAATGGTGAAATTTTGATAAGATATTGTGTGTGGGTTACGAGTCTTTTAGCTGTGGTAGCTTATAATTAAACCTTTGTCTCTAGGCATTGTTAGAGCGCTCCTGAGAAAAGCCAGTTACCCCATGCTGATGTATAACCTCTTTGTTTTATGCAAAACAGCCAGCTCCGGTCTCAAAAAGAGCTTCGTACCTCTATTCAACTGGAAATGAATACCTCCCCCTGGTTGGATAATAAAAACCCAGGGCTTCAATGATCACAGAGCCTTTCCTGGACACACACAGCCAGAGCATCATGGAACTTTCTCTTTCTCGCTACAGTGTGGAAAAAGGAAGCAAAAATGCTGTATGCAGGGAGGTCTAAGAATGAGCCAAAGTCTCACTGGCCTGGTGCAAGGAACCAATGCAAGCAGATGCTACCACCAACCCAAAGGCAGAGAATGTAGGGGAGGCAAGAGAGATACAGTGCTGAGGAGGGGAAGGACAGGGAGACCTTCCAACAAGAGTCAGACTGAAGGGAAAGATAAATCACCAGAAAGTGCTTTTGTCTACAAACAAAAACTCAGAGAGAACAGATAAAGACAAACTCAAGAATGAGTAGAAAAGTCCCAGAAATGCATTTTTCTCTTAAAAACAAGTAAATAAAATCAAGATAAAATCTTGGACACTAATGATGGGTTAGTTGCCCAAAGTTTTAATTTTGGTTGTCTTAATAAAGAGGATAAAGGGAAATCAGAGGAGTGATGAATAATAGCCAGAGACAAAGAGGACTGGGGGTTGATATTCTCTATTTCTGAACAGGAGAGCTTCCTAACAGTGGAGAGTGTTATGCTCACCATTAGAATGAGTAACTGAAACAGATTATGAAACCTGGAGCTTTCGCAGTAGAGGAGACCTTCTCACCATTAATGACCCATTGCGGTGGAGAAAGAGAAAGGTATGCAGGTGATAGACCCCAAGAAGAGTCTACAGACAAGAGGAACGCTCATGCATTGCCAGCAGAAAGGCAAAACGACACAACCACTTTGGAAAACAGTTTAACGATGCCTGATGGAGCTAAGCATACTTTTGCAATACAACCCAACAATCCCACTTTCAGGTCTACCCAAAGGAAATGAAAACATATGTCTATTCAAAGACTTATATGCAAATGTTCATAGCAACTTTATTCAAAAAAAGCCCAAATCTGAAACAATCCAACTGTCCATCAGCTGGTGAATAGATAAACAAATTGTTGAGTATCCCTACTATTGAATGCTATTCAGCAATAAAAAGGAATTGGGGCGCCTGGGTGGCTCAGTGGTTAGGGCCTCTGCCTTCGGCTCAGGTCATGATCTCAGGGTCCTGGGATCAGGTCCCGCATCAGGCTCTCTGCTCAGCGGGGAGCCTGCCTCCTCCTCTCTCTCTCTCTGCCTGCCTCTCTGCCTACTCGGGATCTGTCTGTCAAATAAATTTTTTTAAAAAATCTTTAAAAAAAAAAAAAAAAGGAATAAACCACCGATACACACAACAACATGAGTTGATATGGGAATATTGGGGTTCAGAGTGAACAGTCAAGAAAGAATTCTTGAGACATCTTTGGTGCAAATTGGTAGTTTTATTAAAGCACAGAGACAGGGCCTAGGTGCAGAAAGAGCTGCACTGGGGTTGTGATGAGGGACAGATTATACACTTTCAAGTTGGGAAGAGGTTAAGGATAGTATAAGTCTCTAAGGAATTTTGGAAGCAAGGGATCCAGGACCTTGAGGGGGATAGCTATTGTTAGGAAAAGGTCATTTATTACTGACTAGTAAAACCTCAGTCATGACAGACCCTTTAGATGTGTATCAGTGGGTCATATGCTTGGAGGATAATTGCTAACATATCTCGGGGGGGTAGAGATAAAGGAAGTTTCTAAAGGAATTTCTATATGTTTAAACTAGACTCACAGGAGGGGTGCCTATGTGGCTCAGTCAATTAAGGGTCCAACTCTTGGTTTCAGCTCAGATCATGATCTCAGTGTCATGAGATCAAGCCCCACATTAGGCTCTGCACAGACTCTGCTTAAGATGCTCTTTCTCCCTCTCCCTCCTCCCCGACCCTCCCCTCACGTGTGCACGCTCTCGTGTTCTCTCTCTCTCTTTCTCAAATAAGTAAATAAAATCTTTAAAAATAAAATAAGGGATGCCTGGGTGGCTCAGTCGGTTAAGCGGCTGCCTTTGGCTCAGGTCATGATCTCAGGGTCCTGGGATCGAATCCCACATCGGGCTCCTTGCTCCACAGGGAACCTGCTTCTCCCTCTGCCTCTACCTGCCACTCTGCCTGCCTGTACTCTCTCTACCTCTCTGACAAATAAATAAATAAAATCATTTTAAAAATTAAAAAAAATAAAATAAAAAGAACAAAGGAAAGACCTCCGGTGAGGTTTAGATGGTGGACCAACAGAGCCCGCTATGGTCTGCAAGAGTAGCAGAGACACCATCCTCACTGCCCCAGCTGCCAGTGTTCCAGCTACTCAGGGAAACCTCAAAGCACAAGCACAGGCATGGTTTCCCCCACTCCACCAAGGTTCTAGGGGTGCCCTTTATCCTACAAACATCAAATGGTGTTCTCATAGAATGCATTTGAGACAGGAGCAAGTGTTCTTTAAGCTCCTGGTGCCTGGACAGTTAACTCTAGGGCTCTGGCCCAAATGAGTCCATTCTCCCACTCAGGCCAGGATCCAAGGATCAGATGATGAAGTCTCTGGTCCAGTCCAGCCATGGGGTCCTGAAATGATGAAATTCACAGCAGCACTGTCCTTAATGGGCTTATCTCAGCATCTCCTGGATGGGAAAAATCTCTGGCCCCAAAGTTGTCAGTCCTATTGATTGCCAATCCTGGGAGCAAAGAAGTGGTGGGAAATGGAGTTCTACCCTATTCTTCCCTGCCAAAGTAAAAAAAATAAATTAAAAAATATATATATTTCAAATGATTTGTGATGCAAAGAAAAAAGAGAAATAATAAATTCAATTTTTCACATAAAAGTTGTTTGAGAATTCATATCCTTCTACTACCCAAGTAGTCTTTGATATACTCTGCCCCTCATAAACACACACACATACACACACACTCTGTTCCAAATATTTTCACTTTTAGACACATACATTTGTCTTCAATAATAACAGCAGTTAAATAATGCTTGCTATTTGCTAGGTGTTGCTCTGAACGTTTTACATAAGTCAACAACACTGAGAGTAAGGCATACATACTATTATCCCAGTTTACAAATGAAAAAACTGAGGCTCAGAACAATGTAACTTGACTCAAGTTATTTAGTGAGTGGCAAGGTGGAGTATCTAGTTTAAAGTATCTGGTTTAAACCGGATAGTGTGGTTCTGAACACTAGGTTCTGCCCCATTTGTCCGCACTTCTGTTCCCAGGCTCCTTCTCAACTCTGTGCCCACAATCAACACCCACCTAACATCTCCCAAGAGTGGGCACATAAAGGAAGCTCTTTCTCAGGGGCAACCTCACATGTTCTTGAAGAGAAGACTTAGAGGGTCAAGAGTGGGAAGACCTTGAGCTCATTTAGCCCACTGGTTTTGAACTTTTTCTGGTTTTCTCTGACATCTGGAAGCTTATCCATAGTACCAACTTAAAGCCCTTGTTCTATTCTAGTCCCTTCATTTTACAGTGCCTGGTTCAAAGGTAAACATTCAATACATTGTTATGGATGTTGTAGTTGTTAGGAGAGGAAACAAAAACCAAAAGGAAGCCTGAGACTTTAAAAATTTGAAATGGTGGCCCAAGGCCACACAGATTGTGGTGACTGAGTTGGACTAAACCCAAGACTCTCAGGCCTGTGCTCTTTCTAACCCATTACCTTGAAACACAGCCATTTAGAATTTCATTTCAGAAGTTTTACCTTCCTCTCATAAAGACCAAAGAAGTGCCTGCCAGTTGGTCAGAGAGATGTAAACCAAGGGGTCATTCAGGTAGTTGAGAAGCTCTATGTTCCAGATCTCTCCAGGCCCTTCCTTTTCCTCTCCTCCCTACCTTTCACAAGCTCCCCCTCCTACCCAACTACCTTCTCACTTGTACACCTTTTGCATCTCCCAGAAATGCTACAAACACAAAAGAAAAGTAGCTACTGATAAAAAGATCCAGATGACACTGAGAGCATGAAAGGGGCCTCACCAAGTTCACATGAAGATACACCATGACTCTTTTACCCACACACAGTCCCATGAGCCATTTTCTTCTCCCCCTGCCTTTGAGGTGATTGTCATACCAGGGACATATTAGGGTAAGAAACAGTGTAGGGATCTTTTCTTTGAGACTTCCAAGAAACATAGCATACCTTACCCTTACCCCACTCACAAAATGTATTTTCCTCTGTCACCTGAACACTCCAGGCTCGCTAGGAGTTTCTTCCCTCTGGTTGTCGGGCTCAAGCCATCAACTCTTCCAAGATCAAAGTTCCTCCTAGCCCTTTCTTCTCCTGTCTAAATAATTCAATACCCAGGATATTTTATTCCTAGATCCTAGATAAGGCTATCATTGCTAACATCTTTATACTAGCTTCTCAGCGTTTTCTATTCATATTTTTTTATTTATCAATTAAAAAAATGGGATCATACTGTATATTTTAGCTTGCTTTTTACCTAGGGCATTGTAAACATATTTTCATGTCTTTAAATGTTCTTCCATGCATGAGTATTAATGGCTGCATAATATCCCGTGGTCTGCCTATTTTATACCAAAATTTACTTAACCAGTCATTTATTGCTAGCATTTAGTTGACTCTGGTTTTTTTACCTTTATAAACAAGATTGAGATGAATGTCTCTGTAGTTAGGTCTGTGCACATACCTTCAATTACATTCTTAGGATAACTGTCTAAAAGTAGAATTACTGGATCGGTAGTTCTGCATATTTTAAGGCTTTTCCCCCCACATTCCCAGACTATGCTCCCAAGGGATCATACTAGCTATTGGAAAGCAGGTGTTTCTCTGAATCTTCTACAACCTAGGGTATTCTAATTTTTGTGTGCACTACTTTTAGATGTTGAAGTAGACATTATTTTTGTTTTTAAAAACAGCAAACAAGGCTGAAGGAGGCTATGCATGATGCCGGGTGGGTAGGAGGGCCTGAAAACTCCCAGGACAGCTCATCAATCTCATGCACTTTCAGTTTCTTCTTCTCCCAGGGATGCCATCACTAGAGGGCCATGTTTCTTCCTGCAGGTAAAATAGGTTCCATTAGTAGATGGGACTGGTAGGAGTCAGAGAGTACTACCCTTTCCTTAGCTCTGGTCAGAGCTTTCTTCATGCACTGGGTTCAGTTTGAGGCTATGTAACTAAAACAGGACATTTGCAGGTTAAGCCTCTGCCTTTGGCTCAGGTCATGATCTCGGGGTCCTGGGATCGAGCCCCATATCGGGCTCTCTGCTCAGTGGGGAAGCCTGCTTCCTCCTCTCTCTCTCTGCCTGCCTCTCTGCCTATTTGTGATCTCTGTCTGTCAAATAAATAAATAAAATCTTTTTTTTAATGCTCATATAGTCAGCAAACCAGGGTGCCTATCTTGTCCGTACATAATAGACTATGAGAGACCCAGTGATACTACTCCAGTGAAGGGCGGTGTTTCCACTCATCCCTCTCAGTCATTACCCTGTTTAGTCATTCTTCATAACCTTTGTCCCTCTCCACTGTGATCATCACCCCACCCCATTTACAGATCTGCCTAAGCCTAACCAACCCTTTTCTTTCATTCCTTCCTTCATCTATTCACCAAAAACAATAGTGATTGATTGCTATTGCTGGGACACAAAGATGAATAAAATACAAAAGAGGTGGAAGGGAAGACCGAGTAAGGTGACTGGCTAGAGGAAACTGGTAAGTCAAGGCTCAAGGGTGAAAATGAACATAGCACAGCAGAAGACCTAGTTTCCTTAGAGAGCAAGGATCGAGTGGGAGCACTGATCCCAAGCCTTCAGGGACTTGCTGGAAGTTACTACTCACTAAACGGAGCACTAAAGGGAATCACTCTCAGATTGGAGTCAGGCTCTGTTATGACCAGCTGGAATAGTGATTATTTATTCTTCCCCACATTTTCTACCCTTTCAGTTCCGGCTGCTTCTCCTTCCTCATTCTCATTAAACAATGCTAATCCTGCAAATATTAGTCATTTTAAGTATGAAATAACCTGGCACACTGAGATATCTTGAGGGGCCAAACTCTCAGTGTGCCTTAATTCCTGAAGAGTGTTAGAATCTCACAAAGGAACCAGATGAATAAAACACTGGCCTAAAAGTCAAGATAACAGGATGACTCTTCTCCTTCCCTCCTCCCTGCCCTTCTTTACCCATCCTTTGAAAGTGACAATTTGGCCACCAAAGAGGCAACCACAGGGAGGCAGCAACGAAGGGCAATGCCAGCCAAAGACACATGACATCAGGCCTGGATCGACAAGACCAAGAAGCCCAGCTGAGGAGGAAGTTTCTGTGATTAGGGGATTGGTTACTTAAAAGAAGACTGAAAAGTAAGTAAATAAATTGAAGCTGAGAGTCAAGTTCATCAGGGCTTGAAGAGGGATTTATACATAAAGAATGGGAGAAATCTAAGAAAAACCTGAGGTATTAGATTGGAACTGGAGATATTGATGTGAGCTCATACTTGATAGAGGAAGATAGATGGATGATAGGTATCAAAGAATGTATGTGACACATAGTTACAATAAGCATGCTAAGCACCCAGCTTTCTAAATACCATCCTCCACTAAGAGGAATGGGGACTCCTTAGAGAAATGACTGAGTCCAGGACTGGGGCATAAGATGAGCTTGGAACATCCTATTGTTAACAGAAAATAAGGAAGTGCTCAGAGTGAGGGGATATGTCCAGAGAACATGGGACTTAGCCTGAGAGGGTTCTCAGTACCAAATCCGGGACAATCGGATCATCATAATAATGAGAGTAGGGGCACCTGGATGGCTCAGTGGGTTAAACCTCTGCCTTCAGCTCAGGTCATGAACTCAGTGTCCTGGGATGGAACCCCGCATCAGGCTCTCTGCTCAGCAGGGAGCCTGCTTCCTCCTCTCTCTCTGCCTGCCTCTCCGCCTACTTGAGATCTCTGTCTGTCAAATAAATAAATAACATATTTTAAAAATAATAATAATAATAATGAGAGTAGGGGCGCCTGGGTGGCTCAGTGGGTTAAGCCGCTGCCTTCGGCTCAGGTCATGATCCCAGGTCCTGGTTTCGAGCCCCGCATCGGGCTTTCTGCTCAGCAGGGAGCCTGCTTCCTCCTCTCTCTCTGCCTGCCTCTCTGTCTACCTATGATCTCTCTCTCTGTCAAATAAATAAATAAAATCTTTAAAAAATAATAATAATAATAATAATGAGAGTAACAGATCCTAAACTATCAACTAACATAGGAATCCGTAAGTCCACTGATAAAATAAGCAAATGATAAGAATAAGGGAAAGCTGTTCCTTACAGCATAATGTCATCTAATAATTTAAAAGGAATGATAGACTTTTTTTTAAGATTTTATTTATTTATTTGATAGAGATCACAAGTAGGCAGAGACGCAGGCAGGGAGCAGGCTCCCTGCTGAGCAGAGAGCCTGATGTGGGGCTCGATCCCAGGACCCTGGGACCATGACCTGAGCTGAAGGCAGAGGCTTTAACCCACTGAGCCACCCAGGCGCCCCGGGAATGATAGACTTTTAAAATCACATGTGGCAACCATCATATTGGTGGCTGATTCAGGCAAGAGCCATCCATGGAGTTAAGATTGGTAAGTGAGGGGGTGCCTGGGTGGCTCAGTGGGTTAAGCCTCTGCCTCCAGCTCAGGTCACCATCTCAGGGTCCCGGGATCGAGCCCTGCATCAGGTTCTCTGCTCAGCAGGGAGACCACTTCCCTCTCTCTCTCTCTCTGCCAGCCTCTCTGCCTACTTGTGATCTCTGTCTGTCAAATAAACAAATAAAATCTTAAAAAAAAAAGATTGGTAAGTAAAGTTTGATGAGGAATAAGATATTGGAATAGTCTTGGACCAAACACATTACCAATGTAAAAATAAAGACTTTACAGTGGAGAAACTTGGCAGATATCAACTTAGCCAGATGATCATGGTTAATGTCAATAGCGGTGGGACTGGCTGACATCATATGTCTCCTGATGTGATGTATTGAGAAGAGCACACCATCCTTTGGGGGCTACAGCTGCCAAGAATACATGGCTTAAGTCTGGCACTAGGCAGCATCAGACAAACCCAAGAGAGAATATTTCCAGAATCAAAAGTGTATACTCTTTAACACTATCAAGGTCATGAAAGACAAAGAAATATTTAGAAACTAATCTAGATTGCAGAAGATTGAAGAGACATGACAACTCAGTACAACATGGCAGTGGATTGGATTCTAGGCCAGAAAAAACGGAGAGAGGGAATGAGACAGTAGGCAAAGTTTTAACAGGGTCTGTGAACTGAATAATAAACAGTATGGCATGAATGTTGATTCTCTGATTTTGGATGGTTACATTGGGATTATAAAGGAAAATGTTCTTGTTTGGGGGAAAATACACTGTCATATTTAAGGGATAGGCCATCACGTTTGCAATTTGTTCTCCAGCTTGTTCTGAGAAGAATCATCATGGGGCACCTGGATGACACAGTTGGTTAAGCCTCCAACTCTTGGTTTCTGCTCAGCTCGTGATCTCAGAGTTGCAAGATAAAGCCCCATATCAGGCTCTGTGCTCATTGCAGAACCTTCTTGGGACTGTCACTCCCTCTGCCTCTCCCCCACTCAAATAAATAAATAAATAAATCTTTTTTAAAAAATCATTTTCAAATTTGACAGAGAGAGAGACAGCAAGAGTGAGAACACAAGCAGTGGGAGCAGAAGAGAGAGAAGCAGTTTTCCCACAGGCTCAATCCCAGGACCCTGGGACCATGACCCAAGCCAAAGGCATACTCTTAATGACCAAGCCACCCAGGTGCCCCAAGAATCTTCAAATATATTAAAGGAAGAGAGAAATACGGTAAAATATTAACAATTAGGGAATCTAGGTAGAGAGAATATGCAAGTTTTATGTACTATTCTTATAACTTTTCTCTAAGTTCAAAATAATGTCAAAATAAGATTTTTTAATAGAGGTTTTTAAAATGAGATGCTAGAATGACTCAAACTAAAAAGACTGATAATGCCTAGTGTTGTCAAGGGTATGGAATAGCATAATGTCATACAGGGACTTCTGGGTGGCTCAGTCAGTTAAGCATCTGCCTTCAGTTCAGGTCATGATCCCAGGGACCTGGGATCAAGTCCCACATCCAGCTCCTTGCTCAGCAGGGAGCCTGCTTCTCCCTCTGCTTGTTGCTTCCCCTGATTGTGCCCTGTTTCTCTCTCTGATAAATAAACAAACAAACAAACTCTCATACACTGTTGGTGGAAGTATAAACTGGCACAACTACTTTGAAAAACCGTAAAGCAATATCTACTAAAGCTGACATAAATATACCCTACGACCCACTAATTCTACTTCTAGGTACACGCCCCCAAAGAAATGCCCACACAGGTGCTCTACACATACAAGAAAATTTGAGCAGCACTATTTGTACTAGACAAAAACTAGGGGGTGGGAAGGGGGAATCTGTATTAGTTATCAATTACTACCAAAAAAATTACCTCCCAAAGTTAGCAGCTAATAACACACTTATAGCTCACAAATTCTTTGAGTCAGGAAACCAGTGTGACTTAGCTTCATGACCCTTGCTCAAGGTCTGTCATGATGTTGCAGTCAACTCTTGGCCAAAGCTCAGTCATCCCAAAGTTTGACTAGGGCTGGAGAATCTGCTTCCAAGCTCACTCTTTTTTGCCAGAAGACCTCTGTCTCTCACCACGTACACTGCTTCATGATATGGCACTGATTTCCCTCAGGTAAGCAAAGGAAGAAAAAGCACCCATGACTGACGCCACAGTCTTTTTGTAACCTTACCTCAGAGTGAAATTTTATGACTTTTGCCATATTCTATTCATTGGAAGCTAGTCATTAGGTCCAGCTCACACTCAAGGAGACAGGATGATACAGGTCATGAATAACCAAAAGCAAGGATTATCAGGGGTCATCTTAGAGACTGCCTACCTCACAGCCTAGATGTCCAACATGATAGAATGGGCGAATAAATTATGATCTATTTAAATACACTATATGCAATATTAAAGAACAAGAAAACAAATTACCTGCAGTTACTTGGAACAAGAAATGACTGTCATAAACATAATATTGGAAGAAATGGCACACACACAAAAGAAGAATTATATGGTATAAGTCTATTTATGTAACATTCAAAAAACAGACAAAACTAAACTGTGATAAAAGGAGTCAGATAAAGGATGGAGAAAGGATGGAGTAATGACTGGGAAAAATGCTTCCAGAATACTTGTAATGTTTTAGATCTTGATCTGGATCACAATTACATGAGGGGTTCATTTCATAAAAATATATCAAGCTTTACATTTTTGGTGTGTATACTCTTCTGTATGCATACTATACTTCATAGTTTTTGTTTAAAATTCACCCCAGAAAATTCAGGATTGGATTTATTTGGTAACCTTTTATTTTCTTTTTTTTTTTTAAGATTTTATTTATTTATTTGACAGAAATCACAAGTAAGCATAGAGGCAGGCAGAGAGAGAGGAAGAAGCAGGCTCCCTGCTGAGCAGAAAGCCCTATATGGGGCTCGAACCCAGGACCTGGGATCATGACCTGAGCCGAAGGCAGCGGCTTAACCCACTGAGCCACCCAGGCGCCCCTTATTTTCTTGTACTTTCAAATTTATAGCAAAGTTGCAAGAATCATACAAAGCACTCGTGTATACTCTTGTCCCAGATTCACCAGGGGCTGACATTTGTCCCGCTTGGTTTATCATTCTCTCTGTATGTGTATCTGTACATTTTTATCTGGACTGAAATTAAGTTGCAGCTGTCATACCTATTTGCCCCAAATGCATCATGTGCATTCCCTATGAACAAGGACATTCTTTTAGATAATCAAGGAATAGTCATCAAAATTTGGAAGTTTAACATCAAAATACCATTGTCTCAGCTACAGTCCATACATAGTACAATTTCACCAATTGCTCCAACAATGCCTTCTCCGGAGGGGGGCAACAAAGCAAGCTTTACTGAGCGATAGCAAAGTGATAGTACCAAGCTCCTGAGGAGGGAGGGGACCCGAGAGGGTTTGCCCCCTGCCCCTTTTTAAGTATAGTCTCCAGTTCTAAAATTACATGTTACATTTAGTCATCATGTCTTTTTTTTATAGATTTTTATTTATTTATTTGACAGACAGAGATCACAAATAAGCAGAGAGGCAGGCAGAGGGGGAGCAGGAAGCAGGCTCCCCACTGAGCAGAGAGCCCAATGCAGGACTCCATCCCAGGACCCTGGGATCATGACCTGAGCCAAAGGCAAGAGGCTTTGACCCATTGAACCACCCAGGTGCCCCAGTAATCATGTCTTTTTAATCTCTTTTAATCTGGAGCAGTTCATCAGTTTTTCAGGACCTCGACTGTTTGGAAGGCCACAGGCCAGTTGGCTATAATGATCCTTCAGTTTGTCTGAGGTTTCCTTGTGCTAAGATTGAGCTTTATGCAGTTTGGCAAGAACACTGCAAAAATGATGTTGTGTCCTTGTCAGTGCATCATATCTGAGGTACCTGTTTCTACTTGGTCCCATCGATGGTAATATTAACTTTGATTATTCGCTTAAGGCAGTGACTACCTGATTGTACCACTGTAAAGTTTCTAGTTTTCCCATTGTAGTCACTAGCTAAACTTAGGGGAGATGATTTGAGACTATGTAAGTATCATGTTCCTCAGCCAACTTTGCCCACTAATTTTAGCTTCCATTGATGATTCTTGCCTGAAGCAGTTATTAATATGGTCATTGCCAACTGGTGATTTTCTAATTCCACCATTCCTTCCTCATGTGTCATATTTATTAGTTGGCACTCTGCTGGAAAGAGATTTTCCCTTCTCTACATTTTACATATTTACTTGTTCATCTGTGTACGTCAGCATGGATTTGCGGATTCTTATTTCACTTAGTGGATTATGAAGTTCCTATCACTATTAATTTTGAGACTCCAATTGTCCCGGATTTGGGTAGTAGGAGATCCAAGATGAAATCTTGCCCCTGACTTACTTATTACTAGCCAAGTGATCTCATACTCTAAAATCCCCTTATCCTGAAGTAAAAACAGATTGTGCATTTGAACTACACAATGTACCTGAGTACAATAAATGTGTAGGAAAAGGCAGTACAACCGAAGAGGAAAAAGAAGAAAATGCAGAGAACATATGAACCTCATGTAGAGCAATCTTCCTAGTTTGTATCTTTAAGTTTCAGCTATAAATGGTTAACTCAAAGTCAACGACCACAGCAGGGATAAGTTTTAAGGCTCTGCGAAAATCTGCCGCATTTGCAATCAGGAATAAATAAGGGTTCAAGTTCACAGAGAAATAACTTCAGGCTTCTTTTTTTCTTTGCCAGGGAGGCTTTTTTTTCCATCAACTCATAACTCTCAGTTCTCTTTCCACTCAGCCTAACCAAGGCTCTGTGGTACCAACTAACAGCAATAGCAAGTAGAAGTTCACCTTATAACTTAGCACAATACAAAAAGAAATGGTTTGTGAGATCAGGTTATTTATTTATTTGTTTATTTATTTATTTATCTTGTTGTTGTTGTTGTTATTCTTATCCAGTCTCAGTATGAGGATGTTTTTCCAGCGAGTACTTCTTATTTATAGAGAGACTATTCTTCTCGCACAACAACGAACTCTATCTTCTGCATCTTAAATACCAAACATAAAAGAAGCATTCTGCTTCTCAAAATCTAGAGTATGTTAAATAACTCCCACCTTTAACGAGAGAGAAAGGCTGTCAGACTGGGCTCTTTTCTTCTATAGAGCCCTGTGAATTACATGTAAAGTTTAAGTAAGCACCTGCAGAACTCTAAAAATGAGACAAATAAAATCAACACATACCATTAGGACATAAGAAGTAAAAGTCTGAATTGAGAGCTTGACCACAGCCTAAACAGTGGAATTAATGTATCTAAGAGATTAGAAACTGAAAGGTTGAAACTGAGAGAAATAAAGAGAATTGTAAAGGCAACCTCAGCCAGAGTTTAGCTGGCTAGCTAGCACTGTGCAGGGAAGAGACTATGGAGAGAACTTTAGTCTCTTACAAGATTGCTTACTTTAACCAGTCTTAGACACAATCAAACATCCAGACCCTCCAAGCTAAGGAAGCTTTTAACATCCTTGGACAACATCCTACAAAGCCCGTCTGAGCAGCAATCAGCCTTTGGTGACCCCCCACTATTTTTTCATGCCCTCTTCAAACTGCAGTAGATATGTTAGAAATTAAGCTCAGTATATTTAGTCATCCAAACTGTTTTGAAAAGGTTAGAGCAAAAGGATGAGAAGAAAATCATACATTGTACCGTGAAAGCCGAGAAAACTTTAGAAAAAAGGGTAATCAACGGTGTCAAATGCTGTAGAGAAGTCTAAGAGAAAGCGGGCTGAGAAGAATCCACTGTGCCTGGTGATTAGGAAGACAGGATTGTCTTTCAGTGGAATGACAGGGACTGGGGCTGTGGGAACAGGAGGAGTCAAGAGAGCAGAACTAAGAGTGATTGAGCATTGGAAAAATGGAGTTCAGTCCTTGAACATTCAATAATAAAAGGATGTTTTGGAAAATAGGCTAAGAGTTGCATCAAGGTCAAGTGAAGGTTTGGGGGCTTTGGGTGTTATTTTTTTGGTTTTGTTTTTCTTTTCTCAGCATAGGGAAGAAAGATTATGTCTGCAGGAAGAGGAAAGAAAAGGAAATTAAAGGTGCTTTAGCTAGACAAAATGGAGATCATTAAGGGAGAAAATCTTTGATTCTAGATGTTATAGCACTCACAAGGGAGAAAGGGGGGAAACAGAATTGAAGGCACAAGGATAGTTAAAGCTGAAGCTTAATTCATCTGAGATAAGGAAAGAGAAAGAAACAGATACGGGGTTATTTTGGAATGGATTAAAAGGCTCATCTCACATGGTTTTTTCTTTATTTTGTCAGGAAAGTAGGAGGTAAGAACCCCTTTTAAAGAAGAAGAAGGTACGGGTACAAAGGGGCACCCAGAGGGGACTGAGGAGAGAAAAGTCCAGAACAACTGTGGACCCTAAACTAACACAGAATACAAAGTAGGCCCTCACTAGATGTTGAACAAATGGAGAAGACTTGCGGGCGCCTGGGTGGCTCAGTGGGTTAAGCCTTTGCCTTCAGCTCAGGTCATGATCTCAGGGTCCTGGGATCGAGCCCCGAATCGGGCTCTCTGCTCAGCAGGGAGCCTGCTTTCCTTCTCTCTGCCTGCCTCTCTGCCTACTTGTGATCTCTTTCTCTCTCTGTCAAATAAGTAAATAAAAATCTTTAATTAAAAAAAATTGATAAGACAGAAAAGTAATTGTCAAGTCACAGGAAAAACCACAATTTGTTACAATAATCAAAATTTCACATAATTTTTTTGAAGATTTTATTTATTTGTCCGAGAGCAAGCACAAGCAGGGGGAACTGCAGGCAGAGGGAGAAGTAGGCTCCCTGCTGAGTAAGGAGCCCAATTTGGGACTTGATCCCAGGATTCTGGGATTATGACCTGAGCCAAAGGCAGTTGCTTAAACAACTGAGCCACCCAGACATCCTAATTCCACATAATTCTTGTAACATTTTGTAAAACTAAAAAACAGAAGGAAGAGTAAGTCACCACATTCAGTGTGACCTGGAGGCTTTCCCCAAAGATCCTGGAGGAAACGTAAAAAGAGTTCCGGGGGGCACCTGTGTGGCTCAGTCGGTTGGGCGTCTGCCTTTGGCTCAGGTCATGATTCCAGGGTCCTGAGATTGAGCCCCGCATTGGGGTTCCTGCTCGGCGGGGAGTCTGCTTCTCCCTCTCCCTCTGCCTGCCGTTCTGTCTGCTTGTGCTCTTTCCCTAGCTCTCTATCAAATAAATACATAATATCTTAAAAAAAAAAATGTCCAGGGTTCTAAGGCTTGTATTGGTAAATACAGCCCCAGTACTGGGATAGGCTTGGAAACCCAGGCTGAGCAAGAAGTAACAGTACCCTCCCCACAAAAAAATCTTCGTATGAGCTTCACTTACTGTTTTAGCATTTAATCATCATCGTATCTCCAAGTTTATGATTTTTTTAAATTATGTTGCTTTTTCTTTGTGATTATACATAAGATCACTGCCAACCAACCATCTGTTCCTGACTCCCCACCACCCCTCAGCCAGAGAATCCAAGAGGACTGACAGTTTCCACCATCACCTTGATGCTGACAATGATAGAACATTTGCAGCTCCCATCTCTCCTACAAACGCCAGTGCCACATTTCCATCTGAGTACAAGATACCTCCACCGGGCAGCCCCATATCCCTGCAAATTCAGTATATCCAAAACCAAACCTGACCGCTTCGCAAAACTCCAGCTCCACTTATGTGAAAGTCAGGATCCCTTCAAGAGCCAGAAACCACACCAGTTATTTGGAGGGGAATATAAAGAATGGTTAAGTGGGTCTAATGTTGTTAACTGTGTAACCCAAAGGGTAAGAAGAAAACTCTAAAAGTATCACAGAAGTAGCAAGTGCAGAAGCAGCTGCCACTCCACACTGAGGGAACAAAGGATAGAAGGCGGGGTTATTAGAAGTTGGAAGCTTAGAGAAGTCCCCCTCAGAACTGAAATTCAGATATCTGAGGAGGGAGCGGCAGACAACTTGAGCCTGTGTCTCGGCAGGGGGATAAGACTGGTTCTGCAAGTGTTGGGGGAAAATGGAAAGCTGGATTCCACTTCTGCCAAAAGGACTGCTGGGTTGAAGAAGCACTGCTGGGACGCTGTTCACAGGAAATGCAATTAGAGAGGAAGCCCATGTGGAACAAACTAGAAGGATCCAGTCGTTTCCCCCTCCTCCAGCCTTTCAGTCTCCCCTTAGTGCCCTTTGTTGGCGGAGTTGAACAAGGGAGCCAGCTGGTGAGGCAGAAACGCAGTTCAGGAGGTTGCCAGCCCTGGCGTCGCAAAGCAGTCAGGTTTGGAGCTAGGAGACAATTACATGATAAGTGACAAGGCTTCTGAGCTATATTAGCTAGGGTCCAGGCAGGAAACAGAAACCGCTGGAAGTACGACAGAGGAATTGCACCACAAGGAATTGATTGGTGTATGGGCAATAGAAGAGGTATGAAGTCAAACAGGGACCCACAGCAAAGCAGTCCAGAAATTGACAACGGCAGCTGCTATCCTGCCCTAGGCTGGAGGGACAGTGAGAGCTGGTGGTGTTACTGGAGCCCAGAATCTAAGGGCATCCAGAGGGCACTAGAATCATGGCAAAGTCTGCAGGGAGGGAACCAGGATTATGGAGAGAAAGCCTGTCTGGCCAAGGAGATAGGGCTGCTAGAAATAATGCAGGCAGCAGAGAAAGGAGGAGGAAATACTCTAGTTTCTCTGTCTTTTCTCCCTACACTCCTTTTCAGGCAATGACTTCCATCCACTGCAGACCTATCCAGAAGCCAGAGGGCAAAGAAAAGCAGTACTACATGATACAAGACAAAGAGGTTAAGAACAGAGAAGGATCAGGGCAACTCGGTGGTTCAGTCCATTAAGCGTCTGCCTTCAGCTTGGGTCATGATCTCAGGGTCCTGGAATCGAGCCCCGCATCAAGCTTCCTGTTCTTCAAGGAGACTGCTTCTCCCTTTTCCTCTGCTCCTCCCCATTTCCCCCTCCCCACCTTCACCCCCACTCATCCTTACTCACTCTCTCTCTCAAATAAATAAATAAAATCTTAAAACACACACACACACAAGAAACAGAAGGATCTGAAAGCAACAAGACAAATGACCGGCACACTAATATAACCAATTATGTTGGTGGCTCCACCGTTTTCCTGGCTTCTCTGCTCAACATCCCCAGTATTCAAGTCCCACATCCAGTGTTTGACCCAACTTGAGATACGGTGATTTTCCTTTGAAATGTCTCTAATATCTGTCTCTTTCCATTATATTGGCCTAGCTTAATTCAGGCCTTCCTTGCTGCAGATAAAATTTTTGCAATAATCTCCTCCTAACTGGTCTTGAATGGCCAGTTTCTTTCCAGTACTGTCAATGGCTATTCCAGGGGTCAGCAAACATTGACCAATGGGCCATATCTATTTTTGTACATAAAGTTTTATTGGAACATTGCCATGCTCATTTGTTTACTGCTTTCACACAGCAATGACAAAGTTCAGTACTTGTGACAGAGACCATATGGCTCACAAAGACTAAGACATTTACTTTCCAGCCCTTTATACATTAAGTTTGCTGACCCTTGAAATGGACTAGTCTGCTCTATTCTGTTACTAATCTTCCTAACCTACTCTTCCTTGTGTCATTTTCCTGCCTTCAAATTATTCTTCATGTCCATACAATAAAACCCAAAGCCCACAGCTTATCAAGATTCAACACGCTCCAACTGGTGCCAGATTTAAATTAATGTTTAAATCATGATTGGGGTGCCTGGGTGGCTCAGTGGGTTAAGCCTCTGCCTTCGGCTCAGGTCATGATCTCAAGGTCCTGGGATCGAGCCCCGAATCTGGCTCTCTGCTCAGCGAAGAGCCTGCTTCCCCGCTCTCTCTCTGCCTATCTCTCTGCCTACTTGTGATCTCTGTCTGTCAAATAAATAAATAAAAATCTTTTAAAATAAATAAATAAATAATAAATCAATGATTTAGTGAGATAGTGAATATAATGTAGCACAATACCCAGCACATAATAATTAAAATATCATTGTTTTATTTAATCTACTTTTCTAGTTATCTACCACATCCCCTCTATTCATATTCACCCCATTTTTTCTTTGTTTTTCTTCTTTTTAAGTTAATTTATTTTAGTAATCTCTACACCCAACATGAGGCTCAAACTCACAACTCTGATATCAAGAGTCTCATGCTCTTCCAACTGAGCCAGCCAAGCATACCCCATTTTTTGTTTCTGAGCTCACCAATAATATAGTAATTATTTTTTAAATAATGTTGTAAGCTGAATTGTGTCTCCCCAAAATTTGTATATTGAAATTCTAACAACCCCAGTACCTCAGGCTGTAACTACATTTGAAGATAAGATCTTTAAAAAGGTGATTAAGTTAAAATAAGGTAGGGATGCCTGAGTGGCTCAATTGGTTAAGCTGCTGCCTTTGGCTCAGGTCATGAGCCCAGGGTCCTCAGATCGAGTCCCACATCCAGCTCCTTGCTCAGCTGGGAGCCAAACATGCTTCTCTCTCTCCCTCTGCCTGCTGCTCCCCCTGCTTGTGCTCTCTCTCTGTGTCAAATAAATAAATAAAATCTTAAAAAAAGGGCGCCTGGGTGGCTCAGTGGGTTAAGCCGCTGCCTTCGGCTCAGGTCATGATCTCAGGGTCCTGGGATCAAGTCCCACATCAGGCTCTCTGCTCAGCAAGAAGCCTGCTTCCCTCTCTCTCTCTCTCTGCCTGCCTCTCCGTCTGCTTGTGATCTCTCTCTGTCAAATAAAAAAAAAAATCTTAAAAAAAAAGTTAAAATAAGGTATTTTGGGTGGGCCCTAATTTCATATGACCAGTGTCCTTATAAAAATTATAAGGTTGAAAAGAAAAAGTTATAGGGGTGCCTGGGTGGCTCAGTGGATTAAAGCCTCTGCCTTCAGCTCGGGTCGTGATCCCAGGGTCCTGGGATCGAGCCCCACATCGGGCTCTCTGCTCGGTGGGGAGCCTGCTTCCTCCTCTCTCTCTGCCTGCCTCTCTGCCTACTTGTGATCTTTGTCTGTCGAATAAATAAATAAAATCTTAAAAAAAGAAAAAAATTATAAGGTTGGGGTGCCTGGGTGGCTCAGTCAGTTGAGCGTCCAACTCTTGGTTTCAGCTCAGGTCATGATCTCATGGGTCATGGGATCAAGCCCCATTGTGGTCAGGTTCCACGCTCACTCAGGAATCAGCCTGAAGATTCTCTCCCTCTGCCCCTTCCCCCTTCATATGTGCACGAACTCCATCTCTCTTTTTTTCTCTAAAACAAATAAATCTGGGGCGCCTGAGTGGCTCAGTTGGTTAAGCGTCTGCCTTCAGCTCAGGTGGCGATCCCAGGGTCCTGGGATGGAGTCCTGCATGGCTGCCTCTCCCACTCCCTCTGCCACTCCCCCAGTTTATGCTCTCTCTGTCAAATAAATAAGTAAAATCTTTTAAAATAAAATAAATAAATCTTTTTAAAAGGAAAAAAAGAATTACAGGGTTAAACTCAATTGCGGACCAGTATTCATAGTGTCCTCCACACACCATACTCATTGCTTTGTCTGTGCTGTTGTCTGGCTCCCTCTTCCTCCAAGCGCCAACCAAAATCTCACCCACTGTCCTTGTTCATGAATTTCCTTATTGTGACCCTGTTAATTTTGCACTCCCAGTTAGTCTGTATTTTGTTACCAAAAACTTCACTGTAAATTTGTTTTTAAAGTATTTTAATCACGTCATGCATCTGTATTTTCTCCCTATCTAGACTATGAATTTCTCTGGGGTTTTTTCCTGTGTCTTAGAGTGTTTAGTGCTGAAAAATGAACAAAAGAAAAATTATGGAAGACCAATATTTATGTATAAACATGTATCTTTTTTGAAGGAAGACTGAATAGGACTGCTGATATCATACTCTACCTAAAGTGGTTTTTCACTCTAATTACAGAGGGGTTTTATTGCCTAGAATGGTGCCAGGTACATTAAAGGCACTCAACACACACTTTGTTGAATGAATGAATGCCCTTTTATGTGGTACTGTAAATTGCTGTACAGTAATTACATTAATAATTCCTATGTTATTAATATTTAGTTATAGCCAGTGCCAATTTTTAAGTTAATGAATTCGTAGTGATGATTCTTTAAAAGATTTCCTGATTAAGCCTAAGGAACATTCTGCATAGGGAAAAATCATCTGTGCATAATTAAAAGTTACAGATAATTGCATATAGGTGTTTGATATAGAGACATGATATAATAAACAGTGAAGTACAGACTCGAATTCTCTCCAGTGTATTTTTGCAAAAGACAATACTGCTTTGCTTTATTGTCCATTCTGCCTGGAATGCCGTATCATTATCTTTATTTCTCCTTCTCTGTTTCTTTTTTTTTTTTAAGATTTTATTCATTTATTTGGCCGAGAGAGATCACAAGTAGGCAGAGAGACAGGCATAGAGAGAGGGGAAGCAGCCTCCCCGCTGAGCAGAGAGCCCAATGCGGGGCTCGATCCTAGGACCCTGAGACCATGACCTGAGCTGAAGGCAGAGGTTTAAACCACTGAGCCACCCAGGCACCCCTTTCTCTGTTTCTATTAACTAATCTAAGGCCAAGATTAAAAATGGTTTCCTTGGGGCACCTGGGTGGCTCAGTTGTTAAGCATCTGCCTTTGGCTCGGGTCATGACCCCAGGGTCCTGGAATTGACCCCCGATTGGGCTCCTTGCTCAGCGAGAAGACTGCTTTTCCCTCTCCCTCTTCCCCTTCTTGTGTTCCCTCTCTCATTGTCTCTTTCTCTGTCAAATAAATAAAATCTTTTTCTTTAAGATTTTATTTATTTGACAGTGAGAGACACAGAGAGAGAGGGAACACAAGCAGAGGGAATGGGAGAAGGAGAAGCAGGCTTCCCACTTAGCTGGGAGCCTGATGCAGGACTCCATCCCAGAACTCTGGGATCATGACCCAAGCCGAAGGCAGACGCTTAACAACTGAGCCACCCAGGTGACCCTAAATAAATAAAATCTTAGGGGTGCCTGGGTGGCTCAGTGGGTTAAAGCCTCTGCCTTTGGCTCGGGTCATGATCCCGGGGTCCTGGGATAGAGCCCCACATCGGGCTCTCTGCTCGGCGGGGAGCCTGCTTCCCCCTCTCTCTCTGCCTGCCTCTCTGCCTACTTGTGATCTCTGTCTGTCAAATAAATAAATAAAATCTTAAAAAAATAAAATAAAATCTTAAAAAAAAAAAAAAGATTTCCTCCATGAAGCCATCCCTGGTGTTCTCTTAGTTAGAAACAATCTCTCCACAGAATTGCTAAAGCACATTATGTGTATCTCACAAAGGCACCAAATATCTCAAAGACACCAAAGAATGAATATCCATGCTGGATGAAAAAGTAAAATAATTACCAGAAAATTAATTTTTTTAAAGATTTTATTTATTTGACAGAGAGACTGAGATCACAATCAGGGAGAGCAGCAGGCAGAGAGAGAGAGGGAAGCAGGCTCCTTCATGACCGGAGCCGAAGGTAGAGGTCCAACCCACTAAGCCACCCAGGCGCCCCCAGAAAATTAATTTTTAAAAATTTCTATGTGAGGGGCGCCTGGGTGGCTCAGTGGGTTAGGCCGCTGCCTTCGGCTCAGGTCATGATCCCAGGTCCTGGGTTCGGGCCCCGCATCGGGCTTTCTGCTCAGCAGGGAGCCTGCTTCCTCCTCTCTCTCTGCCTGCCTCTCTGTCTACCTATGATCTCTCTCTCTGTCAAATAAATAAATAAAATCTTTAAAAAAAATTTTTTTTAAATTTCTATGTGAAATTTATGGATAACTGAAGCAAATACACTATTTTGACAGAGCAATGACTTCTATAAACTTTTTTTACTTATGAATGAAATGTATTGATGTATAACACATAAAATGTGCCCATTTAAGTGAATTGTTTGCTGAGTTTTTTTTTTAAGATTTTATTTATTTATTTGACAGATCACAAGTAGGCAGAGGGGCAGGCAGAGAAAGAGGAAGGGAAGCAGGCTCCCCGCTGTGCAGAGAGCCCAATGTGGGGCTCGATCCCAGGACCCTGGGATCATGACCTGAGCCAAAGGCAGCAGCTTAACCCACTGAGCCACCCAGGCACCCCTGTTTGCTGAGTTTTTGATAAATGTTATTCACCTATAAAACCACCAACACAATCAAAATGTGCAATATTTCTATCATCACAAAATGTTCCCTCTAACCTCTCAGCTGTCAATTCTACCCTCACCCACACACCCACAGCTCCAGGCAATCATTGATCTGCTTTCTGTCACATTTGATTCATTTCTGTCACATTTTTCAGCTCTAGAACTTCAGATAATGAAACTGAATTATGGATTCTCTTGTCCCTGGCTTCTTTTGGTCAGCATAGTGTTTCTGAAATTCACCCATGTCGTGTGTATCACTAGTCCATTCCTATTTATTGCTAGTGCATTCCATCCCACCGGGATTTATCTAATCACATACAGATGAATATTTGTTTCCAGTTTGGTGTTACTATGAATAAAACTGCTGAGAATACTCCTGTACAAGCCTTCTTGTGAACAGATATTTTCATTTCTCTTGAAAAAATAGCTAGAAGTGGCATTGCTTGGTCATTTAGTAAGTGTACATTTAATTTTATAGGAATCTGCCAAGTGATTGTACCATTTTGCATTCCTACCAGCAATTTATGAAAGTTCTACTTGCTTCACATATCCACCCCAATACCTGGTATTATCCATCAATTAATTTCAGCAATTCTAGTAGTATGTAGAAGTAAATCGGTGTGGTTTTATTTTGCATTTCCTTGATGACTAATGATTTTGAACGTCTCTTCATGTGATTTTGGCTATTCTTTTCTTTTCTTTTCTTTTCTTTTTTTATTTTTAAGTAGGCTCCATGTCCAGTGTGGAGCCCAACTCAGGGCCTGAGCTCACAATCCTGAGATCAATACCTGAGCTGAGATCAAGAGTTGGATGCTCACCCAAATGAGCCACCCAGGCACCCTGATTTCTAGCTATTCTTTCTATTATCTTCTTTCATGAAATGCCTGTTCAAAACATTTGCCAATTTTCATGGGCTACATTGTTTTTAATCATTATATTACAAAAAGAGTCATTTATATATCCTAGATACAAATCTTTTGTTAGATGTAAGTATTGTAATTATTTTTGCAGTCTATGCTTGCCTTTTAATTTTTTTAATGCCTTTCAAAGGGCCAGCATTTTAAATTTTGATGAAGTCCTATTTATCAAATTTCTCTTTTATGACTTGTGTTTTTGTATTCCGTCTAGGAAATCTTTGCCTACTCCAATGTATTTTGTGCTTTCTTCTAGAAAATTTATAGTTTTAGCTTTTAAGCCTAGGATTATGACCCATTTTAAGTTAATTTTTATATAATGTACAAGCTAAGAGTTGAGGATTGAATTTTTCCTATAGGGATATCCAGTTATTCCAGCATCATTTGTTGAGAAGATTCCCTTTTCCCTTTGAGTTGCCTTGGCAGTTTTATTGAAATAAGTTGATCATGTATGTGTGGGGTTTTTTCTGAACACTGTTCTGTTCCTTTGATCTAAATGTCTATTTTATGCCAGTACCACACTGCCTTCATTATTGTTGTTTTATAGTAAGTCCTGAAATCTGGTACTGTAATTCCTCCAACTTTGTTCTTCAATTTCAAAAAGTGTTTTGTCTATTCTAGATCTTTTATATTTTTCATATAAATATTTCATATAAATTATTTGTCAGTTTCTACAAAAGTGCTGGGATTTTTATTGAGATTGCTATAAATCACTTTGAGAAGGATCAACCTCTAAACAATATTGAGTCTTAAAATCCATCAACATGGTTTATCTCTCCACTTGATTAAACCTCTTAAATTTTCCCTCAGTAATGTTTTGTAGCTGTCACTATACAAGTCAGACACATATTTTGAGTTCCTTTGTTTGTTTGTTTACACTCACTTTTGTTAAATGTACTCATAAATGTTTCTTGGTTTAGATGCTCTTGTAAATGACATTTTTTATTTTCTAATTGTTTATTGTTAGTGTATAGAAATTGATTTTTTGCATATTGACCTTGTATCCAGCAACCTTGCCTAATTTACATGTTTGTTTTGGTAGATTTTTTTTAAAGATTTTTTTATTTATTTGAGAGCAAGCACATGCACCTGGGCAAGCAGGAGGAGGTGCAGAGGGGGAGTGAAACGGAGAGAATCTCAGTCAGACTCTGAGCTGAACCCAGAGCCTGACTTGGGTCTCAATCTCATGACCCTGAGATGAGGACCTGAGCCGAAATTAAGAGTTGGATGCTTAACTGACTGAGCCACCCAAACACCCCTAGAATTTTTTTATATATTCCTCAAAATCTTCCTTTTTTCCCAGCTTTATTGAGATATGACTGGCATATAATATTGTATAACTGTAAAAATGTAATAACTTAATATACATTGCAAAACAATTACCAATAAAGTTAGTTAGCATAGTCATCACCTTGCAAAGTAACAATCTGTGTGTGTCGAGAACATTTTTCCAGATTTATTGAGGTAAAATGACACACAGTCAATTTTAAGTTAAGGTGTACAGCATGACTTGACTTACATATATTACAAAATAATTACAATAGATTTAGTTAATATCCATCATCTCATATACAAAAAAAAAAAGAAAGAAAATGGTTTTTATCTTGTGATGAGAACTCCTAAGATTTACTCCTTTAACAACTTCCAAATATACCATACCAAATATGCCATATTACCTATTGTCATCATGTTGTACATTATATCCCCAGTACTTATTTCTACCTGGAAGTTTGGACCTTTGGACCACCTTTATCCATTCTGCATGTCCCACCCCCTGCCTTTGATAACTACAAATCTGATCTCTTTTTTCTATGAGTTTTTTTTTTAATCCCCATAAAAGAGAGATCATACAGTATATGTCTTTCTCTGCGTGACTTATTTCACTTAGCGTAATGCTTTCAAGGTCCATCCATGCTGTCACAAATGGCAGGATTACCTTCTTTTTTGTGACTGAATTATTTGCCATTGTACATTTATTCCACAATTTCTTTTTTCCATTCATCCTCTTACAGATATTTGGATTCTTTCCTCGTCTTGGCCATTATACATAATGCTACTGTGAACATGAAGGTGCACACATCTCTTTGATGTAGTGTTTTTGTTTCCTTCAGATATATTCCCACACATGGAATTTCTGGATCATATAGTAGTTCTATTTTTAATTTTTTGAGAAACTTCTGTTTTCCATAGTGGCTGTACAAGGCCACTGTAAATACTGTGACAGATGGTTCATTTGGGGGCACCAAAGTAACAGTTCGGGGTTTTCTCCCCCAAGAGTCCTGTAGTTGTATATTTGTCATCACCTGTAACTGTATTAATTTTTCAAAGTAAACTTTAAAATCTTATTTACAATAGTATCCAACATACGTGATTGATAGGTGATAAACCCCACTATTACTAAATCTGGATTATATTTTTTTGCCTATCTTTACCATTTCTGTCAGGTACATTTCAGATGTTAGAGTTGGGAGCTGACAGCCAAGAAATCCCTAGGATTTTGCAGTCACTCCCTGACAGCCCTTCAAGTGGCTTTTAATTTCAATTTCCTCTCAATCTTCCCAACACACTGCGCGATCTTGTTAATAGGGCCCTTAGAGTCTTCTTACCCACTTCAAATATGGCCGCTGAGTTCCAGTCTCAGTTACCACCTGATCATAGCAACAGCTCTGGCTTCTTGCCCATTTCCAAAAGGGCCTCTTCCCGCGAGGCTGAAGTTCTGAGTGCGCAAGCGCAAGCGCAAGCGCACTCAGCCCACTTCCCAGCAAAATGGCGGTAGGTTTGATGTACGGTCGGCGGGAGCTTCTGCGCCTCTTACGGCCACAGCGTCAGGTAAGGCTACCCCAGGGCTGAGCGCCAGGACCCAGACCTGTCCCCATGATCCCAGCCAGAGACATCTCATGCCAGGAACAGCCTGAGCAGACGCTGACCTCACCGGGACCTGCCTCTCTTGACCTCGGCTCGCCTGAGTACACGGGAGGGTTACGTCCCCGACCCTGCGGGCTCAGCGGCCTCATATTGTCGCATATAGTCTGTGGGTCCCGATGTCACCCCTGCCACGGAAACGTCAGCCTCGACCTCTGTGCTCCGGGGTGGGCCTCCGGTAACCGAGAGCCAGTCCGCACTAAGTGCATGCATTCGGGCCTGCCGTCTGCGCGCGGAGAGTAATAGTGACTTCACCTGTGGTAGAAGGTTGCGTGCTTCGTGGCGAATGAACATGATGAGTGACATCTGCTCCTGATAAAGGGGCTCCATCCTTCTTTTACCCTCTCAGTTACACAGCGTCGCAGGTTCCTCGCATTGGCCGCGGAAACCGCTGACTGCGGGGCTCCTCTTTCCAACCCGCCAGTGCTGCGAGCGCCCGCACTATGTCGTTCTCGCTGGCTCTGGACCCCGGGGCCTCAGTACCTCCGTGATCTTGTTCGCAGAAGCCCAGGTAAGAGGCGATTCGTCCCAGCGACGTTAGGAGTAGTGTCTGTTGGTCGGTTTTATTTTGTTTACAAGGAGGAGGGATGTGGCACACTCCATACAGCTCCCAAAATTGTAGCCTCTCTGCTTCGGATAGATTTTCGTATCAGTGGGGAAATAATTGAAAGTACAGCAGGAGAGATTGATGTTATAAACAAGGCATTGTTTGCCATAATGTGGCAAGCCCCTGATGGTGTATGAGATATGATTCCAGGTGTGCATGTGTGTTAGAAAAGTTATAAATTTCATATGAATGACTTCTTGGGTATTAATATTTCTGATGATGAGACCAAGTGAATATTTTGGTCTTAAAAACTGAATTGTTTTAAATGAAAATTATGATAGTTTCAGTATCTGCAAAATTTGTGCCAGTTAAACTCAAATGACTGTGAAGTTTGGAACACTGATAGAAGAAATAACTTCCTAATAGGAAAGAAAGTCAGGAAGTCTTACTTTAAGTAAATCGTCTTCCTGTCCAGAGGAAAAAGTAAGATGTCCTTTATAAGCCTTGAATTCTGTAGTCTACAGTGTAGACTAACCCGGAGAACAAGAAGTAGAAAGTCAATAGAACAACCTGATACTAGTTATTAGGGGGCTTGTGATTTCTGTATGTCCCCCCTACTGAGTATTACACATGACTTCCTTTTGCACAGGTTCAGGGCCCTCCTGCAACTCCCTCACCCACAGCAGTACCTGAGGTGGCTTCTGGAGAGACCACAGATGTCGTCCAAGCTGCTGCAGAACAGAGCTTCGCTGAACTGGGTCTGGGGTCATACACCCCAGTGGGACTGATTCAGAACTTACTGGAATCTATGCATGTTAACCTAGGCCTACCTTGGTGGGGGGCCATTGCTGCATGTAAGGGAAACACATCCTGGCCAAGGGTAGAAGAAATGGGAACTTAGGGGTAGAACTTTAAAGATAGCCTTTCTGTAAGTGGGTGGAGGGAATACAGCTGACCCTTGAACGACCCGGGGATTAGGGGCACTAACCCCACCCAGCAGTTGAAATTCCATAACTTTTGACTCCTCAAAAACTTAATAGCTTACTGTTAGAAGCCTTACTGATAACACAAACCGTTCATACATGTTTCGTATGTTACATGTATTCTACATTCTTATAATAAAGGAAGAAAAAAATACATGTACAGTACTGTTTAAAAACAACAACAACGTATACTTTGGCCCAGAGAGTTCAAACCCCTGTTGCTCAAGGGTCAACTGTAGTTGCAGAAGTTTAGGGGTCAGAAAAGCAGATGATTCAGACAAGGAATAGAGGCTCTTGATCCTTAGATACACGCTACTTCTCTTTCCTAAAGGACATTATAAAACCACTAGATCACCTGGGATTCAACAGGTGTAGATATTTAATGTGAGCATGGGGTTAGAGTAAGGAGACCTTGTTGACAGTGATGAAGCTGCCCTGGTTTAGGTGATAGGTCAGGCCTGGTGCTTAGACCTCTCCCCACGCACCCACCCCTGCCGCCAGTTGGAAGGTGCCCACACTGTTTCTCTTGCAGGCTAAGACTATACTTTAAATTCTGTTCTTCCTACACCTTGCTCTGGTGATCATCCTTTTCCCTAGGCCTTCAGCTTCTCTCTCTTTACTGCCCTATTCTGAAAATATAAACATGTTCAAGTATACCATGGATTTCTTGAGGAAAAGTCCCTTCTTTTCATCCTTAGTTCTTTCTTCTTTCATAGCTCTTATTTAAAAGACTGTTCTGCATGCAGTGGACTTCTTTCTTTCCACTCTTTGACATTCAGCAATCTGACCTTTTCTTTTTAGCAATCTGACTTACTAAAACCACCTCATTTTGTCAGTGACATCATTACTGAACCCATTTTTCATACTTGATCTTTCTGTGTTAGACACTTTTTTCCAATTTATTTTATTATAGTTTATATACAATATTACATTAGTTTCAGATGTACAACATAGTGATTCAAGATATATATTATGAAGTGATCACCATGTAACCATATAAAGTTGTTATAGTATAGTAACTGTAATTCTCTATGCTGTACATTGCATCCCTGGGGCGCCTAGCTGGTGTCAGTTGATGGAGTGTGCAGATCTTTATCTCAGGGTCATGATCCTGACCCACACATTGGGTGTGTAGGGCTCGAATTCACAACCCCGGGATCAAGAGCCACATGTTCCACTGACTGAGCCAGCCTAGCACCCCTGGAAGTTTGTACCTTTTAATTTCCTCCCATTTTGCCCATCTTCTCTAGTCCCCTCCCCTCTGGCAACCAGATTGTTCTCTGTATCTATGAGTCTGTTTTGTTTTCTAGATTTCACACAAGTGAAATTATATGGTGTTTATCTTTCTCTGTCTTATTTCACATAGCCTAATACCCTATAGGTCCATCTGTGTCACTGATGGTAAGAGCTCACTTTTTTTTTTTTTTTTTTAAGATTTTATTTATTTATGCTGCTGGCTTTAACCCACTGAGCCACCCAGGTGCCCCTCACTTTTTTTTTTAATCGCTGCTTAATACTCTGTTGTGTGTTTATATGCCACACCTTCTTTATTCATTCATCTATCTACAGATATTTAGGTTACCTCCATATCTTCACGATTGTAAATAATGCTACAGTGAACTTACAGGTGCAAATATATTTTGGTTTTGGGGGGTTTTTTAAGATTTATTTAAGAGAAAGAGCAAGTGCGTCTTTCCAGACTCACCACTGAGTGTGGAGTTGGACACAGGGCTGTACAATTTTGCATTCTCACCAGTGGTGCACCAAGGTTCTCTTCTCCACATCCTTTTTTTTTTTTTTTCCCCTCCCAGAGATTTCATTTATTTGACAGAGAGAGACAACACAAGCAGGGAGAGTGGGAGAGAGAGAAGCAGGCCTCCTGCCAAGCAGGGAGTCTCACTTGGGACTGAATACCAGGACCCTGAGATCATGACCTGAGCCAAAAGCAGATGTTTAACTGACTGAGCCACCCAGGTGCCCCTTAAATATGAGTTTTTCATATATGACCTTTCTTATAGTAAGGTATATTCTCTCTGAACACAATTTATTGAGAGATTTTATCTTGAATGGATGTGGAGTTTTGTCAAAACAGGTAGGCTTTTTCTGCACCTGTTGAGATGATTAAACATTGTTCTTTCATTTTGTTAATGTGGTAAATCACACTGAATTTGTGAATATTAAACCATCCTTGAATTCCCAGAATAAATCTCACTTGATCAGGGTTAATCATCCTTTAAATGTATTACTAAATGTGTTATCAAATGTATTAAATCATCCTTTAGGTATATTGTTATAAATTATAGTGTTGGGGCGCCTAGGTGGCTCAGTGGGTTAAGCCACTGCCTTCGGCTCAGGTCATGATCTCAGGGTCCTGGGATCGAGTCCCGCATCGGGCTCTCTGCTCAGCAGGGAGCCTGCTTCCTCCTCTCTCTCTGCCTGCCTCTCTGTCTACTTGTGATCTCTCTCTGTCAAATAAATAAAATCTTTAAAAAAATAAAAATAAAAATAAATTATAGTGTTTGGGTAAAAAAAATTTTTTAATTTTTTTTATTTGACAGAGACCGTGAGAGAGGGAACACAAGCAGGGGGAGTGGGAAAGGGAGAAGCAGGCTTCCTGCCAAGCAGAGAACCCAATGTGGGCTTGATCCCAGGACTCTGGGATTATGACCTGAGCTTCAGGCAGATGCCTAACGATTGAGCCACCCAGGCGCCCCAGTTTGGTAATATTTTGTTGAGGTTTTTTGCATCATTTATATTAAGCACAGATTTTGGCCCGTATAGTTTTCGCTTTTTTTTTTTTTTTTTTAAGATTTTATTTATTTATTTATTTGACAGACAGAGATCACAAGTAGGCAGAGAGGCAGGCAGAGAGAGAGGAGGAAGCAGGCTCCCTGCCGAGCAGAGAGCCCGATTCGGGGCTCGATCCCAGGACCCTGAGATCATGACCCGAGCCGAAGGCAGCGGCTTAACCCACTGAGCCACCCAGGCGCCCCTAGTTTTCGCTTTTTTTAATGTCTTTGTCTGCTTTTGGTATCTGGGTAATGCTGGCCTTGTAGAACGAGTTTGAAAGCTTTTCTTCCTCTTCTGTCTTCTGGAATAGTTTAAGGATAGGTATTAACTACTCTATGTTTGGTACAATTCACCTGTGAAGTTATCTGGTCTTTGGAGTGTTTTTTGTTGGGATTTTGATTGCCCATTCAGTTTCATTACTAATAATTGGTCTGTTCAGATTTTCTATTTCTTCCAGATTTGGTTTTGGAAGATTGTATGTTTCTGGGAGTTTATACATTTCTTTTAGGTTGTCCCATTTGTTGGCATGTAATTGTTTATAGTACTGTCTTGCAATCCTTTGTGTTTGTGTTTCCTAGGTGGTGGTGGTTGTTAAATTCTTTCACTTCTGATTTTATTTGGGCCCTCTTTTTCTTAATGGGTCTGGCTAAAGCCTTACCAATTTTGTTTATCTTTTTTAAAGAACCATCTCTAGTTTTGTTGATCTTCTCCATTGCTTTTTTAGTCTATTTCATTTGTTTCTACTTTAATATTCATTATTTCCTTCCTTCTACTAACTTTGGGTTTTGTTCTTTTTCTGGTTCATTTAGCAGTAAGGTTAGATTGTTTTGAGATTTTTCTTTCCTTTTTTTTTTTTTTAAAGATTTTATTTATTTATTTGACACAGAGAGAGACAGATCACAATTAGGCAGAGAGAGAGGGAGAAGCAGGCTCCCCGCTGAGCAGAGAGCCTGATGTGGGGCTCGATCCCAGGACCCGAGATCATGACCTGAGCTGAAGGCAGAGGCTTAAACCACTGAGCCACCCAGGCGCCCCGAGATTTTTCTTTCCTAAGATAGGCCTATACCACCATAAGCTGCCCTCTTTGGTTTGTTGGTTTTTTGGTTGGAACATGTAGTTCATTTACACTTAAACTAATTACTGATAGATATATATACTTCTTACCATGTTTTCTTCTTTTTTAAGATTTTATTTATTTATTTGACAGAGAGAAAGATCACAGGTAGGCAGAGGGGAAAGGGGAAGCAGGCTTCCCGCTGAGCAGAGAGCTGGATGCGGGGCTCGATCCCAGGACCCTGAGATCATGATCTGAGCCGAAGGCAGAGACCCAACCCACTGAGCCACCCAGGAGCCCCTACCATTTTCTTAAGTAATTTCTACATCCAATGTGGGGCTTGAACTCAGGACCCTTTGGTCAAGAATCACATGCTCTACTGACTGAGCCATCCAGGCGCCCCTACTTCTTACCATTGTATTGATTTCTGGTGGTTTTGTAGTTCTCTGTTGCTGTCTTCTCCCCTGTAATTTGGTGACATGCCTTAGTATTATGTTTATATTCCTTTCTCTTCATTTTTGTGTGTTCTATTATAGGTATTTGGTTTATGGTTACCATTAAGTTCCTATTTAACACTGTATGTATAGAAATCTTATATAAATGTATATAAGTTGATGGTTGCTTTAAATTCAAGTGGATTCTAAAAATACTAGTCCCCCCTTCCCACATTTTATGGGGTTTTCCCCCCCCAAGCTTTAAAAACTTATTTAGAAAGCCTGTGAAATAATTGTGTAATAATTTGAATGGGTAGGTTATACAAAAAAATGGCTTGAAAATTCCCACATTGTTTTTAACATTGTATCTTAGAATTAATATTCTAAGATATTTGTGATATTCTAATTTTTTTTTATCCCTTGACTAATTATTGTAGGTCTAGATGATTTTACTACTTTTGTAACCTTCACCCTAGCTCTGTAGGTAATTATCCACTACCTTTATTATATGTTTAATAGTGAGATTTTTTTTTTCATAAATTTTCTTATTTCTAATTATGGCCTTTTCTGTTTTGAGAAGTCCTTTTAACATTTCTTTTACAGGGCTGGTTCAGTGTGGATGAACTCTTTAGCTTTTGCTTATGTGGGAAACTCCTTATCTCTCCTTCAGTGTGAGTGATAACCTTGCCAGGTAGAGTATTCTTGGTTGTAAGTTTTTTCCTTTCACTATTTTGAATATATTATGCCACTCTCTGGCCTTTGAAGTTTTTGCTGAAAAATCAGCTGATTGCCTTATGGGGGTTCCTTGTATGTAACTAGGTTTTGTTTTGTTTTTTTTCTTGCTGCTTTTAAGATTCTTTAACTGTTGGCATTTTGAATAACTAGTCTTAGTGTGAGTCTCTTTAGGCTCATCTTTTTTGGGATTCTCTGTGCTTTCTGGACTTAAATGTCTGTTTCCTTTGCCAGGTTAGGGAATTTCTCAGCTGACAGGTTTTCTGTCCCTTTCTCTTTCTTCTCCTTCTGGGTCCCTATAATGCCAATGTTAGTTAGACCTGATGTTGCCCCACAGGTTCCTTAAACTGTCGTATTTTCCTTTTTGCTGTTCCTTTGGGTGATTTCCACTACCTTTCAGATCACTGATTTGTTCTTCTGCATTACCTAATCTGCTGTTGAATCCCTCTAGTGGACTTATTTCAGTTACTGTATTCAGCTCTGATTTTTTTTTTTTTTCATAGTTGAAGTTCTCATTTTGTTCATTCTTTGGAGATCGGTGAGTATGTTTATGGCTATTACTCTGACCTTTTTATCTGGTAGATTGTTCATCTCTTTAGTTGTTTTTCTGGGGTTTTGTCTTATTTCATTTATAACATGCTCTGTTTCTTTGAATTAGATCAGTTCTGTCTCTTGGTCTTGAAGGAGTAGCTTTTTGTAGGCGTCCTGTGAGGTTCAGTAGTGCAAACTTTGCAGTCACCTGATCCAGGTGCCCTAGGGGTTCTTTGTGTGGGCTGCATGCACCCTCCTCTTATGGCTGGGTCACTGTTGGTGCAAACTCAGTGGTTTGCAGGGCTGTTCCCTGACACAGCTGTCTGCAGGGCTCCGCCACAACTTCTTCAGGTATGCTGGTAAGCAGGGCTGTCCCCTATCCTGTCTGAGATCCAGCCACTGCTGCTGTTGGGTGGGCAAGTGTCGGGGGTGGGTCTCAGCACAACTGGCTATAAGGCCCAGCTGTGACAGCTGTATTCCACTGATGGGGAGGCCAGGCCTCCTGTGTGGCTGACCGTGGGGTCCAGCTGCTGTGGGTGCTCTAGTATATGCAGGGCAGGGGCTGCTTGTTGGGGGGAGTGGCTCTGGTGCAGGCTCAGGTCATCGGGGTGTGGCAGGGGCAGGGAGCCACTTAAGGGCTCTTGGCCTGTGGGTCACTTGGGCTGGACAAGCTGGTGCTAGCACAGTAGATGGAGAATGTCGGAAATGGTGCCTGCCAGCTCTTCCATCCCCAGATTATGTTCCAACAGATCCCTGCCCTGCCAGCATGCCCTAAAATTAGTCCGTGAATCTCCTTCACATGTGGTCCAGGTGTAAGCCTCGCTGGTTTTGTTTTTTTGTTTTTGTTTTTTTAAGATTTTATTTATTTATTTGATAGAGATCACAAGTAGAGAGGCAGAGAGGAGGAAGCAGGCTCCCCACCAAGCAGAGAGCCCGATGCGGGGCTCGATCCCAGGACCCTGAGACCCTGACCTGAGCCGAAGGCAGAGGCTTTAACCCACTGAGCCACCCAGGCGCCCTGCCTCGCTGATTTTCAAAGCCAGGTGTTGTAGGGCTGGGAACCCAATATGGGGCTTGGACCTCTTGTTTCACAGTGTCTATCTCTCTGGTTGTGAAATCCCAGCCACTGTGGGTCCTGACTAGACCTTGTCTGTGCCTCCTACCCAACTCAAAATGACTTTTTCTTTATATCCTTAGGTGTGTAAGATCTGTTCTGCTAAAGTTCTTTATACAGAGGTAATTCTATATGGAGTTGTAGATTTTGGTATATTCTTGAGAGGATGTAAGCCCAGGATCTTTCCTCCTCCTCCATTATGATCCCCTTGGGCCTAGGGTCTGAATTAGACACATTAGACCTTGAAATCTCTCCCTTGGCTTTGTGATCATCTTTCCTGATTTTCTTCTGGTCTTTTCTAACCACATCTTTCCACTGCCATTGCCCAGTTCTCAGTCTCCTCCTTCAGGGCTAGTATTTTCCATTTCATCCTTAGCTTCCCTTCTCTTCCCATCCCATATCAACCATGGTAAGGTTGATAAAGCCTAATCCCATATTCCCCACTGCACCACCACCCTCTCTTCTCAGCCCAGACCACCTTCCTTGTCTATAGATAAACTAAATATTTTTTGAATGATCAGGAAATAGGAAGTATAAGAAACAGGGAGGAACTAAAGCAGTAAGCCACCAGATTACTTCCTACCCTAGGGATTTCTAGGATAGCGGCTTTCACTCTTCATTCCTCGGAGCCCCCAACATCTATAATGGTGCCTCTGAGAAAAGCAAAGGCTAGAGCTTGAATAGTTCTGTAGCCAGACTACTTTCTCTCTCGGAGCAGTTCTTATATATCTCTTATATTTTATCTCTTATGTATATTGGGGTTATACTTAAAGAGTTGGAGGTAGGGAGATTCCATTGATAATAGAAAACTTCAGACATCACTATCTAGAAAAGTATCTTTTCTCACCTCCTTTTGTTCAAGGAAATATATAGTATCCCTGGCCATTCCTTATAGAAGTTAATGCTAGATTTTTGTGAGGTCAAAGCAGAGGACTAAGCCTTGCAGGAACCAAGTCATCCCTGCCCTTTGTTACGTGTTCCTTCAGCAGGTGTCACAGTATTGAAAAAAACTAGAATAAAAAAGACCCTTTTAGTGAGGACCTAAAAACCTTCAACCTTCCAACTGCAGGACTGCTTGGATTTCACTCCAGTCCTGTCTGTGTTTTCCAGGTACCGTCCTTGCCCGCTGCCTGGTGTTTCCTCTCATCGTGAAGGGCCAGCGAGAAGCAGCCAAGATCCATAACCACATGCCAGAGATCCAAAAGTTTTCCACTCGAATCAGAGAGGCCAAGTTGGCAGGAGACCATGCTGAGTGTGAGTCAACTGCAGAATGCGCACAGGAGAGGACCACATCTGCACTCTCCTGGCACTCTGCTGAGGGAAGGGAATGGCATGTATCAGGAGTTGCTAGAAGTGGGCAAGTTCTAAAGATCTACCTGCTTCTTGGGCCTAATGTTTCCAGTGATTGGCCAGGGTCAAGTAGAAACTTTATGGGCCAGGTGATAAGGATGGTCACCCCCATCAGTGTAATTATTAACCCAACCATTAACTTCCCCTCCTTTACAGTTTACAAGGCCTCCTCGGAAATGACATTTTACCAGAAAAAGCATGATGTTAAATTCTTTAGACCGCTTATTCTACCTCTGACTCAGGTAAGCAAAAATATTTTCCTTATTTTATCCTATACCAGTCAGATAAACTCCTGTTTCCCATGCCTTAAACCCCCAAAAAACAAGTGGTGGTGATAGGGTTTTCAGTAACAGAGAAATGAAAATGTCCCCTTTGCTAAAGGGTACTGATACTGTTTATCCTGTGTAATAGGCCCCGATCTTCATCTCCTTCTTCATTGCCTTGAGAGAAATGGCCAACCTTCCTGTGCCCAGCCTGCAGACAGGTGGCCTTCTGTGGTTCCAGGATCTCACACTGTCTGACCCCACCTACATATTACCACTGGTGGTCACTGCTACAATGTGGGGTGTCCTTGAGGTAAGCTCAGGTTAGCTAAGTGCCAGGCCTGCAAAGTGGAGAGTGAAGAAAGTAGAGTTGATGGGTTGAAATCTGAGCCAGATTCTCTAGAAATGACATGCATTTGTTTTGTTTTTGGTTTTTTTGGCAGTTAGGTGCAGAGACCGGTGTGCAAAGTACTGATCTTCAGTTGATGAGAAATGTGCTCAGAGTGATGCCCCTAGCTGTCTTGCCCATAACTATCCATTTCCCCACGGTAGGTAATAGTTTAGGAACTGGTTCCAAGCCTTTCCATCTAGCCCAGCCATCTCCCATCAAGCTGACAGTAGAGGACAGTTCCTGAGTACTGTCTCTTTCTTCTCCTCCAGGCGGTGTTCATGTACTGGCTCTCCTCCAATATGTTTTCCCTGGTCCAGGTGGCTTGCCTCCGGATTCCAGCTGTACGGACTATACTTAATATCCCCCAGCGTGTTGTGCATGACTCTAGCAAATTACCACCACGGGAAGGTTTTATAAAAAGCTTCAAAAGCGGTAAGTGCCCTTATTAAAACACGTCCTTAGTGAAACACGACTGGGAGAAAGTCATCTAAAAATGGGCATAGGAAAAAAAAAAAAAAATGGGCATAGGACCCAGTGTCTTCCTCCTCTTTACAACAGGGTGGAAGAACGCTGAACTGGCACATCAGCTTCAGGAGCGCGAACGACGCATGCAGAATCACTTGGAACTAGCCGCCAGGGGTAAATAACCCTTGCAGGCTCGATTCTCTGATTTGTTTCTTCCTTTCCTTCGTTCCTCAAGGTTTGTCTTCTCTTGCCCTAGGTCCCTTACGACAGACCTTTACCCACAACCCGCTGCTACAGCATGGAAAGAATCAGCCTCCCAGCACCCCTAACAGCAGCAGTGCCAAGCAAAAGCAGCCTTGGCGTGACACACTGGGCTGAAGTCCGTTCCTGCTCAGACTGGTGGGAGCTCTCTCCTCAGACTCGGCGTCAGAACAGATTGGATCCGGAGTCCTTTCCCCAGACCTAGAAGCCCTGGGGCATAGAGCTCTTCCTTTTAAAAGTGGGTTCCATTACAGCCTCAAACCTAAGTGTTAAAGAGCCAGGTGATCTTGCCAGCCACAGAATCAGTAAACCTCTGTACTACATGCTGCTTCCGAATACTTATTAAACAGGGAAATGGAGGGTGTGCTCCAGAAAACTGAAGACTACATCAACTGGGGACTGCTCCTGCCCATGCTCTTAGGAAGTGCCTCAGCATTGTAACCTGGCATTACAAGCTTACACTCCCACCCCATATGTGAGTTTTTCCATCCACATTTATCTCAGGATGCTATAAATATTCAAGAAGTACATGTGCTCAGAATTCTTAGATATAATTAGGCTGTTAGTGAAAAATCTCATTTTGCTAGAGCAGCTTCCATGTGTTCTCTTGTATAGAGTGGTTGCATCAGCTGACTTGAGAGGAAAGAAATACTCAGATACTTTCAAGCACAAGACTGTTTTTTGTGTTCCTCTTAGGTCTCTGGGACCGTTCTCAAATGAAATCACTCAAAGTTTAGAACATAACCCTTTTATTATCTAGCACCTGTGACAGTTTCATGTCTCTAAAGGAGACAGGAATTTTGGAGCATTTTTGGCTCTTTTAAAGGAAAAGGAGTGGGTAGGCACACCCAGAGGTGAGTAAAAATCTTAACACAGGGGATCAAGCCCACACCTGACATGTTCCCCACCACTGTCTGTTCCAGATTTTTTTAAAGGGACAATAAAGCAATGTGTAGCAAAACAAATAAATTACTTTCCATCTCTTAAAAGGCAGGTTCGAAAACTGAAGGCATCTGTCCAAAAACCTGGGCTGAGCAGCTTCAACCAAGTGTACTTTCCTTTTCACCTTCCTTGGCTCCAGCCAGGAAGGGATGAGAGGCCCCTGCTTTCCACATCTCAGGATTGATTCTAGACAGTATTTAGTCAGACTTGGGATCTCGTTGCTTGGGTATCTCTCCTCCATCTTCCAAATCCATCTCTGCAGCAACTGACATACACAAGACCTGGAGGTACCATGTAGCAGATGCTACAAAGAGATATGTGAGTCAGAACTAAGAAGAGGTCAGTTGAACTCAGTTCAAGGGGCATTGAACGGGGCTGACATGAGGGATAATTCAGTTAAACCTAACAACCAGAAGGCCCTATGGCAAAGCTGACTTGGAAGGCGGGAGACCAGATGTGGAGGGGTGGAAAAGGCCATACAATAGCTAATCATCTTGAAGATCCAAAGGCTTACCCACAATCCTTCGGAGGCAGTGAGGTCGTTTGTGTTCTGGCACTCTGATGATGAAGAAGTAGAACGGCAAGCCCGAGAGGGCAATGCCAATGCCGATAAGGGAGTTGATGGTATCGCTATAAAGTGGCACGGCCACCAGGAAGATGGTGCATAGGCAGAAGACAATGGGGAAGAAAAGGCTGAGCTGGAGGGCACAGAAAACAGGTGGAGGTTAGGCAGTTATAGTAACAGTTTCTTCTGTGAAGAGGAGAGCACTGATCCTTTCCAACCCCTTCACCTCCACACCCAACCACCACCAAGTCCCAGGCAAAGGTAGGATAGAGGTGGATCACCTTGAGGGGACGAGGCCGATCAGGCTCCTTCCAGCGCAGGTAAAGCTGACCCACAATGGAGAGCCCCACAAAGAACCAGTAGCTGAAGCTATAGTAGTTAATGAGCTGGAAGATGTCCTCCACACACAGGTAGATCAGTGCCATGACACCCTGCGGACACAAGCCCAGGTCAACTCCTCACAGCCTTGGTCACTAAAGCCACGCTCACCTGCATCTGTCCTCTTCTGTTCCCACAAGCTTCAGCACCCTAGTTACAGTATCTCCTTCCTTTTCTAGTAAGCCAGTGGCCTCTCAATTGGTTTTTCAGGCCCATTCTTCAAACCTTTGCCAAGTTAACCTCTATAAAGCACAGATCAGTACAATTCCTCACAAATCTTTTGCTGAAGAACCTGTCTCTATAATGGCTCCAACCTACATTTTCAGCTTTTATCTCCTACTACCCAACTCCATACTGCTTTGCCCTAGGACTCTGATACAGTCTTTGGGTTTCTTCAATGCCCTTTTTTTTTTAAAGTAATCTTTATGTCCAACATGGGGCTCCAACTCATGACCCTGAGACCAAGAGTTGGCATGCTCCACTGACTGAGCCAGCCAGGTGCCCCATCTACCTCCCCACATACTGTTTCATTAACCTAAAGCCCATCTCCACCTTTTGCAGCCTAACCTTAAAAATCCACTTCAAATGTACTTTGTCTAGGGGCGCCTGGGTGGCTCAGTCGTTAAGCATCTGCCTTTGGCTCAGGTCGTGATCCCAGTGTCCTGGGATCAAGCCCTATGTCAGGCCCCCTGCTTGGAGGGAAGCCTGCTTCTCCCGCTCCCGCTCCCACTCCCCCTCTCACGGTGTCTCTGTCAAATAAGTAAATAAGATCTTTAACCAAAAAAAAAAAAAAAAAATTTATATATATATGAATATATAATTTAGAAGAAGTACCTGGGTGGCTCAGTCACTTAAGCATCTGACTCTTAGTTTTAGCTCAGGTTGTGATCTCAGGGTCTTGAGTTCAAGCCTATGTCCGGTTCTCCCCTCCCTATGGATTCTGCTTAAAAGACCCTCTCTCTGTCCCTCACCCCAGCATGCACACTCTCTCAAGTCTTTAAAAAAAAAAAAAAAATGCACTTTGTCTAAGAAGTCTTTCCGCCTTTATCTTCTACTCCCACAGATTATCATTTTTCCCTTAAACACTATGTCATTTATGATCATGGCAGTCATTTCATTATAATCAGTGTACTTTATGCTTTATCCTAGACCGGAAGAGTTACCATTTTTCTTTTTCGAGAAGATAGTTTTTCTACTAAATTCTTTAGAGGTTTTGGGAAAGCTAGAACAGTTGCTTTGCTGGTTTTTGTTGGTTTTTATGATTTATGTATGGTGGTGGGAAAGAGAGCAAGACTTACGCAGATTCCATGCTGAGCGTGGGGACTCGACCTCACAACCGTGAAACCATGACCTGAGCTGAAATCATGTCAGACACTTAACCAGGTGCCCCCACTTCTTCTGTTAACATTTCCCCCCAGTCTGCCTTTCAGCCCCATCCTTGAGGTTACTTACGTTGAAGAGCAATGCAGGTACTGGCGTGAACCGCTCAACATGAATCATGCAGATGGCGTCAGGAAGGTGGCCTTCTCTTGAACCCACAAAGAAAAGCCTATTTTGGGTAAGATAAGAGAGGCTGAGAAACTTGTGGGACACTGGGTGGGGCTGGTTCGCATGCCTCCTAGCACTCCTGCTGCCCTCCCCTCCTTCAAAAGAGTGTGAATAATATGGAATGGGGTACAGTTTTGAGATGAGTGAGAACTGGAGGCTGCTAATGGAACAAAGGGGTTAATACGATTTGGGGAACATAGTGACTGAACTCTGGGTCCTGTAAGTCCTACCCTCCCCTGCCATAGCTCTTCACAACACCCACCCCCCCATAAAAGACACCACTCCTACCTAGAAGCGGCCACAATGGAGGCATTGAGGCCACCAAAGCAGGACAATGCAACTGCAAGCGGAATTGTCCAGTTGAAAATTCCAAAAATCTGGTCTGCAAAAGTCTAAGGGAAAGGAACAGAAGGGTCATTAGGATCTAAAAAGGATGAAAGTATGCCCCCAGAGGTCCCTAATCTAACCAACCCTCTTTCCACAGCTAGGGTGACAACCTTTTAAGCCTAGTTTCCCTACATCAAATGGGGCTCAAACTCAACCCCAAGATCAAGAGTCGGCACACTCAACTAACTAAGCCAGCTAGGTACCCCTAAGCATAGTCCTTTCAAGGACTACCCCCTTTCCAGGACTTTCAGGACCTACAATATTCCAAAAAGCCCACAAACACACCCTCAGCCTTCTGCTAGTGAAAATCCTTTACCACAGCAACAGCATCACTGGCCAGGATATCCTTCATATCTAGCACAGTGTAGTAAGCCACATTGGTCAAGATGTAGATGATGGTGACAATGGGCATGGAAATGCCAATGGACAGAGGCAGATTCCTACAGCCAAATAGAATAATGCAGACATTAGTCTCAGGGTCACATCCTTTAATCCTCAGACTCTTACACCAATCCAGGGATGGGTCCTCCTATTTGTTTCCCCAGTGCTTTTGCTTTTGAAGCTGTGTACAATAGTGACTTCATTCTTGAGCTCAGAGCTTAAAGAGCATCAAGGGAAAGAAATATCACATTTAGAGAAAAGGCTAACCAGCGGAAAAAGGATAGGTAAAAAACAATGTCACTGTGTAATAGCACAGAAGACGGTGGGGTTGGGGAGGTGGCTAGTGGTTTGTTTTTTGTTTTTTTTTTTAACATCCCAAGCCTCTTGGTGTCAGAATTCCCTTTACAAGATTGCCAACATTGGGAAATATGTCTTAAGTTGAGAAATATAAGAGGAAATTAGGAACGCAAATTGTGAAATACAGAGAGTAAGGTCCTCAATGACCAGAACAATGTGTGTATCTAAATAAGCACCTTGAGAACTGGGTTCACTCCATCCCCTTAATCAGTCTGAGAACCTTGGGTACTATCCTAACCAGTGGCTAGGAGAAAGACACAAAGACAAGGTCCTCTAAAGCAATAAAGCTATGACTTTCATAAACATTCTTCACAGTGCGGGGGAGGAGGCATACTCAAGTCATTTAGCTTCTGTCCAGTAGGTGGAAGCACCACCACTGAGCCAGGGCCTCAGTCCTACTTCCCTCATCTGCTCCCGGGATTGCAACACTGGCTGTGCACCAAGCGGAGTTTATTGTTTTGACTTAAAAATTTACAGAAACTCCACTCCATTCTTGGAACATCTTAGTTCCAAGAATCATTGAATTTGAGAGCCAGGAAGGGCTCTGGAGATCACATCATTCAACCCCCTCAATTTACAGATAAGGAAGCCGGCAGCCTTGGCAGGGGACTCAAATCAGTGGAAAGACAGGCTCCAGACCCTTTTACTCCCTGTCCAGTGCTCTCGTCATTCTGCATAACTGTGGAATAATTTAGAATAACAAGGCTGAAATAATGCTGTTAAATGCTGACATCATACCACTATGTCAGTACAAATTTGAGAAACCAGAAAGGGCTCGAAAGGAAAACAGGAAAGTTTGGGGACATCTGTGACCTCAAATTATGTGGGAATAAGGATAGGTGAATATTAAGGAAAACCCAGGAGAAAGCACACATGAACAGGTACAACCTGCTGTACTTACTGGAGGAATGAAGGGACAGATGCGAAAAGGCCTGCGGTTACCCCTGACAAGTTATCTCTCCGGCCTTTAGGCCTCGCATCTATTCAAGTGGAGCTGGTAAAATCTGTCTCGGTGGCTATGGTGAGCTATCTCGGTAAATGATAGCTATCCTCACTGCTATGGAAAACTGATGGGGAGATACCTACCTCTCAGGATTCTTGATCTCTTCAGTGACATAGTTGAGCGTGTCCCAGCCCGAGTAAGAGAACAGAGCCGAGTACAGCGCCAGGGCAATATCACCCATTGCAAATGATGAACCCTCAAAAGAATTCTCAAAGTGAGTCGAGGCTCCTAGAATCCAGAGAACACGCAAAGGCAGAAGGATTAGCGGCCTACCCCCAGCTTCAAAGTGATCCGGAAAAGGAGAAGAACATGGCGCTCACAGCAAGTGAGGGGCTTAGAACCCCTTCTGCAGCAAGGACGCTGGTAAAACGGAACGGGAGACAGCATGGGGATCCTGACAGGAAAGACTGGGGCAGCTTGCTAGGGTAAGAAACCACTACAGAGCAGAAGGCCTATAGAACAGAAGTGATGTGGTTCTGTCCTGCCCTGTAAGCTGCCCCATTCTTACCCGCTTTCTAACACTACAAAGAGCTGGTCCGGGATGGAAGACAGCGCTTCCGGGACAGCGCTTCTTATGCCCAGGGCAACAGACTAGCGGGGCAGACTAGTGTTCCTACGTGGAAATTGGAGAAGGGTGGGTACAAGGAGTTCATTTCTGTCCTTGCAGAACTTCCAAGGGTAGACCAAACATAGCCACAGCACTGGGCTGGACAGTCAGCTAAAGCCAACTCCCAGGGCATGACGATCAGCCCTTTTGCCAAGATCAGCCTCTGGGAGCATGCAGAGAGACAGGTTTGAGGTCAGCCTGTGTACAAATCCCCACTGACGTACCAGGAGTTAGGGACTTGGGCAAGATACTTAATTCTGCAGCCTCAGTCTCTTCCTCTATAAAATATAAATCATGGCACCCAGCAAATGAGAATGCACGGAAGGCTTTTAAAGAAGTAGGACGAAAAGAAAATGCACAAGAGTTCATTGCTATTCCGGCTTACCCTGGCCAAGTCTAACAATGCCCGCGATAATGACGGCGATCAATGCCAACACTTTAGCATAGGTGAAGATATCTTGTACCAGCGTTCCCCACTTGACATAGGCACAGTTAATGAAGGTTAAGAGACCTGAAAAAATAAGAATTCTGATCAGTGAATGGCCCTACCACCCAGAGAGCCTTGGACCCCCAAGCATTACTTCCAGAAGCAATCATCAAAACAGACCCTTTGGCCAAAGACCTGAGCTATTTGAAACCTCTGCCCAGCTGGTCCTCAGCATTAGCATTCAAAGGCCCTGCTGAGCATCTGTGCAGGCAGCACCGCATATACCCTCAGCACTTAATCGGGAGGAAACAAAGTAACTGGATTTGCTTACACTCAACAGTGGGAGGTGACTGGCAGCCATACAGGATTAGTGATGTTTTCTGGCTATCGGCTTTGAAAAGTCACTGTCCTCCCAGCTTTGCACCCCTTTACCTCCTGATATAGCCTCCAGGACTCAGCAATCTGTGGTATTGTTAACCTTGGCGATTCCTGTTGTGACTTATCCAGTGCTGGACCAGCAGGTCAGGACCTGTGGCCAAGGATTAGAATGGGGGCCAGACTTCCTGCTCCGCCTGCCAGCTCAGCCACTTGTTTTTGTACTTGGAAAGATCCTTGGAGCCAAGGTTCCTATAGAGTGGGAATGGCATTTTTCCTGACAGACAATGCAAAAGAGTGAGCACAAACATTCCTTAAGTCCTACCCTGGGATAGAGGCAATACTTTTACCCCTATGAGCTCCGGGAAAATTCATGGATTACCCTTAGAGCCAGGGTGCTTAACCTAGGGCTTCCACAAGGCCTGAAATTCCTTGTAAATAGTTAAGTACACATGTCCAAAGAATATGCATTTTTTCTAAGAAAAAGGTCCATAGCCTTTGTCAGAATCTCGGGGAAATCCATTCCCCCCCCCCCAAAAAATTTCAATCCACTACTTAAGAAGAAATTCAAGAAGGGAAGCCCATATTTGCTGTGAGGTTGCCCCGTAGTCCCAGGATGTGGCTGGGAAGAAAGTGAAAAGAAAGGATTCCGAGAGCCCACTGAATGTTCCGGATCCTACACCAGCGTCTGAAGTGGGCAGGCCCCTGCAGCCCACCTCCACTTTGGAAGCCAATCACCTCACTGCCCCTGCCTTCCCAGCTCAGCCACAGGAGCTTGAGGAGGAAGGCTTGCCAGTCCTTACAAGAGCTCCAAGGGCAAGGTCAGAATCAGCCTGCCTTCTTTCCCAGTAGAGAAAGGGAGGTCCGGTGCTGGGTTTGCATGCTTCACAGGAAGCCTCCTCCCTGTCTCAGTTCTGGCAGAGGCATGTCCTTCATTGTCCCTAATCCTCCTGTTTTCTTGTGTCCTGGCCTCCCCACACTGGCCCAGAAGCATCTTCATCCTGAGAAGCAGGAAAGCCCAGCCTCAGGGAACAGCTGGATCATCTTCTGTCTTTCCCTCTCCCTCCTTTGCACCCCTCCTAGTCTCCTGGCCGCCCAAGCTCTTTTTTCCTCTTCCCTAGAAAGGGCATCCTAGTCCTATACAAACACTTGCCTTTCTACCTAATAAACAAGACAATAAACAACCAAACCTTATCACAGGGCTGGGCAAGACTACACCCATAATTCCTCAATGCTAAGTTAATAATTAAAGACAAGCGCACAGTCTCCACTAGCACCCCACAAAGTGACAGAAGAGCCTGTATCTCACCCTCCACGAATCTTTCAGACCTGTTAATCCTCCGCAGTCAATCACCCACCCTTTAATCACCACTGGACTTCTGTTTCCAGCCAGCCATCAGCCCTCCTGCAACTTCTCTCCATTGTGTAGCCCCTACGCCTCACCCTTGGGCTCTGCTGCTGCCTTACAAATAGGACCTGGCCCAGGTTTTTCTTTCTTTCGTTCTTTTTTAAGATTTTATTTATTTAATTGACAGAGAAATCGAGAGAGGAAACACAAGCAAGGGGAGTGGGAGAGGAAGAAGCAGGCCCCACAGGGACCAGGGAGTCCGATTCGGGGCTCGATTCCAAGACTCTGGGATCATGACCCCAGCTGAAGGCAGACGCTTAGCAGACGCTTAATAACTGAGCCACCCAGGTGCAGGTGGCCCCCAGCCCAGGTTTCTGATTAGAAACACCAGGGACAGGGGCACCTGCCTGGCTTAGTCAGTTAAGCATCTGCCATCCCTTAACCTTTGGCTTGGTCATGATCTCCGGATGTTGGATCAGGGCTCGCCTTGGGCTCCTCGCTCAGCAGGGAGCCTGCTTCTCCCTCTCCCCTTGCTCAGGATTGCTCGCGCTTGCTCGCTCGCTCTCTCTCTCTCTCTCTCTCTCTCTGAAATAAATAAAAAATCTTTTTAAAAATTTTTAAAAAGACAGACAGACCAGGGACAAAAAGGGGGAGGCACCTGGCTGGCTCAGTCAGTAGGCCACGCAACTCTTGATCTCGGGGTCCTGAGTTCAAGGCCCACTGGGTACAGAGCTTACTGAAGGAAAAAAAAAAAAAAAAAAAAAAAAACACCAGTGGCACCTGATGCTGCACTATTCACAAGGGAAGGGATCACCTCGCTGAGGTAGATGGTTAGCCCTCAGGGACCCACAGTCACAACACCAAGCCGGGACAGGCCGAGTTCTGACTCAGTCTACAGCCATGTGCCACAGGGAGCTGCTCTCAGCTTTGCCAAGGCCTGTGGGCAGCAAACAGACAACTCCTCACCCTTTACTACAACAAATTCTGAAATGAAAATAATGGACTGTTGCCATTTTCATCCCTACCGCTTCTCTACGTAAATTCGGTATCCATCCATTTCATACCCTCCTTTGACCCACCGGTTTTTCACCCTCCCCAATACCTGAGCCTTATTTCTCAGCCACTGACCCATCTTCCTGCCAGACCTTTCCTCTGGAAAGAAACCAGGAGCAGAGGAACTGCCTGAAGAGAGCTGGCTCTCACCTTCTCCAGCACCCAGCCTCCTCTGGGGCCTCTTGGCTATGGGGGCAGGGAATGGGTATGACAGGCAGCACCGCTCACTGGGCTCTTTGCATCACCCACAGCAGACACAGCTCACCGGAGACCCCAAAGCCCAGCCTAGTGTACTGTTCCTACAGTGAGGCCCAACCTCCTGTTTCAGAGGCAGGGAAAGGAGGGGACCATAGCGTTAGAGTAATACGGAGGCAACTGCAAGTCAGCTTCAAGGACAGAAATGCCCTACCTTCCTACCTCTAGGTGTAATTCCGTCTCCACCCAACATTGGGCCAAGTCCACAAGAAGATGGCCTGAAATCACTTTGGACCCTTGACTCACGTGCAGTTCCATTCCTGCTTTGACCTGCTTTGGAGGAAGACGCTTTGAAGGAGCCACTCCCACAGTCCTCTAAAGAGATGCTCTGGGCCCCTGGGTGGCTAAGTTGGTTAAGCATCTGCCTTCGGCTCAGGACTGAGTCCCAGGATCAAGTAAGTACGGGTTGGGTTCCCCACTGAGCAGAGAATCTGCTTCTCCCTCTGACCCTCCACCCTCTCATACTCTCATGCATAAACTCTCTTTTAAATAAATAAATCTTTATTTTAAAAAAGAGAGATGCTCAGGGCCCCTGGGTGGCTCAGTCACTTGGACCCACCTTAGGCTCAGGTCGTGATCCCAGGCTCCTGGGATCTGGCACCAGGCTCCCTGCTCAGTGGGGAGTCTGTTTCTTCCTCTCCTTTGGCCCCTCCCCCAGCTCATGCTCTCTTGCTTGCTCTCCAAGTAAATAAATAAAATCTTTTTTTTTAAGATTTTTTTTTTTAATTTATTTGAGAGAGATCACAAGTAGGTAGAGAGGCAGGCAGAGAGAGAGGAGGAAGCAGGCTCCCTGCTAAGCAGAGAGCCAGATGCGGGGCTCAATCCCAGGGCCCTGGGATCATGACCTGAGCTGAAGGCAGAGGCTTTAACCCACTGAGCCACCCAGGCACCTCAAATAAATAAAATCTTAAAAAAAAAGGGGGGGGGGCGGGGAGATGCTCCTAAATGGTCATGGGCTCTCCTGGAGGAGCGAGCGGGCTAGTCCTAGCTCTAAGGCCCAGCAACGGCTGCAGAACTCAAAAGCCAGGAAAGCACCCACATAGGTTGATCCAGAACAGAACAAAGCACACAGGCCCACTCGGGATCGGATGCCCAGATCTGCTTTAGATGCCCACACTAAACAGTCCCTGAAAAAGAACATTAACCCCACAGTTCTCCCAACACTGTTAGTTTTGGGGCTGTTTTGTTTTCTTCCAGCACTGTTAGTTTTATATTCAGAGAATGGAACACATAAAACTTGGACCACTATTCAGCGTATTTTCTGCTTCAAATTTCCAGGGACTATAAAACCTCAGTACTTTATTTATGAGACAACTCATCCCATTTTTAAAGAGATCAACAGCTCTTCCTTCCACAAATCCAAAAACTTTTTCCTCACCACTTCTATCCAGTAGTCCTAGACCTCACCTCTAGAACCACACAGAAGTTGGCTAACTCTGCATCCACATAATGGCCCTTCTTATCATCAAAGATTAACATCCTGTCCCCCTGGAGGCTTCCCCCTTCCAGGCTAAAAACCCAGTTTCTTCAGCCTCCACTGTGCAAATGTGGCTTCCAGGCTGCTTACCACCGAGGTTCTCCCCTCTGCATTCACTTCACTTTATCAGGATGTCCCTGAAACAGGAGACCCACAGAGAACACTCCAGACATTTCTGCAGACTAAGGGGTCTCAGTTTGAATTCATTGTCAACTACAATTCCAAACTAATGAGCATTTCCCTATCCCCATTTTGGGCCTATAATAGTGATTTTTTTAAAAAGATTTTATTTATTTTTTTTTTTTAAATATTTATTTGAGGGACACCTGGGTGACTCAGGTCATGATCCCAGGGTCCTAGGATCAAGTTCCCCTGCATCGGGCTCTTGAGCAGGAAGCCTGCTTCTCCCTCCGCCTCCGACTCATGCACTCTCACTGTCTGACAAATAAATAAAATCTTTAAAAAAAAAAAAGTTTTATTTATTTGAGAGAGAGAGCATGAGCAGGATGAGTGGCAGAGGAAGAAGCAGACTGCCCGCTGAGCAAGGAGCCCTACGTGGGCTTCAATCCCAGGACTCAGGGATCATGACCCAAGCCAAAGGCAGACACTTAACAAACTGAGCCACCCAGATGCCCCAAAAGTAATTTTTTTAATCCCAAATATGAGATTTTAGCATTTATTCCTAGCAACTTTGCTTTGAAATTTTTAGAGATCATTCCCAACGACTAAAAATGGATTTTCCACCTTAATTTTATCAGGCATGCCAAAAGCCTTCAATTTTGTGAAATCTGCAAATTTGATTAGCACACTCTCTGGGGCTTCCCTGAAGTCAGTGACAAAAATGTTGACTAGATAGGCAGAGCCCTGTAGTCATCACTATAGACCTTCCCCTATGCTGTCATTATTCTACATAGATCAAGAATCCACCAAACTACTCTTATCTAGTCCACCTTTTTCTACCTCTTCAACCAGAATATCATGAGAGGGGCACCTGGATAGTTCAGTCGGTTAAGCATCTGCCTTCTGCTTAGGTCATGATCCCAGGGTCCTGGGATAGAGACCCATGTCAGGCTCTCTGCTCAGCATAAGCCTGCTTCTCCTTCTCCCTGCTGTTCCCTCCCCGGGGCCTTGTACTTTCTCTCTCTCTGTCAAATAAATATATGTCTCTCTGTCAAATAAATAAATAAAATCTTTAAAAATAAAATAAAATAAAAAATAAATTTTTTAAAAATATGAGAATTTGCCAAGAACTTTTCTAAAATCTGTATACGTCTCTGCTCTTGCATTTTAATGACATATCCAATGATCCAAATGAAATAGCACATATTTATACTAGAACGTTCATCACTTTTTAGAAATAACCACAGTTCCATAGAGCATGTGATTTTTTTTTTTTTAAAGATTTTATTTATTTGAGAGAGAGACAGTGAGAGAGAGCATGAGCTAGGAGAAGGTCAGAGAGAGAAGCAGACTCCCCGTGGAGCTGGGAGCCTGATGCGGGAACTCGATCCTGGGACTCCAGGATCATGACCTGAGCCGAAGGCAGTCGTCCAACCAACTGAGCCACCCAGGTGTCCCGATTTTTTTCTTTTTTTAAATATAATCTCTACACCCAACATGGGGCTCAAACTCAGGACCCTGAGACCAAGAGTCACATGCCCTACCAGCTGAGCCAGTCAAGAACCCGAGAGCATATGATTCTTCATCTCAGGGTCCTAAGTTCGAGCCCCGTGTTGAGTGTAGAGTTTAGTTAAAAATAATAATTGAGGGGCGCCTGGGTGTCTCAGTCATTAAGCATCTGCTTCGGCTCAGGTCAGGATCCCAGAGTCCTGGGATTGGCCCTCATTGAGCTCCCTGCTCAGCAGGAGGACTATTTCTCCCTCTCCCACTCTCCCTGCTTCTGTTCTCTTTATCACCGTGTCTCTCTGTCAAATAAATAAAATCTCTAAAAAATAATAATAATAATTGCAAAAATAATCATTAGAAACAACCCAAATGCCAATCAACAGTAGAATAGCTAAATACAGTGGAATACTAAATAATGAAGTATCTACAACTATAAAAATATGAACTTCACAAGCATATTAAGAAGTCAGGCACACAAAAAAAATGCATATCCTGTATATCCACTTACTTAAGAATGGCCAAAACGAATCTATGCTACTAAGAAGGATAGCATTTTCCCTTTGTGTGTGCATGGGGGACAAGAGGGAGTGACTGGGAGAACACAAGAGGGGCTGGGGGGGGGCTGGCTTTTTGATGTGGATAATGGCCACAGGTGTGTGAATTTGTGAAAATGCATCAACCTGTACACTTAGGACACATGCACTGTTCCTTTTATATTATACTTGAATAAAAAATTAAAATTAAGCCAAAATGAGGCCAAAATTGAACAAAAAATGAGGTTAGCTTAGCATGGTTTATTACTAGTGAATCCATAAGGTGACTAGAGATCTTCCTTTCTTTTCCTCATACACTGCTAACCAGGTTTAACAGATGAGTCTAGAATTTAGACTGGAATCAACTTCAAATTATTCAGTGCAGAATGCTGAGAATCAGGGAGCCTGCTGCTCTGCCTACTTGTGATCTCTCTCTGTCAAATAAATAAAATCTTAAAAAAAAAAAAAAGAATGCTCAGAATCCACCTCTTCCTCAGAAAGCTGGATTATCATTTTTGTGGGCACAATAATGGCCCTGGAACACAGAAGGGTTGGTGTCACCGTGATGCAATGTGAGAAAGATCTGACTAGCCACTGCTAGCTTTGAAGATGAAAGGGGACCAAGAGCCAAGGAATATAGGCCTCCTCTAGAAGCTAGAAAAGGCAAGAAAATGGATTCTTCCCTAGAGAACCCAGAAAGTAGCATGACACTGCTGATACATTGATTTTAGCCCAAATGAGACCCATTTCAGACTTCTACAGGTAAGATAATAAACTTGTGTGTTTTTTAGATTTATTTATTTTAGAGAGAAAGTAAGTAGATGCACACATGGGAATTCGGGGAGGGACAGAGGGAGAGAATCTTCAAGCAAACTCCCCACTGAGCATGGAGCCTGATGAAGGACTTCATCTCAAGACTCATGAGATCCGGGGCGCCTGGGTGGCTCAGTGGGTTAAAGCCTCTGCCTTTGGCTCAGGTCATGATCTCAGGGTCCTGGGATCCAGCCCTGCATCAGGCTCTCTGCTCAGCGGGGGGACCTGCTCCTGCCCCACCCCCTCTGTCTGCCTACTTGTGATCTCTCTAATAAATAAATAAAATCTCAAAAAAAAAAAAAGACCCATGAGATCCTGACCCCAGCGAAAACCACTTAACTGACTGAGCCACCCAGGTGCCCCTAAATTTGTGTTGCTTTAAGTCTCCGAATTGGTCAGAATTTGTTACAGCAGCAATAGGAAAATTAGTTAATACCTCACTCAACAGCTTTCTTTTCACACCCTTCCTGTTCTTCAAGATTAGGGAGATGCCTCATGGAGAATGCCTGAGCTAGTTATAAATTCTTTCCATTTGTCTGCAAGTGGATAGTTAGGAACACTTAAAGCAATGCCATGCTTTATTACTATCTCCTCAGTTCTCCTGGTCTTGGTTTTTTTGTTGGCCTGGATCTGTTTTTTACTGACTCTTTACTAGGTTAGCAATCTTTCTGCTATGCAACGATAGGGAAAATGGGACTATAACCTTCTCCTTTCTCTCCACCATCTGTTGTTACAGAACTAACTGCCCTTGCTGTTCTCACTCTGTTTGTTGCTTCTAGAGCTTTTTATCCTCTGCAGTTGGTTCTACAGATCTAGGCTGATGCTGGGCACCGACCTTCGGATGTTCTTCTCACAGTTCTGGGTCACTCCTGCATTTAGTCCTCATTATACCGCCTCTCACCATCTCTTATGGATCTTGTTTCTAAAAATCTAAGTTTATCAAAAAGCTTCAGTCACCAGTTTGTTCACATGGTTCTCCTCTTCCTAAATAAGAGAATTCTGATAAAATAGGTGAAAATTTCATTCGGAGAAGCTACTGGTCTTTTTTTTTTTTTTTAGTCCCTAGCTACGAGATTATAAATTGTTTTCCCTGAACTTTTCTGCAATCTCTGCCCAAATTTAGAGTGTATTTCTGAGGAAATACACGATTTCTTCTTCTGGGAGGTACAAACTCTGGGTACGCAGAGTCACCTTCACACAAGGATCTCACATTTCCCCTGGTTATGTTAAATTAATAATACTAAAACAATAGCAACATCCTTATCCTTTAGCGATTCATACTGAAGCCTTTACAGGTTAAATTGTATAATGTCTTGGATTTGCTTTAAATAATCTAGTGGGATAAGGGGAGGGGGTGGTTGGAGTATAGATAAAACAAGGGTGATTAATCATTCATGCTGGTGCTTGAACCCTGGGAGTTCATCACATTATTCACTCTATTTTTGTATGTTTGAACTGTTTTATAATAAACTTTTTTTTTTAATTATAGAGGTACTGCTTCTAATGGAACGAAAAAGATTTTAGCAAAAAATGCTCAAGGAGTAGAGACTTCCATCACTGCCTTATTTTCCCTTTTGTACAAATTTTGTCGTGATTTTTAGGAAAGCAAACTATTTCTCCTCCCTCCGATCCGATGGTGTGCAGTTTGTACCTACAATCACATCATTCCTCCTTTTTGCTTTTATCCTCTTGTTCTCTCCACTATGCTTCTTCCCGTAGGATGGGAATTTATTTCCACGCACTACTGCTATAGGAGACCTTCAGGAAAATTCCCCAACTGGAACCTGAGAGTCTCTGACAGCACCATGTAATAATTCTTCCCCAGGTAAGCGGACAGATTAACAGAGGCTAGTGTCTTTGTTCCCTAAGAGATGGGCCACATATCTATGAGGCCCGGGGTGAGAGAAGAAAGACTTCTATTTAGCTGTAAGAAGAAATCCATCTGCAGGCAGAGAGCCCGAGGCAGCACAGGGTGGGACTGTTCACTGCATTTGTCAGAATGAAAAAACGGGGAAGTAAAATCCTTTGACAGGTCTCTGTATCTTGGAGTACTGAAATTTCCCTCTCACTGCAATCCAAAGAATCAAAACTCAACCTTGCCCAGAGGGAGCAAGCATCATCTCATTCTACAGCAGATCTTGATACAGGCAAAGCTCTCTCTGACACACCACATCAGTCTCAGCTTTTCTAGGAAACCTGCCATTTCTCAACAAGGTATATAGGCTTTCCCGGTCATATTCTAATCAAATAGGAAATTCTTTCCCCCTTGCAAATAAAAGTAAAAAGCAAATGTTTATTGGCCTTATTTAATGTTTATAGGAGTCCAAAAGCATCATTCCCAATCTTCTACCCTGTTTTTCCAAATGCATTACTCAGCAACTTTTCCACCTTTATTCTTCCCTATAATTCCTCACAGCCTCCAGAATACCCAGATTTATACTTTCATCAGTGCATTTTTCTCCTTTCCTCTAAAATTTCAGGTGAAAGCTGTATTAAACATCTCTCCCCCAGTCTCTATGAAATCTGCTCTGTCCCTTGCCAGAGTTTAGCCTTCTGCTATCTTAGCATTCACAGTGGGGGACTCTGTCCTAGGTTCTCTTTTTGCTTTCATATACACAGCCTTCAATGGACAGACATGAAGATGCTACCTCCCACTCAGTTCTCTATCTTGAACTTCAAAGTTACCAGAGACATACCTCAGGTATCTTCTGACTGGTGGTGACATCATTCAACCCAAAGGACAGCAAAAGGATAGCCATCGGTGGGCTTAACTGACTCGAGCAAGCTTTGTGGTATGTTGCTCCAGGGAAAACTGCATGTCTCTGCATTAGGCTGGTCTACATACAGTCAGAGTCACAGCCTTTGGGGAGCCGCCGAGCCTCTTAACTGGTTTGCTCAGGCCTGCTGTACCCAGATGTCTCCAGAACGTTCTATCGCTGTCATTTCCTCAGAACAACCATATGTAAGCTCTCTGAAAAAGCTTCGGGTCTGTTGCCTAACCCTACAAATTTCAAGTCTTTCCTCCCTTTCTCTGCTGTATGTCTGTTTGTGCTGTCTCATGTTGGGTTAGGATACTCTCTACACCATAAATATCATTTTTCTTGGGGTGCCTGAGTGGCTGGGTAGTTAAGCACCTACCCTCCACTCAGGTCCTAATTCCAAAGTCCTGGATCAGGACCCACATCAGGTTCCCTGCTCACTGGGAGGCCTGCTTCTCCCTTTCCCATTCCCCCTACTTGTATTCCCTCTCTCACTATCTCTCTCTCTCTGTCAAATAAACTCTTAAACACACACACACACACACACATTTTTTTCTTTCTGGCTTCCTTGATGTGTTGTTTCTTCCACCCTTCCTAGGTGCTGTTATAGGTCCCAGACAGATGGTCCTCAAATTCTTTTACCTTTCAGGCTACAGAACCATTCTGCTCACTCAGACAGCATGGATGAAAGCATGTGGCAAGAAGACAAGCCAAGCATAAACCCTATGGGTCACCAGACCGGGGGCCTCCTTTTCTGCCTCCTAGAACTCAGCCAGCATGTCGGTCGCCATAGCTCCGCACCACTCTGAAGGAGGGAGCAGGCAGTCTGCACCAGGAAGCCCTTCTATTAAGCCACACTATTTGCTCCCTTCTCAAAGCTGGCTAGCCCTTGTCCATCAGCTCCTTCTTGGTTTTCTCATCCAGGTCCAGTTCGGGTCCTCAGAAACGGGACCCCAAGCCTGAGTGAGCGTCAGAATCACCCGGGGAATGTTAAAGCTTCAGGGCTCCAACCCAGCAGTTCTACTGCAGGAGGCCTGAGACAGGGTTTCCTGGAGGAGTCTGATGACCTACCTGCTTTGGATGTGCTAGGTAAAGGGACTCACTAAGTGAAATCATCACCTACAGAACCACCTTGAGCAGAACAAGCCCAAGCCCTTCACTTGATGCAGAGCCCCTCTATCCAGGCTGCACAGTGGCATCACTTGACAAGCATTAACGAAGTCCAGGGCTCCGGCCTGCCCTAGACAAAGAAGTCAGCAACTCTGGGGTAGAGCCCAGGCATGAGCACGTTCCTGAAGCTCCCCGCTCCCCACATAATTCTAAAGGACAGTGCCAACTGAGAACCTTTCTTTCCAAGGTCCCCATCAGTTCTCAGTGGCAACTTTTCCCCAATTCTCATTCTCCAAGCCAATTTCCTTTTTTTTTTTTTTTAAGATTTGTCAGAGAGAAAGAGAGAGAGAGAGGAACAGAGAGAGAGCATGAACACAAGGCACAGCAGAGGGAGAGCGAGAAGGAGGTTCCCTGCTGAGCAGAGAGCCCCAACACAGGACTTGATCCCAGGACCCCAGGATCATGACCCAAGCCGAAGGCAGGCACTTAGCTGACTGAGACACCCAGGCATCCCCAATTCCCATTCTTCTAATCAGCGGTTTGGATTTATTTGGTTGGAGAAACAGGTGGGAGGGGAAGGGGCCATTAGCATTTTTCTAAATTCTGAAGTGATTCCAATGTACAGCCAGGGTGGGGACCCAATGTCCCCAGCTCCTTCCCCAGTCCCCTTTAGGTTATCCCCTCAGTCTCTTCTGAGGCAGAGAGAAAGAAAACAGAAAAAGGAGGAGACCAAGAGTGAACCCCTGAAGAGCCTTGGGAATCAGACCAACACAGAGTTCTACCCTCTCACTGCTGCTAAGGTTGTGCCAAAGTTTACACCGACCCCGTAACAAAGAACCCTAGGCTCTGACCCCAGCCTGTTTGTTGCTGTGAATATGGGACATGAAATGTAAGCTTCCTCACCTCCAACCTAAAGTGGCTCTTGAGAAAACTCCTCTGGGAAAGTAATCAGCTTCCAAGGAGAAAGTTCAAAGGGCAAAAATCAGTTGGGGGCCCAGCACCTGGCTGTTCCACTTCATTAGCCCCAAGTACATGAAGTCAGTCATCTGATATCAGAGGGAGCTCCACAGGCACCCATGGCCAAAGCTCTCAGACAAACACACTGAGATCAGAAGTCCTCTATAGCCCACAGGCAGCTCTGGGAGACTCAGGAGGAACATCTGCCCTCCCCTGTGCCCTGCTCCCATAGCCACCCCAGCCGTCAGCCGAAAGCCCCCCTGAGAGCCCAAAGCACGCAATGCCCTTCTCGGCCAAGCTGCAGCTAGAGGCCTATTTCCCATTCATCCATCCAGTGGCCATTTGTCGAAGGACCTGCTCCATGCAAGCCACTAGGGTCAAGCATCAGGGACGTGATGGAGCCACTAGGGTCAAGCATCAGGGACGTGAAGATTCTGCCTGATCCCTAAAGACCAGCGCTCTGTTCACAGGAGCCTGAACAGATGTTGCTGGCTGACGGGTACAGCGCGGACAGACCGCCTGTGAGAACCCAGGACGAAAAATGTCCCATTAGTGAAAGGGGAAGCTGGAGTGAGACTTCTGGACACTCAGCCCCGCCTCCGTCAAGAGAGAAGTTCTGCCTCCCCGGCAAAGAGGAAGAAGGGTCTCAGCCCTCCCTTCTGATCTCTGTAAACCTAAAACAGCTCCTAGGTCATCCAAAGACAATGTAGAAAGTATCCGGACATTAGTAAGACACCTGTGACTGTGAATTAATAAGATGCACATGACTGAAGAATTTGCAGCAGGAGAGACCATTTGTGACTGACAATAAAGTGTTAGGTCACTTACATTCTCACACAGATCATCTAACTTAATCGCACAGAGCAGGCCGACTGTCTTTATCTTATGATAGAAAAAACGGAGGCCGCTCAGTCCGTGGCCGCCTCCACAGCCTGTATACATTCCAGAACACTATGTGCCTCCCCATTTGCATGCAAGAATGTGGGATGACATCTCCCTGGGGTGTTGGGCCTTCTGGCTGCAGAAACTGGACCAATCCTCAAAGAACCCTGAGATTCCAGAATAACTGGCTTCAGGAGGGTCCATCCGCATACCTCTCTGGTTAGGAAGTAACCTTTTTTTTTTTTTTTTAAGATTTTATTTATTTGAGATAGAGCCCACAAAGAGGGAGATCAGCAGGCAGAGGGAGAGGGAACAGCAGACTCCCTGAACAGCAAGGATCCCAAAGTGGGGCTCCATCCCAGGACCCTGGGATCAAGACCTGAACTGAAAGCAGACGCTTAACCCACTGAGCCACCCAGGCACCCCAACGGTAACCAGGACAGCAAGGTTCCTTCAGAACTCCTAATCCATTCACTCATTCATTTGTGCAGCCAGCCAGCACGTACTGAGCATCGGCTGTGCTCCAGGCCCTCTACAGGTCCAGTCCCCAGCCTTCACAAAAAAGTGAATATGGGTAAGAACTGGGTGCTCTGAAAGCCAGTGTGTGGCACCACATCCAGTCTGGGGCAGTGAAGCAGGTGCAGGTGGGTACCAGGACCACTGTGTTACCTGGACTGAGCACACAGAGGCGGGTGCTAGGGCTGGGGGAGGACAGAGGAGAGGACAAATTCCTGACAGAGAGGACAGCACGTGATTCCCCTGACAATGAAATCAGCAATGAGTGAAGTCAGCCACATGTAGAAAAAAACTTACTTAAGCAATAATCAGTAAATGACTTCAAGGTCTAGTAGCAACACTAGCCTATCCAGGGCTGGAGATCATCAGCTGTTGAAAAGGAAGACTATACCTAGAAAAGGACAGTGAGCCACCATGATAGCAGCAGAAACTCCATCTGCTTGAAAAGGCCACCGTTTGAATAGAAAAGGAGGCAAGTATGGCAAAAATGTAAATCATGCCTCTATGAAACAGAGACCCAGTTTGACAGATGAGGAACCGGAGACTAATAAATCTGGCCTGATGCCACCCTCTTCCCCACCACACACTGCTGCCTCCTGAAGGGATGAGGCAAACCTCTACACTGGTCAAGGGAGAGAAATGCTGACTCAGGGCACCCAAGCATTCCAACCACGGTCAAGACCTTCTTGTTAAGGATATCTCATCCAACTTTTCCAGAAATATACCCCCAAACCCACCTAAGGCAGACTTAAGTCTTTCCCATAAATTCTTCCCTCAACCTTGATCCCTCCCACTAACAACCACCCCTCCTGTCTTCAGATTCAGCCTTCTGGATCGTACCTCTAGATTCTCTCCCCTTCTCTCAACTAACAGCCACTCCACCACTCCAACTAAAGACGGTTTCCCTTGACCTCCTGCTTGCCAATTCCAAATGACATTCCATGCCTTATCTTAACAATTCCTCCACAAAGGCTACTTTCGAGCATAAACCCACCACCCTTGGGCACGCTGCCCCTGCTCTGGGCTCCCACATCCCCACACTAGCCACACCGCCATAGAATTCTTCATGTAACAGTTTCATCCAGCAACTGGGAGCCATGTGAGAGCAGACTGGGGAACCATCATCCTCGGATCCCGAGGGCCTAGCTCAGAGGTAGGCACATAGCAGACACTCAGATTTCACTGGATAAATGAACAATCGCTCTGAAATCTGACTCTAATACCCTCACTGCCCTGAAATTTCTCTCTGCAGCGTCACAGTGACCTGCTGATAAATCCAAGCCAACGCCCTCCATACCTAGCTTGGCCTCTTAGACTGCACACTGCTGGCCACCAGCTCCTCCTCAAATTGCTCTCTTCTACTCACCGTATCCCATTTCCCCCTTATGTCTCTAGATGCTTCTTCTCCTTTTTGCAGAGTATTTCTCCCTCAATCTTGACATTCCTGAGAATGCTATCCTAAGCTCTTTCCTTCTCTCTTGCTACAACCTGTCCCAAGATCATCTCATCTGCTGACTTCAATGACCATCTCTACGCTGCTGATTCCCAAAAGTGTATCACCAGCCCACCTATCGGGATTTCAGATATGTATGAACATCCAACCACCTACTGGACATCAGAAGGAGCAAAATCAACCTATCCCAAACAGACCCTATCAATTTCTCTCAACCTATTTCTCCTCCAGTCTTACTCCCTGTAACTGGCAGCTCCATCCGTCCAGTTGCCTAAGCCAGAAACCTGGCCATCTTATCCTCCTCAGCTTCTACCCATATCTAATTAGTAGCCAAGTCTTAAATCAGTCTCCTCTTCTCTCATCCCATGACTCTAATCCAAGCCACCATCACTGGGATCATGGTAACAGCTTCCGAACTGGTCTCCCTGCTTCTTGGCAAACTGAAGTTGGAATAACCTTTTTTTTTTTAATATTTTATTTATTTATTTGACGGAGAGCACAAGCAGGGGGGAGGCAGAAGGAGGAGGAGAAGCAAGCTCCCCGCAGAGCAGGGGGAGCCTAATATGGGGCTCTATCCCAGGACCTGAGATCATGACCCAAGCCAAAGGCACTCACTCAACCAACTGAGCCACCCAGGCTCTCTGGAATAACCTTTCCAGAAACCACAAATTCAGGATGCATGGGAGGCTCAGTCAGTTAAGCATCTGCCATCGCTCAGTTCATGAACCCAGGGTCCTGGGATGGAGTCCCACACTGGGCTCCTTGCTCCGCAGGGAGTCTGCTTCTCCCTCTGCCTGCTGTTCCCCCTGCTTGTGCTCTTTCTCTCGCTCACCCACAAATAAATATTAAAAAACAAAAACAAAAAATAATTAAAAATAAAAATCACAAATTCTAAGATCTAAATCACAAATGATGCAAGTCACTCTTCTGTTTTACAACCTAAAGAGGTTTTTCATTGCCTTAGGAGAAAGCCCACCAAACTCCTTAATATGGTCTGTGCAACAAATTGTATCTTCCAAAGATGTCTCAACAAGATCTCCCAACCCAAATGCTTTTCATACAATGTGACTTTAACACTCTGACCATCCAGAGATAGGGTCTGTGCCTCTTCTCTCAGGAACGGGTGGTCTTCTGTGAATGTTTCTACCTACAGGGTACAGCAGGAGGCACGCCCTGTGATTTCAGAGGCTAGGTCATAAAAGGCAGTGTAGCTTCTCCTTCCATTGCTGACATACTCATTCTGGAAGTCTTCGGCTGCCAAGTAAAGAGTTTGATTGCTCTGGGGCTGCCATTATGTGAGGAAACTCAACACAGTCCATAGGGAGAGACTCCATGGAAAGACACACCCAGCACAACTTGAAGAGAAAAAGATACCCAGCCAGTCCCCATCTTCTTCAGCGCCTCCTTGCTCTAGCTCCTGCCACCATCTGACTACAGCCACATAAGACCCCGAGCCAGCAGCACTGCCCCCACTTAACCCTCCCAAATTCCTGAGCTATAGAAACCATAAAAGAATAAAATGGCTGTGGGGCACCTGGCTAGCTCAGATGGTAGAACACATGACTCTGAATCTCGGTGTTGTGAGTTCAAGCCCCACTCTGGGTATGGAGAGATTACTTTAAAAATGAATGAATGAATGAAATGGCTGTTAGTCTATCCCACTAAGTTTTAAGTGGTTTGTTATATAACAATAATAACTAGAATGGTTTATAAAGTCCTGAACAACCTGTCCTACCATTTCCACCTAACTCTCTGTAAGCCAGCTCTCAACTTTTCCTACCTTAAACTCAGTATTTTTTTTTTTTAAGATTTTATTTGTTCGACAGAGAAAGACACAGTGGGAGAAGAAACACAAGCAGGGGGAGGGGCAGAGGGAGAGGAAGAAGCAGGCTCCCCACTGAGCAGGGAGCCAGATGTGGGGCTCAATCCCAGGACCCTGAGATCATGACCTGAGCCCATGGCAGAGGCTTAATCCACTGAACCACCCAGGTGCCCCCCCTTAAACTCAATATTGAAGCCCACCCTGAACTCCTTTATTGAAAAGAGTCTCAAAAATGTTCTTCCTTTCGGCTCAGGTCATGATCTCAGAGTCCTGGGATCGAGCCCCGCATCGGGCTCTCTGCTCAGCGGGGAGCCTGCTTCCTCCTCTCTCTCTGCCTGCCTCTCTGCCTGCTTGTGATCTCTCTGTCAAATAAATAAAAATTTAAAAAAAAAAAAATGTTCTTCTTGGGGCGCCTGGATGCCTCAGTTGGTTAAGCCTCTGCGTTCAGCTCAGGTCATGGTCTCAGGGTCCTGGGATTCTGCAACAGGCTCCCCCCCCCACCTCTCTGCCTACTTGTGATCTGTCAAATAAATAAATTAAATCTCCAAAAAAAAATTCTTGTCTTCAAATTTTCATACATTCTGTTCTTCCTGCCTGAGATGCTCCTCTATCCTATCTACTCTTGGTTAATTCATCATTCATGTAGGTGTCAGCTTAAACTTCCTTATGAAGAGTTTCTAAACTCTGCGGCTAGCATAGGTCTCCTCCTGTGGCCCCCTGTGCCTAAGGAATCAAAACACTCATCATAATCCACTGTAATCTTGTATTGGGCTGCCCATCCTGCCCCACCCCCAGCGTGCTCATGCACATGCACGTACACACACACACACACACACACACACACCAAGAGCTCCATAAAGACAAAGGGTAGTGCTGGGAAAAGGAACATCCAACAGTCACGAAGCACTTGCCAATCTCTGGCCCCATCTCCTTCCTGAGCTCCAAATGGGCAAATCCACCTACTATCCTACAAATAAATTTCAAACTCAACATGATTCCATCTTCTCCACCCCTGTAAATGATGCCACCACCTACCAATCGCCCAAACCAGAAACCCCAGCTCATTCAAGCAATCTTTTTTTTTTTTTTTAAGATTTTGTTTATTTATTTATTAGACAGAGACCACAAGTAGGCAGAGAGGCAGGCAGAGAGAGAGGAGGAAGCAGGCTCCCCACTGAGCAGAGAGCCCGAGGCGGGGCTCGATCCCAGGACCCTGGGATCATGACCTGACCCGAAGGCAGAGGCTTTAACCCACTAAGCCACCCAGGTGCCCCAACATTCAAGCAATCTTTATCAAGTTCCTCTCTTTGTTTCTTTGGTGGGGATACAGGGACTCCTGAGACAGGCTCAGCCCCTGTAGCTCAGGATTTACAGACTGCTGAATATTTTCCTCCTCACCTACCTCTCTCCCACACTGGACATCCAAATGAGTATTATTGGTTATACTGATTATGCCTTCTAATCTGCTCCCCTCCCTCTCCTTTCCTGGAGACATCACCTCCTAAGCAAGTCACACTCCCACTCCATGGCTCTAGTTCAGGCTTTTGTCACTTCCTGCCTGGATTGCCACAGAGCTTCCTAATCTGTGTCTCTGCCACCAGCCTCGCTCTGATATCCCACCGTAGCTACACTGTTCCCCTGCTTAAAACCCCTCAGTCGCTCCTCAGATGCTTTAGGGTAAAACCTAAACTCTCTAGGAACATTTATTTCCCTCATGCCCTAGCCCCTTGCCTCCCTTTGTCCCCTCACATCCCCACAATCGCCCCCACACACCCCACACCCCATACTTTTTCTCCCCTTTGTGCTTTACACTGCCTATCCTTTCCATCCCTGTGCCGAGAATGTTCTTGAGCCTTCATTCAATAATTTTACTGAGTACCCAGCAGATCAGGCACTGTTCTAGATGCCGGAGACTCAGCAGTGAGCAAAACAAAGCACTTATTCTTGTGGGGTTTACATTCTAGCGGGAAAGACAGACAATAAGCAAGTAAATATTTACTGTCAGGTGGTAACAAGGGCTATAAAGGAAAACAGAACAGGCTGGGAAACTGAGAGCCACCACTTTAGACAGGCTGAGTCTCTGGTGAGGTAATATCTGTACAAAGACATGAATGGAGTGGGGGCTAGGGTAGGCTCCGAAGGTATCTGGGGAAAGAGACTTCCCAGCAGAAGGAAAGACAAAGTACAAAACCCCTGAAGCAGGAACAGGCCAGGCAAAGTGGAAGAAAAGCAAGAGGGCTGGTGTAGCTGGAACAGAGAGAGGTCAGAGAGAAGAGAGATGGAGCAGGCCTCACAGGCCATGCTGCGCGGGCACTCCAGCCACGCCAGGCCTCCATTTCATCCTTCACTGCTGCAAGCAGACATCTCCTGAGGAAGGCATTCTCCATGCCCTCCCAGCACTGTCTGACCGTAGATCTTAGGTTTCATTGACGACTTTTGCCGATCTCCACCACCACACCATGAATTCCCTGCTCCACCTCTCAGCTCCACATTCTACAGAGCCCATCACGTTCAGTAAATTTTTCTCCCATGATCAAAACTTTCTTCCTTTGTTCTGATTCCATGCCCTGCAGGCAATTCCCTGACGACTCAATAGGTTTCCTAGGGGCTATGGTATTAGGAAGCCTGGAGAGCAAATACACACCACCTGGTCATTAGAAATTTCACATGTACGCTCACCACTGTATGGTCATAGACTGGCAACATTGTTTGCCATCAGTTTCTTTTTTAGGTAAGCAGGACTCCATGGATGAGAAAATGACCAATTCTGGGTCGTGAAGACCCAAGGAAGGCACTGCTCAGGGAAGGGCCCCATATGCCTCCCAGCAGACGCCTGAAGCCTCTCTGCTCATCGCTTGGCTCACCTTCCCTGTTTTAGATGGAGGCCCCATCACTGCCTCAACCCTTAGCATCACCTCTGAGAGCTCCCCCACTCACCCCCATCCAGAAGCCCTAGAAATTCCACCTTATAACTATTTCCTTATCCATCCCCCATCTCTGGTCCAAAGTCCTTGCCCACAGCGCAGGCCTCACTATCCTTCATGTGGACTCAGGTTTCAGCTCCCTGAACCAGTCTGCCCACCTCACACTTGCCAAAAACACTCCACGTGGCCACCAGAGTTCTTCTCCCAATTTATTCCAATTTTGCTTCCCCTCTTACAACCAACAGCGCCCCACCACCACCACCACTGACTTTCTATGTAAAGTCTAACCTGTTTAGGCACTGTATAAACCAGTCCTGGAGCTGGCCCTGGGCTACATTTCCAGTCTCCACCTTCTCACCGGCTCCCACCCCGCATTCCAGCCATACCAACCACAGGGAATTCCCTGAACATTCCATGCCTTTCTGCACCTCCACACCTTTTCACATGCAGTTCCTTCTGTGAGAATTGTTGCAGGAGACAGCTGCAGATCTTTCCAAAACGGTTTAGACATCATGGTCTCTGTGACGTCTTCCTAAGCTCTCATTCCCACAGGAAGAAAGCGGTCCTGCTCACTCCCATGGCGCCTCTATCCCCAAACTTACTATACTGCACGACAATTATTGGTCAACATATCTGTCTCCCACCTCGACTAGGAGTTCTTGGATGGCAAGAGCCACACCTTTTTCGTCTGTTTCCCAGCACTAGGTGGAATAATCAGCACACAGCAGACCCTAAATGCGCCCTGAATGAAGGAAATGTTCTGTAGTAAACCCCTTCTCTTGCTGAATTTGAAGATTTAGCCTGTCCTTACTTTGTGCTGGCATATATTTGACAACTCTAGCAGAGTGACAAGTGCACCAGACCTATGTTTGAGGGAGGGCTCGGTACATAATAGTGTAACATATTGATGATTATTATGTTTAAAATTACTCTCTTTCTTGGCTGCTTCTAGGCCTACCTCCTGGCTTTCTCCTGAATGGCTATGATTAGATAAACGACATACCACTGCATAGGTGGTACATGGACAGAACATCCTCTCAGGTCCCTGTACCTGACGTGTACTGGGAGCTCATTAGACAATGGCTGGAGAAAGAAACTCATGAATCGTATGTCCCTAATTCTTTCTTACAATCTTGGCTGCCCTTCTGAACCTTCTTCCAGATCTCTAAGTTCCCCGGAAGTTATTAAAGACAGAACAAAGTCCTAGAAGCAGCTGAGAGAGTCATTTCAAACACAATCCTCACCAATACTTTGGACTTGAGTCATGACTTATGGTTTTCACTGAATCTCACTTCATCCACACAGCAGCCTGGAATACAACGGTAACTGCATCTCACCCAGGGTCACACGGGTGACCACAAACACAAACACAAGTCTGGTGCACTTGTCATTCTACCAGAGTCGTGTCCAATATATGCCATAAACCTGCGCACACAACTGTGTCTTTCATTAACCGAGGAGCTCTGCAGACTAATCATAACCACAGCTACTCTGCGTGTCTTCTTACAAGGGTGTACCAGAGTTTGAGGACATCTCTGTTTCCCAGGTAGATGCAGCAAATTAAAAGGGGGTGACAGACAGAGGTAGATGCAGCAAATTAAAAGGAGGTGACAGACAGAGGTAGCCGTGATGCCAAAAGCCAGGAGCAGCTGTCAGATGACAGCCGTTTTGACACAGATCAAAACCATAGAAAATGAAACCTGATGAACTCAAGTTAGGCCAGCACTCTGAAGCCACTGAGACAACATACTCCGTCACCCCAGTGGCCTGGGAAGCCCTCACAGTGATACAAGAATTGAGATGCACAATGGTGACTCTGAGTCATCAAAAGAAATGTCAAGTTAGGAAGGCAAGCAGACATATCGTTGGTTTTAAAAGAGGCTGCGAAAAACATGATTAACATAATAGGATTCTAAGGCTTAAACGGATGTAGCCATCTTGGAAATTTTACTTAGATGGAATAATCCTTACACCACACAAGATATGTACTGTATACCCACATCTGAGGGCACTTCAAGCCTGACAGATCTAAAATTAGTTTCACCAGTAAGTCAACCTACCAGATCATCTGTAGATGATGCAAGAGAAATTACAGAACACATTTAGGACCTCAAGGGAGAACCTCCTTCTTGTAACAGAGGCAGTGCCTTCCACCCTCCCTGACTGTTCCCACGCAGGACAAACATCCCCCTACACGAGGATACACAAAGAGGAGTCTAAGCCACACACACATGGACACACAAAGCACGGGGGTGCCCCACAGAGACACCCACATCTCCACAACAGTGAAAGCAGGGAGGCTGGGGGAAGCTGAGGAGTAAGACAAAGCAGTGGAAAAACCTGAGGCTGGCTGGATAGGCAACTGCACCCGGTACCAAAGGACTGCACCCCACAGCTGCTGCTGCTGGGTAGTCACTCCTTGAAATGACAGCAGCTCTGACTTTCCGAACACAGTTGCGGCATGGAAAGGGTCTCCAAGGTTTCAGGCAAGGAGGGCCAGAACAGAGGCACCTGAGGGATGCGGCTACAGAGGATCAGCTTCTCTGTACCTCCAATGTGGCTTTGCTGACTGTACAGGCTTACATGCATGATTTATGAGACACAGCAAAAGTCAAGGGAGACTGTAAGAATCTAGACCACAGGGCACCCGGGTGGCTCAGTCGGTTAAGCATCTGCCTTCTGCTCAGGTCATGATCTCAGGGTTCCGGGATTGAGTCCCACATCTGGCTCCTTGCCTCTCCCTATTCCTGTCCCTCTGATAAATAAATAAAATCTTAAAAAAAAAAAAAAAAAAAAGGCAGGAGAGGACAGCTCCATGGGGCGGACCGTCCTGCTCTGGGCAGGGAGCAGGAGCCCTGGGAACGCCCTGTCCTGGGCCCGGCTAGCTCAGATGCGCACTCTGCTTCTCCTGGCTCCGCTGGTGTCTACACAGCCTAAGGCTTGCCGCCTTCCGAAATGGCCGAACAGTTAGACCAGTAGACGAGTGCTACACCCTGGAAGGGACCCAGAAGCACAACCACAGCAAGAGAATCTGGCTGATTCTGGGGAAGAAAGTTTAAGGGAACAAGTCGAAGGGGACGCTACCGAAAGTTCTGAGGATGTGGGGCACCCTACAGATGCTAGAGAACGTCCAAAACGTACATCATTGGGCAACTTCACCTGGATGACAGAGCAACCAAGCCTTCGGAAACTCTCATTACTACTGCTGATTCCAATTCCAGCTGGTGGACCAGCTGCATGATCCCAGCCATCTCAGCACCCGTGGTGGCTTTCATGTGTCACCTCTCCACAGCGGAAGATGAAACACATTCTCAGAAGCCAAAGAAAGAAAAGACTGCTTTGGACCGGGGAGAAAGAAGCCAATGTGAACTGCTTCAACTGACAGAAACCTTCACCTAAAAAATAACTTTAATATACCTGTTTCCCTTTGCTAAGAACACTTCTGTACTTTCTACTCCTAAACTCTTAGAACGTGCCTTTTGATCATCAATTTTTTTAATGTTCCATCCCTACATAATATACTTATTGTAGGCATGATCTTTCAAAAATATATCTGGTTTTTAAGAGGAAAAAAAAAGGAATCTAGCCCACAGAAAAACTCATACAAATGCAACAGGATATTCACCGAAGCATTACCTGTATGACGGAAAAACCGGAACCAACGTTAAGTGGCCACTAACAGAGGACTGATTTGCTATGAAACATAGCCCTGAAATTACATGGAAGCCACGAAGCTTTTTTTTTAAAACAGCAGATCTCTAAGTAGAAAATGTCACTGGTAAATTCGCAGAAAAAAAAGAAAAAACTGTAGGATTATATGTTTATTATGATCCTTTTTTGTTTTTTTTTTTTATTTGAGAGAGAGAGAAAGCACAAGAAGTGGAAGGTCAGGGGGAGAAGCAGACCCCCTGCTGAGCAGGGAGCCCGATGTGGGACTCGATCCAGGGACTCCAGGATCATGACCTGAGCCGAAGGCAGTCACTTAACCAACTGAGCCACCCAGGTGCCCCTATGATCCTATTTTTTAAAAACATCAGAACAAAACTACACTTCTTGAGGGGCACCTGGGTGATCAGTCAGATAAGCATCTGGTTCTTGGTCTATAGCTGTGGTCTTGATCTCAGGGTCAGGAGCTCAAGCTCCACACTGGGCTCCATGCTGGGTATGGAGTCTACTAATTAATCAATCAATCAGTCAAAAGAAACCAAAACACTACACTTTTTTTTTTTTTTTTTTTTTTAAGATTTTACTTAGGGGACGCCTGGGTGGCTCGGTCATTAAGTGTCTGCCTTCGGGTTGGCTCATTTATTATAAATAAATAAAATATTTTTTAAAAAAGATTCTTTTGTCAAAATCTTTAAAAAATTTAAAAATAAAGATTTTTCTGTCAAATAAAATATTTTTTAAAAATTAAGATTTTACGGGGCGCCTGGGTGGCTCAGTGGGTTAAGCCACTGCCTTCGGCTCGGGTCATGATCCCAGGTCCTGGGTTCAAGCCCCACATCGGGCTTTCTGCTCAGCGGGGAGCCTGCTTCCTCCTCTCTCTCTGCCTACCTCTCTGCCTACTTGTGATTTCTCTCTGTCAAATAAATAAATAGAATCTTTAAAAAAAAAATTAAGATTTTACTTATTTATTTGACAGACACACACACACACAGAGAAAGGAAACACCAGCAGGGAGAGTGGGAGAGGAAGAAGCAGACTTCCAACCCAGCTGGGAGCCCAATCCGGGCTCAATCCCAGAACCCCAGGACCACGACTTGAGCCGAAGGCAGATGACCAACAACTGAGCGACGCAGGAGCCCCAAAAACACACTTCTTAAAGGAACGAGAAAAAGTCACAACTGGCCTACAAACTGCTAATGGGCCTCACATGGGAAAACAGGGGAAAGGTAAATTGTTCTTTGTTGTTTTGCTTGTTTTTACACATTGCTACCATCTGAATTTTCACAGGAACCATACACGAATGTAAAAATAATAAGAGGGGGCACCTGGCTGACTCAGTCAGTAGAATATTCAACTCTGGATCTCTACCCCATTGGGGGATAGAGAGGACTTAAAAGTAAACTCTTTAAAAATACTACTAAAATAAAAACAACAAGAGTGTTTGTCAGAAGCATTCCCTTCCAGCTCCTTCTCCCTGGCTTCCTGGGCTCACATCCCCACCTCTGCCCAGGTGCTCCAGCCCACACCTCCTGTCCCGGCCCCACTCACAGATGCAGGCAGCGGCCAGCAGGCGCCCGGCAGCATACGGGGCGAAGCAGCTCGGGAAGATGGGCTGCACCATATAGTTGGCAAAGGTGATGGCAATGATGGCCTGGCTGGTGGGCTCGATGATGAGGAGCGAGGTCCAGAGTCGGATGAAGGCAAGGAATCCCCCGAAGGCCTCGAGAATGTAGGCATAGCTGGCCCCAGATTTCTTAATGGTGGTGCCCAATTCCGCATAACAAAGGGCCCCAAAGACGGAGAAGAGGCCCCCGACAGCCCAGATGACCAGGGAGAGGCCGAAGGAGGCACTGTACATGAGGACGCCCTTGGGGGAGACAAAAATGCCCGAGCCAATCATGTTCCCCACAATGAGGCACACGCCATTGAGCAGTGAGATCTCCTTCTTCAGCGTTACCTGCTCAGACCCTGGGCTGGCTTCATCGGCCGAAGGGGGGCCATCCCCCTCCCGCTGGGAGGCCACTTCATACTTAACGCCCTCGGCCATGGCAGAGAAGCAAGTCGTCACCAGCTTCTTGGCATCGCCTTCTAAGGAAGAAAGATAAAAATATAGATCAGGGGCTGGCAATTACGTAGAACTCTTGCCCACAGTGGTCGATATGGGCAATGCCCCCCCACCCTGCTGAAGCTCAGTGAGCTCTCTCTGGCCTCCCACCTCCCATTAACCTCCTCTTCTCCATCTGGCTCATTAAAATAACCCCAACTTAAATTGTTAAGGGAAGGCCCTCACTTCCTAGAGAGAAAACAGCTGTTTCTCCTCATTAGGCTGAGGCTGCCCACCAGATTTACAGAAGAGAAAACTAAATCCTGGTTCTATCTGAATCTGCTGTGACAAAAGGCAAGTAGGCAGTTCCCGGGTATAACCGTCATGATCTGAATCTGTGTTTTTTGGCCTCACCCCCAAACAGGCTGTCTTCCCTCTAATTTCAGCCTCACCTGTCACCTGTGCGAAGCTGCAACGTGAGGAACCAGCCTTGCAAGCAGCCTTTCTGGGTTCTCCTCACAAACTTCTCTCCTCCCCCCCAAGGACACCGGCTCTAGCAAACCTAAAGGGAGGCCCTGGGGACCTCCTGCTGGAAACCTACAACCCTCCCCCTGCTCAGGGAGCCGCTCTTAACCACCCTTAGGTGAAGTCGGCAGCCCAAGCAGTACCAAGCAGTACCAGCAACCCCCCAACCCACCCTGGAAGAAAGACGACAGATTAGTCTCTTTTCCTTGCTTTTCCTTCCCAGACCTCTTTCCCGCCCCTGGTCTTCCAGGCCTCCTGCTGTCAACTTCCTCACATTAACAGAGACACATCACCCAAAAGATTATGAATGAGAGAAGGGTGATCCAAAGGGACAGCCCAACCCCGAGGTGACTGGAGGCAGCTGATAACAGCTCCCCACACAGGAGCTGCAGCTGGAGAGTCAGCACCCAAAGCCGCAAAGGCACCCAAAGACGAAAAGCCCAGGCGAGGAAGCCGCTGAAGTGTCCACAGGTGTCGGCCCCACCGAGCAGCAGGGAGGAAGAGAGAGAGGCCCTCGGGCCCTGCCAAGGGAGAGGTCTAGCGCCAGAGGCCCCAGGCGAGGAAGTCATTGGTCAAGGCAGAGCAGCACAGCAGGTGGGCGAGGTGGGCCAGGCGAAGGGGAATGGGGGAGGAGGGAAGCACACTCACACCCTGAGCCCGGGTTCTAGCAGGTTCCCCTGGGCGGCAGCCACAAAGACACAGCCTCTGGGAACTGTGGCCTGACCGCTCCTCCTCTTCAGCCAGCAGTAAAAGGAAAGGCCCGGCGAAATGCTTATGGATTTAAATCAAATCAAGAAGTCAAGATGGGTGGAGGGGGAGAGGGAGGGGGAAAGGAGGGTTAAGCAACTGTCTGGGTCCAAGGTTCATGGGCCCTTCACATCTGCAAAAGGGGCAGCTAGGAGCTCCTGGCTCAGCACTTTCCGTGATAAGAAGGCACTCTCTCAGGAATCTCCTTTGTCAGCGCTGCTCGGGACTGACGGCCCAGCAGAAAGGACGGTCGCTGGGTGCAATTTCTGCAGCCCCGGGAAGCTGGCCCTCAGGCGATGAGCAGAGGACTGGGCGGGCGGCTGAGAAGGAACAACCCTCCATCCTCCGGGCCCCACCCTAGCCCCGCTCCCCTCTCACTGCCCTAGGAGAAAAGCAGGGAGGTGGCAACGGTGCCACAAAGGCCTGTTGCTGTGCTGAGATTAGAGGAAGTGTAAGTGCAGTCCCCACAGTCAGTGGCCTCGTGACGGGTGTCCTAAGAGAGGAACTCTGCACACTTCCCCTCGGGGGCCCCCAAATTTGAGCCATGACCCCAAGGCTGAGCGTCAAGCTATGTCCAAGGAAACAAGGTCAAGAAATGAGACTCAAACCCCTGGTTGCATCCCCTCCCTACTCCTGTGTCCTTTCATCCTCAAAGGAAACCATCAATTCCTATAAACACCTTTACCACATACAAGTTTACTCCAATTTCCTAAACATATGGAGAAATAAGATTTCACTGAGCTATCCTGGACAGACAGGCCCGGAACAGACAGAGAAAGTTAAGCATTTTTTTGGAAATCACATATTCTATCTTCAGTCTACTTCAATCTGGTATTCTGGGTCTCTCACCAACAGAAATACATCCTATCCATTCTGAAATCTGTCAGTCCCTTCCCACACTCCTTCTAACCCTACAACCTGAGAATGAAGTTCTAAAAATCCCCCCCCCGGGGGGGGGGGGGCTTATCTCTACCCTGTATCTTTGCATTAAAGACCGTTAGATTTTTTTTCTTTCTTTTTTTTTTTTTAAAGAGAGGCATATCCTGGTGTCAGCCTTCCCAGAGATCATACTTCTCCCAAGCCATCCTCACAAATATCTGGAAATCCCTCCAGAGGAGCCTGTCCGTGTCTTCCAGCTGCCTCCCTCCATGCTCCTATAATGATAGCTGTCTTTTATGGAGCACTTACCCGGTGCCAGACATACCACTAAGCACCCAAATGCCTTATCTCAGCCAACCTTGCCTGTGACCCAGTGCCAGGATGCCAAACTAGCGAGGGAGGTGGGGAGGCTCTCCAGCAGAGAGCTGGAAAAAACGGCCCGGTGCTATAACTCCCCCGCGCACACAGCTCCCACCCGCTCCGACCTGCTCAGACCTGCCCCACCGCCAGGCCTAGCCCTCAGACAAGAAAACACTTCAGATCGCTCCCTCCTGAATTACCTGGGGGAGGGTGTGATTAGATTAAACAGAAAGCCTCTGCCATCCTTTAGCCCGCAGGCTAGGCTCAAGACTCGAAAAAAGCCGGTCCATCTCCTTCCCGGCTGCTCCTCCCCTTTCTCATCCGTCTGCACGGATGAGAGGCAATCACCCAAGTCCTCTTGGCAGCGACGCTATTGCTAGGATGCCCACTGCTTAGCAAACAAAAACATACGGAAACACATCATCCCGCCTGCCATTTTAAGACCACATTTACTGGCACCAAGGGGTGGACGGATGTCCTAATGGAACATAAAAGCAAGAAATGAAGGATGGACGAATGAAGGGGACCCCGTGTGGAGGGTGGGGAAAAAGCGTGCAGGGTTCAGTCCCCCGCTGCGGGAAAGCGAAGTCCACATCAGGGAATCTTGAGACGGAAACCCACGGGGAGGGGGCGGGGCGGGGCGGGGAGGGCTGTGAAACCCACACTCCAGCAGACAGCACACCCTAGCGGCCTCTCCAGGAAGTGCTGCCAGTGGAATCTCCCTAGCCTGCTCAGTCTACACAAACGACAGAAGCGGTAGTCCTTCAGAGAAAAGATGCGCCCTCCTTCCCCAACCACGGCTTAGCACTGGAGGCTGTGGGCAGGAAGGCACCGGCTTTGGCAGCTCACGTTCCTCCCGGAGACTCTGGCTCTCAGGCAATGCTTCCACCATTCAGACAGCCTGGGACCAGGAGGACCTCTCCCAGGGGACTCTCCCACCCCAGGCTTTACGGGAGAAACTTCTGGAGTCTGGAACCCTAGAAGATAGCAGCATTCCTGACACACAGCACCCCGTGTTTTCTTCCTGCCTGAGGTGCATTCAACTCTGAGGACCTAGTGGAGGTTACAGGACAACACACTCATCCTACAGCCTATGGGTGAAGTTTCAGATTCAGGGGTTCAAAGAACACAGGCACAGGGCCCCCAGTGTGCCATGCCCAGCACAACAGCCACTGAAGCCCCTGCCCCCAAACCCACCCATGAATGGCAACGCCAAAGCATACTTCCTCCAGGAACCAGCCCGCAGTCCAGAGTCTTGGCTCCTGGGTCAAGCTCAAGTGCTAAATGTGAGAAGCCACTTTACCCCCCACATACCCCATACCCTGCCTTCCTAGCTCCAACTGGCCTGTGCTGCCTCCCCTAACAACAGAAACAGAAAACACTTACACTGTGGTTCAGCTGGATGCCCCCATCACCCCAAGCTGGAAGCTCAGCTCCTCCCTGCCCAGTTCTCCATTTGTTTTTCTATATTCCACTATGGCTACCATAGTCCCTTAAAAAAAAAAAAAAAGTGAAACAAGAAATTGTTTACTCCTGTGGCCAGGGCTCCCATTAGCGTAGGGCTGAAGCTTCTGGGCAGAGGGCTCTGCCTGGGGAGGGCCAGGACTAGGACCGGACCGAGACACAACAGTCTCTTGGGTCTCCAGTGAGCCAGTTTTCAGGACGCTCACTACATCCTTCTCCAGCACTTCCCCTTTCACCCATAGTCCCTCCTCTCCCACCTCTTACCTGTCCCGTGACCTTTGGGCAGGTGCGAGGAGGAGGGGCTACCAGCACCCTAGGGGGCGGGGGAGGGGAAGGTGCTAGGAAGGGAAGCCGGCTAAGGCTCGAGCAGCAGCGGCTGTTGACTCCGAGGAGCAGAAAAAGCAGAGGGTGACGGGGACCGAAATGGAAAACAGGAAAACACATGTGTGACTCTGGCCAGCAGCGGGGAGGGGCCAGGGGATGGGCTGGAGCTGGGACTGCCTGGTCAGACCCAGAGGACCTCGTCGCCTGCCCTCCTCTAGGCATCTTCTCTACCCAGTCTCAGCAGTTCCTGTTCCCCTACTTCAGCCCCAATCTTCCTTGTTGCCCTAGTTTCTCAAGCACTAAAGCTCTCCCAGCGACTGACAGTGCCCTCCTATTCTCCTGTTCCCCTCATTCTGTCTCCTACTCATCTCCCACTCACATACTATCCTTGGTCCTGCGGAGGGCATCAGCTCCATCGTTAGGGCTCTGGAACTCAGCCCCTATGGCAGGCAACACATGCCAAGAAGACCTCTTGTGTGAGTACAGCCAGATGCCACAGCACAAGCCCACTCACAGCTCAGGTCCCCAGTTGGTTCAGGGGAGGCACATGCCGCCAAAGAGCCAGCTCTGGCACCTTGGGCAAGCTAATGAGTTGGCACCCCTTCAAACCAGGATCCTTGAAATATCTGTTGAATGTCGACTTAGCGCAGGTGGAGGAATACCGATTTTCTTGGAATCAAAACAGGAACTCATTCTTCCTATTCAAAAGGAGAGCTTATTCTATGAATTCATCACATTCATTATATACAACTTTCTGAAGTAGTTTCTCAGTGCGCATATTAAACCACTTAAACTGCAGACAAGAGGGGTGCCTGGGTGTCAGCCTTTGGTTCAGGTCATGATCAGGCTCTCTGCTCAGCAGGAAGCCTGCTTCTCCCTCTCCCACTACCCCCACTTCCAACCCTGTTTGTGCTTCCTCTCTGGCTGTCTCTCTCTCTCTGTAAAATAAATAAAATCTTTTAAAAATAAAAATAAAAATAAATCACAGACAAGAGCATAAATGTCTCAGGAAATCTCTCTGGGGGAATGGCACTTCACGGTGCATGGGGCATTTTCAGAATTCCAGCTGTGACTCCTGCCTCCCTACAACTACCCGCTGGCCAGTCTCAGGGCTGCACCCTGCAACTCAGACCTGTACCTGCGTGTTGCAAAATTATCCTAGAGACAGACAGTCCAGGTAAGCAGTCGTCAAGAGTTCTGTCTGCGGATGGGAGCCAACTTAACCACTCACCTAGAGACAGAAATAGGAGTTCGTTGGCACCAAACGTCTGAATTACTCCAAGGATCACTTAGTGCCTTTTTACACCCAGGCCACTGCCCAGATGGCCTGCCCCTTCATTCCCCTCTTGGGTCAGGCCCACGATGTATAGGAGGGAAGTCTGGGATGACCACCCTAACATGGTCCCCTTCACATGGCGCCTGCACTGTCACTCCACTCAAGCACTCTGGCCACCTCCTTGCTGTCACCACACAACATACATGATTGGCGACATTGTTCATCCCTTCACTCACTCCATCCAGGACTGTGCTTAAACACCACACTACCACAGGCCTTCCCTGAGGAGTCTCTGAAGGGGCAACTTCTTCCTTCTTCATCCATTCAGCATTCTGGACTTTTCTGCAAGAGCACCACCATTCAGAGCTCATTGCTCTGTTGGTTGTCATCTCCCTCACTAGAATGCAAGCCCCACCAGAGCGCTTGCTCTTCACCCTGTGTCCCCAGGGCAGAGCACATGCACACAATCAAGAAAAATTGCTGGAAGAATAAATGAATGAATGAATGAATGAATTGATGGATGAACAACGCTGTTCCCGCTAGACTGACTTCCCAGGAGCCTGGGCTCTGGGAACCTCCTTGAACTTGCCCTTCTGGCCCACTTATGCTGCGGCTGGTCTGGCTCCTCAACTAAGCAAGGAGTATCTGGAAGTATTTATCCTTTTTGACAGTAATGGGTTGAAGGGAGAGGGAGGGTATGATTTTCAGTTTGACTGCGAGGCCTAGAATAGTTTGAAATGAACTTTTCGTTTCAGTCGCGGAAAAACAAAAAGCCACTATCTCACGCGCGCTCCGGGACCGCTGCTGTCCCACACTCCGGCTCAGGGGACCGGTCTGGGTGCGGCAAGAAGGCGGACGAGGCAGAGCGAGGCTAGGGCTCAGGTTCACGAGCATGCAGGCGAGTTCAAGGGTAGAACCGCAAACCCTTAAGCGTGACCTCTTCCCGGACGCTCTCCCGCAGCCCTTCCCTTCGCGGTGACCCAGGCCCCACACCTCTCCGCCTCCGCCCAGCTGCCGCCTGGCCTCTCACCTTTGCCCCTCTCTCCCACGCTCTCCTCCTCCCCTCTCCGCCTAGCCTAACCCGGCCCGGCCCTTAACGTCGCCCCCGCCGGTCCCTTTATTACCATCTTTCCCTTAACCCCGGGTTGTTCCGAGTCGGCAGCCCGGAGACCTTCCCAAATCCCGACCCAGCCACCGCCCTCCCCCAATGCCCCTCTTAAGAGCTCGGTCGCCACCAATGTCCAGGTCTGCCTTGGGGGGGCCAGGAACCCACCACACCCGGCGTCCCTTCCTTTCCTTCCTTACACCTGGCGGAGCAGCCCTCGTCCGGGCTCCGGGAAGCCCCGGGGCAGGGGGAAGGGGGGCCGTGTAGACGAAGGTTGCCAGGGTCCGAGAACCCAGGGGCCCCGCAACCCGCTCCCCTGCCTTCTCCTCACTCAGGTACAGCTGCGCTGCCTGAAAGTGACTGCGGATACCCTTAGACGCGTCCTCCGCCCCAAGACCGCTCAGCTTCCTCTTCCCTCCCTCCCAGTCCTGCTCGCGCTGGTGGCCCGACGGGGGTCCGGGCAGGAGCCCCAAACCGTGGCAACCCCGCCTTCAGTCCGGAGACGCCAGGCTGAAACTCGGGAGGGACTCTGGACTGCAAAGCCCGTGGGGGAGGGGGAAGGGAGCGGCGCCCGCCGGGACCCAGGGGAGGGGTCTCTGGGATGGACGTCTCAACTCCCCGCCCCCTTGGGGAGCTGTTGCATCAGCTCCGAGATCCCCAGCTAAAAGCAAGTGGTCTCCACCAGGCCGGGAAGGTGTCGGCAGTAGAGCCGCCGCCAGGAGGCAGCACTTAACCAAAAATATCCTGTCTTAGGGTCCCAGAGAAACGGTTGGAGTCCCCAAAGTATCTTACCGTCTAAAAAGAGTCCTACTGACAGCGTGGACACAACAAAAGAGGTTGTTGCTGGGCTGATTCAAGGAAAGGGATCTGGAAACACTCCTTTCACCATGTTTTGTTTTGTTTTGTTAAGATTTCATTTATTTATTTGACAGAGAGAGACCACAAGTAGGCAGAGAGGGTGGGGGTGGTAAGCAGGCTCCCTGCTGAGCAGAGAGCCCGATATGGGGCAAGATCCCAGGACCCTGAGATCATGACCTGAGCCAAAGGAAGAGGCCTAACACACTGAGCCACCCAGGCGCCCCCTTTCACCATGTTTTAAGGCTAAAAGATGACTTGTAAATACTGTGATTTTTTTTTTTTTTTTTTTTTTTTACACCCTCCGGTCAAACTCCAGCATTTTTAAAGCCAGCATTGTCACTCTGCAGAGATTTACAAAAAGCCACCCACCTGAAAGCCCAGCGTGGTGGAAAGGCACACAGCTGAGAGACTTCCCAGTTGCCAGGCAAGAAAAAAGAGTGCAGTCCAAAGTCATAATTTACCCATCTTGAAGCTGGATGATTTAACACAAAATTTAGCCGGAACTGATTTAGCAGCCATGGGAAAAGAAAGGGAATATGTTACCAATAAATTATGTGATAAGGAAATAATAAGCAAAGAAATGTATTGTGTGAGGGCTAGCCTTTAGCTCCCACACTTCCTGCATGGGGTGACAGTGATTTAATTGTTGAGCTGTCCTAAGGAGGAAAATAATGAAGGAATGTAAAATAAGCCACTTCCCAAATAGTTTGTTCTTCTCGAAACTTCACTTTGGTGAGAAGCATGCAAAAAGGAGAACAAGTTACAAAATGACATGGAATTGGCCACCCTGAGTCAGCTTCACTGACATTTTCTCCAATGCCATTATTCATCTCAACAATTTAAAAAAGCACCTAATTTCCCAGGGACACCTGGCTGGCTTAGTCAGTGACTCTTGATCTTGATCTCAGGGTCCTGAGTTTGAGTTCCACGTTGGGCACAGAGATTACGTGATTCAAAATTTTTTTAGGGGCACCGGGGTGGCTCAGTGGGTTAAAGCCTCTGCCTTCGGCTCAGGTCATGATCCCAGGGTCCTGGGATGGAGCCTCACATCAAGCTCCCTGCTCCTCAGGAAGCCTGCTTCTCCCTCTCCCACTCCCCCTGCTTGTGTTCCCTCTCTCACTGTCTCCCTCCCTCTCTCTCTCTCTGTCAAATAAATAAATAAAATCTTTTTTAAAAATAAATAAATAAAAATTAAAAATTAAAAGCACCTAATTCTCAGAGCAGTGCCCTTGTACAAAAGTTAGTGGACAACGAAGTATTACAACCAAATACAGGTTGTGACGCCCTTGAGAGGCAAAGGAGTTTAGAGAGGAAAGACACGAAGCTCAGATTCCTAATGCTTCTCATTGCTCTTAACGCCAGGCTTTCCCAGATGAAGTCAAGAGGCTGAAAGACATCTAGTTTGGGATGAGAAAGCTGCTTTCCTGTGGCTTGAGTCTAGTGAAGTCATTAAGGAGTGCTGTCCACTTGCCAGACCCCCCACCCCTGCCACAGTGTTCCATGAGGTCGCTGAGAATGCTGCTGATGTTAGCTGTCAGCACTAATGTTCTTTCTCTCTCGCTCTCAAAATCCTCACCCATATTTCCTGCTATTTACAACCCACAGACTGTCCACATCACACCAACCACGTCAAAGGCTGAACTTGTCTTCCTTCCAAAGACCTTTCCCCTCCCAGATTTCTCAGTTTTCCCAATTAAACTTCCCACCCTGCCCCCAAAGTTCTCCAGCTCTGACTCCTTGACTCCCACAGCTATTAAACTATCACATGCATTCATTCCTGCCTTCAGAACTTACATGGTTCACGGTATTTGTTCACCTTATTGTGTGTGCCCTCTTTTATAATTTGGCGTCCCCCTAGTGTGTGAGCTTCTGGAAGGTAGAAGTATTGCTGCTTCGATTACTTTCTATCGTGTTGGTGGTAGTCTAGCTTGTCATCTTTCCTATCAATCTTGAATGTTGACACTAAGGTTATTTTTCCGGCCCTTACCTTCTACTGTTTGACTTGCCAACTGTAAACTATGGAATGGGATTCCAGGTGCTGTCTACCTCAGCCGTGTATCTCAGAACCAGCCAAAGGTATATGAAGCCAGGCCCGGGAAAGTGGCCTTCAATCATGATTGCAACTCTAAAACAATAAATCCACAGCCATGTTTTGATTAAATTTCCTGATCTCTGAAAACTACAAGCAATCTGTACAGCGATTGCTTCCTGGACTGTCTAATCTACTTTAAAGGTTTTTATGAAAATCATGTGAAATCATTTATATAGAAGTGTTTCCATAAGTGAAAATGAAGTGTATGAAGGTAAGATGGTGATAGTTCTTTGATAGTTCTTTATTGTCCTACTGCCCTTGCTTCGTTTTGGGGATCCATCTGTTGGCTTAAAGCCAAGGTTCTTTTGTTCCCATCCTTTCTTCTGGTTCAGCCCCAGCCTATACCATTATTGTTACTGAAACAGCTGTTTTTACTTCTTAAACCAGGATCCACCCTTCCCTTCTTTCAAAGCACAGCTCCAAGCCACCTCCTGTGGAAAAACTTCCCAGTCCTGCAGAAGGAAATGATAAACTTCCAGATAGGCCATTGCACCACTCCCTCAGTTTCCCTCCAGCCTCCAGTGTTAAGTGTCTAGCCTAGCATAAAGTAATGGGCACTTCTGTAAGAGCTTCATCATTTATAAAGCATTTGCTCTTACATTATCATTTTTAATGTTTTCAGAAATGTGATATGTTAAGGGTTTTTTAATGAAGAAATTAAGAATAAACGAATTCCCCAAGACAAATAATGATTTAAAAAGAGGGAAGGAATCACAGATCTGGGTTTACTATGTACTAATACAGCATAGTCCCACCTTATCCACAGAGGATACTTTCCAAGAACCCCAGGGGATGTCTGAAATCGTGGATGGTACCAAACTCCATATATATTATGGGTGTTTTTTTTCCTATACAGACATACCTATGATAAAGTTTAATTTATCAATTAGGCACAGTAGGAGATTAACAACAATAATTAAAAATTACAACAATACACTGTACTAAAAGTTATGTGAATGTGGTCTCTCTCAAAATATCTTATTGTACTGGGACACCTGGGTGGTGTAGTCAGTTAAGCATCCTACTTTTGGTTTCTACTCAGGTCCTGATCTCAGGGTGGTAAGAATGAGACCAGTGTCTAGCTCTGTGCTCAGCACAGAGTCTGTTTGGGATTATCTCTCCTCCTCCCTCTGCCCCTCACACTTGTGCTTTTTCTCTCTCTCAAATAAATAAATAAATAAATCCTTAAAAATATATCTTATTGGACTGTATTCATCTTTCTTTTGTAGATGATAAGATGAAGAGAAGTGAATGATTTAGGCATTGGAACTTAGCGTTAGACTACTATTGGCCTTCCCATGATTTGTCAGAATGACTGGGGCGCCTGGGTGGCTCAGTGGGTTAAGCCTCTGCCTTCCACTCAGGTCATGATCCCAGGCTCCTCGGATGGAGTCCTGCTACAGGCTCTCAGCTCAGCAGGGAGCCTGCTTCCCCCTCTCTCTCTGCCTGCCTCTCTGCCTACTTGTGATCTCTTTCTGTCAAATAAATAAATAAAATCTTAAAAAAAAAAAAATCATCTGCTTCCACAGGGCAATTGAATGTGGATAACTAAACCCGTGGAAAGCCAAACCATGGTTAAGGGGGGGAACTTCTCTACCTGCCTCACAGGTGGCTGCACGGATTATTCAATTTCTTTTTTTAATTTTATTTATTCATTTGACAGACAAAGATCACAAGTAGGCAGAGAGGCAGGCAGAGAAAGGAGGAAGCAGGCTCCCCGATGAGCAGAGAACCCGATGCAGGACTCCATCCCAGGAGCCTGGGGTCATGATCTGAGGCTTATCCCACTGAGCCACCCAGGTGACCTGCACAGATTATTCTAGATAATATGTGGTGTTAGCCCTTACAAAGATAAAATCAGATCTTGGCTTCAAGACCTCTTCCTCAAGAAAGCCTTCTTTAATGGGCTTCTCCAGATCAAGTTTCCATTATAGCTACAAAGGAGTACTTTCCTTCCCAACACTCATCCTGAAAGAGGATGACTCCTCCCATTTTGGCCTCAGACTTCCTAGTTGGGTTCTTCTTTCCAGCTCCACTCTGGGCTCAGATGGAAGACCCTGAGGGCAAAGCCACCTATTAGGGGAAGGAAATGACCCCTCAAGAAATAAGGACTGTCCTGAGCCAGCAAGATCCCACTTGTGAATGACTCTAAGACAAGAATTTATTTGACCTTCACTGCCCACCTGCATCTATTCACCCACCTTTGCCCCTCATCTTCCTTATATAAATCCCAAAGTATTTTTGGCACTTTGGAGACAGTCTCTGAGACACTAGTTTGCTGTCTTCCCAGTGTTGGCCTCACACTGAAATGAATTCCTTTCTTATTTCACCACTAGTTTTTCAGCCTTTGGATTTTGTCAGTGGCAAGTGGCTGAACCTAGTCTGTTTGGGATCCCTGCGGCCAGGTGCTCTTGCACCCCTGTGCACCCTCTACAATCTCAGCGGTACTATTACAGTAATGTGTGTGATTATTTTTGTCTTCTCTCTCTAGACCCGGAGCTCTTATCAGAATAGTGATGACATCTGTTTTGCTCTCCACAGAATCCCCTGCACCTAATAAAATGCTTGTCACATATAAGCTCTTCAATTTTGTTGAATAAATAAGGACTGAAACCCAGATTTTCTTATTCATTCTAGATTTGACTCTTAGGCTCAGAAAAACGTTACAGTGATGAGGAAGAAGGCAGAATGAGGTACATACTCCTCTAAGACAAAGATATATATTCCGAAGGACTAGATATCGCTGCGCAGAGGTGGCTGGAGCAGTTCCAAATGGTTCAGTCTAGGACACGACTTCCACACAGGATGTAATCATTACTGGCGATTCACACGCAGACCAATCACTCTGCCCCCCAAAACCCCGGTCGCAGTTCTGTCCTCTTTTCCGTACAGTGCCCCAAGATGGCGGGGCCCGTGATTGAATCCCAGATTCAAGATGGCGGCTTCCGACTTCCCCTGCAGCGTCGCGCGTAGCCACCGACGCCACGCCTACTTCCGACACCGCGGCCTCCAGTATGGCTGGTTTAGGTTCTCTGATATTGAGTAAGTGGGTGTGGGGTCGGTGGGCTCGGGAGCCCGCTGGGGCAGTTCTAGGACCCCTGAAATGACTCCATGGCCTCTGCTCCAATTCTGCTCTGTTTTTCCTGCAGGTATCCGGAGGCTGCACAGCAGTGTGGCGGCTCAGGCCGGTAGCCAGTGGCGACTCCAGTGAGTGCCGGTCTAGTGCGGGTCTGGGCGGCTACTGGGGCGCGGGGTACTGCGAAGCCGGAAGCTGGGCCGAATCCTCACCCGACTATTTTTCTCCACCCAGGCAGGGCCTGGCTGCCAACCCCTCCGGCTACGGGCCCCTTACGGAGCTCCCAGACTGGTCTTACGCGGGTGAGCGCTGACCTGACAGTTAACTCAGTTTCTCCCAGAGGAGATGCCCATAGACGGAGCGAGGCCGGGGTAGGGGGGGGAGGAGAAGGGGGTCGAGGTGGGCATGTGTTTGAGTGGCCAACATACTGAACTTTGGGGTTTTTTTAATTTTTATTATTTAAAAAAATTTTTTTTCAATTTATTTGACAGAGAGAGTGAGAGAAGGAACACAAGCAGGGGGAGTGGGAGAGGGAGAAGCAGGGTCCCCAAAGAGCAGGGAACCCCATGCGGGGCTCAGTCTCAGAGGAGTCTGGATCATGACCTGAGCCCAAGGCAGATGTTTAAGGACTGAGCCACCCAGGCCCCCCTGTCCTGAACTTTATATTTGGAGTTGGGGGAAGGAGCCCAGTTGTTTGTTTTGTAAATTAAACTACGCCTATGTAAAGTAAAGCTAGCTCAGGATCTTGTGAGGATGAGCAGAAGATAATTCTAATTTGGGACGCCCCGGTGGAGGGAGTGATAAGATTTTTATATTTCTCGTGGTGGAATGATTTTTAAAAAGTTAGAAAGACTCAACATTCAGTGTGGTGAGTACATTGTTGAAAATTTGGTACCAAATGCAAGGTGAGCTCTTTGAAAACTTGCCTAAATGAACATCGCAGAGAGAGGGGTTAGAAGGGTGAGGATTGAGAATGAAGAGCACCCTTCAGAAGTTTCTTCTCTTTACTTGGGGCGGAGGGAGGGGAAGGAAAAGGAAAGAAAGAAAATATAGCTATTACTCCTAGAAGAGAGGGATGGATCTTAGAAAAGTTGAAGCCACTCCCCACACCCAATATGGGACTCCAGTTTACAGGTGGGAAAATTGAGGCCTTAGAGTTCCTGTGATCACACACCTAGGTGTGTGTGATCGCAAAGCAAGGACTAGAACGGGGTAGGGGCGAGGCCCTCTTCTACAGCACAGAGACCTGGATACTCATACCCTATTGGGTTCTTTAGGAGTATGATCCCAAGAAGGATGGTAAAGATTTTTTCCCCTTGCTACTTACTGCAGGAAACCCAGTGTCTCCTAAAAGTAGTATGGAATATTGGAAAGACTTGAATTGATTCTTATTTAAGATTTCTCTACTTGCTGATACTGTGGTCTTGGACATGTTACTTAATTGTACCTCTCCGTTTCCACAAAACTTTTGGGCAGAGTTTTCACTGTTTCTTACTTTGTAGAAAGTAAGTGTCCTTTTTTTTCTTCTTCATTATAAACGACTTAAGGTCAGATACTATGTTTTTCACCAAGTCAGCAGATATTTGTAGAATTTGTGTGATATGCTTGTATGTCTGCACTATACTACAGTGAAACCTAGGGACATAATCTGTAAAAGTCTAGCTGGGAAAACAGCATGGACATTTTAGAAAATAATGGGGGTGCCTTGGTGGCTCAGTCAGTTAAGCGTCTCCCTTTGGCTCAGGTCATGTGTCAGGGACCTGGAATTGAGTCCCATATTGGGCTCCCTGTTCAGTGGGGAGTCAGCTTCTCCCTCTGCCCCTCCCCCCACTGATGCTGTCTCTCTGTCAAATGAATAAAATCTTAAAAAATAATAATACTCCAGTGTTCCACACCTTTCCAAAAGAATTTGAGATAGCCAAATAAGGCAAAAAAAAAAAAAAAAAAAAAGTACAATAAATGTCCCAAGGCAACTAGATGAATATTAAATCACTGGTAGGCACTTTTTTTTTTTTAAAGATTTATTTACTTGACAGAGATCACAAGTAGGCAGAGAGGCAGGCAGAGAGAGAGGGGAAAGCAGGCTTCCCGCTGAGCAGGGAGCCCGATGCAGGGCTCGATCCCAGAACCCTGGGATCATGACCTGAGCCGAAGACAGAGGCTTTAACCCATTGAGCCACCCAGGTGCCCCACTGGTAGGCACTTTTTAAAAAGGTTTTATGGGGGCACCTGGGTGGCTCAGTGGGTTAAAGCCTCTGCCTTCCGCTCAGGTCATGATCCCAGGGTCCTGGGATCGAGCCCTGCATCGGGCTCTCTGCTCTGCAGGGAGCCTGCTTCCTCCTCTCTCTCTCTGCCTACCTGCGATCTCTCTCTGTCAAATAAATAAAATCTTTAAAAAATAAAAAGGTTTTATGTATTTATTTAAGAGAAAGAGGGAGCAAGCCAGAAAGACCGCAGGCAGTGGGAGGGGCAGAGGGAGAGGGTAAAGCAGACTTCCTGCTGAGCAGGGAGGCTGATGAGGTGAGTTCCATCCAGGGACTCCAGGTTTATGACCGGAGCCGAAGGCAGATACTTAATCAACGGAGCCGCCCAGGCGCCCTGACAGGCACTTCTTTCAGGAGAGAGCTCACAGAGTTAAAGAGGTCTGAGGAGGATTTCTGGGCAGATAGGGTTTTAGGGGGGCCTAAGTACGAGAACTGGGCTGAAAGGAAAGGAAAAGAGAGCATTTCATTGAGGAGTGAGATGGAATTTAGCAAAGACTCACGATGAGTAGAACAGTGATCAGACTGCCTGAGTAAGGGGTTTCTAAAGATAAAACAGGAGAGGGGCGCCTTGGTGGCTCAGTCGGTTAAGCATCAGACTCTTTATTTTGGCTTAGGTCATGATCACAGTTGAGATCTTGAGACTGAGTCCCAAACTGAGCCCCAGGTCGGGCTCTGCACTCAGCAGGGAGTCTGCTTGAGAGTCTCTCCCTCTGCCCCTCCCCCTGCCCACCCTCTCAAATAAAAACTTGGGGGTGTGAGATAAGAGATTCAGCCCTACAAAGGATCATTCCAAGATAACGAGGGGTAAGTGAAATAGAGTAGGACTATGCCTTAGAGTTTATTCTTGGCATGCCTTACCCTTGACACTGAGGGACGGGTTTTTGGAGAATGAAGCCACCCCGGGTATGAAATGGGAGAGAGGAACTAGCGACTGTTTCTTCCCTTGTTCCTATCCCATTGCCTTCACAGGGTGCTGCCAGCCATCTCTAATACCTATCTTTTTCTTCACTTCCATCTATAGATGGCCGCCCCGCACCTCCAATGAGAGGCCAACTTCGAAGAAAAGCCCAAAGGGAGAAGTTTGCAGTGAGTGGCTAGAGCCCAGTCAGGGCAACCTGTGTGTACTGGGAGGGAAAAAATGAACATTTTAATATGGCTTGAGCTGTGCTGACACCTAAGCTCACATGTGGCCCCTTCACCAGCGTTTTAACAGCTGGGAGAAGGAAGAGAGTGGGGCACTCCCAGGGCGGGAAACAGTAGTAGCCGTTCTGCTACTCATTTTGCCTCCTCCGCTTCCCATTCCAGGACCCAGTCCCCTTCCCCAGTCAGCAGTGTCATTTTCCAGCTGAAACCTCCAGCTTTGATCTGTGAGTGAAAGGATATATGGTGCAGAGCTCCAGCCCCAGATGTTATCCACCCTGTTTTCCTGTCTGTTTCAGAGACGAGTTGTACTGCTGTCACAGGAAATGGATGCTGGATTACAGGCATGGCAGCTCAGGCAGCAGGAGAAGTTGCAGGAAGAAGAAAGGAAGCAGAAAAATGCTCTTAAACCCAAAGGGGCTCTCCTGCAGAACCCACGACCAAATCAATAAAAAGCAGTTCCTGTCTCCCTTTCCCGGCCTCTCTCTGGCTTTCTTCTTTATCACCTACATGCCTCATCCCAGCCAGAAGAGAGAGCCTTCACGTTCCCCATCTGTCTTCAGAGCACGAGAGCGTGGACACCGGGAAGAACCGCCTGTAAGATCACTGCCTGGAGGAGCTGGCCTAGTGCCCTCATCCCTGGCTCCATTCCAGTTCAGTGGAATCTTGCTCTGGGATCCTTGCTCGCCTTTGCAGGCCATAGGACTGGCCCAACTGAGAACAGCAGCTGCTCTCCGTACATGAAAATGGGGCAGTAGTTCTCCTGGTTTTAGCTCGGCACTCAGGCCTTTAACGGCCTATACACAGCTCAGACTGCATGTAGTTACTCATTTAATAAATGTTCTGATGAAAAAGGCTTTCTGGCTGAGGTCCATTTCTTGGCAAGCAACTGGTGTCACTTTTCCTAAACTTCAGATAGATGGCCCAAGAGGCTACCCCCACTGGGAAGGCTGACATGGGAAGAACCAGACTTGGGTGTTGCAGGTCTGAAGAGTAGGATCTTGAGGTTTCTGTGGTTCTGGCTGAATTCCAGAGCCTGGTCAGAGAGAGATCTATACCTCTCCACCCCAATTTGTGTAGGGGAGCCCTGGAGGTGCTCAGCCCCCAATCAGTCATTGTGGCATAGGTATCCAATATCCATGTGTACCTCCCACAAACCCATAAGCTGCCCAGGACGCAGGGAAACCTTTCCTGTTACTGATCATGGCTTCTGGGAGAAAGGGGCCTTTGCTCCCATTACAATACAGAGCACTTTCTTTCCATTTTTCTGCCACAAACTTGTAATAGTTCCAGATCTCTAGCATTGCTGGAGCTTCTTACCTGACCTCAATTCTTTCCAGCCTCCTTTATTCCTTGCTTGGCTTTCCCTCCCTTCTTTCCCCTACTACCTCCTTCCTCTCTCGCTGACCAATGCAATTCTGGGATCTTAGATTTCGCTGATGGTCGAGTTTTCTGTCTCCCACACTTTCCTGCTTCTGTTGGGCGGCTTTTCCAGATCTAGCTCTCAGCCTCTTATCTGTCTCTTCCTACTGTCAGCTTCAGCTCTCCCTCCCCCTTCCCTGCATACCTCCACCTTTTGTTCTCTGTTTAGTCAGTCCATGAACATTTTACTCCTCAAGGAATTGCCTTTTTTCACTGTAGAGGGGAAAACCAAACCCCAAAGTCCAAACTCCCAGTCTCTCTTGTCTAACAGTTTCCCTGAACTTGATTTGCCTTTCCCCACATTCCATGGCCTTGCACCTAACTTCCTCCCAAGCCAGTATAAGGAGTAGTCGGATTGTAAATGTTGGTGTTTAAGGGATGGCATTTGTCTTTTCTGTAAGGACGGGACCAGTGTGGCTGTGGAGTTGGTCGGTCGATAGTTGGGTTTTGTTACTATTTGCATCTTTGGGGCAGGATAAGGATGGAGGTGGTTGTCAAGAACAAGGGGCAAATGTTTCAGTTTGGTTGAGCCACAGGTCCCAGCAGACAATCTCCAACCCAGGTGTGGTGGACATGAAGACCACCACCAGCATCCCAGACTCTCAACTTGTCCGCCTGGGACACTAAGCCTCCCAGTACTTCCCACTCTGAGGTGAGACAAACGCTGAATACCAGGGGAATCAAGCCACCTAAAATATGCTTAGGGGGAGAAAGTCTCCCACATCCCGTCCCCTAGGTCCCCCCCTACACACACACACAGACCCCCATCCTTAGCTGTGGCCTCAACCCCTGCAGATGGCAGCCTCCGCCACAAAAAGGCAACTTAGGGTGGGTTTTTTGTTGTTGTTGCTTTTTTCTTTTTCTTTCTTTTTTTTTTTTTTTTTTTAACCCGACTCTTGGCTGTAATTGGATTCAGGCTGAAACAACCACGTCCGCACCGGGAAAGGAGGGCATTGGGGCGGGGGCGGAGAGGCTGTGGGAGAAGGGAGGGACCAGAGGAGTGAGAGAGGACTCGCGATGCAGTTCGCAGACTAAGCAGAAGAAAGATCAAAAAACGGGAAAGGGGACGAACAAACAGGCACTTTCAAGAACAATCCCCCCATCTCCAAGCGGACAGCGCTCTAGGAATCCAAATTCAGTGCCCACCGAAGACAAAGGCGCCCCAAGGGAGTGGCGGCGCGACCCCAGGGCTTGGGGCCCCCGCCGCGGAGCCTGCACGGCTGGCTGCCGGGACGGTCACGGACCATGTCTCCTGCCCCACGGCCCACCGGCAGTCTGCTGCTCCCCCTGCTCACGCTCGCCACCGCGTTCGCCTCCCTCAGCTCGGCCCAGAGCAGCTTCAGCCCCGAAGTAAGTGAGCTTCCCCGGCCCTGCCGGGAGTCGCACCCTCCGGGGAGGCGAGCCGGGGGTCTCCAAAGGGACAGGCTCCTCCTTGGAGAGCAGCAAGCTCGGGGGTTCGGCCGCTCCGGGCAGCAGCAACCCCCTCCTTTTGCTTTCCCTCCTCATCTCCAAACTTCCAAGTCGATCCAACTTCTGTCTTCCCCAACCAGTCCCCCCACCCCCACCCGCCGCCACCGACTTTCTTTCCCAGTTCTTTCCTGGGAAGAGCCTTACAGCTGGGGCCCACCGTCCCCGGTCCCCCGGGGCTCTGAGCTCAGCTGCAGAACCAGGAGGGAGACTGGTAAATACTTTGACTCCGCTCAGTCCTTGCGCTGCCCTGCTTTCTTGTCCTATGTGCCAGTCCGTTGTTTCTTCAACTTTCCAGCCCTCCAGCGCTCTCCCGCCCGCACCCGCCGGCCGGGGAGGCTCTGTGGACCGCGCCGCGGCTCCCGGGCGGTCCCGGCCCTCCGCGGGTGCAGCCGCCACCAGGTGGGGTCGGGGCTAGACCCGCCGAGCGGTCCCGTCCCCCGCCCCACTCCGCCTCCCCTTGCGGACCCCTCTGTGTCGCGGCCCGGAGCCCTGGCGTCGAAGGTCGCGCAGGGCTGGCGCCCCGGCCGCCTTTCCGTACAGACAAAGCTTTCCTTGTGAACCGGGGGTTCGGCAGGGAGGCCGCCTCCTCCCTCTGTCCCCCTCACCACCCCAAACCTCCCACCCCACCCCACCCCACCCCCCGCCAGTGGCGCCTTTAGGCTCTTCTAGTTGCCTTTGTTAATTGCTTTTTTGTTAATTTTGTTAATTGCTTTTCTGTGCAGGAAGACTGAAGGCATCGCACTGGGGAGTGGGGAGAGGGCCGGGCCCAGGGCACCCGCACACGTCTCAGGCGCCCCCCCAACCCATTCCCCGACGCTGGCCCACCCGCCTGGGAGGAAGCCGCGTGGGAGTTGTCTAGGGAGGTTTTTCCTCTCTTTCTTGCTCTCTCTCTCTCTTATTTTGGGGTGAAGGTGGGAGACGAATTTGATCAGCTTCTTATTTTGGGCCATCTCAACCCACTCAGCCCGGCAGGGCCTGGGTGCGGTTGGGAGGGGCCGGGAAGGGCCGCAGAAGGGGGAGGGGATCTGGACTTGGCTTCCTCCTCCTCCGTCCTGGCCCCAGACCCACCCCCGGAGGAAACATCTCCAGAAAGAACACACTCTCTCTGTCCCGAAGGGATCTGAGGCTAAAAAGCAAAGTGTGGCCCTAGGAGTGGGGGTGACCAGGGAGAGTACAGCTCTGACCTGGGGCTAAGCCTGACAGGGCCCTGCAGGAGGAGTCATCCTCACCCCTGGCCTGGAGTCTTCATCGCAGGCCTGCAAGGAAAGCTCCTAACAAAAGAAGCCTGGGCATCAGGGGGCTGCCCACTGCCAACCTTGCCTGCCCTGCCCTCCCTCCCCTGCCCCACAAGGCCCCCTAGGGGAGGGGCAGCAGCCCTGGCTCTGTTCTAAGTGGGTCATGGGCAGTCCCAGTGCCAGAACCACCATTTGCTTCTGGGCCACGGAGGGGTGGGAGGCAGAGGGAGGGAGGAGCAAGCTCAGAGGCTCTCATCCAGGACCTGCTGGAGTTTGCCAGCATTTCCCCCAACCCACCCAGCTTCTCCAGGACTTCTAGGCCAGAGGTGGGAGGGGTTCTCTGGACCTCCCCCCTCTCGGGGAATACCTCCAGACCACTCAGTTTTCAAGACAAAGCCAGCCAACTGAGTTTTTGGACCTAACGTAGTTGCTCCCTCTCCAGGCCAGTCTAGAGGGCGAGCTGGGGTGGCCAGGCCTCAGGCAGCCGGGTTCCTCCCACCAGGCCTCCAGAGTCCTGCACCAGCTCCAGGACATCCCTCTCCTCCTTGTAGCCCCTTCTGGCACTTGGCCCTTCCCCCACCCAGCCGCAGACACAAGAGTCCTCTCTTCTGTGGTTCCTACCTCACCTCCTAGTCTTCTCTGTGGTTCTTGCTTTGCTCAGAGCCTAGGCCTGGGAGGAGAGGGATGGGGGCACTTCCTTTCCAGGCCTCGAGGCTCTCTTGAATGCAGGGAAGTCCCTTTCTTGCCTAAGTCTCCATTTTTCTCTATCGTGTATGGGGTGGACTTTGTGGGTGGGAATATTTAGACCTGCCTACTTTCTCAAGAGGGATTTATCCCAGAGCTCCTGGATGTGGATTCTCCTCACCTCTCTGCCACCCTCCATTCTGTTATTCAGCCCTAAGAGAATTCCCCTCAGTTTCCTTCCCTGAGGCTTGAGGAGGCCTGACTTAAGTCCTCCTGACTTCCAGCTCCAGGAGCAAGCCACTCCCATCCTTCTCCAAAGCTGAAGCAGCCGCTCCCTCACCAGGGGTCAGAAGCCTGGGGTGTGTGTGTACACCACAGGTGAGGCGAAGGGCAAAGGGAATTTCCCGCATACTTGGGCACAGGCCACAGCAGGCCTCCCGCGGGCACTAGCTGTGGCATCAGCCAGCACAGGCCAGGGCACGACCACAGCTCCTGGGGAGATCAACCAGGTTCTCTAGCACCCTGCTCTCCTCCCCTGTGGTCTCCCAGAGGTTAAACTTGGCTCCCTCCTCTACCCCTGAGGAGGGGCTCTCAGAGGCGGGTGGTGCTAAGGTCGCTCTGACCAGGCCTGTTGGCTGGGGAAAAGCTAGGTTGTTTACATCTTGGGCCCTAACTCCCATCAGCCTTAGGGGATCACTTCCCAGAACCCTGTTGCAATTCTTGCCCCACAGGCACATGTCCCCAGTCAGCTGCTCCTGAATCACCCCCAGCCCCAATGCAGGCGCACTGCTCCGCCAGCAGGGCCTGGGCCTAGAGGTGAAGGGCGTCAGGAAGATCCATTGTGACAACCTGGGACGGGGGTTGTGGCACCCAGCAGCAGCCTCTACCCGCTCTGCACTCCAGACTTCCATCCTAAGCAACCTGCAGGCCCCCTCCGAACTCCTAAGGAAGGCAAAGCTGGAGCAGGGACCAACGTAGTATCTCCATCAGAGAATCCGAGCGTTTTCATATCCCATATATAACTTGGCTCGCTTTACTTTTCAGGCTTTAGGAAAATTCTCCATTGTTCTTACAATAAAGGCTGGATTTTTTTCCCCAACAGGGTTTTGTATTTTGTGTGCCTTTCAATCGAACACCGAAAACCTAACTTTATGTTAAAGCAATATGCCAACCTTTATCTTATGAACAATTCACAATATACCTCAAGTACAATGCTGCCACCGAGTCTCTACCATGACCCCCATCTCCCACTCCCTCTCCTGAGAACCTCAAATGGGTCTTTGGGTCCCAAGCCCTAGGTCAGATGCTTGGATGGGGACAGTGGCAGGATCCCAGCTCTGTGGCTGGGTCCCAGCCCCACCACCTCCAAAGGTCCCAGCGTCCTATCTCAGCAGCCAGCCTCAGCCCTAGCTCCTGCTCTGCTTCCTCCTTTCTAAAAAGATGTCCGCTGTGAGGGTCCTAGAGGCATGGCATTCCTGTCCCAAGAGGGTCTCATACAGGACCCAAAAGAGAGCCCCCCTCAGCCTCCCTGCCTCCATCCACCATGGGCACAATCCACTCACAGGTAGGAACGTGCTATATTTACAAGAATACTGACACAGAGAAGAAAAGTGCTGGAAGGAATCAGCTCTGAGAAGCTATCCTAGGACTCAGTTAAGCCATCTGGGCTCCCATTCTCAAGAGTTACAGCCAAAGTCCGGAGCCATGGCTCCCCACCCCTGTTTGAGCCCACAGCCCCGAGAGGACAAGTCATACTGGGGCCTGGGCCAGAGTGCAGGTCCAGCCTGGGAACTCCTCCAGCCCCACTGCCAGAACCAGGCTGGGAGCTCGTTGCCCTTTTCTCCTAAGCCAAGGGTGCATGCCAGATAGCAGGGGGAGGCAGAGGCTCCCCTTGGGCCAAGTGGAGATGCTCTAAGCCACACTCTTCTCCCTGTAGGCCTGGCTGCAACAGTATGGCTACCTGCCCCCCGGGGACCTGCGCACACACACACACCGCTCACCCCAGTCCTTCTCAGCTGCCATCGCTGCCATGCAAAGGTTCTACGGTCTGCGTGTGACGGGCAAGGCTGATGCGGACACCATGAAGTAAGTGCCAGACCCTGGTGGGAATCCTGCATGGCACCCACCTCCCAGTGACAACACTGAGCACAGAGATCTTGCTACCTATGCGCTCGACTCCTGCCCTCTCCCCTTCTCCACACTGACCCTAAGCCAGGCACTCCCCCTCTCCTCAGAAGACCTTTCTCTTTAATGGCCACAATTCTCAAACCCCAGGGCCATGAGGCGTCCCCGCTGTGGCGTTCCAGATAAGTTTGGGGCCGAGATCAAGGCCAATGTTCGAAGGAAGCGCTATGCTATCCAGGGCCTCAAATGGCAGCATAATGAGATCACTTTCTGGTGAGTCCAACAGGCAAGTTGCCTTCCTCAAAACATCAGGGTCTCCCTCCCTATCAGTTGTGCTCATAGACTCAGAGGCCTCCTATCCTACTCACCTCTGTCCCTGGGAAGCATCCCTGGGAGTGGGGAGAAACGTGGCTGTAATCCTGGAGGAAGGTGCAGCCTGTGGGGGGTGCGCCCCAGGGCCAGGAAGCTGAAGCCTGCGGGGGGTCTTGAGCCCTCACTTCTTGGTGCAGAGGCATCACGAGGCAGCAGGAAGAGCCGGGGCAGCAGAGGTAGCTGGGCGGTTCAATCAGACCTGGGCAAGTACAGGGAAGGAGAATTGTATTCGTTGTGATGCTAACACGCTCCCCTCCTCCCCTCCACGTGGCTGGACCTCAGCATCCAGAATTACACGCCCAAGGTAGGTGAGTATGCCACATTCGAGGCCATTCGCAAGGCATTCCGCGTGTGGGAGAGCGCCACACCACTTCGATTCCGAGAAGTGCCCTATGCCTATATCCGCGAGGGCCATGAGAAGCAAGCAGACATCATGATCTTCTTCGCTGAGGGTTTCCATGGTGACAGCACACCTTTCGATGGCGAGGGTGGCTTCCTGGCCCATGCCTATTTCCCGGGCCCCAACATCGGAGGGGACACCCACTTTGACTCTGCTGAGCCCTGGACTGTCAGGAATGAGGATCTGAATGGTGAGCAAAGTAGCCCTGGGACTCATTTATTCTGGGGAGAGTCAACGATCATTTGGGGGAGTGTTTATCCTGCCTCCTCCCAAAACCTCAAACCCCCAAGTCTCTGGACTACAGAGAGATCTCCTAATCTGACTTCCAGTGAAAGCAGGATTCTTATTTTGCTCCATTTACATCTGGTCCCTTTCTCACCCAATAACTGACTTCCCAGTTAAAGACTTCCCACTTTCCAGGCAAATGTCACCTCTAGCTCCTGGCAGAACCTGGGGCCCAGACGGGACCTCAGCTTCCCTTAATACATGTCTCCCTGGGATTGGGATCTGTCCCCAGAGCACCCTCTCATCTCTGCCCGGAATAGATTGCTGACTGGCTTCATGGCTTTTTGGGTGGAAAACGTGACAGGCAGGCTCAGGTGTGAAAACCAAGCCTCTGGTGGGAAAGCAGGGCTTCTGAGGTAAGGGACCCAGGCTACCCTCATAATCATTGCTATCCCTCCAGGGAATGACATCTTTCTGGTGGCTGTGCACGAGCTGGGCCATGCCCTGGGCCTTGAGCACTCCAATGATCCTTCAGCCATCATGGCGCCCTTTTACCAGTGGATGGACACAGAGAACTTTGTGCTGCCCGATGACGACCGCCGGGGCATCCAGCAACTTTACGGTGAGTAATCTATGCCCACATCTCTCTGCTCCTCCTCTGCTCTTCCTCTCTGACCTCTGCATCCCTTCCTTTCCCCCATGCCCTACGATCTACCCCCAACCCCCCTTGACCCTGCCTCCACCCACCACCTACTCTCACTTTCTTTTTTTTACATTATCTCTCCTACATGTTTAATTCTTCTCCCACTTTTGATGCCACCTTTTCTGTCCTTTCCCACCTGATTGCTTCAGCCTCCCCCATAGGGCCATCCACACCTTCCAAGGGGATTGTCTACCCATATACTTGTTCTTTCTGCCCCTCTGCCACAAAGTCTGAAGTGACTCTCATGTTCTCTACGCCAGGGAGTCAGTCAGGGTCCCCCACCAAGATGCCGCCGCAACCCAGGACGACCTCCAGGCCCTCTGTCCCCGATAAGCCCAAAAACCCCACCTATGGGCCCAACATCTGTGATGGTAACTTCGACACTGTGGCTGTGCTCCGAGGGGAGATGTTTGTCTTCAAGGTAAGAGGAAGAAGTGGGCCAGTATGGGGGACAGGAGGGCTCCAAGCCCAGCAGGCTGGGTGGAAACAGCAGTAGGAGGACTAAGAACTAGAACTGAGACAATGGGAAGCTTTGGGGACCAAGCCAGAGGACTCCCTGTAAGACAAAACGTACCATCCCCACCTCGACACCTTTTAGGAGCGCTGGTTCTGGAGGGTGAGGAATAACCAAGTGATGGATGGATACCCCATGCCCATCGGCCAGTTCTGGCGGGGCCTGCCCGCATCCATCAACACTGCCTATGAGAGGAAGGATGGCAAGTTTGTCTTCTTCAAAGGTAACTGGGCATTCTGCCCTAGTTCTCCAGGTGTGCGGAGAGTCTCCCTGGAGGACTGGATTCCACTTGACTCCTCCAAAGACACAAGCGCCCGAGGGGAACCCTGATCCTGCCCTTCCCTCTCCCCACCAGGAGACAAGCACTGGGTGTTTGACGAAGCTTCCCTGGAACCTGGCTACCCCAAGCATATCAAGGAGCTGGGCCGAGGACTGCCTACTGACAAAATTGACGCCGCTCTCTTCTGGATGCCCAATGGAAAGACCTACTTCTTCCGGGGAAACAAGTGAGACCTCAGCCCCTTGACCCCAGGCCTCCCTCCTCAGATGCCACCACCGATTCCCTCAGTTCGGGAGAAAGACCCACCTCTCCCTGGGATGTTACACTGGAGAAGTTAGTTGCTGGCTGAGCCTCTGCCATTGCCTAGCAACAGACAGCCTCCATTAGGTGCTGAGTGAGTGGGAAGTGACCGGGTCACCATTTCAGACCTGGTCATTTGGCGCCTCCTGCCCCCAGCACGGTGCCTCCACCCCAGCAGCCGGGCACTGTCATTAAAGGCTACCAGTGGCTCCTTGCAGCCTGGGACCTCCCATCCACCCCCACCTTCCGCCACTTTCAGCCACAGGCCCTCATTACTCAAAACCCTTGTCCCGCACCCCGTCCGTCAGCACCCTTTGCTTTCTGGTGGGTTCAGTCTGGGCCCCGCTGCCCTCTGAGGACAGGCCCAGTGCCCTACTGCATCCCTTCCCCTCCTGTCTCCCAGGTACTACCGTTTCAATGAGGAGCTCAGGGCAGTGGACAGCGAGTACCCCAAAAACATCAAGGTCTGGGAAGGAATCCCCGAGTCTCCCAGAGGGTCATTCATGGGCAGCGATGAAGGTGAGGGGCAAGGGAGGTGTCCATCAGGGGAGGATGGGGTCAGTGGATTAAGGGAGAACGGGAGGAAAGCCGGACAGGACAGTATGGTGGGGAAAGCAGTGATGACAAGGGGGCTGGAAGCCTTGCCACATGCCAGGCTCTGAGCAAAGTGCTTTCTGCACGTCGGATCCCTGATCCCCAGCGCCCTACTAGCCTGGTACTAGAACTACCCCAGTTTACAGCTAAGGTGACTTGTGTTCACAGAGGGTAAGGGATTAACTCAGCCAGCTCGCATGGCTCACAGATTTCCCTCCCGCTCTTCTCCTCCCTGTGGGTCTTCCCTGCCACCTTTTTGCTGACCACTGCAGTCTTCACGTACTTCTACAAGGGGAACAAATACTGGAAATTCAACAACCAGAAGCTGAAAGTAGAGCCAGGCTACCCCAAGTCAGCCCTGCGGGACTGGATGGGCTGCCCCGCGTCAGGGGGCCGGCCGGACGAGGGAACGGAGGAGGAGACAGAGGTGATCATCATCGAGGTGGATGAAGAGGGCAGCGGGGCGGTGAGTGCGGCCGCCGTGGTGCTGCCTGTGCTGCTGCTGCTCCTGGTGCTGGCAGTGGGCCTCGCCGTCTTCTTCTTCAGACGCCATGGGACCCCGAAACGACTGCTCTATTGCCAGCGTTCCCTGCTGGACAAGGTCTGACCCCCACGGCCGCCCACCCACTCCTACCACGAGGACTTTGCCTCTGAAGGCCAGTGGCAGCAGGTGGTGGTGGGTGGGCTGCTCCACCTGTCCCAGGCCCTCTCCCTACCCTGCCCCCCACCTCCCTTGTTTTCCATCCCCTGACTGCCTCTCTCCACCTCAACCCTGGCATTGCTTCTTCCCTAGATGGAGTCCCCTGGGGGCTGAACACGGGCTGCCCCTTTCAGCCCCTGCTCCCCACCAGGGGCCTCTGTAGCTTGGTGTGTGCCCAGCCCCATCTGAATGTCTTGGCTCTGCACTTGAAGGCAGGACCCTCAGACCTCGCTGGCAAAGGTCAAATGGGGTCATCTGCTCCTTTTCCATTCCCTGATATAACTTTAACCTCTGAACTCTGACCTCAGGAGGCTCTGGGCACTCCAGCCCCACAAGCCCCCCCCGACCCGGTGCACCCCCATGGCAACCTCCTACCACTCTTTCTGGCTTAAAGGAATCTAATCTTGTTGAGAGGGGAGCCCTAAGAGAGTAGGAGTGGTGGGGGGGAAGGCCACACAGCCACCCTAAGACCTTGGGAGGGAACCTCAGAGTCAGTCCCCTCTGCAAAGATCTGCCTCTGCCCCACCTGGCCCCAAGGACGTCCCCAGGAGCCTGAGCCATTAAGGGGCTGTAAAAACCCTTGACGGCCCTACCCCCACAAATGCCTTACCCTCACAAATGTCAGCCTTGACTGGGGATGTCTGGGTTAGAGGAGTGGAGAGCACAGGCTGCAGCTCTCAGGGTAGGATGGCTGGGGCCAAGGAGAGGGACTGTCTGGACCCCTGGGGTGAGCCTGAAGGTGACAGAAGAAGAATCTCACTCAAATGCAGGCAGCTGGGATAGGGACCAAGGGGCAGAGCAGTCAGGGGGATAGGACAGGACCAAAAGGCTAACCAGGGAGGTGCAGTGGGAGTGGAGGGCCAGGGGATGGGGGGAAGGGGGCCAGGTGGGCCAGGCCAGCAGGGACTCCACCAGGTGGGCAGTGGTCCCCAGGGGAGGCCATGTTTTATTGGAGGTCTGAGGAAGGGCTGGAGAAGGGCACACCTACTCCACTTTGGTGCCCTTCCTCCAGCCAGCATACAAGTATGGGAAGGGTAGGGAGCCCAGAGAAAGGAGCAGAGATGACACACATCCAGGGACTGGTGACTCGGGACCTTCATGAGGGTGGCCACCTAGTTTGGGAGGTGACCAGGGGCTGACAGCACTCAGCAGCCTCAGCTGGCTTCAGTGAGGGGGCAGGGGCCTGGGTGGGTCTTGTCAGGTTAGCCCCTCACTGCCTGATACCCCCACCCCTCGTCCCTTCCTACCCATGTCCTGCCTCCTCTCCCCCACCCAGCCCGCCCATTCGAAGTCTCCTCTGGCCACCACAGGTGGTCATGGTACCTGGGACTTGAGAGAGTGAGACCCTGTGGGGACGAGGAGAGGAGAGGGATGTTAGGGGTGGGGGAGTTCTGGGGGGGTGGGGGTGTGTGGGATGAACGGTGCTGGCAGTTCGGCTAAATTTGTCTTGTTTGGGTTTTTTTTTTTTTTGTTTCGTTTAATGTATATTTTTATTATAATTATTATATATGAATTCCCTTCAAATCGTTCCTTTTTGTTAACAAGGGGCAGGGGAAGGGTGGGGGTGGGGGGTGCAGAGGCATCGGACCCCAGGAACCTGCAGGGCGGGGCTGGGTCAGTGCCCTCTAAGGACATTTTTGACCTTGTTCAACCTTTCCACAAAGAATAAATGGTGTTTCACATTCTTTGTGTGGCTGCCTTCTCTCAGAGAGGTGAATGGAAAGCATACCCATAACCTGTGTTTTCTGTGACCTGGGGTTTCGGTATTTTTCATAAAGGAATATGTTTATCCCTGGTGAACAGTGAGGGTTCAGGGCTATAGCTGGGAAGGAAGGCATACACACTCCGTGGAGGCAGGGAAGTGGTCCCCAGAGCCCAGGCGCTCTCTCCAACCCAGCCAAGAGGTTACCTTGGAGGCCCAGAGCAAGAGGAAGTGGTCAAGCTGAGGCCACATGGAAAATCTTCCTAAATTGCATTACCCTGTCCTGTGATCTGGCCGCAGACCCTCTGTTTCCTCAGACCTCTCTTTCTGCTGCTGGGGACTCCCTGGATGTCTTTGAACCCTTTAACCCAGCCCTGCGTGCATCTAAGCCTCTTCTAGGCCTAGGGGGCTCTGTCATAGGGGCAGAAGGAACACCCAGGAAGGCCAAACAGTTGTCCCATGGCCAGTGAGGAGCAGCCTCTCTCTGGCAAAACAGGAATCTCACCGGACTGCCCAGGAGAGGCAGGATGGTCAGGGCGGAAGGGGAGAATAACAAGGCTTTGTTTCTTCGAAACTGCTGCCCCAGACAGGGTTCCCAGGCTGTTGACCCACCCTTCCTCCGAAACCAGCCTGGAGGGAGGAATAGCTCAGCTGCTGAGTCAGCTCAGCTGAAGGGGAGCAGCCCTCTTTCTTCCTCCCCTTCCCTTCCTGCCTTAGCCCAGCCCTCCCTGGGCTCGAGCCCAGGCCCCCTCCACAGCCTTCCTCCACGAGCGCTGGCCCCACCTAGGCCAGCGGTTCTCTCCAGCTGCTCTTCAGGGCTGGCTGGTGTGATTGCTTTGGCAGAAGGGGTACCCCACCTCTCTGCCAGCCAGGAACCCTGACCCTGCGCCTGGCCTCCTCCACCTCTCCCGCCAACAGCTGTTTGGCACAGCCTATGTATCTCAGTGGATGTGGACACCTCCCTGCCACCCTCACTAGAGGGGATGGGGACCCAGGGAAGCTGGCATGGGAAAGTCAGGGGTTGTCTGAGGGGAGGGGAGGCAGGGGGCTGTGCGTGATGCAAGGAGCTCAAAGATGAGCTCATGGCCCCTTTGTGTTTTTGTGGCCCACATCTGGAGGCAATTACAGATGTTATCCAGTGGGAGTTCTGCAAAACACAGCTGGAGCCAGTGGAGGAGCCTGGGGAGGGGGGACTGCCAGAGGGAAGAGGAGGGGGAGCCTAGGGCTGCCACGGCTGGAGTGCGGTTTCCCCATCACGAGGAAATTGTTTGGCCCTGATTCTGGAATCACAAGATGCTCTCTGAAGCCAAGGGGGAGAGATGGGAATGGAGGACCAGAGACAAAGGGGGAAAGAGGCAGAAGAGGCTTCCCGAGCAGGGAGAACTGTGGGGTGGAGGACCGCAAGGTCCCGTGCTTCTGACATGCCCTGGGCCTCAGGGGTCCAGCCTAGGGAGGCCACCCAGAGACACTGGGAGGTGCCTTGCTGATCGCACAGGGTCAGGCGGGGTGAGGGGAGAATAGAGGTCCCTGTGGCTCCCGAGAGACCTGAAAATGCTGCTTTTACTGGCCCTACCCCGCTCTGTCCATTGGGCCTGACCCAGTTTCTAAGGTTCCAAGTTCCTGTATTCGAAAGCAGCACATGGAGCTAGAGCAGCCGGGGAGAGCCAAGGGGAATCTGCGAGTAGGTTTGGGCAGAACCCAGGGACACGGCCTCAAAGGAGCCTGCAGCAGGGGCAAGCGCTGAGCAGAGGCAGTGCTCTGCCCCCCATGGCACCCCACACGTCTGAGCCCTTCCCCAGGGATCCTGCCACCAGCTGGGCCCACACCTCCAAGGCTGCCAGCCAGGTGCTGGGTCAGCGACATGAGAAGCGAGGATCAAAGAACGAGCCGGGCCTTCTAGAGAAGGGAGGACTGAGCAGGGTGACCCCTCACGCAAAAACCTGGCCAGCCCTGCTGGAACTCCACTGTCCCTCCCCTGGGGCCCCCTTCTCCGGACACTGACAGATTTCCTAGTCCTCTTTCCCCTCCGTACTCCCACTTCCCTTTCCAGCCAAAGGGAGGTGGTAAAAAAAAAAAAAACCAACATTGGCCCAGTTCCTCATGACACCCAATGACACGGGCACGATTACTGCCCCTGTTTTACAGGTTTGGAAACTGAGGCCCAAATAAGACTTCTTTAAGGTTGTAGCTCCTTAATCCAAAATGAAAACCCAGGTCTGTATGATTATTTTTTTTCCCTGTGCGGGTAGATTCTGCCCTTGTCTTTGGGTGTCTTTTCCAATGTGGCCCCTGCCTGGCTGGGGGTGTGTGGTGGTCTGTGTTCTGGGGATCTGACAGCCCACGAGTATTTGCTTCTTACTCCATGAGGCAGCAACAGCATGGGGCATAGAAATGCAGCAGGAGAAGGGCTCTTCCTCAGAAACCCACTTTGCCTGCAGTCACCTCCTTTTTGGGGGACAGGAACAGGTCCCCCTCTGAGGGAAAGAAGGAAGAAGCAGGAAGGACTCAGAATCCAGAAGGACTGAGTGGCACCAGTGGTCGCAGCTAGGGGAAGGATGGGGGGGGCGGGGAATGGCTGTGCAAGGGCCTAGGAGGACAGTTCCCGTTCCCTGAGGCTCCAAGGAAACCCCAGTCAAGGCTAATCCATTGTCCTGATGTCCCTGTACTCCCTTCTCACCCACCTCCCAAATCTGAATTCACTTTCTTTAGGAGACCAGGGGCTACACACTTAACCTGGGGTTTCAGCCTTCATCCCTCAGACAGTCTTGGAAGACTGGGGAGACCCAGTGGCGGTCTTCAAGGGGGCTGGGCAATTGGGGCCTGGAGAGGAGGCAGGCCTGACTGGCCAGAAGCCACCTTCCAAATGAGCTCACACACATACTTTCCACGCTGGCCCAGGGCCGAAGGCTGAGCGCCTTCCAGGCCAGCCTTCCCCAGCCAGGCCCAGCCCCCTCTGTCCTCCACTGTCCCCCACCAATCCTGGAACCAGAGGCTTCACAGCAGGATCAGGCACCCCAAAGAGGGCTACTGCCACACCCCAAGGTTGCAGCTTCCCCTGCTTCCATGCTGAGGCAGCACCTTACCCTCCAGAAGGGTACCTTATTTCCCCAATGGGCCCTTTGTGGTTTAGAGGAGGAGGAGACCAGTTTCCTGTCCCCACAGACCCACACCTGGGTGGGGAGGACCAATAGAGGGCACAGAAGAGGTGTCCACACATAGTGAATTGGCGGAAGGACTTCCTTTGAGTGCCTAAAGTAGCTCATTGACTCAGGGACCAGACCAGGTCTGGGAGCTGCCTCATCATGGGTCACTTCCTACTCACACACTTCACTTCCCAATAGGGACACTTCCCTGATTTGGGGCAGGATGGGGTCTGGGTGGGGCAAGGCCAGGATGACCACAAGAGAGGGGAAAAGACCGGTGCCTCCAAGGGCCTAGCGGATTCACACACACGCGACAAGCTCCAGCTCATTCTGATCCAGCCTGTGGTCAAAGACGTCACCCTTCGCTTAGCTTCCAGAGACTTGGAGCACCAGGCCAGAGAGCAAAATCAATTCCCAAATATGCTCTCCTTGGCCACTCAGCATCTGGCTCTGCGCTAGGATCGTGGCTGCCCTGACGGTATATTCTGGATCCAATAATAATATCTTCCTGAGGCTCTGTGCATTTGTGTATTCACATTCACTGTGTGTTCATGTATGGCAGACAGTTCATCCGAGTTTGGATCCCAAAAACATGGCCACTTGCAAGCAGCTCACACAGCCCGCCACAGCCCTGCAAGGCACTGATGGGATAGTTCTGTCAAGGAATGACTATGATTCATAATAATACTGACCCCACTGAGGCCACGGGACAAACACATTCTGTCCTCACTTCCTTACAAAGGAGTAGGCTGGTGCTAGGCACGCAGAAGCCCCTTAATGAAAGTTTGTTGACTTAAAGGGGCGCCTGGGTGGCTCGGTCATTTCAGCAGCTGCCTTCAGCTCAGGTCATGATCCCAGAGTCCTGGGACTGAGTCCCTGCTCAGCAGGAAGCTTGCTTCTCCCTCTGCCTCTGCCCCCCCGCTCCCCCTGCTCCTGCTCTCAATCTCACTCTCTCTGACAAAGAAATAAATAACATCTTTTAAAAAGGGGAAAAAAAGTTTGTTGACTTAAATTGCCAGTGAAAACTGTGAATTACACAAGCCAACAGCTGTAGCTACAAATGTGTAAATACTGTACATGTATGTACACAAGTGTTATGTATATGTAAGGTCAAAAGATCATCAAGGGCACCTGGGTGGCTCAGTGGGTTAAAACCTCTGCCTTCAGCTCAGGTCATGATCTCAGGGTCCTGGGATCGGGCCCCACATCGGGCTCTCTGCCCACTTGTGATCTCTGTCAAATAAATGAATAAAATCTTAAAAAAAAAAATCATCAAGCTGTAGGTTTTACTACACTTCATGAGCTTGACTGTCTATTCCAGCTCAATCTTTTTTTTTTCCTAAAGATTTTATTCATTTATTTGACAGACAGAGATCACAAGTAGGCAGAGAGGCAGACAGAGAGAGAGAGGGGGAACCAGGCTCCCTGCTGAGCAGAGAGCCGGATGAGGGGCTCGATTCCAGAACCCTTAGATCATGACCCGAACTGACGACAGAGGCTCAACCCACTGAGCCACCCAGGTGCCCCTATTCCACCTCAATCTTAAAAGTTTAAAAAAAAAGAGAGAGAGAGAGAGAGAAATATATCAATGTCATGGATTCCATAACTCCTAAGCAACTACTTTGTCCCTATGGTTTCCCCATGTGTCCTCCACAGCCTGCCCTTAATCTAGGAGTGATCAATATTGGGTTGTATTAACCCAGAGCTTCTGGAAATACCAATCCTACAGACTGCACCCTCAGGCCAGCCTGCTCCCAGATCCTGACCTAGGGGGCCCACACCCAGGTCTCTCCTCCTGACACCTCTCTAAGCTCCATGCCAGTTGCCCCCAAAATCTCTTCTCCACTTTACCGGCCCGTGCTCCGGAGCTCCCCACCCCTTGCCTGCACAAAACGCCATCTAAATTCTGGGTGAAGGAAAACTGGACAACGGGCCCAGAAGAACACCCACCCCAGTCTCCGGCTGGCCACACCCCCACACCCCCTCTGCGACAGAGGCCAGCCGTGCAGAGTTTGCGGGACGATTGCGCCCCCTTGTGCTGGGTGTTGGCACTGCACTCCAAGCCTGAGCGAGGCAGGGGCCAAGACAGCCCCCCAACAAAGGCCACTGGCCAGCCTGTTCCTAGCCCCCTTTCCATTTTCCATGTTTCCACCCAGGACACCTGTACTTACAGGGGTGGGACTATGGGCGCAACGGGATGACAAGCCTTAGTCTTCCAGCTGCCCAGAAGAAAAAGTCAGAGTTTCCCTCATCTGTCCCTGTGCAGGGGTTGGTGGGCAGCCCTTGAATAACAACGGGAAGGAAGAGGGAGTGGAGTTGAGGAGGTGCAGGAGGAAGTAAGGGGGCACTACGGGGTGCCTCTCGGAGCTCCTCCGAGTCGCCACGCTGCCCCCCTGTGGACGCCTCAGACACTGATCGCCCCAGGATGCCCTTCCCCTGGGCCCCCACCTTGGAATGCTTTGACAGAACTCCTTCATGCCAAGGCAAGCAGGCCTCCTTGACTCCTTTATCCCCAGAGTGGGCATTTCTGTGTCACTCCTCTGAGGCCTTTGGAGATCATGCCCCCTCTTGGGGCTCCTCTAACCTGCACCCATCCTCCTAACCTCATCCCTACCACAGGAGGATCCTTTAATCCAAGTCTCACATTTATAGAGCTTTTCAATTTTGTACTTGAAAAAAAAAATGCCTGTAGGTATTTTGTAACTATCACCATATTATTGCTGTGTTTATGCTAAGAGTTTTCATCTGTTGGGGTGCCTGGGTGGCTCAGTGGGTTAAAGCCTCTGCCTTCGGCTCAGGTCATGATCTCAGGGTCCTGGGATCGAGCCCCATATCGGGCTCTCTGCTCAGCAGGGAGCCTGCTTACCACCCCCCACCCTCTCTGCCTACTTGTGGTCTCTGTCTGTCAAATAAATAATAAAATCTTTAAGAGTTTTCATTTGTTAAATAGGAACATTTAATATACACTAAGTATCGAGGCACCTGGCTGGCTCAGTCAAGTAGAATATGTGACTCTCAATTTCAGGGTTGTTAAATTCAAGCCTCACGTTGGGTTTAGAGAGTACTTAAAAAATAAAATCTTGGGGTGCCTGGGTGGCTCAGTAGGTTAAGCCTCTGCCTTTGGCTCAGGTCATGATCTCAGGGTCCTGGGATCAAGCCCCACATTGGGCTCTCTGCTCAGCAGGGAGCCTGCTTCCCCCGCTCCCCACCTGCTGCTCTGCCTGCTTGTGATCTCTCTCTCTCTCTCTGTCAAATAAATAAAATCTCTTTTAAAAATCAAATCAAATCTTTGGGGCACCTGGGTGGCTCAGTTGGTTGAGCGTCTGACTTTGGCTCAGGTCATGATCTCAGGGCCTGGGATAGAGCCCCACATTGGGCTCCCTGCTTCTCCCTCTCCCTCTGTGATTTCTTTTGCTCTTGCTCTCTCCAAATGAATAAAATCTTTAAAAATAAATAAATAAAATTTTTATAAATAAATAAAACATACAAAGTATCTTTGAAACTGTCTTAGTATTTAACTTTGTAATATACCAGATACCCCAAAATGGACATGATTTGAGGTTGCTCCAAACCTCCGAGGTGTGTCTCCAGCCCAGCATCTCATTCTTTCCAAAGCACAAGGAAATGCTCCTATAACCATATGGCAGGGTCTTTAATCCCCACTCCTTCAAACACAGAAGTTTCCACATCTTGAAAAGCTCTTCTGGATACTGCTACAGTCGTGAATTATTTCCCTCATATCCCCCTTTTCTGTCAACAGCTGTCTGCATTCCTTCACTAGTCGTTTTTAAAAAGTTTTTTAAAGTTATTTATTCACTTAAATAATCTCCATACCTAATATGGGATTCGAACTCACAACCCCAAGTTCAAGAGTGGCATGCTCTTCTGACTGAGCCAGCCAGGCCCCCCAACCAGTCATTTCTTTTTAAACTAACTTCTATATCTGTGGAAGCAACCCAGGCATTTACTCAAACTTCTCCTCTATTTTTTTTTTTTTTAAGATTTTTAGTTGATTTATTTGACAGAGACAGAGAGAGAGCATAAGCAGGGGGCCAACACAGGGCTCAATCTCAGCACCCTGGGATCATGACCCAAGCGCAAGGCAGACATCCAACCAACTGAGCCACCCAGGCACCCCTGAAACTTCTTTAAAAAAGGGGGAAGCAGAGTGGGGGTGCCTGGGTGACTCAGTGGGTTAAAGCTTCTGCCTTCAGCTCAGGTCATGATCCCGGGGTCCTGGGATAGAGCCCCAGCCCCACTTCAGGCTCTCTGCTCAGCAAGGGGCCTGCTTCCCCCCCTCTCTCTGCTTGCTGCTTTGCCTACTTGTGATCTCTCTCTCTCTCTCTCTCTCTGTGTCAAATAAATAAATAAAAATCTTTTTTTAAAAAGGGGGGGGTAAGCACCTGGGTGGCTCAGCAGGTTATGACTACCCTCAGTTCAGGTCATGATCTCAGGGTCCTGAGATCTAGCCCTGTCCTTGTCTTCTTCTTGGGGCTCCCTGCTCAGCAGGGAGTCTGCTTCTCCCTCTCCCCCTGCCCCTCCCCAATGCTCATGTTCTCTCTCTCTCTCAAAATAAATAAATAATCTTTCTTTAAAAATTGAAGTTTAATTAACATACAGTGTTATATTAGTTTTAGGTGTACAATAAAAATATGGAATGTTTCATGAATTTGTGTCATCTTTGCACAGGGCCTTGCTAATCTTCTCTGTATTGTTCCGATTTTAGTATATGTGCTGCCAAATTCAGCACTGAAACTTCTCCTTGAAGGGCCCTCATGACCTCTTCTTCCCACCCCAGATCTTTTCTCTACTTTCACTATGTTGGGTTCCTGTTAGCATCGTACACAACTTGCTTCAAGAAGCTTCTTTGCCCTTGTTTTCTGGGAAGTTATGCCATCGTGAAATTCACGATTCACAGAGTTGCCAAGGAATCCTGAAGGTCCAAGGCATCTGTCCCTCTGCATTAACCCTACCTGTACCCTGAGCTTCTGAACCTCAGGCAGGGAATAGATTAATTTTCTTTATTTGCTCTGTTAATTCCAGGCTCTGCCCTTCACTGCACAAAACAAACAAATTCTTGTTCCATGCTATAGCTCATCAAATATTTGGATCTAGTTTTCATATATTCAATCCTTCACTCAAGTTAAGCTTTTCTTTAGGTGAAAAGACTTTCTAGTTCCATAAACAGCTTATTATATGACATAGCTTAGAGACCCCTCACCAGTTCTAACACCCTCCTCCGGATTGATTCATTTTATCAATCTTTTTTTTAGATTTTATTTTAAGGTCATCTGTACACTGAGTGTGGGGCTCAAACTCACAATGCAGTGAGTCTTGTGCTCCACTGACTGAGCTGCCAGGCAACCCATTTTATCGATCTTTTAATACATCGCCTGCAGCACAGAGAGAGGCCATGTCACATAATGGTTAGGAACAATGGCTCTGGAGTCACACAAGCCAAGTGTGACTCCAGTCTTTACAACTTACTAGTTTGGAGGCCAGCAAATTAGGTAACTTTTTTTTTTTTTTTTAAGATTTTATTTATTATTTATTTGACAGAGAGAGATCACAAGTAGACAGAGAGACAGGCAGGCAGAGAGAGAGAGAGAGAGAGAGGGAAGCAGGCTCCCTGTCGAGCAGAGAGCCCGATGCGGGACTCGATCCCAGGACCCTGAGTTCATGACCCGAGCCGAAGGCAGCGGCTTAACCCACTGAGCCACCCAGGCGCCCCGCAAATTAGGTAACTTTACAGTGCTTGCATTTCCTCATCTTTAAAATGGGGTTAATACTTGAAAGAGTAGTTGAGTGAATTCAAGGATGTAATCTGTGTGATGCCTAGGACTGGCATTCGTTCAGCAAATATTTATTGAGTACCTACTTTCTGTCAGACATGGTTTTGGGCACTGGGGATACACCAGCAAACCAACAAATCCCTGCCCCAGCAAACTTATATTCTTGTGGGAGGAGCAGGCAATAAACATGATAAATAAGTAAAATATATACAGAATATTAGATAGTGATAAGAATTTTCCAAATCTTAGTTCTGCATCCTTTTTTATGAACAATTCCCCCTTTAAATCATTTTTCTCTTCTTGCATTTTACTATAAGATTAAAGTGAAGGGTGCCTGGATATCTCAGTTGTTAAAAAACTGCCTTCAGCTCAGGTCATAATCCCAGGGTCCTGGGGATCAAGCCCTGCATCGGGCTCCCTGCTTGGCAGGAAACCTGTTTCTCCCTCTCCCACTCCCCATGCTTGTGTTCCCTCTCTCTCTCTCTGTGTCAAATAAATAAACAAAAACCTTTAAAAAAAAAAAAGTATCCAAGGGAAACCAGGAAGCTTCCTCAACACTTTGCTACAAAACATTTTCAGCCAGGGGCACCTAGGTGGCTCAGTGGGTTAAGTCTCTGCCTTCAGCTCAGATCATGATCTCAGGGTCTTGGTATCAAGACCTGCATCAGGCTCTCTCCTCAGTGGGAGCCTGCTTCCCCCACTCTTCTGCCTACTTGTGATCTCTCTCTCTCTCTCCCTCTGTCAAATAAATAAGTAAAATCTTAAAAGAAAAAAGTTAAAAAAAAAAAAAGAAATTTCTTCAGCCAAATATCCAGTTTCATCAATCGTGTGTTCCACCTTGAAATTTCTTTTTTTTTTTAATTTTTTAATTAATTATTTATTTATTTATTTATTTGTCAGAGAGAGAGAGAGGGAGAGAGAGCAAGCACAGGCAGACAGAATGGCAGGCAGAGGCAGAGGGAGAAGCAGGCTCCCTGATGAGCAAGGAGCCCGATGTGGGACTCCATCCCAGGATGCTGGGATCATGACCTGAGTCGAAGGCAGCTGCTCAACCAACTGAGCCACCCAGGCGTCCCCACCTTAAAATTTCTTTAGCCAAATATCCAGTTTCATCAATCGTGTGTTCCACCTTCCAGCAAATACTAAGACACAAACACACTTTGGCCAAGCTCTTTGCCTCTTTGTATCAAGGATCTCCTTTCCTCCAGTTTCCAATTAACACGTCCCTCATCTCCATCTGGGACCCAGTCAGAGTGACTTTGACCAACTATACTTATACTTCTATTCACATTCTGTGCACTACCACTGAGGTAATCTAAGGAGTCTGAGGTCCAGACAGCTCTCTTCTTCTGAGCCCTCACGAGAATCTCCCCTAACAGTCCATTCACCACAGCAGGGGCTTTCTCCAAGCACGCACCTCTGGCCTCTGACCATTCCTCAGTTCTAAAACCACTTCCACATTTTTAAATATTTTTTTACAGCAGCACCCCGACTTCTCGGTAGCAAGCCTCTGTCTTAGTCCTTTTGGGCTGATATACCAAAATACCATTTTGGTATTTTGAGTGGATTTATTGCTCACAGTTCTGGAGACTGAGAAGTCTAAGGTCAAGGCACCAGCTTGGGCACCTGCTGGTGAGGGCCCTCTTCCTGATTCACTACCACACCACCGCACTGTGTCCTCTCATAGTGCACAGGCCTCTTCTATAAAAGGCACTACTCCCATTGTGGGCTCCATCTCAGGGACTCCATCTCAGAGTCATCTCCTGAAGGCTCACCTTCTCATACTATCATCTTTGGGAAATCAACATACGAATCTGGGGGCTGGGGGACACAAACATTTAGACCATAGCAGCTTGGCTCCTGCACGTACTTCTAGTTTCATCTTGAGGAAGTTATCTGACCTACCTATGACTCAGTTTCCTCAATTATAAAAGGAGGGCAAAAATAACACCTACTTCCTAGAGGCGTGGTGAGGATTAACTGAGATAATACACATGGAGTGCTTGAACAGTGCCTGCCACAGGCAAGTAGTCTACCAAAGTTAGATATTATCATTTTGAAAACCAAACATCTGCCCGTTTCCACTATTTTTTATAATTCCTCAAAGATTTCCAAGAACATCTCCACAGGCCCATTTGTAAGTGTATCTGATGGTCTAGGGTGTGATTTATATGGGCCCAGACACTGAAACTCACTAGACTAATTAAAGCTTAAATTCATTTTAAGCACCTAAGTCCTCTTTAATTTTTTCCTATCATTTTGGGGCTTGAATTCACTCTTAAATATGAGTCCCCACTGTCTAGTGCCTTGTACTTGGAAGGCACTCTAATAAATATTTATAGAATGCAAGTCTATTCTACCCTGGTGCCATTTCTTCCTGATAATGATGACCGGTCCCAATAGACTAGACCTTGACTGTATTTTTTGGCCAATTTTCATTTACTCGGCATCCCAGACCATGGGCTCCCTTCCTCCTTTCCCGGCCTCCCACAACTCTTTCCAATTCAAGACCACCTTTTCCATTTCCTTTCTATAATTCCTCATTCCCCCACATGCCACTCCCATGGGTACTCCCCAAGGCTGTCTGGCTTCTCTTATTTGTGTATCTGACCTCTCTTTCCAAGTAGACAGTAAACTCCCGAAGTTCAAGTGAAGTCTTAAGAGTTCCAGGCATCCAGGGCACCTGGGTAACTCAGATGGTTAAGCGGCTGCCTTTGGCTCAGGTCATGATCTCTGGGTCCTGGGATCCTGGGATCCAGCCCCATATCTCATCATCTCATCATCTCATCATCTCATCCTTGTCCTTGGGCTCCCCACTCAGTGGGGAGTCTGCTTCTGCTTCTTCCTCTCCCTCTGCCTCTCCCTCAGCTCATGTTTTCGGTCTCAAATGAATAAAATCTTAAAAAAAAAAAAAAGAATTTCAGGCATCCATGAAGCATAGAGAACACGTAGCCAGCACTCAACTAAAACCTTCATGATCACTTTTAGAACTTAAATATTTTATTTTTCCAACCTCTTCACCCTGCTTTCCTTTGCTCAACATCCTTTTCCCATACTCAGGATCCTATTTCACTCCTAGAGCTGCACAGAGAGGGAGCACAGCAGAGGGCACGGAGAGACTGAGGGACCCAAATCCCTGGGCACAGGACCAAGGTCCAAGTGGAAGAAGGGCCTTTTTATGGCCAACTCTATGGCTTCAGGCCCTTTCGTGGTACAAGTTTTGAAAATATAAAAACTGATGCCAACAACAAATGTCATGGATAAAAAAGTGTTTTGTACTATTTGTAGAGAGGAGAGAGTAGTAAGGATCCAAATGTACACCCTGTCCCAAGCCAGATCGCCTAGGTTCAAACCTTTGTTTCAGCATTTACTAGATTCATGACCTTGCGCAAAATCCTTAACTTCTCTGTGCCCGAGTTTCCTTATCTGTAAAATGGGGGTAAGATAGTTTCTACTTCACAAAGACTGTGAGGAGAATTAAAAGAGCAAATTCCTTTTTTTTTTTTTTTTAAGATTTTATTTATTTGACAGAGATCATAAATAGGCAGAGAGGCAGGGGGTGGGGGGGGAGCAGGCTCCCTGCTGAGCAGAGAACCCGATGCGGGGCGATGCGGGGCTCGGGGCTTGGGGCTCGGAGCTCGATCCCAGGACCCCAGGATCATGACCTGAGCGGAAGGCAGAGACTTTAACCCACTGAGCTACCCAGGCGCCCCGAAAAAGAGCAAATTCTTGAAAAGTGCTTAGATGTGTGCCTGAAATGTGAAAAAAGCTCAAAAAGTTATTTGCTATTGTTACTGTTTACTAATATTACCTATTAGTACCACAGGAATAAGAAGTAATAACAGCCCACATAAATAAGAAAGATCTTCTGGGACTAATCGTAATAATCGTTCCAAGGTACAGAGCACTTCCTAGATGCTCAACTTGCATTACCTCCTTAAGCGTTGATGACAACCTTAAAAGAGAGTCGCACTATTAAGTCCATTTTACAGTCAAGAAGCACAGAGAGGTTAAGTGTTTTTCTCAAGGTCACAGAGTCGGCACGCGGCGAAAGAACTTTACTCGTTTATTTACCATTTATTGGCAATTCTTACGGTGTCTCAGCAGGAAAACCCGTGGGTGCAAAGGTAAACAGCCTAGGCCCCAACCTACAGGAAGTTTCTGCTTCCAGAGAAGGGGCGGGGCGGGGCGGGGCTGGGGCGGGAAAGAGGAGTAAACAAATAGTTCGAACACCGTGTGGTAATTGCTAGAATAGAGGATCACAACAAAAAGTGCTGCCGGATCTCAGACACTGGAACAAATACTGAGAGCTTAAGGGTCCAAAGGAAAGACATGACATTTACGGAACAAGCAGTGGATCTCTGACCAACATGTCCTGTAACAAACGTGCCACCCCGAAAAGACGGGAACAGTGCAGAGCTCAAAGAGGAGTCTGAGCGCCTCGCCGAGGGCGGGTCTGACGAGTCCTGGCAGGGCCAGAAAGGGGTTAAGGCGAGCGGGTGGGCGGGGCGCGCGCGTTGATTGGCAGGGGTGGGGCCAGGCTCGTCACCCGCCCCCTCCCTCCGCCCCGGCTCCTCCAACCCCTGGTCTGGCAGGGGGTACCGCCCGGGCTAGGGCCGGGGAACTGGGCCGAGCCTCCCGTCCCCCTCCCGCAATCCCCTGCCGCGTCCCGCCGGCTGGACGCGCAGGAGAAGTTGTGCCGCGCCCGGGCCGGCCCTGGGGGCTGACCGTCGTTAAAGTTTGGCCCGAAGAGGAAGTGGCTTCGAGCCCCGGCAGGTGGCGGCCGGGCCTGGACAGGGGCGCTCGCGGCCTGCGGGCGGGCTCCCGGCGAGGGCGTGCTCAAGCGCCGGGCCTCGAACCGATTCCCGGGACTTCGGGAGCTGGCCTTGGGGGAAAGCGCGGCGGCGGCCGGGGAAAACAACTCCGAAGTTGGAGAGAGGCACCGCCCCTGCTCCCGGACGGCCGCCCCCTCCCCGCCCCCAGCCCTGGCATCCAGAGCACGGGTCGGGGAGTCCGGGCCATGGAGCCCCTTCGGGGAAGCGGCAGCGGGGGGTCTGGACCGCCGGAGCGGCGCCACCTCCCCACGGGATAGACGACGGAAGCTCCGGGACTCTTCCTGCACCTCCGGACCGCTCAGGATGCTGCCCACCACCCTCCTCTTCCTCCTCCTGGGTAAGAAACCGAAACGAGACTACTCACCCGGCACCCCGCCCCTAGGGCTGTCACAGAGCCCGGGAGCTCACTGCCTTCCTCCTCTGCCGCCCCTCACTTCCCCTGCCTGCCTGTGTCTCCCAGCCCCTGCCGCCGCCTCCGACGCTGCCTGCCCCAGCGTCCGGGAAGCTGCCAGCCGCTCCCCTCAGCCCTCATCCTCCCTCGGGCTTCCCTCGATCGCCATTCCCACCCCCCAGGCCGTGCTGCCGTACCTTCCCTCGAGGTCACACAGCGCAGCCTCCCCCTGCTCCGCTGCCCCTTCCTTTAAACTACCCGGAAGTCCCAGATGGCTCCCTTTCTTTCCTCCTTGAGTTGCTCAGGTGAAGAAAACTAGGGCCGATTCACTCCCCGGCCCTTTCTCTCTCTTCCTCTAGGAGGCGCTCTGGCACATCCAGACCGGATCATTTTCCCAAATCCTGGTGAGTGGAGGATGCGGCTGGGACCCCAAGGGCTTGGGAATAAGAGAAGACCCATGAGGAGTCTCTCTTCTCTGAATTCCTCTGGCATCTACCATAGTTTTAGAGTGGAGATCATCCATCCTTATTTTAAAAACGGGGAAACAGACCCAGTGTGAGCTCTCACCTGGTAGTTACATACTATTTTTTTTTCCAAATATTCATTCTTGATCTCCCTAGCCAGAATGTAGTCTCCCTGATTGTAGAGACAGTATTTCCTTTTCCTCCTGGCCCAGTGGCTGGCACAAAGCAGACCTCAGCTCATTTGTAGTGTTGATATTAATGACTATGGGAAAGAAGGGGGCCTGCTAAAGACTATGATTCTAGAGGGCCCTTATGATTCTAGAGTGTGGGTGTAGGTGTGTGGACGGAGAGGGGGAGTTTCTCTGCTCCTTAAAGAGCTCAGGCCCTTAGAGCCCTCAAGGAGGAAGGGGGCAGGGGGTAGGGGTATAACAGTAACCGGCTCTCAACCAGTGTCCTTCTATTTTTCTCCCTCTCCAGCCTGTGAGGACCCTCCGGCAGTGCTCTTCGAAGTGCAGGGCACCTTACAGAGGCCCCTAGGCCAGGACAGCCGCAGTGCACCTGCCAACTGCACCTGGCTTATCCTGGGGAGCAGGGAGCAGACCGTAACGGTGAGGTGAGAAGCAGGGCAAGACCCTATCACCCTCCCTCCTTCACCATGGGAAAGCCTTCAGGAATTACTTCTCCATGGAGTTTCCCTCCCTGTCACCGGGTGGAAGAGTAGAATTTGATTTGGCCGAGTCTGCCCTAAAAGCCTGGCCAGTTCTGGCCCAGATACAGTGCATTGGAGCTAAGCTGGGGCCAACATCTAGCTTGGATTCTGGCCCTCCCTGAAGGACAGCAGGCACTCTAGAAACAGTCCTTGGGCTCCAATATGGGTGCTCTGAGGAGTCCTTCAATCCATTGCATATCCTCACCTAGGTTTCAAAAGCTATTCCTAATTAGCATAGAACCTTCCTCAGGGGCGCCTGGGTGGCTCAGTGGGTTGAGCCGCTGCCTTTGGCTCGGGTCGTGATCTCAGAGTCCTGGGATCGAGCCCCGCGTCGGGCTCTCTGCTCAGCAGGGAGCCTGCTTCCTCCTCTCTCTCTGCCTGCCTCTCTGCCTGCTTGTGATCTCTCTGTCAAATAAATAAAATCTTTAAAAAAAAAAAAAAAAAAAGAACCTTCCTCAGCCCCCCATATCTTTTAAGCAGTACAGGTCTCCCCAGTCTCCTCTGACTTTGACCATAGGATTAGGGCTTATGTTAAGTACCTAGCTATTTGCTTCATAGAGTCACTCTCTTGAATTTACCCAGAAAGGGCAAAGGGGGCTGTCTGGGAAGAGATCAAGGAAGCAGAATGCCATGCTGCCACTGGCCTCTGTTAGGACTACTGCCATTAACTGCAGAAATTTGGCTGAGTTCATTTGGCTGTTTGATTTGGGTTGTGGATAAGCAGGGGTTTGTGCTTCTTGGGGTAGAAGGGACCTGACAGCACTGGGAGTGGAAGAAGCTAGCAGTGGTCAAGAATATCTCCCATCCATGGGGCGCCTGGCTGGCTCGGTGGGTGGAGCATGGGACTCTTGATCTCTGAGTTGTAAGTTCGAGCCCCACATTGGGTGTGGAGGTTACTTAAAATCTTAAAAATGAAAAAAAAAAAAAATCTCCTGTCCCACTCTCCTCCACTCCTGTAGGTTCCAAAAACTACACCTGGCCTGTGGCTCAGAACGCTTAGTTCTGCGCTCCCCTCTCCAGCCACAGATCTCCCTGTGTGAGGCACCAGCCAGCCCCCTGCAGCTTCCTGGGGGCAACGTCACCATCACCTACAGCTATGCCGGGGCCAGAGCACCCCTGGGCCAGGGCTTCCTGCTCTCCTACAGCCAAGGTACGCCAGACAGGGAGGTCTCTAGAACTAGAAGAACAGGTAGTAGAAGCCCTAGGGAGGAGGGGAGGATGCCACCAGCTCCCGTTTCACACCTTCTCCGTGCCTCCTGCAGATTGGCTGATGTGTCTGCCTGAAGAGTTCCAGTGCCTGAACCACCGCTGCGTGCCCTTGGCCCACCGCTGCGACAGCATCGATGCCTGTGGCGATGGCTCTGATGAGGCAGGCTGCAGCTCAGACCCCTTCCCTGACCTGACCCCAGCCCCTGTCCCCACCCCACCCTGCAATCACACCTTGGAAGACTTTTATGGGGTCTTCTCTTCCCCGGGCTACACACACCTGGCCTCCGTCTCCCACCCCCAGTCCTGCCTCTGGCTGCTGGACCCCCATGACGGTCGGCGGCTGGCAGTGCGCTTCACGGCTCTGGACCTGGGCTACGGAGATGCGGTACACGTGTATGATGGCCCTGGGCCTCCCAAGACCTCTAGGTTGCTGCGCAGCCTCACCCACTTCAGCAACGGCAAGGCTGTCACTGTGGAGACGCTGTCCGGCCAGGCCATCGTGGCCTACCACACAGTTGCCTGGAGCAATGGCCGGGGCTTCAACGCCACCTACCATGTGCGGGGCTACTGCCTGCCCTGGGATCGACCCTGCGGCTTGGGCGCCAGCCTGGGGGCCAGCGAGGGCCTGGGGGAGCGCTGCTACAGTGAGGCACAGCGCTGTGACGGCTCCTGGGACTGTGCCGATGGCACGGACGAGGAAAACTGCCCCAGCTGCCCACCCGGACACTTCCCCTGCGGGGCGCCCGGCACCCCCGGGGCCACCGCCTGCTACCTGCCTGCTGACCGCTGCAACTACCAGACCTTCTGCGCCGACGGAGCGGACGAGAGACGCTGCCGGCACTGCCAGCCTGGCAACTTCCGCTGCCGGGATGAGAAGTGTGTGTATGAGACCTGGGTGTGCGACGGGCAGCCAGACTGCGCCGACGGCAGCGATGAGTGGGACTGCTCCTACGCCCTACCGCGCAAGGTCATCACAGCCGCCGTCATTGGCAGCCTGGTATGCGGCCTGCTGCTGGTCATCGCCCTGGGCTGCACCTGCAAGCTCTATGCCATTCGCACGCAGGAGTACAGGTCAGTAAGGGTGCACCCAGCCATTGGGGAGTGGGGGACCCAGGGCGAGACTGTGACGGTGCCTGCACCGTGGACATGTTCTGGGGACCTGCTTATGGGTTGGCTCCTGGAGTTGTCCAGCTGGGGGACAGGGTGCTCCTCTGAGGACAGGTCTTGATGCTGAAAGCAATCTCAAGGAAGGAGGGGAACCTTAGAGGACTTCTGGGAAAGCCAGGGCCTAGCTCAGCTGTCCTGGCCTGGGTGGGGAGGGAAGAGACGCGGCCGGGCTCAGACAGGCTGCTCTGGCTGGCACCACCTGTGACTGAGCAGCCCTCATTCCTTCCAGCATCTTTGCCCCCCTGTCCCGGATGGAGGCTGAGATCGTGCAGCAGCAGGCGCCACCCTCCTACGGGCAGCTCATTGCCCAGGGCGCCATCCCACCTGTAGAGGACTTTCCTACAGAGAACCCTAACGATGTAAGTGACCTCCCAGCCCTCATCCCTCTTGCTTCCAAGCCTCCCAGGCCCCACCACCATACCATCCTTCTTTAGGCTTGTGGCCCTCCCCACAACTGACCCTGGCATCTGCCTCCTCTCCTTGCAGAACTCAGTGCTCGGCAATCTGCGCTCCCTGCTGCAGATCTTGCGGCAGGACATGACTCCAGGGGGTGCCTCAGGTGCCCGCCGCCGCCAGCGGGGCCGCTCTGTGCGCAGGCTGGTGCGCCGGCTCCGCCGCTGGGGCCTGCTTCCTCGAGCCAACCCCCCGGCCCGGAGCCCTGAGACCAGATCGCAGGTCACACCTTCTTCCGCTCCCCTTGAGTCTCCAGATGGCAACACAGGTCCTGCCTGTGAGGGTGGGGCGGTGGGTGGGCAGGATGGGGAACAGGCACCCCCACTGCCTGTCAAGGCTCCCCTTCCACCAGCCAGCGCATCTCCAGCACCCACTACTGTCTCCGAGGCCCCAGGGCCACTGCCTTCCATGCCCCTAGAGCCGTCACTGTTGTCTGGAGTGGTGCAGGCCCTGCGAGGCCGCCTCCTGCCCAGCTTTCGGCCCCCAGGACCACCTCGAACCCCACCTGAACCCCACACCACAGTCCTTTCTCCAGAGGACGAGGATGATGTGCTTCTGTTGCCGCTGGCTGAGCCGGGGATCTGGGTGGTCGAAGCGGAGGACGAGCCACTGCTTGCCTGAGGTGACCCAGCACCCATGGGGGCTCTGGTCGCCATGACGACAACCCTTTAGAGGGCAGCTTGGTTTCCCTTATCCTACTTCCTTCCCTGATCTTCCGTCTGAGGGGCCTTGGTGAGTCTCCTGTTAACCCTGTGTAGCTGCTGTAAAATTAGGTATCCCTCAGGCAGGGAAAGGGCTCCCACAGAGCTCCCTCTGCGCATGCCCAAGACCGCAGTCTCTACCGCCACCGTCTCTCCACACCACCACTACCCATGTGGCTGTTTTTAAAAAGTAAATTTCTTAAAGGGTCATAGGCCTGGACACTCCATCCTTACCAAACCCTTACCCAAAAGTGGCCTTTAAGCACCATAATGTCAATTGGCTGGAGACCTCCAGCCCTCAGGGGAAGGATTTGGGTAGAGCCTGAGGCTTTGCCAACTATAATCCTTCCTACCAGGCCTGGCTCATAAAAAGAGCACAAAAAAATGCTTTTGTCCCATAGCTCGGTCATTGCCCAGCAAGTCAAGGTTGAAAATAAAAGAACAAGAAATCTCAGATTTTTGTAAATGAGCTATGACCACAGCCCCATCTCTACCCACCTCAACTTATGTTTGCCTCCCTGTGCTCCTCCCTATGAAGGCCTCTGGTCTGCCCTCCCATTCCTGCCCTCTTCCTACTCACTTTCTAACCACATACCCTTGGCTTTTATACCACTCCGAGGGTAAGAAAGCTCCCAGAACCCTAGGGACCAGCTCTCTCCACAGCCCCCACCCACCCCTGGGGCTCAGCTCTTAACAGTGAGTGACACTAGGCATAAGTACCAAGCCTCTTTACTCACCGCCAGGCCAGAAGTCTGGTGAGCCAGCTGAGCCGTGTAGCTGGGAAGGTTCCCGTTTATGAGTTCTCCTAGAACACAGATCACAGAAGCAGAATGTCCCTAGAGGAAGACAGGAGCCACGACTCCTGGCCTCCACCCTGTACCCCACCCACCAAGCAGTTACAGTCTGTCCTAGGCGAGACAAAAATCGAGGGAAAAATCAAAATCATTTGGGGTGTGAAGATGCTGGCATCACTTTGACCAAATCCAAAGGTGGGCACGGTGCCCCACGAGTGGAAAGGAGGCATTCCCCCACAGAAGCAGAATTCCCTCAGGCTCGCCCTTACCCTTCCTGGCAGGCCTGGCCTCTCCCCACCCCTGGTGGAGGGGCCCTATTGATCACAGCCTGTCAGCATCCTCACCCCAGCCCCAACCGCATATTTCCTCCTCCCAGGGAGCAAGAGCCTAGAGGAGTGGCAGAGGGTGAATGTGGTACAGTCATAGGATCATGGGATCTTGATTTGGGAAAGAGCCAGAATCCTTTCACTCCACTCTCCAGAGACTGGGGAAGGGCCTTCAGAGATCCCCATCCTTGCTGACTCTTGCCCCTTTGGGACTTCCTGAGTGCTCACAGTCCCTGGGTTCCCCCAGTGTCAGGCCCAGAGAAGCAGGGAGTGCTGATTTCCCTCCCACACCTCCCCATCAATGGTCTGTGCCTCTCCCTTGCTCCTCTCTTCATAGCCTTCCGAAAAAACCTTCAGGCCATAGCTTCATCCCTTGTCCTGTTCCAGACCTTTTACCTCCTGGGTATTTGTAACTTGAATGTGGAGAAAGACTTAAGGTAAAAGAATGCTCCTCAGGATGAAATGCTTTAGAAAGCCAGAGGGGGAAGACCTGAGGGTAGAGTTCACTGGGAAGGGCTGTGTGTCTGGATTCCTGAGCCTCAAAGAAGTTTCTCTAGGTGTTGGGTGTATGCTCTAGAAGATGGGAGTGGAACACCAGGTCGGTGGAGAGGGGATCGGCCTTGTGCAGGCAGCATGGGGAAACTAAGAGGATCCACTCAGGAGAAGTGGGGCCTTGGGGAGCAGTCATCCAAGTTTACTTGCACCATGGCCTAAGGAAAAGAAACAGGACCACCTCACAACCTATCAGGACTGAAACACCGCCATCCAAAGTGCTCAGTGTCAAAGTGTGGGACTCTCGCCAAGGCTCTGCCTGTGGAGGAGAGAGGTGTTCTCACCACGAGATGGAGATCAGCCTGGGACTCTGAGATAACAGCACAGACCAGAATTCAGTCTTTAAGAATCTACCTGAACCAAGCTCCAGGCCTGGCTTCAAGGGGAGAGGGACCACAACCTAAGGTTGTGGGAGCACCAGAGAGCTGGGTAACCTGCCGAGTGCCAGATCCTTTCTCATGCATTGTGAACCCTCATAACAAGGCTGTGCCACAAGCATCATCAACCCAATTCACAGGTTCAGGAGCATTCTCAGAGGAGATAGGAGATGAACCCAGCCTCTACAAAGATGCAGAGTGAAACCTGGATTGGTTCAGTTCCAAATCTCTACCTTTGCCCCCACTATTCCACAGGACCTCCCACTCCTGAGGAAGCCGAGACAGGGCCAGTGCGTAACCTCTTACTAGTGGGACAAGAGAGATGTGGTTCAAGGTGAAAGCCAGCCTGCTCCTAGGACCCAAAGCTGGCTGAGTCCTGCTGGGATCTGCAATACCCTGACTCATTCTCATCTCATATCCTAGAAATGAATTCAACCACCTAAGTGAATTTTCCAGATACACAAAGCTCACCCTTTTACAATGTGAAACTTTTTTTTTTATGATTTTATTTATTCATTTGGTAGAGATTACAAGTAGTCAGAGAGGCAGGCAGAAAGAGAGAGGAGGAAGCAGGCTCCCGGCCGAGGAAAGACCCCGATGTGGGGCTCAATCCCAGGACCCTGGGATCGTGACCTGAGCTGAAGGCAGAGGCTTTAAACCACTGAGCCACCCAGGCGCCCCTACAATGTGAAACTTTTAAAACTCATTTTGGAAGGAAATCATTCTAAGCATACTGCTCTTCAGCACTTCTGCGATAGGCTATACATTTGTGGAGCGCTGAGGATCTCTCAGAGAAACCAGTGGCCTCTCCATAACGCTGCTTTCAGAGGCTGTCACGGTGTCAGGGAAGCGGTTTTCCTTTTTGCCAAATGCCCTCCGACCACTTTTTAAATGTTTCTGCCTGCTTTCAAAGTTTTTTGGAGTGTTGCTTCCCTTGCCAGGCTACCAGGGGCCCCTTGCAACTCTAAATATTGAGTACAGGGATACGCAGGGACATTCTGAAACTGTGAGTAAGGAAAGACAAGTGGGCTGTGACTGAGGACTGGAGAGTCTATCCACTGAGAAAGGTGCAAAAGTATGGTAGTTCTCAGGAGTCCTTTTGGCCCCTAGACCCCGAACGTCGCCCTGTAGTTCACATCCAGATAAGTGATCACTGCACATCAGTCCAAGATCACTCTATGTCTCTTCCATTGGAGGAGTCCTCCAAAGATTACCATACAGACCATTCCCAATAATAGGAGACAACTGGAATATTTAAGACAAGGGAACTTAAGAGATGAAAAACAGTCTCTGGTATTGGAAAAATCAGAGTGGGAATCCTGATGTCCCCATTTTCCAGCTGCACAATCCATGTGGGGACAGGCACCTACCACTCTGAGCCTTCAGGTCATGGGGATGAAAGGAGAGAACTTAGGAGGGAGCTTAGCGCAGCACCTGGCAACAGACACAGGGTAAGGAGCCAGGGAGCTGTCAGGTCTGTGTGGGTGCCTGCCCTATCAGGAAGGAAAGAGAAGAGCTGGAGCCTGAAGGGAAATGGACCCAGGCAGAAAAGGAGCAGCAGAGCCAATCCTGGCTTCTAACAAAGGGGCAGAGAACGTTGTGCAGGCCCAGAGGGCTGGTGGTGCCCCAGAGAGCACAGAGAGCGGAGCTGGCACTGGGGATCTGGAACTTTTAGAGGGTTTAGCTCAACCTCCCTCTTCTGTCCTGCCCATATTAACACTAGGTTGGTGGGCCTGGCAGTGCGGGAGGGAAGGGGAGGCAGTCCCCCCATGGTTTGCACCCGCTTGAACCTAGTGACCAATGAAGCTGCCTGAAGCAGGCAGCCATCACTTCCTCTTCAGAGCCCCCATCTGCCTAGGGGCCAAGTTGGGAAATGGCTACTGTGGTGGGTCTTAGCCCAGAAGGAGTGGTATGGGGAAGGAGAGGATGATGGGGAAACTTGGTGCCAGGGTGACCCCAAATCTCTTGGTTTCTGCCTCTAGCCCGTCCATTTAGCCACTGAGCACCCACTCTGAGCTGGACACAGGGCTTGGAGGCGGGAAGTCCACAAATGACTCACAGTCCCAGCACCTGGAGAAAGACCTCCCAGTTCCTGGGTCCTTGCCTCCTGCCATTCTCAGCTCCCTTACCCACCAGACCCTCACCCGGCTTCTCTGAACCCCTGTCTCTTTTGCCCCTCTGACTTCGTTCTGGTCAGGTCTTAACCAGACTCCGCAGTGTGTGTGCTCCGAGAGGGAAGCGACACAAAGGAAGGAGGGGGGCAGAAAGGAGGGAATCCCGCTGACATCACTGCTCATTAGCATGTGTGACCTCATCAGGGGGCGGGACAATTTCCCCAGGTGTCGGGGGGAGGAGGGCAAGGGGGTGGTATTTAAGGGAAAAGCTGACAGTGCTGCTGAGTGAGGGAGTGGGTACTGCAAGCCGCGGGGCTGCACACGCACACGGATGCACACGGACATTGACACCGACATGGACACGGACACAGAAACCACAGCACTCTGCCCCCCCGGCAGCCACCAGGCCTCCCCTCCAGGGACGCCCACACCAGGTGAGGACTGAGCTGGGTAGGTTCCAGCTAAAACCATGGGGGTGGGAGCTGAAGCTCTGGTGGGGAGGTCAGAACTGGGGGTTGACGGAGCCTGAACCCAAACAGCAAAGGGGAAGAGCAACTTAGGAAGTGGGGAAGCCTCCCGCTCACACCAGGACTGAGGCAGGGCTGGGCTGGGGGCCCCCCCGGGGTGCTACCCAAACGCCCCCTCCCCCATCACTCCCAGGGCTTCGCTGGGGAAACTGGTGCTCAGCCCCTAGGTCAGCCTCACTCCTAAGAGGCTGGGATGGGCAGGAGGGATGGAGGGAAAGGGAAGGGGTAGCCCACCAGCCTGGGAATCACCGGCTGGGGGCTGCCCTGGGGACCTGTTGGAAGGGTTTCACTGGCTCTTGGAGGCCCTGGCTGCCAGCCAACTATTGATCCTGGGCTATTTCCAGCCTCTCGCCATCCCCCTTTGTTGTGTCTGTCGTTCTTCCTCCAGTTACCCTGACCCATGCATTGTCACTCTCCCTCTCATGCCTCATGCTCCCGCACTCTCACTCTCACTCTCTCCCCCACTCCCTCCCTCCCTCTACCTCACCACGAACCGAAGATTCTCTGGGACTCACAGGGACTGCCAGAGATGCAGAAAGATTCTCACACACAACCATGCACTGGGATATTCTCACCTGTGGGGCCATGAGAAGAGGCTGCTCTTCTCACGCACAGGGGCGGGGGCACTGCACACATCATAACTAGCAAAGTCCTTTCCCTGGGAACAGGCTCCCACAAAGTTTTTGCCCCCCCCATCCTGGGCAGCAGCATCAACTTCTCATCCCCTTCACCCCTCCCCAGTTGGGGGGATTACCTGGATAGGGAGGCAGTAGAAGGCAGGGCCTCTCGGTAGAAGGAGGGGCAGCCCCAGGGCCAGAGGCCTAGTCTGGGGGTGTGCCTGTGTGTCAGCGTGAGGTCTGTGGGCGTACAAGCCTACACACAGGTGCCTCCTCTGCATGGGGCACGTTTTGAACATGTTGTGGCTGGACCCACATTGGGTCCTCTAGTTCGGCTCCTTTGAGCCCTAACAATTCAGGCTTCTGGGGGAGTTCAGTGTCAGAGGTCAGGCCAAACATTCTCAGCTCCTTCTGGGTTGTCATCATCCACTGGGGCTCTGAGGCCACAGCAGGCAGGGTTGAGCCCTCTACAGATGGCTAGGCATACCCCCACTCATAGCTTCCTTCTCTTTGCCCCCCCCTCAGAAACAGATGCCTCACTGCTGAAGAAGCCAGAGAAGCTGCTGGCAGGGTTGGACCGGGGTGGGCCACCCCCTGCCCCAGGGGCCCCCAGACGAAGAGGCAGTATGCCTGTCCCCTACAAGCACCAGCTGCGGCGCGCCCAGGCCATAGATGAACTTGACTGGCCACCTCAAGCCTCATCCTCTGGTTCCTCTGACTCCTTGGGCTCAGGGGAGGCAGGCCCCACCCAAAAGGATGGCATCTTCAAGGTCATGCTGGTAGGGGAGAGCGGCGTGGGCAAGAGCACCCTAGCAGGCACTTTCGGTGGTCTCCAGGGAGACAGTGCTCATGAGCCGGAGAACCCAGGTATTTGGGGGAGCCCTGTAAGGGTCAAGGGCACCTGTGGAGCCCTAGTCAGGGATGGAAGAGCTCAAGGCATGGGCATTCCCTGGAGGCCAGAACCTAAGAGAAGCTGTTCCAGTGCTTTTCTGTGGCAACCTCCCTGGAGGGGGGTCCCTGGTTACCAGGTCTCACAAGTGTTGGGGAGCCTCCTAATGGGCTCTATTCTGTCTTTATTTCCCAACAGAGGACACTTATGAAAGACGCATCACAGTGGATAAGGAGGAAGTGACTCTAATTGTTTATGACATCTGGGAACAGGTAAGAACTTAGGAGAGCTGGGGAGGGGCAGAGTCTGGCCGAAGGCTGGTGGCACTGCAGGCCCTGGTTCCAGTATGTTCTAGAACCTGGCCTTTCACAAGGATCATCTCAGAGAGCAGAGGCCCACATCAATGTGCATGCCATGGCACTGAGTGCCTCTGTCTTTCTGGGATCTTCTGACCTGGAGGGAAGTGAGGATCTGAATTTGACAAACCCTGCAGCTGTGAGCGAGGCTGAACACCCTGAAACCAACCCCATCCATAGATTTTCCAGCCTGGAAGACTCTGATCTGACAGGAGGAGAGCTCAGGGCTCTGGAATATCAGGGAAGGGGGGAAAGTGAGGATTTGTGAATATTTGAACATAAATGATTACTACATAGAAATGAGAGGCCAGATTACATACAGTTGAAGAGTATTCATTTTTAAACTAAGAGCTTAAGCATAAGAAAGTAGGATGGGCTATTCCGGTCTAGGACCCTGTGTCCCCATTCTCCCATTTGGGGCTCACATTATAAACCACCCTCTCCTCCACAAGCACACTCCAGGTTATGCAGATTCTGCCATTAACTAGCTCTATGGTCCTAAGCAGGTGGCTTCTCCCTCACACCCAGATTCCTCATCCTTGAGATGCAGGTGCTGGACAGGTGCTCCCTTGCCTCCAACCCTGACATTCCACCACTCTCTACCCTATATGCAGGGGGACGCAGGGGGGTGGCTGCGGGACCACTGCCTTCAGACCGGGGATGCCTTTCTCATCGTCTTCTCAGTCACCGACCGGCGAAGTTTCTCCAAAGTTCCAGAGACCCTACTTCGGCTGCGAGCTGGGAGGCCCCACCACGACCTCCCTGTCATCCTCGTGGGAAACAAGAGCGACTTGGCCCGCTCCCGGGAGGTCTCACTGGAGGGTGAGTATCCTGTATCTCATCCATACCTGAGATCTCTCCCTTCCAGGTCACCTCTTCTCCGCAGGGCCCTTTTACCATTCCAGGTGTGCAAACAGTTGCCTTTAACCTTTAGCAGGCTAAGGGCAGACTCTCAGTGCCCACGCCTAGGGCCGGAGAACGCCTTCCCTTCACTCCTCCCCTCTTCTCCAATCCAAGGCCCCTATCTCTCCTGCCCTCCGCACCACCACGGTCCTCTGCGTGATCCCTGCCTTGTTCTCGGTTTCTAGCGATTCACAGGCCACGACCCCTCTCTACCGCACCCGGCACCTCCTCCTCCCCCAGACCCCACCCCCCACCCCGCCTGGGGTCCCGTGCAGCCCGCGGGCGCCTCAACCCGTCCCTTCCCGCAGAAGGCCGCCACCTGGCAGGGACCCTGAGCTGCAAGCACATCGAGACGTCGGCCGCGCTGCACCACAACACGCGGGAGCTCTTCGAGGGCGCGGTGCGCCAGATCCGGCTGCGCCGGGGACGGAGCCGCGCCGGGGGCCCGCGGCCCGAGTGGGGCTGCCCAGACGGCCCCCCGCCGCCCGCGCGCCGCGAGAGCTTAACCAAGAAGGCCAAGCGCTTCCTGGCCAACCTGGTGCCGCGCAACGCCAAGTTCTTCAAGCAGCGCTCCAGGTCGTGTCACGACCTCTCCGTGCTCTGAGCCGCGGTCGCCATGGTCACCGCGGTCGCCATGGTCACCGCGCCCTCTGCTGTCCCCCACCTCGCCCTGCCCCGCCCCCGTCCGGCTTCCTCTGCGAAGACCTTCTAGGAAACCAAAAACATCCAGGGCGCCCAGCCACCCGCCCGCGTCGCCTCCAACGCCCTCCACCACCGCGCGCGCCCCGGCTAACTCTCCGCCCCAGAGCGCCTAGAAGGCGAGGACGCAGACCTTCGGGCGGACGCGCTGCGGCCAGGGCCAAGGCGGCTTCTGGAGGGCCCGAGGGGCTATACTTCCGCCAGCTGTTTTGACTTAATTATTAAGTCACGGCATGACCACCTCTCCCGGAAAGAGATCCTAAAAGCGAGAACAGGGAAAGTGCTTCGTAGACCCCTTTCCAGTTCTCCACCTTTATACTCCGCGCGAGCACGCCTCACCTTTAAGGGATCCTTAAAGGTAAAGACACGGAGACGCTTCTTTGAGACTTTTCCTAAAACGTGCTGGTTCTTAGTTGCGGCACTTGTCCACTTTGCCTTTAAGAACTTCTTAAAGGCAAAGGCCTGGAAGCGCTGTTCATCAGAGTGGATTCTGTGATTCACCACCACACCAGGGCACTTCCCTTTTAAGGTTATTAAAGGTAAGGTTGGGACAGACTTTTGCCTTCAGACGCCACAGCAAAGAGCTGAGCAGGTGGCACCGCCCCCTTTGGCCAGGGCCCAGGAGCCCCCACCGAGGGAGCCACCCTTCCCTTTTCAATAAAGAACTTTTCTACATTTGCTCATTTTGACTCTGTTCTCAAAAGCCCCGCAGAAGGGGTAGTTGTAGATGGAAGATGGAATGAGATCCAGAGGAGCAAGGAACCTAAATCTCCACAGAGGCTCCAGAACTTTAGTCCTGGTGTAGTCTAAGAAAGGAGCCACAGGCCTTGGAAATATCTGGGTCTAACTCGTCCCTTTGCAGATGAGCAAACAATCCTGGAGAGGAGCAAAGAATTGCTAGAAGGTTTAGTAACTTCCTGACACAATGGGACCAAATCCACACCCTAGACCTCATCACCTTACCTCCCCTTATTCTGCAGAGTGAGCTGGAGGCCACATTTAGCACCCAGAGCTACCCCGAGCTATGCCCTGGTCTGGTTTCAAGTGGGGCCCACATCCACCAAGGAGGCCCATCAGCTGGGGCATGATGAAGATGGCCAGCACTTCCCCTGACAGGCCCCCTCCACCCCAACTGTCACCTACAAAGCCCTGTGAGAACTGAAGCTGTCAGTGCCTCCCCTGGGGACGCCTACGCCTACTGCTGCCTGAACCAAGAGTCTGAACAAAGAGAGCAGAGGCAACAGCTCCCCTCACCCCAGACTACAGCATAGCTACTCGGGCACCTGAGGGCCAGACCACTCCGCCCCACCCAGGTTCCCAGGACTTGATGGAAAGAGGGATGAGATGTCTCCTGATCCCTGCAGCAGGGAAGGAGCCGAGGGGACCAGCTCAGCATGGGAGGTTATGAGACGATAATATGAATAGTGACATTACCCTTTGAACTTTATTCCCTTTCTCTGTTCATTCTCTAATGACTATATAAGGTGTTATTGCACCTTTTATTGTGGAAGAAAGTTTAACTTGCCTGGGGTCAGTAAGCAACAGAGCGGGGATCCCACTCATATCTGCTTGATACTTAATGATTTTATCCAAGTTTGCATCTGAGGTTCCCCTTCTAGTAAGGAGAGGAAGAGGAAGAAGGTCATTAGAAGAAATGTAAGGGAAGCAATGGGCAGGGCCTGGGGCAGGCGCTGTGGTGAATGGGCCAGAGAAATTAAGTGATTATGGGGGATTAGCCAGGTCTAAACTCTGGGGACCATGAACAGAGGCAATTCATAATGTAAAATGCAGAAAAGCACACTTGGACCCTTGAGGGGACCGATGGTTGGGTTGAAACCTCAGGGACATTAAGAGGAGGGATAGGAGATGAGCATGAAGGAGGAGGTTTGGAACCTTACTTTTAAATTAAGTACCTTAAATGGCAAGCAAAGGAGTTTGTGCCCAAGCCTGCAGACAGTGAGTCACCAAAGGTCTTTGAGTATGAAAGTGACACAATCGGGACTGTCCTTGGGAAGGAGGAGGCTGAGAGAGGTGTGCATGGACTAGAGCAGCAGAGGCAAGGCCTGAAGAATTAAGCTGAGGAAACGATTAACAGTCATATACATATGGACAGTAATGAAAGGCCATCCCAAGGGAGAAGGTGGGGGCAAGCAGAGGCACCAGCAGTGTGAGTCAGAATTGGTGGAACTTGTCAACTGAGCAGCTGGGTACAGGCAGGAGTCACAGGTAGTGGGAGGATGGTGAGGAACTGGGAGTTAAGGGGCAGAGGAGGATGTGGGTAAATGGCTCCATTTTGGAGACCCTTGAATTTGAGATGGTAGAAAAACATCCATATGGAGTTTCAGCAGCTCCCTGAACAGCTGCTCCCTGAAATTCAGAACAAGTTAGGGTGAGAGACACAGCTGTGAGAATAATGCCCGTAAAGATGGTAATAGAGGAGCTAGAAGGAAGAAGTGCAGTCACACAGCACCACGTGTTGGGTCTGAGGCACTGCTGTTGCAGACTTGAATGTCTTTGAACAAGGAACCCTGCATTATTATTATTTTTTAATTCTATTTATTTATTTGACAGACAGAGATCACAAGTAGGCAGAGGCAGGCAGAGAGAGAGAGGAGAAGGCTCCCCACTGAGCAGAGAGCCCGATGTGGGGCTCAATCCCATGACCCTGAGATCATGACCTGAGCCGAAGGCAGAGGCTTTAACCCACTGAGCCACCCAGGTACCCCCCTGCATTATTATTTTTAAAATATTTTATCTACTTATTTGGCAGAGAGAGCACAAGCAGGGAGCAGCAGAGGGAGAGGGAGAAGCAGGCTCTCCGCAGAGCAGGGAGCCCTATATGGGGCTCCATCCCAGGACCCTGGGATCATGACCTGAGCTGAAGGCAGACGCCTAACCAACTGAGCCACCCACGTGCCCCAAGCCCTGCATTTTTATTTTGCATCAGGACCCACAAATTATGCTGAGGCACTAAGGAAGGGGATACAATACAGGCTGGGATCCTTAACCTTAAACCACACATGGGCTTTAGGAGTCTGTGATGTTTGTGAAGTGGGACAACTTGATGTGTTTGTGCAGTGGCACATTTGAGAACAGAGTTCACAGATTTCCTCAGGTTGCCAAAGGGGTCTGTGACCTAACAAATTACACACCACTGATGGTCCTGATGGCTGCCAGGATGGGGAACTGGGTGCATGGAGAATGGGTGTGAGAGGTTTACTTTCCATTGTATATCCTTCTCCTGTTTGAATGTTTGACAATGGCACATATTACTGTTCAAAAACAAAATAACTTAAAATAAAGTCTTGATGTTGCAGAGAAAGAGAGCCCAGAGACAGGGTCCTGGGGATTAAGGAGATGAGGAAGGTGGAGACCCAGCCACCACCAAGGCAGCAGAAGAACTGGACTTGAACTTGCAGTGGTTCTGCCAAGAGAGGAGGGCTCTTGTTTTTTTAAGTAAACTCTGCCCACAGTGGGCCTCACACTCTCCACCTTGAGATCAAGAGTAGCATGTTCTACTGACTGAGCCGGCCAGGCGCCCCAGGAAGAGGGCTTTTCCAAGGAAAGACTACCACCAATGGTTAAATGTGGCCAAAGGGGAAGGTGAGGAAAAAGGCCCAGTGCCTTTCATGTGTCTGAAGCTTCAAATATGCATCCTGAAGATGGTGATAGCAGGGCCTCCCCCATGAGGGGTGCCACACACACCATAAGCATCCTTCCCCCTCGCTCAGCCAGCCCCATCAGCCCAACCCATCTGTGCGTTCCCTCCAGACGCCTACAGGGACGAGCTCAGAACAGACGGAAGCTGAAGCCAGGCTCCCGCCAGACTTGGAAGGTGGGGTCTTCTCTGAGAGCCATTCTTCTCCCTCTCTTTGGGCAAGACAGAGTCGCCCACGGGGGCTGATCTGCTGGTGTGAGAGATCAGCGAAGGGTCCTGGGGCCAAAGCGGTGGCTTCTCCACCCTCGTGCTCCTCTTAAGCATGCAATTGTGTCTGTGCCACTTTAGGAGCCAGCCCTTGCCCCTCCCCGCTCCCAGCCCCGCACTCCCACAAGGCATCCTCAGGGGCCCACAACAGGAAGTGTGTGCGCTCTGCTGGAAAGGGCCGGAGGTGAGGCCAGTCCTGCATCTTAGAGGGCATCCTTCTACTCAGGGGCTCTGCTCCAAGGTGGGCTGTTATGCCCCGCTGCATCTAACCCTCTCTAGAGAGACTGGGGCAGGGTCTTTCCTCTTCTAAAAGCCTGCCAGTCATGGAAGAGGATTTCACAAGTCTTCTGGGTTAAACCCTCACTCCCAGAAAGCCCACCCATGCATACATCTTCTTATTAATCTAACATAGTTCTAGCCACATCACTCTAAGTCCATTTTTCTTGGACATCCATTCACAAATCCTTGTTGTTCCCCTCAAGTACTGCCAAATGCCAGTCACCACACTGGGCCCTATGGGAAAAACAAATACAGGTTAAGACATGACTGCTGCCCTCCGGGAGCTTACAATTGAGCTGGAAATGTGAGACAAACTGGACCACAGTTTGACTATCTATCTGGGGGCTATGTCATGTCCTCTAAGAATTCTGAATGAAGAAACAGAATTTGGAGACAAATTTTAGGAACTGGGTCTTAAAGGATATATGCAGGCTAGGTTGGGGGAAGAAGAAACTCCCTGTGGAGAAACTATGTGAACAAGTGCACAGGAGACATGGGATAGGGTAGGCAGTCCCAAGTGTGAGATAGACACTCTTCCTGTAAGAAGGCAGCAAAACTCAAGGGGATGGTATAGCCCAGTTGTCAAGGGACTCCAAAGCCAGGTAAGAGCATCCTGCTTCTTAGTCCTTTATCATCTTGGTGGCTCTCTGGTGGATATGCTGAAGGTGCCTTGTCATTTTTTTTTTTTTTAAGGTAATCTTCACTCCCCAGTGTGGGGCACAAACTCACAACCCTGAGACCAAGAGTTGCACCCTCCGCCAACTGAGCCAGCCAAGTGCCCCTTATCCATTTGACTCTAAAAGACATACTCCATGGCTTGGTGGCCTGGTAGACTCTATATGCCCATACAGACTCCATGGGAGCCTTGCCAGCACTTTAATTAGTACTTAGTCCCACTATTTTCTGGATGCAGAGTCACTCTCAATCTCCCTTCCTTTCTGGACCTCAGCTTTCCCAATTATAAAATAAAGGTAACAATACCTACCTTGTAGGATGGTCATGAGAACTAATGCAAATGGAAACATCTTTGTAATTTGTCAAACATTATAGAAATGAGCCTTGGAATTTTTTTTTTTTTTTTTCCTACAATCCGTGTCCTGATCCCTTATTCAGGTACCCGACAGCTTACTAACTTCTCAAGGCACATCAGCGCCCCGGAGATGCAAATCTAAGGGGGCACCTGGCTGGCCCAGTTGTTGGGGCATGTAACTCTTCATCTTGGGGTTGTGAGTTTGAGCCTCACAATGGTTGTAGATATTACTTTAAAAAATAAAGAGGGGCACCTGGGTGCTTCAGTCGGTTAAGTGTCTACCTTCAGCTCAGGTCATGATCACAGGGTCCTGGGATGGAGACCTGCATTGGGTTCCCTGCTTAGTAGGGAGCTTACTTTTTCCTTCTCCCTCTGCCCCTCCCCCTGCTCGTGCTCTCTCAAACAGATAAATAAAATCTTTAAGAAATAAATAAATAATAGATGGGGTGCCTGGGTGGCTCAGTCTTTAAGCGTCTGCCTTCAGTTCAGGTCATGATGCCGGGGTCCTGGGATCGAGCCCCACATCATGCTCCCTGCTCGGCGGGAGGCCTGCTTCTCCCTCTCCCACTCCCCTGCTTGTGTTCTCTCTTGCTGTGTCTCTGTCAAAGGTCCAACTTGCCTCCAAAGGACCCCCATTATTAGATTTGTTGTTTTGAGGAGTACTGGGGGGCAGGGGGAAAGACTGGCAACTGAAGCCTAAGTGATGGTATTATACTGCAGTTTTCCATTTTTTTGTTCCAGTTATGATTTGTCTTTAGAGGACCTGAGCTGATTTAAAATCTTTCTCTGAAAGGAAGTCATCAGAACCCTGGAGACCAGTGATGGCAGGTGCTAGCAGACACCTGTGGCAGGCGAAGAGGGGTGATAAGCAAAGGGTGGTAGCAGGGAACACTTCGAGGTTTCCCTGGCCAAGGCAAACGGCAGGAGTCCTGCTGAAGGTACCTGACGGGGTGGCTGAGAAGAGAATCACTTTGACTTTTTGAAGCCATCTGATGGCTATCTGATTTTATGTATTTTTTTTTTTCTTTTAGAGTGAGCATGAGTTGGGGGGCTGCAGAAGGTGAAGCAGACTCCCCGCTGAGCAGGGAGCCCAATGTGGGACTCCATTCCAGGACTCTGGCATTATGACCTGAACCGAAGGCAAACACTGAACTGGCTGGGCCCCCTAAGCTGCCCCTCTGATGTACAGTTTCAGGCACAAAAAGGGACTGAGCCAGTGGGACTTGTTCTTCTGAATCCAGGCTGCTTGTGACCCAGGACCTTGTGAGCAGGGGACTTCAGTCCAGGAAGAACTGCTTCCACCACTGCCTCACCCTCACTTTTCTCCCTGCACATGCGGAGCATTCTGAGGTCAGGAAGGAAGTGGGAATAATGATGGCCAGTAGTAACAACAAGCTCTCAAGTTCCGAGCCCTCTCCACTGGCTGTTTTATCTCAGCCTCACACCGTCCCAGAGACAGGTGCTGCTGTTAGCTCTCCCTTTTCACAGATGAGGAGTCCGAGTCACAGAGGGACGAACCCCCAGTTTACTCAACTGCTCTCGGACAGCAGAGCCATCTGCAGCCCACGGTGTTGCTCCAGAGTGTGACCGTTCTGCTGCAGGGTGAAGACCCTCTGGCTTAGACGGGCCCAGGAGTTCAGAAAAGGCTAATTTTTGGCACTCCTTTTCTAAACAAGGAGGTTTCATGATGCTTGAAAGCTGCCTTCCTTTCTGGAACATTGGCTAGAGTTTGACAAGTCTCTGATTTCCAAGGTCACTGCTTTCCCTCCCTGCAAGCCTGCACTGACTGGCTCCTTGCCAGTCTTCAGGCCCCTCATCCATCTACCATTGCCCTCAAAAATAACTGCTTAATGGCCCTCCAGTAACTGCAGCCAATTCCTTAAGGGCTCTTGAGAGGAGATCATGTGGGAAAGCTAACAGAACTCATCCAACTTTTAAAAGTGAGCTTTGATCAGCTCTTTCCTTCCCTCCACCTTTCCAGATGTTCTAAATCGGTTGGTCTGCTTCACCACTCACAGAACTCTCTCCACCAAGAGCACATGGAGAGCAAATACGTCCTGGATACAGAGTGCAGAAGTTGGGAAGGGAGAGAAGGGATGTTTGAAGCCTGAAGGTTCAGACCCAGTTCTGAGACCAGAATTTCTTTCCTGCAGCCAGCTCACGACTATCACATCACCTGGTTGCCATGGAAACATCAGTCTCTGTTGGATGGCAAGCAGCACTAATTTTTGACAGGAAGCATCAGAGGCTACCATGGTAACACCAAAAAGAGTAAAGCTGCCTTCTCTCCTGGAGGGGTGAGGAAGGAATGGAGGATGCCAGGGAACGCAGGCCAGAAAGGAAGGGTGTCAGAAAGCTTAGCTCTGACTTGAATAGAGAGGGAATTAACAGACACCTAATATGTGCAAAGCAAAGCAATAATGAAGAAGACATGTCTGTGGCTGGCCTCATCAGGCTATAATCATCTTTTAGTAAGAGTTTACACAGAACTGTACATAAAGGCAGAATGAGACTTGTAACAGGACAACCAATCCTGAAAAGGGAAATCAGCTAGCAAAGCTTCAGAGTCTTACAGGACAGGATTTTGACCAGCAGAAGACAGGCAGAGAGAACAAGATGAGCAAACATGGAAGTGGAAAAGTGCAGGATGTACTGAGAACTCAGGGTACAGAGGTAGAAAAAGCAACTCCCAGGCCTTGGCTCTCAGAGGGGCAGGCCGAGATTAGGATCTAGGAATCCGAAGCTAGACTGCCTGGATTGGAATCCCAAACTTGCTGTGTAATCGCCCGCGATTACAGGTTACTTACCCTCTTTGGGTATCCCGTTTCCTTGTTCACAAAGCAAAGATGGTGAGAGGGTTGTTGTTAGGATTAAGAACTCAGTACACACCAAGTGACTAGACCAATGCCTAACCTGAGACAGCCCTGTGCCCGTGTCGACAATTACCGTTGTACCACCTCCCACTTTTCGGAGCCAGCACAGCCCCTCCTCACTGTCCAACCATTACTTCCTGACTCTCGCCACACTCCTTCCATAAAGAGGAAGGAGAGGCTGTGGATGACCATCTCCCTTCAAGTTGTAAACTCAGTTCCCTTCCTTCTAAGCAAGGGAGGACTAATCTTTAGTCCTCTAGGACTAAAGATTCAAACGGCAAACCCCTGCTTCCTCTGGTCACTCACATCTGGGGGCTGTTGGGAGCCTAAGAAGGAAGTAGGCAGAAACCCAATTCCAAGAACATGTAAGTTTAAAGAACAAGGAGGAAATACCACTGCCTTAGAGAAGACAGAAGTATAGGCTATAAGTCAGAAGTCAGGTGAATGTCATTTTAGAACAGAGGACAGCTGGGCAATTCTATGCTAGAAGAGGATCTGGGCCATTCTCTCCTCTACCCACACCTCAGCCACTATGCCCAGGCAACAGAGCCTCAGGAAGGTTTCTTTTACCTTAGGAGGCTGTTTGCTACCCCCTCCTCTCACCCCCGATGCAGAAATGAGTAACTAGAAGGCACTGAGTCACATGTAGTGACTCTGGCTGTCACCCACTAGATGCTGTCACCTTATATGGGTTAAGACTGGAGTAGTTGTCCTAGATGTTTCACTTCCACCATTATCTATCTCTCCCCCAGCAAGAAGCTGTATGAGGAACAAAGGACTGGTGGGAGAACCAAGCTGAAAGAAAGCAAAATGAAGGCAGGCCAAAGTTGGCAAGCATGGGAACGAAAGGAAACCAAGCAGAGACGGGCACCCATCTGATGAAGGCAGGGAGGCAGGCAAGGCCTGTGGTTATTTATAGTTTGGAGAAGTTCAAGACCACCATGAGGGAGCCTGGTCCTGAGCCTCAGGATAACTAACAAAAATGGTCCTCGCTGTTTTTCAGGATGCATTAGCAGCCAAATCAATAACTATAGGGGGACTGGGCCCTAGCCAGCTACTACCTAAAATCAGTGCAGCCTCCTTCCCTTCCCCCAGGCCAAGAGAGCAAACCAGGACAGGGAAAGGGTGGGGGCGGCAGCAAAGGCGACAGAAGCAGGAGGATGGGGCTGCCGGAGCCCGGGGAGGGGGAGGGGAGGGGGACATGGTGGGGGATTAAGAGCTAGTTCTGGGTCCCAGTGGCCTTTTCTGCCACAAGCAGGCGCCAAGTACCTAATATTTCAGTGTGAAAAGCAACCCCAGAAGCTAGTATCACCAGTAAACCTTTGCTCTGCTTAGAAGTCGAAGAGCTGACAAATTAAAACCGAACAGCAATTACCCATATTTTTAGCATTACAATAAAGTCTTAACATTCTGTTGCCATAGAGACTGGTAGGGAATGGAGGAGTCCCACAGAGCTCTGCCCCTGAACCTCAGACCTTCTTCTCTAGACTGGTCCCTACCTAGCAAGCCGAGTTATGGCAGGCCCCTTGTCATAAGCCTTATAAAGCAGGTGGAGGAAGATGTGCACCTCCCCTTCCTCAGGGCAATTCCTGGAACACTCAGCATTCTGGAATTCACTGGTCCCAAGCCCGTGTTGTGCCAAGCAGAGTCCTATATGGAAAACAACAGTTGAGGGGACTGACTGAGGAATAGCCGACTTCAAGCCTGGGGAGCCCTGATGTATGATACCCCAACCGCTCTGGATACTGGACTGGGAGTTCTGCTACAAAGAGAGCCACAGGTGGGCAGAGAGGCTAATGGTAAGATTGGTGATCCTAGGAGGCTTCTCTGGTACTTAAACTCAAGACCACAAAACACCTCTAACCAAAGGTGCAAAATGTGCTACCGTCACACTGCCATCTGGTGGAAAGACAAGATCTGTCCTTGGGCACTGAGACAGCCTGTTCATGTGTCCAATGACAAAATAGGTTTGGAAATATTTAGAATGGGTGGGTGGGGAGGAAAAAAAAAAAGGAAATAGTTAAGATGAAGACATGGAGGAGACCCATGGGGTGGAGAGTATAATGCAGATAGATGGGGAACTCCATCCAGGTGTGTGCCTTCCATCCATTTTAATTTCTAAGCAAGGTTAGATAAAACAAAATTAAAATAAAGGGAAAAAACACAAAAGCTTTACAAATGTTTTCTATCCCTAGAACCATTCATGGTTTTGGCTCATAAGAAGTTATTAGCATCAAACACACCAACTGACTGAGACCACACACGTATGGGCAGCGGCCACAACAGTGGAGCCTGCCTTTTATACAAAGTTTATATGCATATATGCACATGTATGTGTACGTATGCACATGTATGTACACATGCATATACATATATTTTTATGTACACAGACACAAGGGTATAAAATCCAGTGAAAAGGGCTCACGTGTGCCCAGGAAGGGGACAGGAGCAGCTTTAACAGATGGGGTTGAGCCCACAGTAGAGGCACATGGGAAATGGTAGAGAGTAGCAGCCTCCTCTCCATCCTCCCATCCTGGGCCACAGGAAGGACCTGGGAGGAAGGACAACTATACAAAGGAAGATAGAAGATACTGGAAAGGTATCCCACCTTTCGCTAAACTCCTGAAAGCCCCGCCCCTAAGACATCCAAAATGCCTGGCAGGACAGATCATTCCCACACCTCCCAGCAAGATGCTGAGCCCACAGGAGCGATTCTGGCCCCAAGTGAGGCCTAAGGCAGGCTTCACAACATGCATGTCCTTGCCATCTTCTGGGACCTGTGCAGCAGCAAGCCAGCACCTTCAACGTTCACTCTTCCCCCCCCTAGACTCCAAAGTCCTCTTGGACCAGAGGTCTTAAGGGTTTTCCTCAACAGACTGTAGGGTAAAGGTATAGGAAGAGAAGAGAGGTTAGTTCCTTCAGTTAATGCCCTATGGCCTTCCCAACAGGGGAGGAACCGAGGAATCACTAAGAGGTGGTTGGAAAGAGCAATGAAGGTCATCCTAGAAGACGACATACATGGAGAAACAGGTGTTCAATGCAGGTGCAGATTCTGTCCTCTTTGACTAGTGGCTTTGCTCAGCAGAGTCCATTTCCAATGGGGCTCTGGGCAGGAGCTCTTCTTGAGTTCAAGGGTGGCCCCAATTCCTGCACAGTCAACATCCACGCGCTCAGGATGGCTTGGTCCACAAAATGGAGAAGGGGCCGTGGAAGGGTAGATGTGGAAAAGGGAGTGGCAGGACCCAGAGGCACAGGGAGGCAGTGTACTGCACCACTGATTTACCTATGGCAAGGAGAAGAGGTCAGGGAAAGCTAAAGGAAAGAAAAGAACCAAAGACTAAACTGAGCCATACCCTGAGACTCACATGGTCTGAGGGGTAAAGAGGCTGGAAAGCTGGAAGCACTGGGAGGCAATTGCCTGGGAGGCGAGGTTCAAGGCCGGACTCAGAGCTACAACAGAGAGAGGCACGAGTTAGTGAGCACAGAGCGTTTCTTCTTTCCAGGCCCTAACCCCTCCTCCCTTCTCCAAGTCCAAGTCTACCGGTCAGAGCCGCAGGGTTCAGGGCCCCCAAGGGCACCGTCCCATTCAGCTGCAAGGCAGCAGCAGCCTGGGCTGCGGCGGCGGCAGCAGCTGCAGCTGGGGTAGGCAGCTGGATTCCAGAGCCTAAAAGGTAAAGAGAAGTTGGCATTAAGTCCCAACCCCTGATCTAAAATCCCACCCCCCTTCTTCACTCTGCAGAGAAACACTCTCCACCTTCTGCCAATTTGGCCATGAGCTGCAAACGTCCACCTGCTGATCCCAGATCCAGCTCCTGGTCCCCATCTGGAAAAGTGATGTCTGTGCCACCATCCAGACGCTCGGTCACATGGCCAACTCTCATAGGTCGACCAGCAAGCTCAAAGCCATTCAGCTGTTCCAGGGCCCGCCGGGCACACTCAGAGTCTGAGAACTACAAGAAACCCAGGCCGTATCAGTCACCTCCTGGGGCGGACACGCTCTCCAAGCCCCACTACCACCACCTAGTCAAGCTATCCCAGGAAAACTGCATGCTCATTGTGGCACAAATTCTTCTGTCCCAGGGAATGTGACAAAAGATCCCCAGCCCCCAAAATGATCATGTGAAAGGGACCTTTTCCAACTGACTCAATGGCAATCACTTCAATCTTCCAGCTCCACTAAGAACCTAATAATGCAAAAAGTCTATTATCTATAGGGTGGCATGAGGTGCAGCACAAACGAGCACAGCATCGGAAGTAAGACAGCCTGAGAGTCCAGCTTCCTTTATTTCAGCCTTTAGGGCTCGTCAGTTGCAATTCTCAACCAAGAAGTAGGAATCTGGAACTCCAAAGCCCCACTGTAGGAGGGAGTGCACCTTGGCATGAAGAGCAAGACGGCACCCCAGCCCTACGCCTCCACCAGTGCTGCTGATCATAGGGCTCTACTGCCCAGCAGCACCAGAGCAGCCTGCTATGGGGAAGATCCCAGTCTGCTGCTGACGTGTCAAGGATATTGACCAAAAAGGTGGCAGCACAAGGGCAAAAAAGGCCTCAAAAGCTTTTCTGCATCTGAGTCACCCAGGAGTTAGAAGAGGTACTTGCCACTGTGAGCACCGGAGCTGGCTTTGTTTCCTCTGGTAGCACCTGCCCTAGGGCCTGGCACGCAGTACTGACAGTTCCTAGGCAGGCGGTGTAGGTGGCTTGCCTTCACCGGATACTTCTGAGGTGAGCAATGCCCCTGGTGGAACACAACCTACCTCTCCTCAGCCCTGCAGGCAACTGTGGGGGGGTGTATGCTGCCTGGACTGAACCTAGAAAATACCGGCTTCCATGAGACTCGGGGGCTGGTAGCCAGTCCCCAACCTGGAGTCACACAGGGCTGGAAGAACCAGTTATGGGAACTGGAAGCAAGTGTATTGGGAGTGTCAGGAAAAGGTAAGATGTGGCCTCGCTCTTCTCCCTACAGCGCTCCCTGAATATAAAGATATTTCTGAATGGAAAAACTGCTTTTAATGGGGGTAGGGCCAGGGGGGGAAAAAAAAATCCCTATTCCTGCTCCTATCATGAAAACATACCAATTTCATAAAGCATATCTACAGAAGCCCACACCTAACCTCCCTCAGGCCCCCAGCCCTGCAGCTGCAGCCTGAAGTCACTTCTATTACCCAAAGAGCAAGATGCGGCACGAGGGAGGCTGGTTGAACGCCTGGACACGCCCACACCAGGGCCACTGACAGTGTGCAGGAGCAAAGCCAAGATCTCAAGCAATGCACTCATCTCAAGGGGCAGAAGGCTAGTCCAGGCTTCAGGCACCGGGGCTTATGGGTCATTTAGACAGTTCCTAAAGGAGGAGGACGAAGCTAAGCTGCAAATCAGACAAGTGGACAAACCACAATGAAATTCCGAAGTTAAAGACCAGAAACTCACCGTAATGAAACCATAACCTTTAGAACGGCCTGTATCTGAATCCTTCATCAAGACAATATTATCGATCTGTAAGAGGAGGACAAATTATTAGCAGTTTTTGGGGTACCCGCACCTGTGATCTTTCCTGCCAGTTCTAACTATCTCTAATTTTGGAGCCAACTAGTTCTAACTCTCCAAATCACTTTAAAAAGAGACAAAGGCCACCTCTTTCCCTAACACCTCTCCCTGCTCATCTTACTGAATCTGGACCCCGTTATCTGAGCTCCCGGTGCCGGACTCACGTGTGCACTGAGCACTCTGACTGCACAGATGGAGCCTCGCTTCGATGGCACGGACAATCCGCACATTCTGGCAGGTGCGGTGGGCCAATTGTGGTCAGACAGAACAAAGAGGCAGGCTTACCCTCCCCGCTTTTCCCAATTCCCTTCAGAGGTTTCCATCACTTTCTACTCACTTTGCCAAATGGCTCAAAGATGCCCCGAAGCATGTCCTCCGTGATGTTGAAGTGCAAGGAGCCCACATAGAGGCGCATTGGCCCGCTGCTGCCCTTCTGCAGGTTGTTGGCCATGGCTGCCAATCGGTTTTTCTCAGCCTAGGCGAGAAGGAACCAATAGCTCGCATCCTAAACCTCCTCCTTCCAAACCCATTTTCTCCTGTCAGCTTCACAGCTCGCTCACCTGTGAAGCCTGGACAATGATGGGCACTCCAAGCAGCCGCTGCCCGGTCAGCCCAATGGCCAGCGGCACGGACTGGATTTCACAAAATTCCACATAGGCGATGCCCTTAGAACGACGGGAGTTCCGATCAGAGATGATTCGGACGTCACGAACCTATCCAGAGCAAGGAGAAAATCCTGAGTTGGGCATAAAAGAGGATAGACAGAAGATAGCTATACAGGGAAGACAGGTAAGGGTGGGGGAGGGTTACCTTGCCAACAGCAGAGAAAAAGTCCTCCAGGTCCCGAGGCCGAATACGGGCAGCTAACTGCATACAGAAAACCGTGCGGGCATCACGCTCCTCGGGACTCAGATTATCAATGGGCTCCCTGAAGAGCGAGTGCAATTCGGTGAGACACCCGCTCTTGATACACAGTTACTGCTCTCCAGCTCCCCTCAAGTACCACGCATTCCTGGGCTCCGGCTCAAGCGGCTTTCTAGTCAGACCTCACAGTCCCTAGAAGACCGTTCACTATCAACTCACCTGACCGGGCTCTTTTCTCTGAAATGAGGACTCTTACTGTGTGCGTACCTGCGCCTGTGTAACAGACAATGACAAATGGAAAATCGTGTCATCCGATTTCACCCGCATCAGTCCAATGCCTGGACTTCCAGCACGAGAAAGCCAGATTCCAGCACCTCATCACATGGGAATTGTCAACACCACCCTTCCAGTCCTGGGGCTTCCTGCCCGCCACTGTGGGTTGCGAGCATCCGCAGGCAGGAACCACAGCATACAGGGCCTACCCAGACTCCAACACAAACGCCATCGTATGAGCAAGAGGCGATACCCAGTGGCAAGTGGAGGGCTCCTGTAGCGCACGCGGTCCTCACGCCGCCAGTCACGACTGCGGGACTCACTGCTGTGCCGCCGGTCCCAGCTCCGGCTGCGGTGGCGCCGCTGCCTGTCTCGACTTCGGCTCCGACTGCTCCTCCGCCTGTGCCGGTCCCGGTCCCGACTGCGACTACAGGGGGAAGGCACTACTGAGTTTGCTAAAGGGCACCCTGGCCTCTTCTAGCCTCTGAGGATAGCTCTCCCTGCTATCTTCCCATTCAGAAGACTTCTCAAAACACAAAAGCCCCCAGAACAACTGACCTGCGCTTTCTATCCCTGCTTTTACTATGGCTCCGACTCCTCTTCTTCCTGTAAAGGAGGGGATAAATTCTCATTATCAAGAAGGTTTTCTCCTTTCCCCCAAGGAAAAGGAGTGACAGAAAGGCCAGGGGAGAACAGTGATAAAAGACCAAAGAGCCCCAGGTGACCTGGCAGGCGTTCACAGCAATACCAACTTGCACACAGCCCTGAATGCTGTCAGGCATCTGAAGTGGCCATTTCCCCCCAAAGTGCAGCAAAAGCTGCTGTTTCCAAATCAGGGGTCCCTGGCTGTTTTCTTCAACTGAAACAGAAAGATGCTAGAACAGAGCCACAAGCCTATGCTGGAATGTGAAGAGGAGAAGATCATTAAACCAAGTCACTGTGATGCCTAGGACCCAGCGGAGCCACCACTAAAAATCCGCATCACTAAAAATCCACCTCCCCATTCCGGCTGTTTCTCCAATGACAGACGCAGCTGCTTCCTCACGCCATACTTACTTGCTCGCCTCCCCACCGGCGCTGCTCCCACTGGTGCCACTGGTGCTGGTACTGCTCATGCTGGTGGTGCTAGGGCCATCTTTTTTAACATCTTTCCTTTGCTGTTCCTCCTGAGGGGTTTGCCAGGAAAAATGTCACCAGATACAAGGTGGTAGACACACACATTCCATTGGGCAAGAGAAGAACAAAAGTGGACAGAGAAGAAAGCTTATGAAATCAAAGCTCACAATTATATGGCCAGTTTATGAGTACCTGGATCTCCTGACAAAGGGAGTAAAGAGAAGAAGGAAGGAAACCACCCAAAAAGAAGAGATCAGAGTGACAGATTATGATATCAAAACTTTAGTTACTTGACATTTGTTGCACTGACAATCTATTTCCCAAAAGAGTGAGAAATTATTTACATCTGAGATACACTTTCTACTCTGTCATTGAGAGCTAAGAGCAAAGCACTTATTCCCAGCATGTTCTACCCCAACCTCCTCCCAGCCCTCTCCCCAGCTTTGGGACCCTCTCTGCCAGCATGCCTTTGAGTACAGAAGCTGGAGAGTGGCGCTTACTAAAAAACTATGACTTTTATGACTAGCCACGATACATAGGAAACATGCCGGGAAAGAGGATTTACAAAGTGTTGAAACTTATGATCTATAACTGCTTCTTCTTACCAACCCAATTCCAGGAGTGAGATGGGGAATATTACCTCCTCTTTTTTATAGGGCGCCTCCAGCATGGCCTCAATCACTATATCAAAGTCATCGGATGCCATAGTAGCAGATCTGAGGAGAGGACATGGATACGTAAGAACCTCATATTTTTCTACCCCTGCTGGCACCCCACATTCCCTTCCTCCTCCAAGACACAGACTTCAGAATATATACTTCTGTTTCTTGAATTCCAAAGGGATCTTCCTGGCTGTGGCTTACTCTAGGTTTATTTTTGCACATTTTAAATCTGAACTAGTTTCACTCTGTAGCTGTTAAAAAGTCAAGTGTCTAGAAGGAAAATAAATATCTAGATAAAAACAAAATATAGGGGCACCTGGGTGGCTCAGTGGGTTAAGCCTCCTTCAGCTCAGGTCATGATCTCAGGGTCCTGGGATCGAGCCCCACATTGGGCTCTCTGCTCAGCAGGGAGCCTGCTTCCCCCCTCTCTCTGCCTGCCTCCCTGCCTACTTGTGATCTCTCTGCCGAATAAATAAATAAAATCTTTTTAAAAACTTAAAAAAAAAGGAAACAAAATATAATACACACTCTGTCCTGTGAAGAGAAAAGTGTTGGCATTCAAAATTATTATTCATTTGACAATGGACTAGGCCTCCTATAGTTCAAAATTCTGTGTTAATAACTGGTTTAAACTTAAATCATAGAAATAAGCATGTATTTCCAATAAAAAGAAAAGGATATAAGACTAAAAATCAGGAACAAGACAAAATAACACCAGAAAGCAAATCGGGCCTAAGCTCTTCTCCACATACCCCACATAAACATCAAAACATTAGAAGACTCAGCACTAAGCATTTCCCATATAATACCAACTAGAATTCAGGTAACTCAGAAAGATAATGATTAAGACCACCTTCAACAATTTCACCCTGAAGCCTGTCTAGGCAGGAAGGGTAATACTTCCTGCCTCCTCCAAGCTTTCACACCTAGCAATCATCTTTCCCAAGTCTGTCCACCAAAGGCCAGTCCAAAAAAAAAAGATGATGATATCAGGGATGCCTGGATGGCTCAGTCAGTTAAGCATCTGCCTTCAGCTCAGGTTATGATCCCAGGGTCGTGGGATTGAGCCCCTGCTTGTCTCATTGTTCAGCAGGAAGCCTGCTTCTCCTTCCCCCTCTGCCTGCTGCTCCCCCTGCTTGTGCGTGCACTCAAGCTCTCTCTGTCAAATACAGAAGTACGATCTTAAAAAAAAAAAATTAGAAAAAAGAAAAACAAAATATCAAACAAGATCAATAGGATAAATAATTTAAAAATATTGGTCTGGAATTATCAATATACAACATGCACGAATCTCAAAATAATTATGCTGAGTAAAAGAAAAAAGACAAAAGTATACACATACTGTGTGCTTCCATTTAAAGGAAAAAATTCTAGGAAATGTAAACTAACCTGTACTGGCAGAAAGCAGATCAGTGGTTGCCTAGGGACAGCAGGAGGTGGAAGGGGCTAGGAAGAAAGGATTACAAAAGAGCAGAAGAAACTTTTAACGGTGATGGTTTCATGGGTGTTTAAACATCAAAACCCATCAAACTTTGTACCTTAATGTGTACAGCTTTACTTTATGTCAACTATACCTCAATAAAGCTGACTAAAAACCAAAAACCAAAAAAACTCCAACTAATCTGAAAAACTTCTGTGGAAGGAGGTTAATCATAATCAGACTTTCCATATCCATAAGAGCTTTGTCCTTTTTTTTTTTTAATTTTTTTAAGATTTTGTTTATTTATTTGACAGAGATCACAAGTAGGCAGAGAGGGAGGGGGAAGCAGACTCCCTGCCAAGCAGAGAGCCCGATGTGGGGCTCGATCCCAGGACCCTGAGATCATGACCTGAGCAGAAGGCAGAGGCTTTAACCCACTGAGCCACTCAGGTGCCCCATCTTTTTTTTTTTTTTTTTAAGATTTTATTTATTGGGGCACCTGGGTGGCTCAGTCGTTGAGCATCTGTCTTTGGCTCGGCTCATGATCCCAGGGACTGGGATCCCAGGGATCCCCAGGTCAGTAAGGCTCCCTGCTCTCCGGGAAGCCTGCTTCGCCCTATCCCACTCCCCCTGCTTGTGTTCCCTCACTTGCTGTGTCTCTCTGTCAAATAAATGAGCGGAAGCCAGACGCTCAACGACTGAGCCACCCAGGCGACTGAGCTTTTTCCTCTTCAAAGCAGCTAATGTATCATCCAATGATGCTGTCCTTGCTGCCCTCAGATTTGGTGATTTAAGAGTAAAGCAGGAGCATAAAAGTAATAACTAATACAAAATAAGTAATATAAAAATATGACTAATCACTCCTACAGTACCTAATATTCCTAGGCACTGTACTAAGCCTGTTACAGAGACAAGACTCTTGGAAAGAGCCAAACAAAAATTACCTGGAATCAAATTTAAGCCTTAAAATGGAAATCAAGGGGCGCCTGGGTGGCTCAGTGGGTTAAAGCCTCTGCCTTCAGCTCAGGTCATGATCTCAGGGTCCTGGGATCGGGCCCCGAATCGGGCTCTCTGCTCAGCAGGGAACCTGCTTCCTTCTCTCTCTCTGCCTGCCTCTCTGCCTACCTGTGATCTCTGTCAAGTAAATAAATAAACTCTTTAAAAAAAAAAAAAGGAAATCAAATCAAAATCAAATAGGTGTGTCTAAGAACCAGTGAACTTGGGGCGCCTGGCTGCCTCAGTTGGTGGAGCTTGCAACTCTTGATCTCAGGGTTGTGCCTTCCAACCCCATGTTGAGTGTACAAATTACTTAAAAATAAAATCTTAAAAAAACAGTAAACTCAATCTCTTATTATAATAACATTGTACACTTTTAACAAATATTTTTTTAGGGACGCCTGCGTGGCTTAGTCATTGGGTGTCTGCCTTCGGCTCAGGTCCTGATTCTGGAGTCCTGGATCGAGCCCGGCATCCGGCTCCCTGCCTGGTGGGAAGCCTGCTTCTCCCTCTCCCGCTTCCCCTGCTTGTGTTCCCTCTCTCACTGTGTCTCTCTGTCAAATAAATGAATAAAATCTTAAAAAAATAAAAATAAAGATCCTATATATTTCCAAAAAAATTTTTAAAATAGTTTTATTTATTTGACAAACAGCAAAAGAGGGAACACAAGCAGGGAGATGGGGAGAAATAGGCCTCCCACTGAGCAGGGAACCTGATGTGAGGCTTGATCCCAGAACCCTGGGATCATGACCTGAGCCAAACAAAGGCAGATGCTCAACAACTGAGCCACTCAGGAGCCCCAGTGACACAGTACATTCATTTAACAATCGAAGGTAATATATGCTATAAGCAGCTATCAGGTCCAATTCACAATGAAAAAACTGAGGTTTTGTCAACAGCCCAGAATCACAAAACTTAAATGGAGGAGCTGACTCTTGATTAAGGTCTCCTGACCCAAAATCTAATGTCTTATCCATTCTCTCTCTCTCCTGTACTTTCTAAGTCTCTCTCTTGTACTTTATACCTCAGCCTTAAAAGAAATTTTTAAAAAGAAGAGCACACAACATGATCTAGTTTTTGTTTTTTTTCAGATTTTGTTTTTAAATAATCTCTACCTCCACTGTAGTACTCGAATTTAACAACCCCTGAGATCAAGAGTCTCATGCTCTACCTACTGAGCCAGCTACACACCCCAAGATGTTTTATTTTTTATTTCCATTTTTCAAAGATTTTTATTTATTTGACAGAGAGAGAAAGAGTGAGAGCACAAGCTGGGAGACAGAGGGAGAGGGGGAAGCAGGCTCCCCACTTGCAGAACTCGATCCCAAGACCCCAGGACCATGACGTGAGCTGAAGGCAGCTGCTTAACTGAGGCTTAAGCCGACTCAGGTGCCCCCCAAGATGTCTCCTTTAAAATATGTGCTCATCTGGGGCGCCTGGGTGGCTCAGTGGGTTAAGGCCGCTGCCTTCGGCTCGGGTCGTGATCCCAGGGTCCTGGGATCGAGCCCCGCATCGGGCTCTCTGCTCGGCGGGGAGCCTGCTTCCCTTCCTTTCTCTCTGCCTGCCTCTCTGCCTACTTGTGATCTGTCCGTCAAATAAATAAATAAATAAAATCTTTAAAAAAAAAAATAAAATAAAAAATAAAATATGCGCTCATCTAAGGAATTACTATTCTAAAAGGTTTATCAAAAGCATTAGTCCCATTAGTCACACCTTACTGTGTGGCTTCTAGATAGGAAGCAGCATATACTTCAAACTTCAAAATATCAGGAACCAAGCTCATTGTAACACATACTGTTTGACCGACTGAGGAAAACTGCTTCTTAAAAATAAAACGTTCCAATCTATCATTTCTGTTCTTTCCAGTCATTTTTCCCTGCCAAGTCTATACAAGTTTTCTAAATGTCATACAGCTCCTCTTTATTTTTTTAAATCTGCTTTTCCTCCCCAATGAAATGCTTCTGATTTCAACAACTGCTCTTTGTTGACTGCTAGTACAGAGTAGGAGTAATTCAACACATGCACAAAAACTTTCACTCAAGTTGACAAACGAGCCACCACCTATGAAGTAAAGTTTTCCTGCAGGTACTCAGAAATGAATGAAATCTATTTAAGCACAGACATACAGAACATAAGCATATTTTGAAACTTGAAACCTCACTCGGTTTGGTGTTTCTCTTCAGGTGTCCTACAAGCAGTAAAGTCTCACACACTGCATTTTCAGATTGGTAGTTTTCACTCTTCCCATGTCCTAAATTAAGGTCAAAGTCCATCAACCCTATCCACTAAAAAAAACATAGAGCCTTCTTCCATCCCTGCTCCAAAAACTGCATTAGGGGTGCATGCAAGTGTCTGGACTTTGTCACAGCACAGTCAAGAACCCCAACAAGCGCTTAGGCCTCACTGCTGAAGGGACAAAGGAGAGTCAAGAACCGCTGTCGGCTCAGTTCAGGCAAAATTCACCACATGAGGAGACCCATGTGGTAATGGGTCCAGTCACAGAGCTGGGCAAAAACACCTTCAAACTGAAGGCAATTTAATCAAGAACAGTAACAATGAGAAACGTAAAATACATTCCCACACTGTGCAATAAGCCAAGGCTACACTTTAAAAAAATGGTCCTGTAAGTAACCGATTCGCATCGTCCCTGCGAGGGCCAGTGTCCCAATGCTAAAACCTCATATGTGGCCTCACTATACTCCTGTACCGCCACGGAACGTGTGGTCAAAAAAAAAAAAAAAAGAACCAGGGAAAACCCCAGAGGCCAACACAATGAACAGGAGTCTTCCAGAGCCTAACGACTGAGAAATAAGTCTCAGTTCCCTAACCTCTCTCGGAGTGCTGGCACTAAGTGCTGAAATCCCATCCTGCGAGCCCTCTCATAACGGGCTGAATCGATGCTCATCTCCATCCCCGCCCCAGTACGGGCGACCCTAAACGTCAGGGCTTCGGGGACCTGGAAAGAGATCGGTCACTAGGATCCTTGAGACAGCATCTTCATCTTTAAGAGACAGAGCAACGAGAGTGCCGATCCCTAAAGTCATGCCAGCGGTCTACATTAAGGGAGAGTACACTTCCAGACCAAAGTAAACAACAATATTGTCTTAAAAGTTTGCCTGGTTCTGCTCTTGACGCCATTTTCTGCCTGTGACGTCAGGGGGAGGCGCCGTGCGGCAACGTCACGCATAGGTGACGTCGCGGGGGACCGGGTTTCGGGGTTTCTCACCAGTTCCGGGTCCCCACAGGGGGGGGGTCCCGGTTTCCGCCGTTCCTTTGGGTGTGTTGGGGGCTCGAAGCACGGCTGTTTTCCAGAGTCTCAGCAGTAAAACAAGCACTGCCGTCAGAGCCACTCGTCTTCCCGCAAAATGGCGGCAGCTCTGCCGTCTTCCAGAACTTTCCCCAATCTGCGCAGGCGCCGAAACATTCAGGTGGTGGAACTAATCTCACTGGTTTCGCGGCAACAGTCCAAAGTACAGATTTTCATTGGCCGAAACCCTAGCATGGGTGGAGCCAAACTCAAATGTTTCTTAGCAACCACCAAGTTCCCACGGATTGGCTAACCTCTCCGGGAATGGAAACGTCCTAAGGCAGCCGCCCATCGCTCTCATTGGTTAGATGACACGCGGAAGGCGGAGAACGCGGGCAAAGAACCTGCGAGGACTCTCCTGCCCTACTCCTGGCTCCAGGTGTCTAGGCCACCGCCGTGGGCGGAGCCAACGAGGAAGTACAGGTGACTTCTGTGCTACACTCTGTTCCTGATTTCCTAAGAGTCACGGGTCCTGCTTAGCGGCGACAGCTTCGGGATAAGCAGCTGCATTTGTCTCCTGTCAGGAAGGAGGTTGGACCAGACATCCCCATTCTGAGCGGGCTGTCTACACAACCCTCCTGACTATCTCCTCCTGCCCTCTGTGCTTGGGTTCCAGGAAACACAAGTCTTGCCACATATTTCGCACTCTGTCTAATGGTTATTGCCTGGTTCCACAGCCACACACCTCCCATTGCAAAAGTAAAGTTGGAAGTTTCTTCGGTTACTCTTTGGGTGCAGCAATACTCAGCCCACTACCCAGAAAGAGAAGAAACTGATGTCCACTCTCAAGTTCCAACGGCTTCCAGAATCCCCATACTTTAGTTTTCCCATCTATTAGCTGCCAGAAACGTAGCTGGTTAGAACATCGAGAAAGCCAGGGATCTGTGTTCCAGTCTAGATCTGAATACTAACATGACATCTTTGTGTCAGTTTCAAATTCCTTCTCTGTAAAATGGAGAAATAGGACTCATGACTTTGAACGCTAACCATGTGACTTTTTTTTTTTTTTTAATTTGACAGAGAGAGAGATCACAAGTAGGCAAAGAGGCAGGCAGAGAGAGAGAGGGAAGCAGGCTCCCCGCTGAGCAGAGAGCCTGATGTGGGGCTCGATCCCAGGACCCTGAGATCATGACCTGAGCCGAAGGCAGAGGCTTTAACCCTCTGAGCCACCCAGGTCCCCCTAACCATGTGACTTTATTCAAACAAAACAGGTGGCTTCTTGCTGGTGATTACCTGCATGGCTTCCAGCTTCCCTCCCAAGAGGTAGCTATCAGTGCAATGGCTCAGCAAAGTGGAAGGGGAGCTGGCTTCACTCACTACTCCCATCTTTCTCCAATGGGGCAATCTCTTCTCCTCAGAGAAAAGCCTAATCACAAATCTAAATGGACAAGACCTCTTTGCAGCTGGTCAGAAAAACCTACACCCAGGAGTCCCAAGAGTGACCAATAAAATTCCTAAATAGGAAACAAAGTGAGGGCCCTTTGGGTCTTGGATAAAGGCATAGATTTGAAAACACATAGGTTTAAGTAGAGTATGGGAAAGCAGAGGCACAGGGCAGCAGGGCTGGAGCAGGAAAAGCTGTAACTTTATTTGTATTTCCTCCCACACAAAACCATCATAACAGGAACAGAGATGGGCAGGGGAAGGGCTGAAAATGTGTTCAATCTGCACATTCTCAGGGCTATTCCAGGGAGCGCTTGAGGCACACCTGTTGGAACAGCTTCAGATCCAGCACTAATTCCTCCCACTCTCGCCTGAAGTCTTCAGATTGGTGGCTTGAGCCCTGCAATTAATTCTCATCCTTTGCCCACCTTGATGGAAGACAGGAAAGCAGACCGAAATGCTCCACTCTGATGGACAGATGTACTGTACTTTCTGTGCCACAGGAGCAGAACTTGAAGCTGCTTCCAAGGCTCTGGAACACTTGCAGCAGGGCTAGAGGCCAATGGTGTATGAGCGGCCTGTGGGATTGTGAATAGCAGAACAGACTGGTGCTGTCACAGCCCACTCATACCACACCTTCTTGGAATTGCTGCATCGCCAAAAACGCACGCAGATGGTCTGGCCTTCACGTACTGTAATGGGCTGCTGCAAGAAGAAAGACAGGGAGGTTCAGAGTAGAGCTGATGAACTCTATGTGGCAATGTACTGCTGAGCTGAGCATGGAGAGAAAAGGATAAAATGTGACATTCCAACCCTCATCAAGTTTATTTGAAGTCTTTCAGAATGAATAGTCAGAACTGAACCATCAGACACTGAACAGATCATCCAAAGTGTGATGAGTGCCGTGAACATGCAGAGAACATGCGCTACAAGAGCACCTAGGAGAGGGAGCGCGCACCTAGTCCTGGTGGTCCTGGAAAGTTATTGGACAAGAGGAATGTTTAAGGAGACCTGGAAGATAAGTACACTGGGTGAAAAGGTGAACAAAGAACTTTCCAGAAAGAAGAAAGGTGTGAATGCCTGAAGCAGGAAAAAAGACAGGGTATTAGAATCATGATGAGCCCTGAGTAATGTACAGATTTGTTGAATCATTATGTTGTACATCTGAAACTAATGTAATCCTGTTAATTATATTTCAGCTAAAAAAAAAAAAAAAGATCCATAGGGCTGACGCAATATAATCAAGGGGACAGCAGCTGAAAAAACCACCTAAAACTAGATCATACCAAGTCTTACAATGTTAAATCTTTATCCTGAGGGCAGTAGGAATCATTGAAGGGTTGGGTTTTGTTTTTGTTTTTTTAAGATTTATTTATTTGAGAGAAAGAGAGCTTGTGTGCACAAGCAGAGGGGTAGTGAGAGGGAGAAAGAATCCCAAGTAGAATCCATGCTTAGTGTGGAGCCCAACACCCATGCTCGGCTCAACCTCAGGATCCCAAAATCACAACCTGAGCAGAGAGCAAGAGTCAGACACTTAACTGCACCACCCAGGCAGCCCGAAGTTGTTGAAGGGTTTTAAGGAGGACAGAGACATGATCAGATCTGGGTCTTTAAAAGATGATTCTTGCTTAAGGTAGAGACTGGACAGAAGGGTAGACAGAGGAGATGTGGGGAAGCCAAGTAGAAGGCACTGAAGATATCTCAAGACCTACAACAGGGCTCCAGGAGCATGTGGGAGCAGCAGAACATGGGTCACAGTCAAGCATCCTTCTGAGAGTAGGGAAGGGGCAGAATACCAATGGCAAGTTACTTCCTTAACCCACTGAGTGTAGAAGGTGATTCCTACCTTAATGGGGAAAAGGATGGGAAACCATGAGAACATCCCAGGAGAGTGAGTCTCTGGACGGATACCTATGTGAAAAAGAAATGAAAAAATTGTGGTCTCTGTGAGTCTACTTTTTGCCTGGATTGAGGGGAGTGTCTTTTGTGAACGGAGAAATAAGTAATCAAAGACCCACATTCACAGATGTCCTGGGCTCCCTGTGACTCTAAGTGAAGCATGTACATAAGCTGCCCAGGTAACATACTCATACCCTGCCATCCATTACCCCAGACACTCACTCAGGGTGATGTCCTGATAAAGCACAGTCTCAAAGTAGCCTGCAAAACCATGAAGTACTGTGTTCACCTCCACAGGAAACTCCAAGGTGCAGTAGCGGTTGTTGTCAATCATAGGATCTGTTAGGGAAGAGTTATGTGGATGACAAGGGACCAGAAGTTCTAGATAACTTGGTAAAGTAATAGCAAGAACATGGGAAGCTTAGAGAGAGCAGACCCGGGATAGCAAGAAACCAGAAGGTAAGCTCTTACCCATTCAGTCAGAGGACAGTCACAAAGGAACCCACCTCTGTTGGGATGGCTGAAGGTGAAACAGGGCTGGGGCGCAGACAGCTGGTGGAAGTTGTGTAGCCGCACCACGTAAGGCATCTCAAATTGGGCCTGTCCCGAGAGACCGAGCAAGAGGTAGAGCAGATAGGCAAGACACACCACTCTCCCAGGAAAAGAAGCCTGAGCCTCCCGGACACAGAAAAAGATAAAAACATTTTCACTTCAACCACTCTCCCACATCCCCATCTCCTTCACCTCTTCACCTTCTCCAGTGGAAGAAAATAGTTGATGTTAATATAGGGAATTAAAAAAAAAAAGAGGACTAAAGAAAATAGAGCTCTCCAGAAGAGAGTGGCTTTTTACCTCAGGGTCTCGGTCCTTTTCCCGACAGGCTCGGACCTCATTGTACAGCTTGGAGGAGGAGATGGGAGCCAGAAAGGAGGTGTACTCCCCAGGGATGCTCACACCATCATCTGCAGAGCAGGAGGGTCATATAAGTTCCCAAGGAATGAAAATGGAGGTTCAAACCTCCCACATCAAAACAAACCAGCCAAAAGCACCTTGATCTCAGGGTCCTGTGTTCAAGCCCCGCATTGGGGCCTACTTAAAATAAAATTTAAAAAACAAAAAACAAAAAACAAAACAGACCCAGTCGGCTCCAAGTCATCACATTCCCAGGCCAACCTACTCCCCAAGTCCTGTCATAGGAGATGCTACTTCTAGGTAAGAACTCAAGATATTCTAATCTAGTGGTTCTTCTGTGGGTCAATAAAGATCCTTGAGATCTGTATGAAAGCTAAGCCCAAGGTACATTTCATGTCAGTGCAGGGAATCCACAGACGGACAATCTCTGCTCTAGTCCACTCCTCCCATTTACAGATGGAAATGCTGAGGTTCAGAAAGATTGCTTTATTTGCTATGGGCACTGACCCACATCCAACCCACCTTCCCCTAAACCTTTTTTTAAAATTTATTTATCTATTTATTTAAAGATTTTATTTATATATTTGACAGACAGAGATTACAAGTAAGCAGAGAGGCAGGCAGAAGAGAGAAGAGGAAGCAGGTTCCCCACTGAGCAGAGAGCCCGATGCAGGGCTCAATCCCAGGACCCTGAGATCATGACATGAGCCGAAGGCAGAGGCTTTAACCCACTGAGCCACCCAGGCGCCCCTCCCCTAAACTGTGTAACCTCCTCCATGGCTGCTGCCCTATACCACCCCCCCACACACACTCCCCCTCCACAACCTGCTACAGCCTTCCTAGCTGATAATCCATTCCCCCTACTCAGTACATCCCAGCCTGGAGGCACCTTTTAGGAAGTGTTGGGCTCCATCTAGGCACTCAGGCGACAGTTCATTGTCAGCGAAGGAGCCTAGAAGCTCACTGACGATGATGTCTGCTTTCTCTGGAGCTACCCATTCCCGCATGTCTGATGAAACTACTGTCACCTGGCTTCCCCATTCTTCAAACTGCCAGTTCTCTAGCCTAAGATAAAGATAATGCGAGTGAGGACTCTGAAAAGAAAAACTGGCACTGGACACAAACTTCCCAGCAAGGAGGTTGCTACTCACGTTACCACGGCATTTGGGTTCTTCTCCACAGCGTACAGCTTTATCCGCCGGTCAGCCTGCTTGGCTGCCCGCAGGGAAGCATTCACCAGTGGACCCCGGCCTGCTCCCAGCACCATTAGCACCCTAAGAAAGAAAGGGGAAGGGTCAAGCTGACTAGGCAGATGAAGAAGTAGGTATGCAAATCTTCGGGATTATGGGGAGGAGCACTCACTGGACATTGGTATCCTTCTCTTCATCTGGCACTCGATCTAACAGACATTTATAGATGGCCTGGGCAAGGAGGGAGAGAAGAATTCATGGCTATAATCCCATCTTCACCCAGGTCAACCCGGCCCTATACTTGACCCGGACCCAAACTATACCTGCTGATATTGAGAGTATTTGATGGGGTCCTTTTCAAACACTTCATATGTCTGAGATTCCAGATTGTCCATCAGTGGCTGATGAATGAGAGGAAAAAGGCAAAGTGAGGCAGCCTGCTTCTGGCAGGGGCACTGTGCCAGAATACCAAAAACTTTCCCACTGTCTCCTGAGCTTTGGTAGGATTTTAGGGCACCTACTGCAGAAACATTTTCCCCATGGCTCCCTCCTCTCAGCACACTCCAGACCCACCTGGAGCGGGGACTGCAGATAGTCTTCATAGCCCTTGGCAAAGAGTTCGTAGGCATTGGGCGGAGGGCGGTTCTGGCTCAAGTATTCCAGGTACTGGAGGTAAGAGCAGAACTCCTTCTCTGAGTGGTGATTGGTGCCCGTGATGATGAACTGCACTTCCAGCTGTGAGAGAGGGCAGACAATCAGACACAGTCCTTGAACCAAGCTTCTGGGATACTGTATGGGTTACGGCCAGAGAACCCTAGTATAAAATAAGGCCTGGACCAGCAGTCTTCCAGTTCAACAAATCCCTCCAGATATCAACAAAGCAGCATGAGGCTTCAGTAAACTCATAAAGCCCTTCTATGTCCCTCCTATGTCATATAAGCATCATCATGGCTCAAACAGCCCCGTGGATCCTCGCTGTAACATCTTAAATGAAACCCTCTATGAAGTTCTCATGAGACCTAGTTCCTTTTGAAATGTTTCTGGGACTCCTACTGCCAGTTGCCTCTTTGTTCTCAAGACCTCCAACTTTGCTGAAATTGCGCTCCAGAAACCAGAGAAGAAGACAATCAGTCCCACAGGAAAAAAAAACATCACACATATATGAGTAAGGCAAGAGGATTAGCTGGAGTACCTCTGAAACCCTTTGACCACCCACCTTGAGGAGCCGGAAGATGAGCCTCTGGTGCATCTTAGAAAGAACAGGAAATCCCTTCTTATTGGTCAGGAAAATGCTGGTGGGGAGAATAGCTGCTTTGATGGGCTCCCCAAGCCAACGATCAATGACATGATTAGATGGGAGGTCAGCCCCAATTTCAAGAGCTATGAAAAGATAAAGAAAGACCACTTACCTACTGCTAGGCAAGACAGCTTTCCTTTGTGCTTTTTTCTGCAAGATCTGTTGACTACCTAAGAGCAAGGCAGACTGAGGCACAGAGTAGCAAAACTGCCTACCAGCCAAATATACATGAAACTCCTGATTTTTTTTTAACTGTATCCAGCTTCACTAAAGATACTTTTCATAAACAATCATGGTCATTTCAGGCAGGACATGGGCAGACAATCCTCAACAGTATACAACTACTTTCAAACTCTCTTCCTCAGTGGACTACCAAAATCAGAGAGCTACAGTAAAACCCAAAGGTGTGATGCTCTGAATAGGGAAAGTTTAGAGTGCAGGTTGACGGTTCACATTTAGCATGTTGTTTAACAACTTTTCACAAGCTGACCCTGATTTTCAAGAAATTAAATGAAAATGTTAGAATTTTCAATCTGAAGATCCACAAGCTAAAAGAGGAACTCTTTTGAGGGATGCCACCTCTGTGGTGATAATCCAAAGTCCATATTGTTTGACATACTAGGAACAATGTTTTGGGGTCACGTATATATTGAAGGCATAGAGGGGAAAAGAGGATGTAAAAAATGAATTTTAGTTTTTCCCCACCACAAGGCATCTGTGCCAAGGTGGCTAATGTGTATCAACCTCAAGGAATCCCTCCTCTGGGGCACCTGGTGGCACGTTAAGCGTCTGCCTTTGGCTCAGGTCATGATCCCAGGGTCCTGGGATAGAGTCCTGCCTTGGGCTCCGTGCCCCATGGGAAGCCTGTTCTCCCTCTCCCACTCCCCAGCTTGTGTTCCCTCTCACTATGTCTCTGTCAAAAAAAAATAAATAAAATCCTTAAAAAAAAAAAAAAAAAAAGGAGGGGGGCCTGGGTGGCTTGGTGGGTTAAAGCCTCTGCCTTCAGCTCAGGTCATGATCTCAGGATCCTGGGATCAAGCCCCACATCAGGCTCTCTGCTCGGCAGGGAGCCTGCTTCCTCCTCTTTCTCTCTCTGCCTGCCTCTCCGCCTACTTGTGATTGCCTCTGTCTGTCAAGTAAATAAATAAAATCTTAAAAAAAAAAAAAAAAAAAAAGGAATCCCTTCTCCTGGGAACCAAGAGGAAGCTTCTCAAAACTAGAAGGGAATATGTTCCCCCTCCCCATGCCACTCCCCCAGTATTAATCTAGCTTTGGAGATATTCTATTAGTGACATATGCCCTTCCTCCAAAACAACAATGAAGTGTTCTGTGTGCTAACAATATAGCTTTAAAAAAGAGTAAAACAAAATTCTGCATTTTTTATAAAAATTGATAAAAAGCAGGGGCGCCTGGGTGGCTCAGTGGGTTAAAGCCTCTGCCTTCAGCTCAGGTCATGATCCCAGAGTCCTGGGATCGAGCCCCACATCGGGCTATCTGATCAACAGGGAGCCTGCTTCCCTTCCTCTCTCTCTGCCTGCCTCTCTGCCTACCTGTGATCTCTCTCTCTGTCAAATAAATAAATAAAATCTTAAAAAAAAAAAAAGAAAAAAGAAAAAAAAATTGATAAAAAGCAGTATTTCAAACTGTAAAGTCACCAAAAGTACACAGTTATCAAAAATGCACACACTCCACTTGGCATCTCTGAAACTCCTGATTCTTATTCACAGGAGGTCAGAGAAGGAAAACCTACCCAAGACCCTTGTAGACTTACCCACTGCAATCCTCTTGCTATAGTCACACAAGGTCCGGAAGTTGTGCCACCTGTCCAGGGTCAAATACACAAAAATACAATCAAATATATATGGCCCACTAATCACCATAGCTGGAGGAGACTACCCTACAGGCTCTACCCTGTACTTCCCCTCCCCCTCCCCTCTGCCCTGGTACAGCAGCAAAAGGAGACATACCACATCCATGTCTTCTCCTCTCCACTATATTCCTCTGTATGTGTACTCGGTGCATTCTCAATGATATCATCTCTCAGGTCCTCTGGAGCCACCAAGGGTACCCGCATCCAGAACTGCACATGAACAAGTACCCTTAGTTCTAAGTACCCTTAGAATTCCATTTTGAACTCATGGGGTCCAGAACGCTTCCTTCAATTATCTTGATCCAGATCTCAAGTTAATCCTTTTATATGTTTTTCCCAACTTGTGATTATATGTACCCATATTCATATCTTGTATATATCCTTATGTAAATATCTGTCCTGTTCTTAATTGCAACTGTAAGTTTCTAGAAATAATTGCACATTCTGTATGTTTTCTACCCCTCTGCTTACTACTTTTAGATGGTGGTAGGCAGTACTGACATTTCAGTTCTGCCAAATGCACCCTTTACTGAATGGCTAGGAACAAGAAGGTACCTAGCACAGCCTGACTACCATAATATGCAGCAGGAAATGAGGTTCTCAGCCATACCATGGATGAGTGGTGGCCAGTGTGGATGTGGTTGGTCAAAACCCTGGCCAAGTTTGTGTTATCTTCCTGATTTAGGGGCAGCAGGAAAGCTGGAAGGCCCAAATATGCCCCAAAATTCAGCTCCTGTAACATGGCCTGGAATGGAGATCAAGAGGAAAAGGTTAAGAGCTAGCAACCCAAATAACTTTGACTGCATATATTAGATTTACTAAGTTATGGGAGGAAAAAAAAGGTTCTCTGCACCCAGCCAGTTTAAGGACTTGATCTCTAGAAAAGATCCAGTGGAGAGGTCAAACAGTCTTACCGCCTCAGAGTTCCTGCGAATCTTCTCCACTTTTGAGTCTGGACGAATCCATGGGGAAAGCTTTCCCACAATTAGCGTATTCCAGTCTGCACTCCCCCCATCCAAGAAAGACAAAGACTAAATGAGGTTCAGCACTTGTTCAATTTCTATTTCTTAACAGGAAATAGAGAGTAGAGTTGAGAGACAAAGACTTTTTCTATCAGAGATGTGGGATAGCCCGATGCAGAATAAACTAATGCTTTTTAAGCAGGTAAGCAAGAAGAAAACAAGAGTTATCTATGTCCCAGAACTAATCAATATATCCAAGTCAGGAAAGGAGGAGAATAAGGGCACTGTTAGAGCAGTTGTTACTGCCTCTAATAATTAAGGGGCATATGGGATGGTCCCTACCCCTTCCTGACAGCAGTAGGTCTGATCGTGTCTGGGGGCCCGGCCGATTCTTAGCAGGTTCCTGAGTGAACTCCCTCTTGAAACGCGGGTGGAAGACAGGCATGCAGAGGAAATCAAACCTACAACCGCGACAGACCCAGAATCGTCATGTAAAGAGAGTAGCAGTGCCCAAAAAATCCAAGCAACTGGATTAGGCTATCTCAATTCGCACAACCCTTTTAGCCACCATCAGTCACCCGACTGGACTGCTAAGTTCAGCCCACCTTGGTGTCTATCACTTCCGCTGCACTGTGCCTCACTTTCTTCCCACAACATAGGCATGGAAAAGGAGAAAAGATAAAAACCACGCCAAGTGGATTTTCTACTCTGCTGTCTTGGGTTTTCCAAGACTGTCACATCCAGATTTGCCCCAGTACCGCCCATGCCTTCCCCCTCAGGGTTTACCTCTTCTCTTCCTAACCCTCTAACACTCCCCCGACTCGCAGACTATAATCCCGCTCTCCGGGGCCCTGGAGGTCTGTAGTCCCCTTTTTGAGTTTACCTGACAACTCCCCTGACTTTGGGGCTCAGTGACCATATGCCCCAGCAAGTTTTTGTTTGGTTGGGTTTTTTTTTTTTTTTCCCACACTCCAGGCGCTAAGGCTTCTCGATCCTCCCCCAAGGAGTAATGGTTTCTCCCGCCCTAATCTTACCCACTCCGACCCCCTAACCCCTGCCTCTTGAGGATGACTAGTCTGTCCCTCTTCGACCCCGAGTTCGGAGCCCGCATTCCGCTTGCGGAGGTCTGGGCCCTCACCCCTGCTTGGCCACAGCCCCCAGAGTGTCAGCTATTTCGGGGACGCAGTTCAGGTCCCGCCCGCTGGACACGCGGCTCCCACCAGCACCTCCGACCGCCATCGCCGCCATCTTTTCCCTCGCGTTGTCCACGCCGGGATTCCTTGCTATTAGCAGCCAATCACAAAGCCAGAAAAAAGCCCCCGGAAGGCGGGATAAGTCGCCCTAACAACCAGAGCGTCTTCTAGGGCTTCCGAGCTGGAGGCGTAGGGGTGGGGAGTGGTTCTTCCCGCCAATCCGCGGGCTGCACAGTGACGTACGACGTGGCTCCGGAAGATCCACCAATCTCAGGGTCTGATTCTCGACGAGCTTCAATCTCCCATAATGCTTCGTGAATTCATGGACCTCTGTCGAGGGACTACACGTCCCATGAAACCCTGCAGTCAAAGCTTGAAGTAACATCGTGGAGAAAAACGTAATTGTCTCGGGGCCAGTGGCGCAATGGATAACGCGTCTGACTACGGATCAGAAGATTCCAGGTTCGACTCCTGGCTGGCTCGGTGGGACCAGGCTTCCTTTATTGCATGTTGTGCGAAGCAGCATCTTTTAAGTCTCCCTTCCTTTCCTTAACACTTTCCGAAGTTTTCTTGTTCTTCATGCTTTCATTTTTCAGGTCGTAATTTGAGTATTGCAGCCATCTATATCAGCTTTTTCCCGTTAATTCAGAGTTGGTCTTGTATCACTGCTTGGGTCCACCTAAACCTCAAGAAAATTGGGGTTCTGGCTGGTGCTCTTAAAATGGGCTTTGTAGGGCCTTAGTATAGTTACAAATAGATTGTGGCAACTCAGCCACTAATTCCTCATGATTCTAAATCTCAAAACACAAAAGGTAAACACACACGCACACGCACGCACGCACTCCTTCACAGTGAAGCATTACCGCGGAGAGGAGTCATGAACTGCCTAGCGGAGGCCTGGGAAAATATCTTCATTCTTGTTAGAGGGACATAACGGAAGGAGAGGAATGAAGCAAGGAAAGACACAGGGAAGAGAAAGGGGATACCCGAAGGCAGGGAGCCCAGGGATGTTGAGGGCCTGGCAGCGGAGATGGAAAGGAGAGCACAGTACAAAAGGCCCAAAGAAGGAGGCGTTGACAGAACTTCGGAACTGCCTGGCTAGGAGCCTTAAGAAAGAGGAGTCTGGGTTCTGGCCTCTGAGTGAAACAAGAAAGAAGTGGGTTTAGGGACAGAGTCGGGTTTGGAAAGCTGAATTAATTGGACGCCTAGGGGGCGCTGTGTAATAGAGAGTTGGATGAACAGTGAGGTGAACCAGACAAGATTTGGAAATGGCCAGAAGAGAGGTAGTGACAGAAGCCACCAGACTGAATGAGATCATCCTGGGCTCGTCTGGGACAAAGTCCTTGGACACATGGTAAGGGTGTGGATAGGATAAGCTGTAAAGAGCCATGGGTGCAATGTAAGTGCTCCAGAAGGATGAAATTCTGAAAGCCAAACAAGTTAAGAAAATATCTACGAAGCCTGAAGGGGTTGGAAGTGCTTTTGTCTCATCTTAGTCTTCATTTGGTTCTGGCAGATATTACTACTAAAGCTACTACAACAACAACTACTACTAGGCTTTATTTTTAAAACGATGTTATTTATTCATTTGTCAAAGAGAGAGTACAAGCAGGAGTGTCAGGCAGGGGGAGAGGAAGGCTCCCCACTGAGCAAGGAGCCCATTGCCCATGTAGATGCAGGACTGGATCCCAGGACCTTGGGATCATGACCTGATCCCCTGGGATCGTGACCTGATCCAAAGGCAGACATCCAACTGACTGAGCCACCCAGGCTTGCTTGCTTTCTTTCTTTTTCTTTCTTTTTTTTTTTTTTTTAAGATTTTTATTTATTTACTTGAGAGGTGAGAGATCACAAGTAGGCAGAGCAGCAAGCAGAGAGAGAGGGGGAAGCAGGCTCCCCGCGGAACAGAGAGCTAGATGTGGGGGTCAATCCCAAGACTCTGAGATCATGACCTGGGCTGAAGGCAGAGGCTTAATTCACTGAGCCACCCAGGTGTCCCCAGGCTTTATTTCTGAAAACAGTTTTAGATTTACCCAAAAGTTGCCCAGACAGTGCAGGGAGTTCCCATATGCCTCCCCACAGGTTTCTCTGTTACTAACATCTTAACATATATCGTACATTTATTACAACTCATGGACCAATGCTGATACATTTTTAATAACTAAAGTCCATAGTTTATACAGATTTCCTTAGTGTTTACCTAATGTCTTCTTGGCTCCTCTGGGCTGTGTCAAGTTTCTCAGTTGTTCCTCGTTTTTGATGGCCTTGATAGTTTTGAGAAATACTGGTCAGGCATAGTATAGGATGCCCCTCTATTAGAATCTGTCTGATTGTTTTCTCATGATGAGACTGGGATTATGGGTTTGGGGAGGAAGATCACAGAGATAAAGTGTCATTTTCATACTGTCATGTCAATAGTAGGTACTATCAACATCATTTATGACTATTGATGTTGACCTTTATCACCTGGCAAAAGTAGTGTTTATCAGGTTCCTCTACTGTAAAATTACACTCTCCCCACCCCCTTCCATCCTATGCTCGTTGGAAGGAAGTCACCATGTGCATCCCATACTTAAGGGGTAGGGAGTTATGCTGGCCCTCCTTTAGGGCGGAGTGTCAACAATATTTATTTGGAATTCTTCCCTGCAGGTCTTATGAGTAGGTGGCTGTCCAGAGGAAGTGGGTGAGTGCTCTACCAACACTGTAAGAGGTAAAAGAGAGTTTGGAGGAGGCCTGCTTGTTCTGTGCCCCAGCTGTGCCCAACCAAACTCTACATTCAGAGAAGACTTATTAGATGTTGTTTCTTCTTCAGAAGCTAATTATCTGGGCTGTGGACCATCTGTGCTCCTGGCATCTTCCTCCTGATGTCAAGCTGGTGGCTGTTCTGTTGGTTGTTAACTAACCCATCCATGGGTAAGAGTGAGGGAGGAATATCTGTGAAACAGTAATGTAAGTTTTGCCATTGGTTAAAATAATTTTCGAAAGAACTTGTGCAAAAAGAGCCTGAAATGTCTGGCTGGCCTTAAAATAACTTCACATGGGCTGAATTTCATTTGTCTGTGATGTCTTTTTTTTTTTTCCCCATTCAAAATGGCCCCAGGTCTATGGCAAGCATGATGCTGAACAGTTCCCAGTAATTCCATACCGCATTGCTCCCCGCCTTTCCGACAGCACTTTCCTGTGACTTCTAGAAACAGCAGGTACTATGAGTCTACCTATATGAGCCAGAGAGAAGCAAAAGCGAAGGAGTGAAAAAGAAATAGAGCACCTGGTAAAGACAGAGTTGGTGAAGAAGTCTGTCTTCTGTTCAGCCTCCCTCTGCCCTGCCCTCCATGCCGAACTCTTGTGCTCAGAAGCATGTAAATCACTGACTGGAACGCCTACTGAATGCAAGCCTTTGCTGAGATGAAAAGGTAGGGAGATGGTAGGTCAGAGGGAATACCCTGAGTATTTGAGAAATAATGTTACTTTCTCCAACAGGAGCCAGTGACCAACAGGCAGACCCTTGGAAACTTTTCTGGAAAGGAAAGAGTATCCTCTCGCAGAGAATTCTCCCCTTGCCCCTCCACCCCCTTCCCCTCACATTCCTCACCTCCAGGCCCAGTTCTTTTACCTGATCCTGTTTTTGTGACCTTGTTTAAACACCTCCAGCCCATTGTAAACACTCCTTTCATCTCTGGTGCTCAGCTCCTCCCTCAGCACTTACCTCCCTCCCCAGCACCCCTTCACTCACCTCTGTGCCTGCCCAGCCAGCTAGACTCTTCAACACCAAAATAATGGCCCGTTTGACCCTCCTACTGCTCCAAATTGCTTCTGTACAATCAAGGCTGTCCTGCAGCTACCAAAGTGGCAGAGTTACTGAGGCAAAATAATCTATGCCGATTTGCATTCTCTTCCTTGTCAGCTCTATTATACAGTGTTTATCTGTCAAAATGAATAGAAAGTAGAAACTGTTCTGGAACACAGGAAAAGATGGAAAATTACCCGATTTGTTTACAAAGCCAGAACATACCGAATAGCAAAACCTGTCAGAAGAAGCCCCCTGCCCCAAAAAAACCCTACAGACCAATCTCACTTATTAATATATATGTAAAAATCCTAAAATATTTAAGTTTAACATATAAAAGACAGCAGTATATTAACATAATAATTACATACCAAAACCAATTGGGGTTTAATGTTGGGAATTAAGATTAGGTCTGAAGAAATTTATTTAAATAAAAGATCAAAAATAGGGGCGCCTGGGTGGCTCAGTGGGTTAAGCCGCTGCCTTCGGCTCAGGTCATGATCTCAGGGTCCTGGGATCGAGTCCCGCATCGAGTCCCGCATCGGGCTCTCTGCTCGGCAGGGAGCCTGCTTCCCTCTCTCTCTCTCTCTCTCTCTCTGCCTGCCTCTCTGTCTACTTGCGATCTCTCTCTGTCAAATAAATAAATAAAATCTTAAAAAAAAAAAAAAAAGATCAAAAATAAACCAAACAAGAAAAACATCTGATCATTTTTAAGAGTCACCAAACAGAACATGGCAAATCAATTCCATTTGATGTAAACACTCCTAATAGTCTTAATATTCTTCATATATAAATGCATATATGTATATATATGAAGTCAACGATGTATGTAAAAACAAGAGTGTCTAGTCTCATCACTATGTCATTTAGTATTACTGTGAAGAATCTGGAAATTCTAAGAAAGGGTTATAACTTTTGGAAAGAGAGACAAATTTATCACTGTTTGCAGATGATATGATTGTATACATAGAGAATCCATGAGAATCAATTTTAAAATGAGAATTAATAACAGAATTCAGAAAAGTCACTTGATACAAGACAAATACAAATCTATAGCCTTTCAAATGCTGAGAATCACCAGTTAGAAGACATAATTAATAAAAATATCCCAATAACATGATAGTTAAGATAATGGACTATGGAGCCAGATGGTTAAAGCTCTGTCCATCCACTTACTAACTACATGAACATAACCTCTCTGGCCTCGGTTTCCTCGTCCATAAAATGGGAATGTAAATAATAGTACTTATCTCACAAAGCTGTTAAGAGGATTAGTTAAGTTTTGGGGTTGTTGTTTTTTTTTTTAAGATTTTATTTCTTTATTTGCCAGAGAGAGAGACAGTGAGAGAAGGAACACAAGTGGGGGAGTGGGAGAGGGAGAAGCAAGCCGAGCAGGGAGCCTGATGAGGGGCTGGATCCTAGGACTCTTGGGATCATGACCTGACCCAAAAGCAGGTGCTCAACAAATGAGCCATGCAGGCACCCCAGGATTAGTTAAGTTTAAATTAGTTACAAATAGCGAATCCGCCCGTTCGGTAGCTGGTTTTTCGGATAGGCTGCAGTTAGCAGTTTGGGGACCCAACTACAGTTTTTAGAGGTCTTCCTCCCCCTGGACTTTGAAATGCTTTATTTGATCGGCTTGGGCCTGGGCGATGCCAAGGACATCACAGTCAAGGGCCTGGAAGTTGTAAGACGCTGCAGTCGAGTGTATCTAGAAGCCTATACTTCAATCCTGACTGTAGGGAAGGAAGCCCTGGAAGAGTTTTATGGAAGAAAATTGATTCTTGCTGATAGAGAAGAAGTGGAACAAGAAGCTGATAATATTTTAAAGGATGCCGATATCAGTGATGTTGCATTCCTTGTGGTTGGTGATCCATTTGGGGCTACCACACACAGTGATCTTATTCTGAGAGCAACAAAACTGGGAATCTCCTACCGAGTTATTCACAATGCTTCCATAATGAATGCTGTAGGCTGCTGTGGTTTACAGTTGTATAAGTTTGGAGAGACGGTTTCTATTGTTTTTTGGACAGATACTTGGAGACCAGAAAGCTTCTTTGACAAAGTAAAGAAGAACAGACAAAACGGCATGCACACATTATGCTTACTAGACATCAAAGTAAAGGAGCAATCTTTGGAAAATCTAATCAAAGGAAGGAAGATCTATGAACCTCCTCGGTATATGAGCGTAAACCAAGCAGCCCAGCAACTCTTGGAGATTGTTCAGAATCAGCAAATACGAGGAGAAGAACCAGCAATCACCGAGAAGACACTCTGTGTTGGCTTAGCCAGGGTTGGAGCTGAAGACCAGAAAGTTGCAGCAGGCACTTTGCAGCAAATGTGTACTGTGGACTTGGGAGGACCATTACACTCCTTAATTATCACAGGAGACAACATGCATCCACTGGAGATGGAGATGCTCAGTCTGTTTTCCATACCAGAAAATAGCTCAGAATCCTGTTGATGAACTTCATGAACATTTTCTATTGTTAGATACTAATTTCATTCATATATGCATATACACATATTTGTATAATGAACAGTTCTTTTGGATTACCTAATAATTGTAAAGCAAATGACCAAGAAAAAAAGATACTGATTCAACAATACTTGGTTTCCTGTGGCAATGAGTTTTTTTTTCCCTATGACATCATCAGTTGTTGCTATTTCGGCAATTTTTCAGTATGTACACACCTGGAGCAGACCAAGCCTGAAAACCTGCAGAGACATTCATAAACAGAGTTGTTTAAAAGCCGTTTTGGGGCGCCTGGGTGGCTCAGTGGATTAAAGCCTCTACCTTCGCCTCAGGTCATGATCCCAGAGTCCTGGGATTGAACCCTGCATCGGGCTCTCTGCTCAGCAGGGAGCCTGCTTCCTCCCCTCTCTCTCTCTCTCTGCCTGCCTCTCTGCCTACTTGTGATCTCTGTCTGTCAAATAAATAAAATCTTTAAAAAAAAAAATTTAAAAAAAAAATTAGTTACAAATACTAAAGCATTGAGAACCTACCCTGCATATAATAAGCCTTCAATACTATGATTAGTTTTTTCCTCATTCACAATAATAACAAGAACATTGCTATAAAATACTTAGCTAGAGCCTTCCTGAAAAGTGTGAAGAACCTATATAAAGAAAATTACAAACTTTTGCTGAGAGAAAAACTGAAAGACAGAAATAAAATGGAGAGACAAACCATATTCTTTAAAAAAAATCTTATAAAGATGTCAATTCTTACCAAATTAATTTCTCATTTTTACAACATCCAATCACAACTCTAATGGAATCTTTTGTACTTGATAAAATGATTCTACTGTTCATTTGTAATAAAAATCAGACAAGAAAAGCAAAGAAAATTCAAAAAAGGAGGAGAAAGGAGAAGGAACTGACTCTATACTTTAAGCCCTTTGCCTGAAACCCTTTATGAAATAAGCAGTAGATAAATAAATAAAGGGCTACAATGTGCAGTTGGTTTAAGAATAGAGAGACTAAAAGAACTACACCAGTAGCCCAGAAACAGACCAGTTATATGTGTATACATGTTTGTGATGAAATATATGATTTGATTTGTAATAAGAAAACCAGCTAACGTACTGAGCCCTTATTTTGTGACAGGTTCTATGAAAAGCACTCTACATTCGCAAGAACTCTGTGAGGTAGGAGGTATTATTCTCTTGGTCTTAGAAAGATAAAGTGAGTTGCCCCCCTAAGAAGGGGTTTAGATGGGATGCAAACTTAGGTCAACTGACTCTGGAGCCTTTGATCTTAACCTTAAGGCATATTATCTATAATTTTCCTTCCAGAAAGCTATTCTAGACAATCTTCACGAACTAGGACAAAGATTAATTAAGAGAAATGCTTAGTATAGCATTTTTAAAATGATTACAAAGAATGTAAAACAACAAGTTGGATATCCTATAGAGGTATTTATTTATGGTTAAATAAATCATCCATGCAATGAAATCTTAAGCAGCCATTAAAATCAATGTAGCCAGAGAAAATTTAATAACATGGAGGGGCGCTCAATGATATGCTCTTCTGACACAAATTACAAACTGTACATACAGAATGACTTTGATATGTGGGGGAAAATGGTATTTTCCAAATTTTCTGTAATAAACATGTTTATATTATAGAGAAGACATTTTTAAAAATGAGTATAAGGGGCGCCTGGGTGGCTCAGTGGGTTAAAGCCTCTGCCTTCAGCTCAGGTCATGGTCCCAGGGTCCTGGGATCGAGCCCCACATCGGGCTCTCTGCTCAGCAGGGAGCCTGCTTCCTCCTCTCTCTGACTGTCTCTCTGCCTGCTTGTAATCTCTGTCTGTCAAATAAATAAATAAAATCTTTAAAAAAAAATAAAATAAATTAAAAAAAAATAAAAATGAGTATAAAACCAAGGTGCCTGGGTGGTTCAGTCAGTTAAGCATCTGCCTTTGGCCCAGGTCGTGACCCCAGGGTCCTGGGATCAAGCCCCACATTTGGCTCTTGACTCAGCAGAGAGACTGCTTCTCCCTCTCCCTCTGCTGTTCCCTGCTGCTTGTGTTCTCTCACTCTGTCAAATAAATAAAGTCTTAAAAAAAAAAAAGAGTATAAGACCTGTGCCCTCCCTCTGGGCTTTCTGCTTGTTTAGATCCTTCTTTCTGTTGAAGACCCCACCCCTTCCCTGTCTCCAGGCCCCTAAAGCCCCATCTTCAGCAGTTACTCTCACCTCAAAGCACTAAAATAGCCCTCCTACACAGACTAATATTTGTTCAGTCCTAGCTCTACGCCAGGCACTTTATTTATTTATTTATTTTTTAAAGATTTTACTTATTTATTTGACAGACAGAGATCACAAGTAGGCAGAGAGGCAGGCAAAGCCGGGGAGGGGGAAGCAGGCTCCCTGCTGAGCAGAGAGCCTAATGCAGGGCTCGATCCCAGGAGCCAAGGCTCCTGACCTGAGCTGAAGGCAGAGGCTTTAATCCACTGAGCCACCCAGGTGCCCCTATGCCAGGCACTTTAAATATATTATCTCACTTAATCCTCAGGACATAATCTTCTGGGGGAAGAATTACTGATATACCCATTCTGTAGATGAGAAAACTGAGATTAAGTATCTTGAATGAAGTTATGCTTTGGTTAAATGGTAGAGCCAGAATGAGAATACAGTTCTTCTAATTCCCAACTCACTGCTTTTTCTTTTACCTTTCCCAAAATGTGGTCCAAGGACCTTGGGGCTCCCTGAGACCCTTTTCAGGAGGTGCTTGAGGATCTCCTACATGTCTGTGTGAGGCCAAGTTTTCTTTATTCAACCAAAGCCATGTATCACCACAGAAAGAAGATAAAGGAATTCACTTGTCTTCTATTAAACCAGTTATCAAGGAGATTTATAAAAATAAAAAACAATGTTACTCTTGTTGTTAAATTTTGTTTGTTTTGGAAAATATACTTCTATTACTAAAATGTATTTTTGGGGTGCCTGGGTGGCTCAGTTGGTTAAGTTTCTGCCTTCGGCTCAGGTCATGATCCCAGGGTCCTGGGACTGAGTCCTGTATCAGGCTCCCTACTTGGCAGGGAGTCTGCTTCTCCCTCTCGCTCTGCCCCTCCCCTCTGCTCATTCTCTCTCTCTCTCAAATAAATAAAATATATCTTTTTAAGATTTTATTTATTTATTTGTCAGAGAGAGAGAGCAAGAGAGCGAACACAAGCAGGGAGAACAGCAGGGCGAGGCAGAAGCAGTCTCCCTGCTGAGCAAGGAGTCCAATGGGATGCGGGACTACATCCCAGGACCCTGGGATTGTGACCTGAGCCGAAGGCGCAGCTTAACCAACTAAGCCACCCAGGCGTCCCTCTCAAATAAATAAAATCTCAAATAAATAAAATCTTTATTTTATTTTATTTTAATTTCTTTTCAGCATAACAGTATGCATTGTTTTTGCACCACACCCAGTGCTCCATGCAATACGTGCCCTCCTTAATACCCACCACCTGGCTCCCCCAACCAGGCGAAATGGGTGGTATCTGCTTTCTGTTCTCCATCCCCATGCAGGAGACTGCTGCCTTCATAAAGGCAGAGGCGTGAGGGTGGGTAACGAGTTGAGAAGAAATAAGTGTCAAGGTGACCTATTTTTCCCAATGCCAGAAGAGTCCTGGGGCAGGTGTTAGCAAACTCTGGAAGTTGGCATGCTGCCCGATTTTTGCAAATAAAGTGTTATTGGGATACAACCATACCCATTCGAAATAGATAAATCAATAACCTTACCTCCCAATATTTTGATGCAAATTCAAGCACCTCACATGGCAAGTCCCTTAAAGAAGTTGTGACAAAGCTGTGGGGATTTAAACGGGAGACCTTTTCCACCTGGAATGACAATGGAGAAGCAGAACTTGAGGTGGGCCTCAGAGATGCTAGGATTTTATGAGCTAAGAGTTCTGCCAGGTAGATAGAACTGTAACAAGCACAAGAAAGCATGAAGGGGTGAGGAAGCCCACGGGGGTGGCAGAGGGTGAGGGGTGAGTGAAAACTGGGGTAAAAGTTGGAAAGTGGAGCTTCACCTCAAGGACTTGAATCCACAGCTAAGCCATGGGGACTCTCTTTGTAGAAATGACAAAACGAAGTGAAAATTACAAAATATTTAAGAAAAGCAAATTAGAATCATCATAAAAATTGGCCCAGCAGAGGGGTATGAGAGGAGGGACAGTTAGGACACTTGGTAAGGCCTCTAAAGGAGGACCTGCATAGGATGGGGCAGTGGCAGGAAAGGTGTCCATCAACCTCACGGGGTGGCAGGAGGACACTGGCGAGGTCTTCGGGATCTGGCCTCAGCTTCGTAGACCCAGAGCCTCTGCCAGTAGTCCCCTGTGTCTTCAACTCCCTGCACTCACTAGAGCCCAGTATCTGTACTGTTGTGTCAATGTACTTGGGAGGATAGCACTTTCTAGTGGAAGGGATGTCCATCTGATGTGTAGGGCATCCTCTTCCCAGAGTCCGGGATAAGCAAATCAGTAAACATGATGTTGCTTGGAAAAGACATACCTGGACCTAAGGTACCAGAGGGTCTTAGGACAGTAGGCTCTGGAACCAGACTGTATGGGTTCATGCCAGGCCTCTTCAAGTTTTGTGACATTGCAACAGTTACCCCCTCTCTCCACACCTTACTTAGTTTCCCAATTTGTAAGCTGGGGATGGTCATAGTACTCACCTTGGAAGTTTGCTGTGATAATTGAATGACTTATTACATGCAAAATACTTAGAAATCCTATCTGGCACCTAATAAGGTTTCAGAGCTCTTGTTTTATGAAGAGAGCTTGCAATCAGGCCTTGTTCCTGCCCCTAGTGTAGCCCCTCTCTCCAGTAACCTAACTTATATCCCCAGTTCAGTGTCTCTTTCAAACAGGTTTAGGGCTAGAAGAAAACCAGAATACTTGTGTGATGGTGAATTTATGTGTTTCAACTTGACTAGCCTATAGTACCCAGTTATTTATTTTTTTAAGTAATTTTATTTATTTATTTGACAGAGACAGTGAGAAAGGGAACACAAGCAGGAGTGGGAGAGGGAGAAGCAGGCCTCCCACTGACCAGGACTCTGGGACCATGACCTGGGTCAAAGGCAGAAGCCCAACAATTAAGCCACCCAGGTGCCCAGATTTTATTTATTTGAGGGGGGAGGGGCAGAGGAGAGGGACAAGTAGACTCCCCGCTGGGCAGGGAGGCTTGACATGGGGCTCCATGTCAGGACCCCAAGATCATGACCGGAGCCAAAGTCAGACACTTAACCAACTGAACCACCCAGGTGCCCCAGTACCCAGTTATTTAAGCAAACACTAATCTAGGCGCTGCAGTGAAGATATTCTGTAGATGGGGTTCACATCTATGATCAGCTGACTTTAAGTAGAGTACTCTTGATTATGCAAAAGTGTCTCATCTGATCAGTTTAAGGCCTTTTTTCTTTTTCTTTTTTTTTTTTAAAGTAAATTCTGCTCCTAACATGGGGTCCCTAACAAGACTCTGAGATCAAGAGTTGCATGCTCTTGATCTGGCCAGCCAGGCACCCCGGTTTAAGGCCTTTAGAGCAAAAACTGAGGTTTCCCACTGAAGAAGAAATTCTGTCTCAAGACAGCAAGAACCACTTCTGCCTGAGTGGCCTGCCTATAGCCTGCCCTGCAAATTTCAGAATTGCCATTTCCTTGAGCCAATTCCTTAAAATAAATCTCATTTTTTATAATACAATAAATAGAAAAAATAATAATACAATATAATATAAAACATAAGTTCTTTTTCTCTGGAGAACCCTGACCTTGCTCTTTAGATAACTCTTTTCTAAATTCTAGGCTGATTGTTTACTTTTGATTATATGTTCTTTCTCCAGCCAGGCTTGGCATATTTAGGTCTCTCTAAATTTCAGTTGTATTTTTCTAGACCAGGAAAGCCACTTAGGCTAGACTTCAACCACTCAAATACAAACCACTTTTCACAGTAAATTATTTCTACAGATTGCTAATCTTGTCCATTATCAGTTGACTCCTAAATTTTCACTGTCTCAAGATATAAGGAAACCTACCAGTTCCTTTAACAAAACCTAGCCTAGGTCCTTCGAGATGGGTAACGTGGAAAGACTGTTCAGGGGTGAGGGACCTCACAGAGAGGCTGGACCCAGGGATTTCCCTCTCTTTTCGGGAGCATCAGGCTGGCCTCTAGATGGCGCTAGATTTCCTCTGTGCTGGCTGAGGAAGAAGGCAGGGTCACCGCCCCAGAGACCTGGATAGTCACCCTTTGTTGAGAACCTTGAGGGGACAGATTGTGTTTGTCCAAGAGCCCCAGAGTTTCCTTATGGAGAACAATCCTATCTCGAGCTCCGGAGGTGATTTATTTTGTTTCTCATTATAGAGGAAGAATCAGCAAGACTGGGTTCTTGGTCAGATGGGGTAAAAGACAAGTGAAGAGAGAGATGCCTATGAAACAAAGGACAGGCAGCAAATATAAGCCTTTTCTGAAAAGTGTGAGGGGGAGCAAGGGCAACTGAAGTCAAGACGCTATCATTCAGCTGTCACTATCACCCAGCCTCTCACTGGCCCTCCAATCCCCTTTCCACCTATTCCACAATAGCCAACACCTCGAACGTTGGGCACTTCCTGCCATCTCCTGTCACTGTGAGGAATGAAAGGACCAGGACAAACCTCTGTAATGCCCACTTCAGGCAGCACTGAACACCTCTTGTGTCCCTTCTCCCACCTCCATGGCACACTTTTGAGAAGCTTTTTCTACCAAGCGATATTCATAAGCTCAGTAACTACTTTTTCATGAAATTACTAGAATTAATATACTTTCTGTAATACCAAAAAAGCAAAGATACCTGAGCAAGGTACAGATGCAATGATATTCAATAAGCATTTTGTAGTAGGGCAAACTGGAAGCAATCTAAATATCTCTCCTGAAGGGAATGGTTAAATTATGATGTAGCCATACTCCAGCAATATGAGCTAATATTGCTGTATATATGTTTGCAAATGTTTAGAAAAAGCTCTGGTATTATATTCACCAAATCACTCTGGTTACTGTAGCATAGTGGATTGGGGTAAAGGGCTGTGTGTGTGTGTCTAGGGGGTTGTGGTAAATCTTTTACTTTTTACTATTATGTATTTGTTTTGTTTGAGCTTTTTTATAAAACACATTTTTGTTGTAGTTAAGCCAATAAATATATTTTTTTATATAGTTGGGCAGCACAGTTGCAAGCAAATTATCAGTCTTATTTGGGTTTTGGGAAACACAAGGAACAGCTAGCTGTCCAGCTCCATGTCATTTAGGGAGCGAGGGCTGGGAACCATTGCTTTGGAAGCCATTTTGGTTTCTCATTTTCCAACAGGTAGTTGGAAATCTAAACATTTCTCAGACCCCAGCTTTCCAGAGATTTGATTGAAGCCATGGGATATTTTTCACAAATTTTGGTTAAGATGAAGGCTTTCCTTGGTGCATGATTTACTCATTTCTAACCCTGTGCCTTCCCCCACTACCTCTTCCCTTCTTTGTCTTTGTCATTTTTTCCAAAATGCCATCCCAAACTTACTTCTAAAGCATGAACTAAAGCTCTCTTCCCTACTAAGACTCCACCTTATAATTCCCGATTCACTTCTCTTGGTTTTCAACCATATTCATTTGCACTTCCTATTACTTTATATTCTTAGACTGTTTTATGTGTCTACTATTAAGTTTTAGACCTTGAGGACAGGATCCATTTCTTTTTTATTATTATCCTTATTATTTCAAATACTAAAACCTACTTTGGTTTAAGATGAGTACCTAATTAAATGAGGAAATGCTGAATGCCATAATAAATGTCAGGAAAAACTATTTTGAGATTTTTGTTGTTCATCTTTAGATGCTACTAACTACAAAGGGAAAATGTATTCTATATATAAGAGAGATTGGCAGTTACCACCTTAAACAAGCAATCAAACTCAGCATAATTAATTGTGAGACATTCCAACCTGATATGGATCCAGGGTGATATAATGTGAAGTACATAATATCATCTATTAAGTATTCTTTGCAAAAACGTTTAACCTGAATCAAATAAAGCCTGTAGACCTACTTCCAGTTTACAGGAAATGTAGGCTTGTAGCACTGTCAATAGAACTTTTTTCTAATAGTTGGTTTATTTTTAGTGTTTATTTATTAAGTTATCTCTAACCCAACATGGAGCTTGAACTCATGACCCCAAGATCAAGAGTCATGTGCTCTACCAACTGAGCCAGCTGGAAGCCCCTAGAACTTTTCTTTTTCAAAGTTTTTTTAAAAGATTTTATTTATTTATTTAACAGAGAGACAGCAAGAGAGGGAACACAAGCAGGGGGAGTGGGAAAGGGAGAAGCAGTCTTCCCACAGAGCAGGGAGCACCATATGGGGTTCAATTCAAGGACTTTGGGACCATGACCTGAGCTGAAGGCAGAAGCCCAACAACTGACCCACCCAGGTGCTCTAGAACTTTCTATAATCAAGTAAATGTTCTATATTTGCACCACCCAATACAGTAACCACCAACCTACTGAATTTTAATTTTCATTTTAATTAACTTAAATTTGAATTTAAATAGCTACAAGTGGCTAGTGGCTACTATATTGGACAGAACAGGAGAAGATCAAGTTTACCACCACCAGAAACAATTGGACAATGGAACATTCTACAAAGTAACCAGACTGGATTTTTTAAAAAACCACTTTCAATTAAAAAAAAAAAAGTATGGGGTGCCTGGGGGGCTCAGTGGGTTGAGCCTCTGCCTTCGGCTGGGGTCATGATCCCAGGACCTGGGATTGAGCCCCACATCGGGCTCTCTGCTCAGCGGGGAGCCTGCTTCCTCCTCTCTCTCTCTCTCTGCCTGCCTCTCTGCCTACTTGTGATCTCTGTCAAATAAATAAATAAAATCTTTAAAAAAAAATTTTAGGTGGGATGCCTGGGTGGCTCAGTCAGTTGAGTGTCCAACTCTTGATTTTAGCTCAGGTCATGATTGAAGGGTTGTGGGATCAAACCCCACATCGGCTCTGTGCTCGGCATGCAACCTGCTTGGGATTCTCTCTGTCTCTCTGCTCCTCTCCCCTCCCAAAAATAAATAAATAAATAAATAAATGGTAGGAGGAATGTTCTATTTTTTTTTTTTTTAAGATTTTATTTAGTTATTTGACAGAGAGATCACAAGTAGGAAGAGGCAGGAGAGAGAGAGGAGGAAGCAGGCTCCCCGCTGAGCAGAGAGCCCAATGTAGGGCTCAATCCCAGGACCCTGAGATCATGACCTGAGCCAAAGGCAGAGGCTTAACCTACTGAGCCACCCAGGCGCCCCAGGAATGTTCTAGTTTAAAAGATATTGAAGAAACCTAATATCCAGGGGCACCTGGCCGCCTCAGTTGGTAAAGCATGTGATTCTCAATCTTGGGGTCATGAGTTCAAGCTCCACATTTGGCACAGAGTGTATTAAAAACAAAAGAAAACATGGGTGCCTGGGTGGCTCAGTTGGTTAAGTGTCTGTCAGTTAAGCATCTTGATTTTGGCTTGGTAGTGATCTCAGGGTTCTGGGATCAAGCCCCATGTCAGGCTCCCTGCTCAGAGAGGAGTGTGCTTTGAACCTCTCCTGCTCCCCTGCTTGTGCTCTCTCATTGTCAAATAAATAAACAAATAAATCTTTAAAAACAAACAAACAAACAAAAAAACCACACACAGAAAATACAAATCTAACATCCAAATGTAATACCCAGACCTTCAATGGACCCTAGACCAAGAAAACAAATTAGGAAAATTTTAATATGACCTAGATAATAGATATTATGAAATTATTAATTTTAGGTATAATAATTTTATTAGTTATACAGAGGAATGCCCTTATTTTTAAGAGTTGCCTGCTAAAAAATGAACTGTTGGGATTTCATCAAGATCAAAAGCTTTTGCACAGCAAAGGAAACAGTTAACAAAACCAAAAGACAACTGACAGAATGGGAGAAGATATTCACAAATGACATATCAGATAAAGGGCTAGTATCCAAAATCTATAAAGAACTTATCAAACTCAACACCCAAAGAACAAATAATCCAATCAAGAAATGGGCAGAAGACATGAACAGACATTTCTGCAAAGAAGACATCCAGATGGTCAACAGACACACGAGAAAGTGCTCCACATCACTCGGCATCAGGGAAATACAAATCAAAACCACAATGAGATACCACCTCACACCAGTCAGAATGGCTAAAATTAACCAGTCAGGAAATGACAGATGTTGGCAAGGATGCAGTGAAAGGGGAGCCCTCCTACACTGTTGGTGGGAATGCAAGCTGGTGCAACCACTCTGGAAAACAGTATGGAGGTTCCTCAAAAGTTGAAAACAGAGCTACCCTGTGACCCAGCAATCACACTACTGGGTATTTACCCTAAAGATACAAATGTAGTGATCCAAAGGGGTATGTGCACTCCAATGTTTATAGCAGCAATGTCCACAATAGCCAAACTATGGAAAGAGCCAAGATGTCCATCAACAGATGAATGGATAAAGAAGAGGAGGTATATATATACAATGGAATACGATGCAGCCATCAAAAGAAATGAAATCTTGCCATTTGCAATGACATGGATGGAACTAGAGGGTATTATGCTGAGTGAAAAGGTCAATCAGAGAAAGACAATTATCATATGAGCTCTCTAATATGAGGAATTTGAGAGGTAGGGCAGGGGTTGTGGGGGGTAGGGAAGGAAAAAATAAAACAAGATGGGATGGGGAGGGAGACAAACCATTAGAGACTCTAAATCTCAGGAAACAAACTGAGGGTTACTGTGGGGTGGGTGGGAGGGACAGGGTGGTTGGGTTATGGACATTGGGGAGGGTATATGCTATGTTGTGTGCTGTGAAATGTGTAAGCCTGATGATTCACAAACCTGAACCCCTGCAGCAAATAATACATTACGTGTTAAAAAAAAAAAAGAAAAGAAAAAAGTTGCCTGCTTAAGTATTTAAGGAATGATATATCACATCTACAAATACTATACACAATAGCTCTGAAAGAAAAAAGTCTGTATAACTATATATCAGTTTGTATGGGAGGAGGGAGAGAGAGAGAGAAAAAAAAAAAGCAGGGGCGCCTGGGTGGCTCAGTGGGTTAAGCCTCTGCCTTCAGCTCGGGTCATGATCTCAGGGTCCTGGGATCGAGCCCCACATCTGGCTCTCTGCTCATCAGGGAGCCTGCTTCCTCCTCTCTCTCTGCCTGCTTCTCTGCCTACTTGTGATCTCTGTCTGTCAAATAAATAAATAAAATCTTAAAAAAAAAAAGAAAAAAGAAAAAAAAGGAAAAATGTTAATAATTGTTGAATCTGGGTTGCTAAAACTATGCTGGTGTTTAGTTGCTAAGACTATCCTGGTGTTTTCTTTTAATTTTTCTGTAAGTTTGAAACTACCCCACTTTTCTGGGGAAAAAAAAAGTATAAAACTAAGCAATATTGACTATTTCTGACTTTCTCCATTAATCTGTTTGTGATTTGTGAATTTCATATAGGCCAACATTTCCTTGTAGATAAATGGCAGCAAGTACCATTTATAGAAAAAAATCTAAATTATGTTAAAGACCTTAGTTTTTTCAATGAACCAATCCAAGACCATCATTATTTATTGTAGCAGAACACCTCAAGACAGTCTCCCTTGAAAGTAGTTTGAGGGGCACCTGGGTGGCTCAGTTCGAACCCCATACTGGGTGTAGAGATTACTTAAGAATAAAAATAAAAATAAAATAAATAAAAAATAAAAAATAAATAAAAATAAAATAAAATAAAATAAATAAAAAATAAAATAAAATAAATAAAAATAAAAAGTAGGCTCAGTCGTTAGGCTTCTGCCTTCAGCTCAGGTCATGATCCTGGGGTCCTGGGGACGAAGCCCCACATCAGGCTCTCTGCTCTGTAGGAAACCTGCTTCTCCCTCTCCCACTGCCCCCGCTTATGTTCCCTCTCACTGTCTCTCTACCAGATAAATAAATAAAATCTTAAAAAAAAAAAAAAGGTAGTTTGAGAAGCTCTTCTAAATAAGGGTGGAGGTCTTCTGCTTCTGTTCTCAGTTTCTGACTTTGATGCCATCAGGGCCCTGCCTTGCTCTAAGTTAAGTGGACTGGGAAACTTGGTTCCTTGGGGTGATCTCTTCCCACTGTCTGCTTTCAGAGAAAAAAGTGACCCTCAAATCACACCAGCAGGAACCAGGAATACAAGTGGCTTGTGTCCTTCCCTGTAACAGGGCTAGATGCCCTGCCACTTTATGCTAACCGCCCCACTGAGAGCCTTGGTGACAGAATCATCCCCTACCCCTATCCACTGTGGCGTCCAGCCGTCCTCTGGATATTACAGTTCTTCGAAAGCAAGCCCAGATTTTTTTTTTAAAGCCATTTTTTTTTAGACTTTTATTTATTTATTTGACAGACAGAGATCACAAATAGGAAGAGAAGCAGGAAGAGAGAGGAAGGGAAGCAGGCTCCCTGCTGAGCAGAGAGCCCAATGCGGGGCTCGATCCCAGAACCCTGGGATCATGACCCGAGCTGAAGGCAGAGGCTTAACCCACTGAGCCACCCAGGCGCCCCAGCAAGCCCAGATTTAATCCATGTCTGCTCTCCAAGAATGAGGCATCTAAGACTCTGGGCAGGCAGGCCGGTACTCCCACCTCCCACTCTTAGCGTAAGCATTACACATCTGTTTGTCTGGATCCACTCAGTTCCCCTCCTCACCCACCTAGTCTTTGATGTTCTTTTTTCATCTGTGCCTGAAGAAAGCATCATCACTTTATTCAGGAGATAATCAAATATAACACAGGGCTGACACTGACAAAGAGCTGCACACAGAATTTTATAAATCTGCTCCATTTCCCAGAAGAGACTCAGTCACTGTAAACAAGGAAGAAAAACCAGGATGGTGCCTAGCCCACTGCAGTGTTTCAAGCAAGTGTCCCCACACTCCCGGAGTGAAAGTGGGCCTGAGGTGGAGGTGGTCCTTTCAGCAGGAGGGGGAGGCCGCACCTGTGTGGAAGTCCGCCTCCGGACCCCCGCGAGGTGGCGGTCAGCGGCAGGCCTTGTTAAACTCCCGGAGGGCCCAGCGCTTGTTCTCAGTTGCCTGCTTGAGGCAAGTGTACTCTTTTACCAGCCTGTCAAACTCCTCCCCAAGGACCTCATAGGTGCTCAGGACCTGTCGGGACTTCTCCATGTCCTGCTCTTGTAGGCGAATGGCCCCTTCCAAACGGTCCCTATATGCCCAGGGAACAGAAGATACAACGTAAGGATCTGGCTCCTCAGCAAGCAGACAAGAATGTGAATACGTTAACATGAACGGGTGTGGAGAATGTGGGACCAGCCCTGAGCAGCAGGACCAGGCCCTTGGGAGTTCTCACCTAATGAGACGATGAACTTCCACTTTCTCAGCAGTGTAAGTGTCGGACAAGATCTTTAGCTCCTCCATCCTGACAGAGGGAAGAAAGAAATGCTGAGGGTCCCTGACAGCAGCAGAGTTAGGAACAGGACACAGTACCTGCCTGTGGTCAAGACGTGTGCTAAGCAGTGACAGGAAAAGCAAGATCCCTCTGAATTCCTGAGTAACGTTAGTATCTCACAAGAAAGCACCTATTTCACGCTTTAAAATAAGACTCAAGGGGCACCTGGGTAGCTCAGTCCGTTGAGCGTCCGACTCTTAATTTTGGCTTAGGGTGGTGAGATCCAGCTCCAAGTTGCACTAAGCGCAGGGTCTGCTTGTCCCTTTCCCTCTGCTCCTTCCTCCCCCTCCCCAGCCACCTGCTGGCATGCTCCCTCTCTAAAATAAATACATAAATAAAATTTAAAAATAAAAGAAGATTCAAGAATGTTGAATGGGGGTGTCTGGGTGGCACAGTCGGTCGAGTATCTGACTCTTGGTTTTGGCTCAGGTCGTGATCTCAGCATTGTGGGATAGAACCCATAGTTGGGCTCTATGTTCGGCGCTGAGTCTGCTTGGTACTCTCTCTCCCTCTCCCTCTGCTCCTTCCTACCACACATGCTTGTGTGTTCTCTGAAAATAAATAAATCTTTTTTTTTTTAACTGAGACTCTCTTTCTATTTATTCATTAAAAAAAAAGATTGTAGGGGCGCCTGGGTGGCTCAGTGGGTTAAAGCCTCTGCCTTCAGCTCAGGTCATGATCCCAGAGTCCTGGGATTGAGCCGCATATTGGGCTCTCTGTTCAGCAGGGAGCCTGCTTCCTCCTCTCTCTCTCTCTCTCTCTGTCTGCCTCTCTGCCTAATTGTGATCTCTGTCAAATAAATAAATAAAATCTTTAAAAAAAAAAAAAAGATTGTATTTATTTATTTGACAGAGAGAGAGACAGTGAAAGAAGGAACACAAGCAGGGGGAGTGGGAGAGGGAGAAGCAGGCTTCCCCCTGAGCAGGGAGCCTGACGCAGGGCTCAATCCCAGGATCCTGGGATCATGACCTGAGCCTAAGGCAGACGTTTAACAACTGAGCCACCCAGGTACCCCTCAAAATAAATAAATCTTTTAAAAAAATATTTTATTCAGGGGCGCCTGGGTGGCTCAGTGGGTTAAAGCCTCTGCCTTTGGCTCAGTTCATGATCCCAGGGTCCTGGGATCGAGCCCCGCATCGGGATCTCTGCTCAGCGGGGAGTCTGCTTCCTCCTCTCTCTCTCTGCCTGCCTCTCTGCCTACTTGTGATCTCTGTCAAATAAATAAATAAAATCTTTAAAAATATATATGTATTTTATTCATTTATCTCCCAGAGAGAGAGAGAGCACGCAACCAGGGGGAGCCACAGGTGAGGGAGAAGCAGGCTCCCTCCTGAGCAAGGAGCCTGATTTGGGACTTAATCGCAGGGTACTGGAATCATGACCTGAGCTGATGGCTTATGTTCAATTGACTGAGCTACCCAGGAGTCCCAAAATTTTAAAAAAAAAAAAAAAAGTTGGACACTTCTGGGTAATCCAATGGCTACCACTGCTGTGTGGCATTAACCCAAGACCCATAGGATGTTAGGCATGGCAGAGAAGAAAGAGAGTTGAGGGGGAGAGGGTTGGACGGGTTGGTATGTGAGACAGAGTTCCTGAGACCCACAAGGGTCATATGGCTCACCTCAGCTTAAGGATCATGGCACTGCACTTGATCTCTAGGTACTGGGCATTGATGCGGTCCAGCTCAGACTGAGTCTTCAGCCGGTGCTCCTGAAGGAGCCTCTGCAGCAAGGCAAGGCAGCGCAGAAGCACCTGAGCCCCCAGGAGGCAGGGAGAAGGCAAAACCACAAGTGAGTAGAAAAGAAGGCAAATCAAAACTCCTTGGCTCTCCCAAAAGTCTCTAGGGCCAGGATAAAAGACAGAGGGGGCTATCCCAGTCCCCTGACAAACCTGGGAATAGGTGGCACTCTTCTTCTCAAGCAGCACCATCTGCTCCTTCTGCTGGCTCTTGGCATCCTGGCATTGCTGCTTCTCACCCACTAGGACCTCTGCCAGTTTCCACACCTTTGCTGCCTTCAAGGTTTCACCGTCTGAATCTGGGCAAAGAGACAGAGGACTGGGGCACCTGGGTGGCTCAGTCAGTTAAGTGTCTGCCTTTGGCTCAGGTCATGATTTCAGGGTCCTGGGGTTGAGCCCCACATGGGGATCCCTGCTCGGTAGGGCACCTGCTTCTCCCTCTTCATCTGCTGCTTCTCCCCCACCACCACTTGTACTTTCTCTCTTGCTCCCTCACTCACTCTCTCTCTCCCTCAAATAAATAAAATTTTTTTGAAGGTTTCTTTTTTTTTTTTTTTAAGATTTTATTTATTTATTTGACAGAGAGCAGAAGTAGGCAGAGAGGCAGGCAGAGAGAGAGAGGGGGAAGCAGGCTCCCCACTGAGCAGAGAGCCCATCCATGCGGAGCTTGATATCTAGCCCTACAAATTCTCTTTAGGTTTTCTCCTGGTGTCCTGTTAAAATGGCCTAGTTCTCATAAAGTTCTCTTCGCTCTTACCCTTATTTTTTATTTTATTTTTTTAACTTAAATAATCTCTACACCCAACATGGTGCTCAAACTCATGACCCCGAGATCAAGAGTCACATGCTTTGCCAACTGAGCCAGCCTCGTGCCCCTCACTCCTACCTTTAAGACCAGATTTGGCCCTTCATTCTTAAGGCATAGAAATGAAGATAAAGGGAATACCTATTAGCCTGAACGTTCTTCCCTATTCCATTCCAATTCTCTAGAGATGAATGAACTCATCCTTCCCTGCAGTAAGAGGACACTTGGTACCTTGCTGAATAAAAGTTCTCACACAATTCCTTGCCTGTATTCTACCAGCAAGGAAGCAAACAACTAAGCATCTGAAGTGCTTCCTAGCTTCTGTCCCAAATCTCAAATTCAAAGCATTATTCACAGAAGAGCAGACCAGGGACCCTGAAGGTCAGCTGTGAACAAAGCAGAGTGCCAGCCCTTACCTGAATTGGGGTCATGGTAGCAGAGTAGGGTGAAACATTTCTTTTTGAGCTGCTCCTCCACTTCCAGTGGGAGCCGAGCTCTCATCCATACAAAATCCTAGAACCACAGAAGCAAAAAGAGAGATGCAAATAGATTGTTAAAACTAAGATCCGCCAGTGAGTCAGGATGGTAACATTCTCAATGATAACCAAGAAAAATGCATTAAGAGACAACAGGGAGATTCATTTTTGTTGGCCTATCAAATTTGCAAAGAATAAAATGATGGTCAAGACCCCATGTTGGGGGCATTGGGTGGCTCAGTGGGTTAAGCCTCTGCCTTCGGCTCAGGTCATGATCTCAGGGTCCTGGGATCGAGCCCCACCATCAGGCTCTCTGCTCAGCAAGGAGTCTGCTTCCCCCCTCTCTGCCTCTCTGCCTACTTGTGATCTCTCTCTCTGCCTCTGTGTCAAATAAATAAATAAATAAAATCTTTAAAAAAAAAAAAGAGAGAAGAAAAGGTGGGGAACTGGCAATACATACCAATATGTTTAATGTATATATCCTCTGACCAGTAATCATACATAGGCAAATACACCTATGAACGAGTCTGTTACTATCAGTGTGGTTTCTAAGCGCAAAAATGTGGAAACAACTATATCTGTCATTAAGGTTAAGCAAACTATGCTACATCCATACAATGGAATCCTTTTTTTTTTTAATGTAATCTGTACCCCCCCCCAATGTGGGGCACAAGCTCATCACCCTGAGATCAAGAGCTGCAAGCTCTACTCACTGAGCCAGCCAGGCGCCCCCATACAATGGAATCCTATCAGTGATTTAAACTGATGATATAGAGGCACCTGGGTGGCTCAGTTGGTTGAGCATCTGACTTTTTTTTTTTAAGACTTTATTTATTTATTTGAGAGAGAGAGAGAGAGAGCACGAGCATGAGAGGGGTGAAGGTCAGAGAGAGAAGCAGACTCCCCATGGAGCTGGGAGCCCGATTTGGGACTCAATCCCAGGACTCTGGGATCATGACCTGAGCCGAAGGCAGTTGCTTAACCAACTGAGCCAGCCAGGTGCCCAAGCATCTGACTTGTGATTTCAGCTCAGGTCATAATCTCAGGGTTGTGAGACTGAGCCCTGAGTCAGCTCCAGGCTCAGAAGGGAGTCGGCTTGGGATTCTCTCTCCCTCTCCCTCTGCCTCTCCCCTCATTTGAACTCTCTCTCTCAAATAAATAAATAAATAATTTAAAAAATAAACTTATGATATAATAAGAACACTGAGCACAGACCATGTGCCTGGCACTGTGTTAAATGTGCGTTAGAAGTTATCATCTTATTTACATTTATTTATTGACTTGAAAAAAGTCCCAAATATATTAAGTGAAAACAGATTACATTCACTATACAAGCATAGAGGCTACAATACCACTTATGCTGAGCTGTATATGATATATTGTATTTATTTCTAAATGTAGAATTTCAGCTTTTACTTTCTTCTGTGTAACATTTTTCTTATTTATTTGAGTTTGGCCCTCACGAATGTGTATCATTTTTACAAAAACAATAAAGTAACCAAAAAACGTTTAAATATATGGGAGAAATTAAGCCATTTCACTTTTTTGATCCCAGTATCTGCTCACCCCCCACCTCTGAGGGGGGCATGAGCTCCAGAAGGTCCGCCTTCTCCAGCCCCAGCAGTGGAGGCATTTCCCTCTCCCGGCTGGGACCCAAGAGTCGTGTCAGTTCAGTCACGAGTAGCCGCTGTTCAAGGGTCTCGTGAAACTGAGAGAGAATAAAAAACAAAAGAAGTTACTATACAACTTCTCCCACTCCACCTCCTCCATCCTCATAAACCAGTTCTTCACACATTTTCAAAGTCCTCAAACATGTTATCCCCTTCAGCTGCCAGTGCCTTCTCCTATCAATCTTTCTTTTCAAAATTCTTGACAACACACCCACCTCTTCTGCTATAACTACAAAATAACTACAATAGACACACAGTCTATTTCTTCTTCTTTTAAAAGATTTTGTGTTTTGGGGCGCCTGGGTGGCTCAGTGGGCTAAAGCCTCTGCCTTTGGCTCGGGTCATGATCCCAGAGTCCTGGGATCGAGCCCCACATCGGGCTCTCTGCTCAGCGGGGAGCCTGCTTCCTCCTCTCTCTCTCTCTCTCTCTCTGCCTGCCTCTCTGCCTGCTTGTGATCTCTGTCAAATAAATAAACAAAAATCTTTAAAAAAAAAAAAAGATTTTGTGTTTTAAGTAATCTCTACACCCAATGTGGGGCTTGAACTCACAACCCTAAGATCAAGAGTCACAAGCTCCACCCACGGAGGCAGCCAGGACCCCCGGTCCATTTCTTCTTTGATAACTATTACTCGAAGCTCCTATTTCCCCCAGAGCATACAATGAGGTGAAGCCATAGTTGGCTTGGTCATTCCTGCAGCTGGTAAGCACCCCCTACTGCATCTCTTCTGCTTCACCTTTTTGTCGTCCAAAGTTAAATTTGTGTCTTGTGTCTTCACATAGTAGTCCACAAGCAGCTCTTGAATGACTCTCTGTAAAATCTCAGACCTCAGCCATATTGTCTTATGGAGTCGAACTTCCTTCCATGCCTAGGAAACCAAAAAATCCCAGGTAGGAACCTCTTTCTCTCTTGAAAGATTTTTCCTTTCTCCTCTCATCCCTCCTCCCAGGGCTCTTACCTGTGCCTGCTCCTTTGCCAGGGTGAGGCTTAAGCCACTCTCATCCATGTGCTGTGACAGACCCAGCAGCAGTTTGCCGAAGTGTGGGTTCCGTAACAGGTCCTCTTCACTCAGGTTACAAGGAGGAAGCTGTTTGCTGCACACTTCATGGGATGTCCCCCACAGGAGCAAAAGAAATTAAAAAAAAAAAAAAAAAAAGCAAAGAAGATATCATTATATTAATTGAGTATCACTCTTGGCTTATACTCACTTCCAAAAACCTCTAGCTTTTTGGTAGGGAAGTTTTTGAAATTTAACAAAATGTTCAAAAAAAAAACAACCTCACAAATAAACTCGAGGTAATATTCAAAGGTAACAAGCACCTATATATACACACAAACACATACACATAAAGATATTAATCAAGAATTAGGGAATGAGTCACTAATGAAACCAAGAGCTTAGAAAATGAAGTATATTTGGAAAGTGATAGACAGAGACAATCAGGAAAAAGGGACCTTTTAGTAGGGGTCACCATAGTACTCCAAATGTCTCACAGAATAACTAGAATTCTTGAGGAAGGGGGAAAAAAACCCCAAAGGTAAAGTTCCAACTATGGATGTGTTCTCTAGTTGCATAAGCAAGACTGCAAGAAGGTATACTCAGGACTAACTGAAAAACTGAACTAAGTTCTTATTGTAAAGAGAGCTGAGTAACTCAAGTGGATTCAGAGCAGCACACACATGAGAAAAAGTGCAAGAAACTGGGATCCTGTAGTTATTCCATCAGCCCAAGGGCCTCTCTTTCCATATCTTATTCCTACATACTTTCTGCTGTGGTCTTCTGTTTCATTCCTACTTACCAAACAATCAAACTTTCATTCTTTGGACCATGAGAAAGTCCTTTTGGAAAATATGAACTCTCTCTTTTTTCTCCCCCTCAGGCACTGAAAGATCAACATGGCAATGTTCAAAATATAGAAGATTCAAGTTCTTGAAGGATTCAAGATATAGAAAGGCTTTGAGATAGGGAAAGAATTCAAGATACAGAAGGAGTCAAGATATAGAAAGGGTTTGAGATAGGGGAAGAATTCAAGATACGTAAGGATCTGAGATTTTGGAGTACAAGATATGAGAAAATTCAAGACCCAGGTAGGAAGGAAGCCTTCACAGAGTTTGCTGGCCACTCTTCTCTTCGGGTTATGCCTGCTGACACAGCACGGAAGCAACTTGAATTTTTAGTCTACTGCACAGGTGGGTACTTAACAGGAGTACTTAACAGGAGCCGGTGTTGTCTGTTTTCTAATAAGAGAGTGTCCAAGAGTCTTCATGTATCCTAGTTTCCCCAGAAACTTCGGATTTTATGTGACAAACCATACTGGTGAACTTTATAAATCCTTTTCATAATAGAAAGCAAGAATTGGCTCCGACCTCTCTGGGTAAGTCATCAAACCTCCTTCAAATGGCCTCCTTACCTTGTTGGAGTATTTCCATCCCTTCTCCGGGTAAGCAGAAATCCCCGGATGCCATCTGATTTTCTCGAAATTCTTAATGTGTGGAACTGAGTGAAAGAGAACAAGGAGTGAATAAGTTGGGTGGCTTCTTCAAGAAAACTACCTTGGGTTCACATTTCTGTTGTCTGCAACCTGGGGAGGAACCACAGGGAAGCCTCTTACAGGGAGAGACTATATCACACACCCTGGGTCCCAAGCTCCTCTACAAGTTTTAAGGGCGGACTTACAAGTGGCAAAACAATTTGCATTCTAAGCACATAAACGTTTCCATTTGTTCCAAGCCGTCGAAAAAGGAGCCTCCTTCAGAAAGAAAATTTTCCAATTCACTAAACAGAAGGATGCTCCCCTCCCCTCAACATTATGTCTAAGTTAAACCTGAGCTGCTGCTTTCCAGTTATGAGTGAACTGGGGAAAGGCGGGGGTGGGTGGGGGGTCCAATCTCCGCTTTATTCCCCCCAGTCAAATAACTCCACTATCAAATTCCACAAAATAGTTTCTTGAGCTTCTTTAATTTGTCCTTTCATCTAAAATCTGTTGGTAGTTTTTGACCATTAACTCTAGAATCATCCTTCAGGAGTGACAAATCATCCCGCACTTGAACAACAACCGCTTTTCACATAACAGCATTATTAAGGAGCACCTTAAGGAAAGAGCATGACAAGAAGACTGACAGGAAGGTCAGTACCAAAAGAGCAAGGCAAAAGTGTGGTTAATGCAGCTGAGGCTGGGATGGGAGCTGTCAGGTGTTTTGCCAGAACACGGAGTACACTGAAAAGTATGACATCAACACAAAGGGGAAGCAAAGGTGGGCACTTTGTGGACTCTGGAGACTAAATTTTTCCCTTGAGGTGATTTTCCTCTTTTTTTTTTTTTTTTGCTCCACCCACTCCTCTCTGTAAGATATCAACTCCAAAGGGCAGCTGAGTCTCCCAAAGTACAAGACATCGAAGGTTATTATGATTTAACACTTTAAGTTCACAGAACATTTGGTTTACTCCCTCGTTTTATGAGTAGCATCAAAGTAAGTACTCATTTATTTTGCAACTTCGTCCAGAGGGGAACACAGATGAGGAGTCGGAATGCTAAGACTTAGTTTGCAGCTCTGTAGTTCCTTCTGTGTGGATTTAAGGGAAACGTTGTTTTTTGTTTTTTATGCCAAACTTTTTTCCACCTGCAGAATGGAGATAATGAATCCTGCCGTGGCTGAGACACCAAGAATTAACAACACAATCGACCTGTCAACAAAAGCCACTAGTTAGTTAAGCCCAGTGTTTTAACAATTCTGTTTATCCGGGGCGCCTGGGTGGCTCAGTGGGTTGAGCCGCTGCCTTCGGCTCAGGTCAGGATCTCGGAGTCCTGGGATCGAGTCCCGCATCGGGCTCTCTGCTCAGCGGGGAGCCTGCTTCCTCCTGTCTCTCTGCCTGCCTCTCTGCCTGCTTGTGATCTCTCTCTGTCAAATAAATAAATAAAATCTTTAAAAAAAAAAAAAAAAAAAACAGGGGCGCCTGTGTGGCTCAGTGGGTTAAGCCGCTGCCTTCGGCTCAGGTCATGATCCCAGGTCCTGGGTTCGAGCCCCACATCGGGCTTTCTGCTCAGAAGGGAGCCTGCTTCCTCCTCTCTCTCTGCCTGCCTCTCTGCCTACTTGTGATTTCTCTCTGTCAAATAAATAAATAAAACCTTTAAAAAAACAAAACAAAAACAAAACAAAACAAAAAAATTCTGTTTATCGTTGACCTAAGTTCTACAGGCAAATTTCACACACGGAAATGAGGACCAACACAAATTTTAAAAGTCAGCTGTTCTTGGGGCTGCCTGGGTGGCTCAGTGGGCTAAGCCTCTGCCTTCAGCTCAGGTAATGATCTCAGGGTCTTGGGATCGAGTCCTGCATCGGGCTCTCTGCTGGGCAGGGAGCCTGCTTCCTCCTCCCCCGCCCCCTCTGCTTGCCTCTCTGCCTACTTGTGATCTCTCTGTCAAATAAATAAAATCTTAAAAAAAAAAAAAAGTCAGCTGTTCTTCCCTCCCTAGGGGAACTGCCCACTTGGGTTTTCTTGGGGTGCCTTTCTTTACCCTTTTAAAATGTTACAGGGAGTGAACGAAGGCGGCGATCAGGCTCGATTCTCCACCCTCTGCACTCAGACGTGTTAAAACGCTGCTACAGGGACCCAAGCATTTAAATGTTCTGACTCAGGCGTCTTTTAAATTCTTAGAGCTGTCTTTACACGCTGCACTGAACGTTAAATTGATTTTACAGGTATTTTCACAAGATGTGACCCTTACAAGGCCCGAGATGAATCAAAATGCAGAGCGGGCTCTCCGGCGCCTACTTCCCTTCCGTCTGGGCAGCCAAGGATTCCCAAGGGCGAGGGCGGCCGCGGCGGCCAGGGGCCGGCACTAACCCTCCCAGCACTCCGCCTCCCCTCAGCGCGGCCCGCCGACTCTCCGAGGCAAACCTGCACACGCGAGGGCAGCTGAAGCTCCCGCGGCCGTGCGGAGCCGGCTGGGGGGAGCTGGCCCGAAGCGTCGACACCGAAACCACGCCCGCACCCGGGCTCCGGAACCTCTCACTCGGGCCGGCCGCTGAGGCTGGGGGAAGATAGGCCCGGGAGGACCGCGCGGGAAGGTCGGGGGAGGTACGGGAAAGGCCCGAAGTGCGCGCGAGTCCACCAGAGAGGGGAAGAGGGAAGAGGGGCGGGGCCACGCTCGAGGCGGGAACGGCGGGTCCGCCCCGCGCCGAGCGCGAGTCTTGGGTCCTCAACCGCCTAGGAACCCGGCTTTTAGAGTGTGAGCCGGGAGGGGCTCCTGACCCCTTTTTCTGAATACCTCCCCCTTGCTGAAGGCAAATGTTGAGAAAAATGGTAATGATTGCTAACATTTATTGAGGGCCTACAGTGAGTCAGGAACTGTGTCAAGCAAGGGTTTACTTGTCATTCCTCGCTTAGATCTCTTGTAAGTTCCTACAGCGTCCTATGAGGAAGTCACGATCATACCCATTTTACAGAGGGGAAAACTAAGGCGCTAGGAAATTAAGTAACTTGTTTGAGGTCGCAGCTTACAGCGTCTAAACTTGACCCGGTGGCCTTCTGAACCTTCCCAGACCTGTTGCCCACACTGAGCCTGCCAGTCTCTTAGCTCTGGCACAGCCCCCTAGGTCAGCTTTTTCTCTAATTTCCTGCCCCAGGTTCCTCTAACCTCTCCATTATCTCTCATCCTTCAGCTCGCTAGCTCTGTCACTTGTGCTCTCTCTCGCTCTTCCCCCCCTCCCTCCTACCTTCCCTGCCTCCTTTTTAAACTATAGGAGCATTTATTGTTCGCTTAAGAATAAATCTGGAGCTGAAGGTCCCAGAGCTTTTTAGCAGCTCTGTGGGCAGTGTTCTTTGTAGTTCTCTTTGCATTTCCCTCATGGTCACAGGGTAGTTGCAGAAATCCAAGAAGCACATCCAACTCAACAGCATCCCAAGCAAGAAGGAAGGAGAGGAGCCTTCAGTCAGAGAAGAAAACCTTTCCCAAAGTACCCAGCAGACTTTCCCCTATGTCTCATTGGCCAGACTGGGTCACTGGCCATCTCTAGACCAATGAGCTAGATGTCTTCCATTTGCCCCCCAGATGCACATTCTGCTTTTTGACACCCTATATAGACCAGTAAGTATTTCAGGGTTCCATACTCTCTGACTGCTTTCAGCCAAGAGGGATTCCAGCAGGAGGTCGCATGGCAGGAGGGGGACAATTACCTCTGATACCACTCCCACCTTCTTTTCAAAGTGGACTGGAATGTAGTCATTAAGGGAATTATTTCAAAAATAGTATTTGATACTAAGTAAGTTACACTAAGTTTCTTAAATCTCTTGCATCAGAGAAGCTGATAGTCTGGGGTGGTGGGGAAGGAGCCTCGGTTAGGCATGTAGAGTGGTAGAGAGTTTCATCGTTTCCTTTAGTGCCAACTAGAGAGTTCTACTAGCAATACTTAGAGGAATAGTGTGATCCAGAGCAGAAATTTTATATCTCTGGTCATCTTGTCAGCTGCCACCTTTCATGCTTAATATTAAAGTGCTGTCATTTTCTACGGCTTTTAAAAATCATTTATGCTTCCTCAGCTCTGTGGTGCGGCATCATTAAATATCAGGCATAATGTTCCTAACAAACGATACTTGGAACAAAATAGCAAGCATGCTTTGGTGACTCAGAAATGATCAGAAATCGACTGAAATTTCATGTCTCATATTTGTCCGGTTTTATAATAGCTTTGGCTATTACAAGCTTTGGCTAAGCAGCTCTAAAGGACTTGGGGAATGGGAGAAGTGTGCAGAGGCCTGTCTTCAGGTAGGGTAGAAGGGAGGGGAGGGAGAGAGCCATGGGAAGCCTTGAATCAGATCAAACCGTCCTATGCAATTATCTATTCCATCTCTCCCTCCCTCTCTCTCTCTCTCTCTCTCTCCCTCTCCCTCTCTCAATAACCTTGGGCTTCAGGTTCCTTATTTGTCAGAAGGAGGAAATAACATATTTCTAGCTCCTCCAATCTCAGAGTGTTGATGTAATGATCAAATGAGATAATGGCTGAGAAAGTGCTATGGGAAGACTATCGGAGTGAGGTATTTTAAAATTGACACTTACTGAGCACGTATTAAACGCCTTGGGGAGACACAGAGATAAATATGACCCAGTCCCTGCCCTGAGGATGTTCATAATCTAGTTGAGAAGATTAAGACATGCACATGAAAAGGAAATATTACAACACAGCAAAAAGGTGTCAAAAAAGCAGTTTAGATTATAAATACTTGAGAAACTTGGGACACCTGCCTGCGTGGCTCCGTCAGTTAAGCATCTGCCTTTGGCCCAGGTCCTAACATCCTGGAATGGAGCCCCACATTGGGCTCTTTGCTCAGCGGGGAGCCTGCTTCTCCCTCTGCCTGCCGCTCCCCCTGCTTGTGCCATCTCTCTCTCTCTTTGACAAATAAATAAAATATTCAAAAAAATAAATACTTGAGAAACTTAAGAGAAGTTACAAAATCCTTTTTGCAGGAATGGATAGGAAAGACTATGAAATCAATCTTAACTGGGCATAAAAGAGAGAAAATTTGGATCATTTAGGGTGGAGGAAACACCTCAGCAAGCAGAAGCAGAGACAGGAAGTCCAAGTTGCCTTCTGGGTTCAAAAGGAGATGGGAGGGACGCCTGGGTGGCTCAGTTGGTTGGACAACTGCCTTCGGCTCAGGTCATGATCCTGGAGTCCCGGGATCTAGTCCTGAGTCGGACTCCCGGCTCCACGGGGAGTCTGCTTCTCTCTCCGACCTTCTCTTCGCTCATGCTCTCTCTCACTGTCTCTCTCTCAAATAAATAAATAAAATCTTTAAAAAAAAAAAAAAGGAGATGGGACTGGCTGAAGGGAAGGGGGCTTTATAGGCCAGTTCTGCGTAAGACTAGAACACTGAGCCTATAGACCATGTTGGCAATAAAAACTGCAGCAAAGTACTGAAAAAAGATCTTACAATCACACACCATCTGGTGTCCTTGAGCAAGTAAGATTTGCAAGAGAAGCCCTAGAATTAATTCTCTTTTTCTCTCCCTCTTCTGTCTTGTCTCCTTTTTTTCCCTCCCAGATTAAAAAACAAACAAACAGGGCGCCTGGGTGGCTCAGTGGGTTAAGCCGCTGCCTTCGGCTCAGGTCATGATCTCAGGGTCCTGGGATCGAGGCCCGCATCGGGCTCTCTGCTCAGCAGGGAGCCTGCTTCCCTCTCTCTCTCTCTGCCTGCCTCTCCATCTACTTGTGATCTCTCTCTGTCAAATAAATAAATAAAATCTTTAAAAAAAAAAAACCATGCACACAGGTGTACATGGCTGGCTCAGTGGGAAGAGCATGGGACTGTTGATCTCAGGGTTGTGAGTTTGAGTCCCACATTGGGTGTAGAGATTACTAAAAAAAATAAATAAAAACGAAGAACAACAAAACACACACACACAGACACACACACACACATACAGAGTTTACTTAGGTATTTTGACACACAATATTTAATATGTACAATTCATTAAGTTTTAACCTTAACCTTACATACTTACTATCACCACAATCAAGACAGTGAACAGAGGCATCACCCCTAAATGCTTACTTGTGTGCTTTTGTAAATCTCTCGGGCCCCTCCCAACCACTGATCTGCTCTCACTATAGATTAGCCCACACTCACTAGAATTTTATATAAACGGAATCAAATAAAGATGTACTCTTTTTTGTCTGGCTTCTTTCACTCAGCATAATTTTGCAATTCATACATGTTGTTGCTAGTATCAATAATCCATTTTTTTAGTTCATATCTTTTTATTGCTGAGACGTAGTACAGAATCCTCTTAAAAACCTTCACTTGTTTGGGTTTGTAGTTAAGGAGGTGTTTCCTCCATGACCCTAAGTTACCTATCTCGGTGCTTGGCATCCGGAGGCACTTACTTGTCGCAGGAGTGAATTTTGGCCACCCCCACAATGCTAATTCCTTATATAGTTTTGTTTGTTCAGTGGAATGCTTGACCTTTATAGGCCTGTCTCTTCATCAGTGTTGTTCATCTCACATTCTGCTATGCCATATGCAAAATACAATCGCTCACGTCTTAAGTGTTCTTTAATGATAAAGCCAAGAACATGCTCAGAAGTATTCCTGAGCTAGATTCCTGCAGGGAATTGGGGGCGGGGGGGTAGGGCGTAGAAAGATAAATTAGGCAAACTCCTGCCCACAATTTAGCTCTACTTTCTGGAAGACATTGCTCTTGATCAAATATCCAAAAAATATGAACGCGTATGTTTTTGACTTGATGATAAATGTAAATGGAAGCCTGAGAAAAAGTTTACTTAACCTTTCAGACTTGGACATTCCTTTGCTGCATTGTTTAGAATTACAGAGAAGAAGGGAGATTTGCTGAGAACACCTGCAAGGACTCTGCCTCCCACACTCTAGCTGGGAAACAAAATGGTGCCACAAAGATAGAAATTTCAGGTGAGTATTTAGTACATATCCTATTTATCAAACTAATGGAAACTTTCAGGTAGAATATGGTCTCACATGGAAAATTTAGGCTTAAATAAACAGTTTCAAAGCCAGGATGTTAAAATAGCTGTTGGACTGTGGAACCACACTTAACTGAGCAATTGTTCAGAAAATTTTAAAAAAAGAAAAGAAAAGAAGAAGAGCCATACCACTTTGAAAGTATCCGAAGACAAGTAGCAAGAATGTTTTTGTATTATGGACCCGGAAACCAGTTTCAGGAATAAAATTTACAGGCAGTCAAGAGGTTTTAGAATTATTTTCAAGGGTGTTCACTGGAAAATGAAGGTATTCAGAGACACAACTATTGATGATTAAGCTAGGAAATTCCATGCCCATTGTAAGTACATGATTTAAGGAGGAAACAAGTGGATAAAGAAAATATGTAATCAACCTATGACATCAAAAGAAAATTTTAGAACAAATGTTCATAATTTGCCATTTTTCAATTGCTTAACCATTCCAAGGGGATTTCAAACCCAGCCCCCTCATAGCTTCAAGGGTTGCCTGTCTCTTCGTGGAAATTTTGTTATACAAACTGAAATGAGCCTGGTTTTACTTTGAGACATGACACCATTGTGAACTAGTATATAAATAAGGCCTGATAGGACATTTTGGATCTCAAAGAGAAGCTAAGAAATTTGGCTCAAAAAATGGGACAGATTGAAACAATTTTTACCAAAGGAATATGAGACAGTAAAGGAAATTGATTCAGAAGAAGACTAGTATCATTTTTGAAAAGCTAGACATGAGGCACAACGTGTGCAGTTCTTGTTATAAGGATTGAGTGTGCTGCTGTAATGAGAAAACATGGGCCAGGCTGATAAAAGTATTTCTCTGGATTTTAAACTGATGATGACACTGTCTCATACTGAGCTGCATATGAAAGAGATTTTCTCCTTTAAAAACTGTAACAGAACCAGGGGGAGAAACAGACCAACCAAAGGGCATTTGGAGTTTCATGCTTGGGAAGAACATACATTGTGAATTTTGAAATGCCTCCTGAGATTAAGGTGTTATGGCAAAAAAAAAAAAAAAAAAGGCAAAAGCTTGAGGAAGTTAGCAATTAAGTACACTTTCTAAATTCCATTTAGCAAAGAGAAATTTTGCGAAACTAATTTACAGTTTGCAACCATGGTAGCTAAGTAGATTAAGTATTACAGCTGGATTTCCCATGACTGGGTTGCCTTATAAAAAAAAACCCCAAGCATATGGGGCTTGGGTGGCTCAGTCGATAAAGCATCTGACTCTTGATTTCAACGCAGGTCATGATCTCAGGGTCATGAGATTGAGCCCTGTATGGGGCTCCACACTCAGTGGGGAGTCTGCTTGAGATTCTCCCTTTCCCTGTGACCCTCCCTCGAGTTGTGCGCTTGCGCACACTCTCTCTTCCTCTCTCTCTCAAAAAATTAAATCTTAAAACAACAGCGACGAAAAACCCAGCCATAGGTCATTCTGGAATGGATGCTTTTCTTGGGCAGCATTTCAAAACTAATTTATTGATAACCTTCAAATGATTATTAATGGGAGGCTCTGTGGATGGAGAGCCTATCAGGATCATGGAAATCATCAAAAGTCTACAGCAGCCAGGCAGGTAAGCAGGCTGGGAAGCACACACAGTGGTAGGGACTGTGACAAATGGAAGGAGACAATACACCAATAAAGGAGCAGCCATCACTTGGTTCCAACTAGTTGCTGCCTTTGGACACTGGACTGGGGGCAGGGTGGGGGTGATAAATCTTTTGATTATTCAAAAAACCTTAGAAACCCCATTCTTCATATACAATATCCAGATTTTTATGTGAAATCTCCTGAATTGTAAATGTTGGCAACCAGTTATTTTATTTGCAACAGCTTATTACTACAGAGTCAGGACACGTGCACTGTATAAAAATAGAAAATGTAGGCCAACAACAATAAAACAGACTCTCTCACTCAGAGATCACCACTGTTAACACCTTAATGCATATCCTTTCAGTGTTTTTTTTTTTCCCATACATATATAGACATTTTGAAAACAAAATACGAGTCCCCTGTACTGGTTTCGGAACTGACATTTTGTTAATGATTTTGACCTTTCCATCTCAGTAAATTCTCACTTCATCTAATCCCCTGTCCATATAAAAAATTTTCCAGTTGACTCCAAATATTTTTTTTTCCTTTTTCAGATTTTATTTATTTGACAGAGAGAGAGAGAGTACAAGCAGGGGGAGCAGAAGGCAGAGGGAAAGGGAGAAGCAGGCTCCCTGCTGAGCAGGGAGCCCAAAACGGGGCTCAGTCCTAGGACCCAGGAATCATTACCTGAGCCGAAGGCAGATGCTTAACTGAGCCACCCAAGTGCCCCTCCAAATATCTTTTTTATTTTATTTTATTTATTTATTTGACAGAGAGAGACACAGCAAGAGAAGGAACACAAGCAGGGGGAGTGGGAGAGGAAGAAACAGGCTTCCCAAGGAGCAGGAAGCCCGGTACGGTTCTCGATCCCAGGACCCGGGGATCAAGACCTGAGCCGAAGGCAGAGCTTAACGGACTGAGTCACTCAGAGGGAATCCAGGACCACGGACTGTATCGTCATTAGATAGCTTAAGTCTCTCCAATCTAGCAGTTTTGCATTTTTTGAAAATCATACGGACTTGGGGGGCGCCTGGGTGGCTCAGCAGGTTAAGCCTCTGCCTTCAGCTCAGGTCATGATCTCAGGGTCCTGGGATTGAGCCCTGCATTGGGCTCTCTGCTCAGCAGGGAGCCTGCTTCCCCCACCATTCCCTGCCTGTCTCTCTGCCTACTTGTGATCTCTCTTGCTGCCAAATAAATAAACAAAATCTTTTAAAAAGAAAAAAAATCATACAGATTTGAAAACAAGCTGAGGGTTGCTGGAGGGGAGGTGGGTAGGGGTATGCGGTAACGGGGTGATGGGCATTAAGAGGGCACGCAACGTGATGAGCACTGGGTGTTCTATGCAACTGATGAATTACTGAACTTACCTCTGAAAATAATGATGTACTATATGTTGGCTAATTGAATTTATTAATTTTTTAAAAAGATTTTATCCACCTATTGGACAGAAAGAGACAGCGAGAGAGGGAACACAAGCAGGGGGAGTGGATCCCGATGTGGGGCTAGATCCCAGGACACTGGGATCATGACCCGAGCCCTGTGCTGAAGGCACACGCTTATTGAATTTAAATTTAAAAAAAAGAAAAAAATCATACTGACTTGCTGAAGAGAGTTAGCCAGTGGCCCTGCAGAATGCCTCCCTTTCTAGGTGCATCTAGCTGCTTCCTCTTGGCATCCTTTACTTTGTTCCCAGCACGGCCTGTAAACTCTAAACTCTAACACCTCTCTGCGGGGAGGGGAGCAGCTAGACTATATGACACTGTGGGGTTATATGTTTGCCTCACACCAGAACTGGTGGGCTGGTTAATGACACCAAGACCTGTTCCAGGAAATGAGTGATGCCAAGACCATGCGCTGAGAGGTTACTTGGCAATGTCCAGCTGTCCACCAACCGTTTCACTTGTCATAACTCCAATTAGTAATCTCTGCCAGGATCAGTCATGTATTCAAGTTCACAAAATGCTGTTCTCCCAATTGTGTCATTCTTCCTACATTTGTTAGTTGGCATTTTCCCCCTCCTCAATGAGGTTTCAAATTGATATTATCAAAAATAACTCCCAGTAGGCCAAAGTATGCATTTGGGGCAGCCACCTTCTGATCTACATTGTAAGCCCAACAAAGTCTCCCCCTGTCATTGGTCCCCTGAAGCATTAGGTCTTTCGTTTGTAACAATCAATTACTTTGCACTTGGTGACATGTTGCTTGTAATCTTCTCAAGGTATTTTATGTGTGTACTTGTCTCCCTGGCTAGACCGTGACCTCCTCAAGGGCAGGGACCCTCCTGCAGTCTTTCCTTTGCCTCTTTTTTTTTTTTTTAATTTAAAGATTTTATTTGACAGAGAGAGAGATCACAAGTAGGCAGAGAGGCAGGCGGGGGCAGGGGGGAAGCAGGCTCCCCGCTAAGCAGAGAGCCCGATGTGGGGCTCAATCCCAGGACCCCAAGATCATGACCCAATCTGAAGACAGAGGCTCAATCCACTGAGTCACCCAGGCGCCCCTGTTTTTGTTTTAAGATTTTATTGACTTATTTGACACAGAGATAGAGCACGCACAAGCAGGGGGAGTGGCAGGCAGAGAGAGAGGGAGAAGCAGGCTCCCTGCTGACAGGGAGCCCCATGTGGGACTTGATCCCAGGACGCTGGGATCATGACCTGAGCCTAAGGCAGATGCTTAACCAACTGAGCCACCCAGGCGCCCCATCCTTTGCTTCTCCTAGTGTGCTTTTTTTTTTTTTTTTTTTAATTTATTTGACAGAGAGAAATCACAAGTAGGCAGAGAGGCAGGCAGAGAGAGAGGAGGAAGCAGGCTCCCTGCTGAGCAGAAAGCCCGATGTGGGGCTCGAACCCAGGACCTGGGATCATGACCTGAGCCGAAGGCAGCGGCTTAACCCACTGAGCCACCCAGGCACCCCATCTCCTAGTGTGCTTTTAAAGGTGTTTTAGACTATTACTAATTCAAATTAGCGGGCCGGGGGTGGGGGAAGCACTATAAAGAACCAAAAGTTTTCATTATTGTCTCTTGGATTCCCTGGCTTTCCCACTAAAACTTTCCCTAATTATTTATCATAATGAAGGGCTGATCTAATTTACAGTTTGCTTGTGCTGTGGGAGTCCCTGTGATGAGGATGAGAGCTGGGGTGGGAGGGAAGAAGGGAAATAAACTGTTAGTCTTCAAAAGCGGGAAAGTCATTTTCCAGCTGCATGACCTTGGGTAAATGCCATTATCACTGTTACTATTTCTTCATTTGGTAAAATGAGGTCACTGAGTTCTCTCTAAAGTCACACCCTGCTTGGCTCTAAGTCTGTAGCATTTGACCTGAATCTGTACCTTTCAGATGTTCTAAGCCACGTCTCCCTGCTTGGATTGTTCCCTGGCTTCCTTGACATGGGGCAGTGCCGTCCTTTCAAAGCCTAGGTGGACAGAATCTAGCTTGGACGACTCTCCAAAAACCAACTAGACCGCTATAATCCATCCGTCCCAGTGACAGTTTGCTCTTGTTTTCAAGGTCCAACCTCAGTCCTTCACAACCAGGGCCAAGTGTGGATATCCCGACAGCTCGACACCAATGACTGGCATGGCAGAGGCAGTGGACAGGCGTTGGCATGGCAGAGGCAGCGGACAGGGGTTGTCCTTGTGGAGTCCCCTAACATTAGGGCTCCAAATGACCCCAGGCCCCACTCTGGGGTCTGGATCCTTCTAAACAACAAAATGTTTTTGCTCACTGGGTTTCCCAATCCTTTTGTCTCGGTTCTACCATTCTGCTTTCCATCTTGTTAGCCCTCCTTTATAGGTAGTCTCAAGGACCTCCTCCAGCTGGCTTTACGTGCCTGAAAATAGCTTTCTCTACTTTCTTGACTGAGGACAGTCTCCAGCTTGATTACAAATGGAATCTTATCGTTTCCCTGGCCTAGAGAGCGCCAGGTGGTGAAGGGGGAAACAGGTCTCTAAAGAGTGAGGCAAAAAGAGAGAACCACCACCAGCCTTATTCCTCACAAACCACATTCAGGCCTGTGCCGAACAGGCTGAGCAGAGCACATGGCTGACGTCGGCTGTGAAAGCCTGCCCTCCCCCCACCCCATACTGCAACTCTCATCTAGAAACACGAAATGGATCTGTAATTCTTCCATTTCCCCCTTTCCCCATCTCAGGCCTAGTGGCTGTTGATGAAAATCGGGTGCTTAGTTGGCCAAACAAGGTCTACTTATTACTGTACCCTTTGCAGCACCCCAGGAATCTATCAGCTATAGATATGAAACAGCACGACTAAGGACAAGCAGTGTCCCAGTGAACAGCAAGAAGGCAAACTCTTGCGATGCAGGGTACACTTGGGAGCCTGCCAGTGATGATGAGGGGTGGCTGGGGCTGCTTTTCTCCATGGCCTGCCCTCCCTGGGCCTGTCCTCAACAGATGTTAGCGCTTGCTTTTCCTTGGGAAGGAGGGAGTAGCCCCGGGAGCAAGAACAGTCTTGGGAAGCTCCAGAGCTCGCATAGATGAGCATAGACCCAGAAAGGAATCAGCCAGTCAACAACAGATGCGAGGCTGAAGTCAGAGTTAGAAACGCAGGGTTGGAGTGGACAAGACCCCCAAGAGTCAAAGAAAGGGTGGATATAAGGTTATATGTGTTTGCCTGGATTTCCCAGGCCTGGAGTGGCCCGGTGAGAAAACTGCCCAGTCAGGTCTTTGTATTCACTTATTTAATAATAATAATTCAGAAGAAGAAATCCCAGCTGTAGACCAACTTATCCAGTTTCAGAACATTTATCTCACCCAAAAGTGCATCCCCTCCAGTACTCAGTGGTATGAATGTGAGCTCTTTCTCTAGATCATACCCTCATGCACAGGCCTCTTCTCCACGACCCCAGCTTGGCTGACACGGGCTACCTTACAAACCCCCTAAATGTGGGATTGTTGTTCCCACAAGTCACTGTTTCCAGGATGAAACTCTAAGTGACAGAGAATGAAGACTAAGGATCAAAGATTATCAGATTAATTTGCCTAAAATCAAGTCACCCAGAGACAATTAGTCTCAAATAAATATTTATCAAATCTGCAGCATTTCAAAAGGATTTAGTAGACTCATGCTTTCACTCTTTATTGTTCTTGTCTGTGTAATCTTTAAGTGTTAGTCAACTGATTATGCTACATGCTTGTTCAATTGTTTAGAATTTATGGGCATTTTTCACAGTAGGAATGTAGAAGTTAGGCCAAAGCACCAAAATCACAAGAGCTCCATTAACTTTTCCAAGGTATCTAATTTGTAAAGGAATATTAAGAAACACAAAAAATGATACACAAAATGTCTGTGCCAATTATATTTATTGCTAGCTACTTTAAACTTTTTTGAAAGTATCTGAAAAGTAGACAACATAGGTAACGTTTTCCATAAACTTAGGAAAAAATGTCATTTACAAAGTGCTGCAAATTTGATAAATTTATTTTGTTGACAATGATTCAGAACTACTGTTGGATGAATAAACATTCTTAGAACACCCAAAATATAAAAAAAACACAACACTAAATGGCTGTAAAAACACCCCAAAGGGAACCGCACTTTTGGCAAACTTGTCATTAAGTGACGTAAACTTTCGCAGCTCTTTCTGCCCATAGGTCCTGTCCCCGGATTTTCAATAAAACCACAAAAAAAAAAAAAAAAAAAAAAAAAAAAACCCACACAAAAAACTGGTGAAGTAAACTGAAAGTAAGTAAGTCTTGGATTGGCTTGAAGGGACCAATTTTAGCCAAGTGGACTAGAACCATGTCAAAGTGTGTTGCCCCTCTGGCTCCCTGGAACCTCAGGGCTTGGGAGCTGCACTGGTTGGAACTCTAGATCCCTCTGCGGGGTGGCAGGTCTGGAGTGGTGAGCGACTGTGAGGGAATGTGGGTGACAGTGACCTGAGAAGAAGGGAGTGAGGGAGCGAGTGTGTGTCTGTGAGTGTGCCTGTGTACACAGTGGGCTGGAAGTCTCCGTGCGCCTGCACCTGGGTGCGTGGCTGGGCCTGAGGCTCCCTGCATGGCTTGCCTGGCCCTCTACTCCCAAAGACTCTCTTGTCATGTCCCCAAGCTGAGGAGAAGAGGAACCCAGGACAGCCACCCACCCAGCTTTCCCAGGCCCACGTGAGTCCCTGAGACACAGGCAACACAGGCAGCAGGTCCACATGAGCTGCCCCCCTTCCTTCATGGGGCTGAGCAGCTCTCCTGGTCCTTAGAGAGAAGGTGGCCAAGAAACAACTCATTGATAAGGTCCAGTTACCACCTCTTCATCCAGATACAGAGATAAAACATTGTGGTAAGAACCTGCTGACCCACGTATCTGACCCACGTGAGGGGTGCCAGAGTGAGGCGTGTTCATGGTGTCCTCTCTTTCTGTAACCCAAAGCCAGAACGTTGTTTGGCTTATGCATAAATGGTACTAGAGAAACAGACTAGAATCAGACCTTTAGAAAGTCCTGGAACCTGCCTGTGCATGCCTGAGTATATGCTATAGCACAGGCTGTGCACATGGAAAGAAAGCCAGTCACACCCGCCCCCCCCATGGCAATTGGAAGTTTCCTTCTCCACAGTCCATCTGGAATTGTTGTATCTTTGGGTCTCTGGCCCCTGGGGCCCTCCCCAGAGGACTCTTCTGCCTGGCCTGGGAGTGCGTTCCTTGCCTTGGCTGGCCTCAGAGGGGCCCTCTGGCCAGAGGGATTTGCCAGGGGCAGCAAAGGCAGCAGCATAGACCGCAGTTCAGATATAACTGGCAGGGGGCTGTCGGGTACTGAGCCGCTGCATGTGACAGCCGTGGCAGAGCAAGTGCCCATCCAGAGGGAAGCAGCAGCAACCTTCCTCATCACTCAGCTGCATCCGGCAGTCCTAGGGAAGAAGGACACCTAGTTCACCTCAGCCCGGGCACTGGGACATGTTGGGAGACTGTGCTGATCCACACCAGCCTCCTAGTAGACTGGAAGAAAGGTGGTGGGGTTGATTGGAGGCGATGGCCTCCGAGTAAAAGCCCGAGAAAATACCTCAGCTGGACAGCAGGTGTCGCTGCTACAGCGGAAATAATGAGGCCGACTCCCATTTGCAGTGGTTACCAGGAGTCCCCAGTTCAGGCTTGCCTTGGGGAAAGCCAGATGCAGAAAGGACTAAACACCCAGGATCAGACAGAGTGGATGAAGGATGGCAGAGATACTGGAGATGGGTTGGAGCACCTTCCTGGTTTCCACGCTGTAGACCACTCCCACAGACTTGAGCAGTCCAGGGATATGCCTCCTCCCCAGCCCCATTCCCTCTCCAGATTCTCCTCCAGGAGCCCAGGCTCCTCACACTCACCTCACAGTGGTAGCACTCAAAGTGATAATCTCGGTCCATGGATATCACCCTCACAATGTCCTCACAGCCCTGAAATGATGCAGGCCCCCATGGGATGAGTGTAGCATGACAACCCCAGTTCTGCCCTCCTCTGGGCCCCTTCCCAGCCCAATGCGAAGATCATTCAAGGGCCTCCAGGGAGAACTCTCTGCAATCACCTGTAGCTTTCAGATGGCCTTTGGAAATCCTACTAGAACTTTCCTCCCTCCCCTTCCTTGATACTGCCTCCAGAAAGGCCTGTCCTCTCACAGTTTTCCCTCTGTCCAGCAGCTCTGGCCTTACCTACCTCTCCAAGCTGTGGGGAGGGAAAAGGGGCCAGCAGTCTAAGTAAAGTAAGCTAAGCTGGGGACAAGGAGTTCCAGTAGGGTCTGGTTCCTTATTGGCTTTCAGATTCTCTCCCCAGGCCAACACGTAGCACACACAGAATAAATCATTGCTGACATCTTCCTACCAGCCCTGAGGATTCTTCCCACCTTTTTCTAGCCCCTACATCTGGGATCTGCTGACTTGACCTCAAAGAAAAGTCTCCTCCTATGGACTGGGACAGACAGGATGAAGCCTGGGCCCAGTGAGGCTGTCAGAAATGTCCAGGCCCGGATGTCAGGGTCAGGGTGGTGACCCTGAGAGCAGAGTCACACGGGAATCTTCGCCGAGCACATTCCTCAACACCACCGCCTCCCGCGGGAAGCCGGGCCCATATGTCCCCACCCCCGCAGCAGCACTGGCTGCCCCACAAGAGAACCCCGGCATACTGACCTCTGAGGGGAGGATGGGTTGGCCGCAGGCCGCACACTTAGGAGCATAATTTCTGAAGAAGAGAGGGCAGAGACGAGTTGAGGCTGGGGAAACCTGAGGCCAGTCCCACACCACACCCCTAGGGGGCAGACTCACTTGTGGTAGTCAGTGACGCAGTACACCTGGTTGGAGAAGTCCACAGTGAAGGGGATGCCATCCAGACATTTGTTGCAAACGATGCACCGGAAGCAGCCCGGGTGGTAGGACTTCCCCACGGCCTGCAGGATCTGGCTCATGGGGTGGGAAGACAATCAGTCTCCCTCCAGTCTCATTCTCCAGCTACCCGTGGTGCTCCCTGCAGCTCCCCCAAACTCCTCCAACTCCCCGCTCTCCTCCAAGAACAATGCTCTGTAATCTGAGGGGCCCAGAGGATGCTTAAAATAGAGGCAGAAACATTGAACACAGTCTTAGAGAGCATCCAGGCCAGTGGTTCTCACCCAGGGAGCTTGTAAAACCCATCAGTGCCTGGGCCTCACCCCAGAGGTTTTCATCACAGTCTCTGATGACAACCCAGGCACTGGTTATTTTCTTTACTTCTTCCCAGGTGATCTGCTAGGCTTGACCACTGCTCTAATCCTATTCCCCCTGCTTACGGAAAAACAACAACCCTGATTTCTAACTGATCCCAGCCAGTAGCAGGAAGGGGATTAAGACCTGGGACCCCACACTCCTAGCTTGGCTGTGACTGCAGGAGTAGGCAGAGACCAGATCACAGAGGCTGTGTGGATGGCAGGATTAGGGGTGCTGACCCAACCAGCAGTGGGAAGGCACTACAAATAGCTGCTCTGGGGAAGAATGAGAGGAAAGCCACTAGTAGTGATGGAGTTCCTCCCTCCCCCTTTTCTCAGTACCCACTTAGCCCCTGGTTCTACCCCTCAGTCGCTCAGCCTCACAGAGAGTCGCAGTTGAAGATACTTTGCTTACCTTCTCCAAGATCAAGTGACCACAGACACAGCATTTCTCAGCTGCCTCCTGAAACCCTGAAAACTAGGGAGAAAGAAAGAACCAAGGGAGGATATTACAAGCAGAGAAGGACCTGATGGGTGCAACCCCAATGGGCCACCAAGAAAGGTCCCGGTATGGGAGACAATTCCAGGCCCAGGGGACCCCTCACTCACCAGATAATCTTCCTCACAGTACACGGAGCCATTGACGCTGTAGAAAGCCTTGCAGCGCAAAGTTCGCCCTAGGAGCAACAGACAAGAGACTGGAGCCATCCCAGTGTCCACGTATAGGGCGTCCCCGCCCCGGGAACACTGCTCTCCAATGTAGGATGACGTATTTAATCTGGACCTTAGTGCCAGTGCTCCTCACTGCTGTGTGTCCTCCCTCTCTACACAAAAATCCTATCTGATGCGATTCCAATTTACTTTGGTCTCATTCCTGCAAACTTCCCCTCTCTGCTCGCTGTTCCTCCAGTTCTCGCCTCAACAGTTTTCTAAGATCCTGCCCTCCCTCAATGAATGCCTTCCTCTCCACGGCACAGGGAGTCACCCAGGGGTGGGGGTTGGGGGAGCCAACCCCAGGCTGGGGTACAAGGTAAAGGAGCTGGGAATAAGGTACTGTACAATGCCCAGGGAGGTGGTCGCATTGTTATAGGCCTTGCCCTCTGGGACCTTTCAACCTAGGGGCCTCTTTGCCTGTGTATAGCCTTCCTGCTATCCTAGCCCTGTCTGTCTTCTTCCAGGGACAGGCTCAGCAGAGGTCAGGAAATATTGGCATTACTGTTGGGGACAAAGTGCTCTTCTCGGGAGCAAAGTCAGTTCCCTTTCCCGCTGCACAAGGCAGCTCCCCCAAGCTCAGAGAAACCCAGAGAATCCAGGATCTTCTGTGAGCTGACAAGGCATGTGACCAACACTTAGGAACTGCTCCAAGGTGTCTAAATTGTCAGGAGAGGGGAGGAGTGAGACCCAAGGTGGAGAAAGGGGCGAGTTGGCCACCTCCTCTGCCCTCTTCTGATCAAAATCTCTTCTACCTCCTACCAGAAGTTTGGAAAAGCTGACTTAGAGACTCAGGAGACACAGCGGAGGGTACAGAGAGGGAAAGAGACACACCCAGAAAAGGCCCTATACACAAGACAGACAGATGGATGAACCCAAGAGAACCAGCCAGAGGTGGGGGCTGGTGGTGGTGGTGGTAGCTGGAGTAGGGGCACAGAAAAGCTGAGTGCTGGAGTCAGACAGGCAGAGATAAGAGATTAAAGGTTTAGCAAAGGAATCAAGAGTGGGCAAGCAGTGGGGAGGGGTAATGAGGGAGGTGAGGGAAGGGCTGGGGAGTTAAGGCTGCTGGAAGCACCCCCCACCCGGGCGGGCCTCCTGAGCTAACAGTGGCAGGCATTCCTGGAGCGTGATGTCATCAGCTTGGCATGGCCCTGTGGCCTGCACTCCAGTGAGGTGGCTGAACTCTGACCAGCCAAGAGAAAACCCCTCTCTCCGCCCCCCATGGCTCCCCACTCCCCCAGCCCACCCCCACCCTTCCCACATTCCAGTCTTTCACTGTCGCCCCAGGCAACTCAGACTGCCCAGGACCAAACCCCACCAAGGAGAGGCCGAGGCTGGGCTGGAGTCCAGGCTGGGCAAGCAAGGAAGCAGAAGAAAGAGGGAGGAACAGAGAGGAGGAAAAGAGGCTCAATGGAGGAAGGGAGGGCTGACTCCAGAACGCAGACGCAATATGGGGGCTGGAGAGCCAGGTATAGCAAAGGAGGGAAGGCGGGCAACAGTGGGCATCCAGACACATGGGGGCGGGGCGGACCCGAAGAGGCACAAGCTCTGCTTTCCCTAGGCACTCCTGAGGATGTATGTGTGTGGGGCATGCTTGAGGCCTCAGCCCTGCACAAGGCCTAGGGGATACACTCACCACAGGAGCAGCAGACAAAGCACTGGGTGTGGTAGAGGCTGTCCAGGGCCTTGCAGGCGTTGCTCTGCCCATAGATGCCTTTGTTGCACTTAATACAGGTGCCTGAGGGGAGAGGAGAGGTTGTCAGCATCATATCCCACACACCCCCAGCTCAAAACAGGGATTTGGGATCTTTCCTGACTGTTCTTTCCCGATTGTTCCAGAGGACCACCAGTCCTAGCCTTCCTTTCACGGGCTCTCTCCTGGGAAGAGAGGAGAACAAGAAATGGGATGCGACAAGGTCTTGGCTGAGTAGACCCAGCATTGTTTACTGATTAATCCACAGATATTTTCTGAGCATCTATTTTGTGCCTAGCAAAAATATGGTGTCTGATACTGTGCAAAATTGGAGAGAGTCAAAAATATGATCCTTGACTTTCAAATGTGCAGATTCTGTCAGGGAGACAAGACTAACAGTCAAGGGTATGACCCCTGTTGCACTGTGTAGGACAAAGAGAGATGTTAGTCCATCATGGCCCAGGAGCAGACTCCCAGAGAAAGCAGGCCAGGCCTAGACAGCCTCTCTGGGACCTCAGTTTCCCCACCCGTAAAATGAGCTGCCATATAGCTACAAAATGACTTCTTACTGCTCCACACCTCGAGGCTTCTAAGGATGGAAAGAAGGATATGGCTCAGCAGAGGGCCCTGGGCAGAGCAGACCATGTGAGCATGACTCCTGTGGGGAGGTGGCTGCTAAGAATGTAGGGTGTGTTTCAGGGTCTGGAGGTTGCATGGGAAGGTGGGGGAAGGGTGACAGAATCCCTAAGGTCTCCCTGAAATCTATCATGGGATGGATAGAGCTGTACTGCTCTTCTCTGACAGCCCCCTACCCCCCACCCCTGCCAAATACATACACCTGGCTCTGGCACCCGCCTTTCCTGGGTGTGTTCTTTCCTCCCTCCACTCCCCAATTCCAGGCCCATGAGTGAGGGCTAGGGCCTGTCTTTGGGGAGCAGATCCCAACCGGGCCCGCCTCACCCCGCCCCACCTCTCCCCCTCGGCACACTGCCATACTCCTTGCCTGCTGGGGCCCATCCCAGTCTTTGCCCAGGGGCTTCGGAGCCCGTGCAGCAGCTGCAGTGACTGATGGGCCCAGGCCTGTCCTGTTCCCACCCTCTGGCAGCTGGGCAAGGCTGTAGCCAAGGAAGAGGGCCCCTAACTAGGGGCCAGAGTAGAAGGGTACAGTCACGCTGGGAATTCTGTCAGAGGAGACAACCTAACTCTCGGGGAGAAACAGCCTCTACTTCTGGGGTCAAAATGCCCAAAAGAGTGAACCAAGATCGCCATGCCAGGGGGGGCCCATCAGAACCACTTCTTTAGGAAGCCCTAGACATTATGGGAAGACAGGTGCAAACTGCTCAGGCATGCCCACCTGGACTCCTCTAACCCAGCATATCCACGCCTAGGTTCTCCCTGCCCTTTTATTGCACTCTGTCCAAGCTCCTTTCTTCCTTCTTACTCTGATGGCTTGGCCAAAGAGACTTCCTTCCGCTTAACCGCCACTTCTTATGGGCCCCAAAAGAAACTGCTAAAAGGATCCTGTCACTCAGTCTCCCTTAACCAAAGCATCATCTACTCTAGGCTTTCCTCTCTTAGGATGGGAGGATGGGGGTTGAACCGGGCAGGAAGGGCCCTTTCAGCCTGCAGCCCTGCTACCTCTCAACTTCTGCCTCAATCTGCCCTCCCCCGCTAGGTTCCTCTCCCTGTCCACATTTCTAGCCATAGAGGTGGTCTAGGGCACCAGGTCCAGGGCAGGAACATGAATGATGGGAAAGGAGAGGATAAGCCCAAGGCCTTCCATTGTTTTTCTTCCCACTGCATTAGCATTTCTTTCTATAACAAATTGGTGGCTGTGGGTCTTAGCTAAAAAGATCCTTCAAGATCCTAATATCCCCTGGTAGCTGAGACATATAATCAATCAAGACTCCTTAAACGTAAGGTGCCTGGGTGGTTCAGTCGTTAAGCCTCTGCCTTGGGCTCCGTCATGATCTCAAGGACCTGGAATCGAGCCCCACATCGGGCTCGGGCTCCCCGCTCCCTCTCTCATTCCCCTTGCTTGTGTGTTCTCTCTCTCTCTCTCGCTGTCAAATAAATAAATAAAATCTTAAAAAAAAAAAAAAAAAAAGACTCCTTAAAGGTAATTGCATGTGGGAGACAGAGCGACCAGGTTTCCTTAACAGAGGCAGAAAATAACGTGCTGTTTCTAGCCTGAATCCTGAGCAGGTTGTGACCCAAAGGTTATTTCTGGCAGTTACACAAGGTCGTTAACCTGCTAGGGATGCTAGTTTCCAGGAGGTCATGGCTTCTGCCCTGACTCCCCCGGAGGATGGGGTAAATAGGAGACCACCACCAGGTCTCTGCTTAAATGCTCAGGCACGCAACAAGCCAGCATGACCGGGACAAGCTAACAGCAGGGTCCCTGCTTTCCGTCCCCTGAGAGCTTCACCCTCTCTCCCAGGCTCCACTTCCCCGGCCGCGGCCACAGCTCCGCGAGTGTTAGCAAGCAGTACCCCTCCACCCCGCCCCACCTTACCCCACCCTCCGCCCCGCGCCGCGCGGCCGGCCCCGCCCGCGGGTACCTGGAGCGCCCGGGCAGGAGCCGGCACGCACGCGGCCCGCCCGCCCCGCCCCCCACCCGCGCATTCCCCGAATTCCTGCGGGCGGAGCTTGGGCCCGGGTAGGGGCGCGGCGCGCAGAAGCCTGCCGGGGCACCGCCGCCAAGGGGGGAGCAGGATGGGGAGATGCTCTCACTCCCCACTTGGTCCCCTCCCCACGAGGCCTCCTACCGCGAAAAACGGAAGCTCCAAAGCTTCAACTGGGACTCACGAGATAATCAGGGGGTTGAGTGTAGCAGGAATAAGGAGCCCACGGTCCATTTGAGACCTGATGGGAAGGGGAAATCCCTCTTGCCTCTCTTCTAGCTCCGCGTCTCCGCCTCCGACTTCCCGGCGCCGGCAATTTGGGCCGTCGGGGCAGTGAGGAAAGGAAGGCGGTGATGGGTCCCGTCCTGTCCCGTCCCTAACCACTTCTTTCACTCACCGAAGTAATCCTCTCTGGCCTCCGGCTCCCGCATCCGGGCCCGGGCGGCCTCTGGAACGAAAGGACCTGGTGGCTCCTCGAGACCCGACGGCTCAATCCCCGAGGGTTCCCCGCGGGCGCCGGCTTCTCGCCCACCCGTGCCCACCGTCAGGCGCAGCAACGCTGTTAGCTCATCCTGGTATCGGGCGCCCGCCGCGCAGTCCCCGTAGCCGGTCACTGAGTGTCGTCCGGGTTGCGCCCCGCGTCTCTCCAAGGGCCCTGCCGCTCCCACTCCGGCCCCGGCTAGAGCTCCGGGGCTGCCCAGGGCCGGGGGATAGGAGTGGCGGCTTTCCTGGCAGCCGAACCCCGCGGGCCGGTGAGCACACAATCGGTCCAGGGCGGCGTGGAGCTCCGGGTAGGCGGACGGCACCCCTCCAGGGGAATACCCCGCTGGAGCCCCAGCCAAGGGTGGGCCAAACAGACAGGGCCCGGCGGGCAGGGGGCTGCCGTGGCGCTGGTCGTAGCCCATGCTGATGCCGCTGGTGCGATTGCTGCAGGGTCGGCTACCTCCGGCTCCTCCTGCCCCCGCCCCGTCCAGCAGCAGGCTACCCCGGGGGCTGGACGGCTTGCTGGCGTCGCTGGCTGAGCTACTGGCGAAACTGGAGCGTGGGCTTAGAGCTGGGGCAGTGGTCTCCAGCCGAAAGTCGGGGGGCAATGACTGAGGTAGAGGCAAGGCCCGGGTGGGAGGCGGCCCCCCGGGGAAGGAGCCTTCGTAGCGCTGCGCCTCAAAGGAGCCGCGCGGGTTCCGCTCAGCGTCCAGGGGGCCCTGCTCCCGGGCTGGCTCCAACGGCTCATCCCCAGGTCCCCCAGTAGCTCCACGGGGCCCTGATTTCCTAGGCCCCCCCAACCCACTCAGGCGTCCCTTGCCCGGCCCGGGGGTCCCATCAGACCCAGACCGGCTAGATTCACCCTTTCTGCGGCCGAACTTGGCGCTGCCGGAGTCGGAGAGCCTTAACTTCTCCAGCAGGCGACTGGCTTTCTCCCCTAACCGCTCCATGCCCTCGGGCCTGGGGCCTCCAGCCCCCTCCCCGCCGGGCACCCTGCAGCTTCTCGGCGGCCGCTTCTCTTTCCCAGCGGCCGGACTCCGGTTCTCCGGGGGCACGGGGTAGGCACAGGGAGTTAGCGGGCGGCCCAGATGCCCGGCGCCGGGAATCCCGCAGCATCCCCCAGCGAGAGGGGCTGCTTCCCCCCGCGCATCAGGGGTTAAGCGGGGCTAGAAGGGCCTACGGCCGCGGCTGTCCCGTCCGCAGGTCAGTCTGTTCACGCGTCTACTCGCCGGGCCGCCCCAATCTCCCCGGCCCCCGCCCCCCTCGCTCTCACACTCAGCACAGACCGAACTTCTCTCCCAAACTTTTGTCTGCCTAGCCGGATCTACTTTCCGGGAGGGGCGGAGCGCTGTGTGCGAGAGGAACGGGGGTGCCTGCGCAGGGATCTCTGGTGCGCCGGCTGGGGAGGGTGGTGCTGGTGCTACTGGCCCTGGAGGTGGAGACCCGCCGACCGGAGGCGAGGGGAGGCCGAGGGGCAGTTTGGGCAGCTGCTACTGCATCTCTCAGGAAGTGGAACAGGGAAAAGTGGGGGAGGGGGGAAAGGAACTCTTTGTTTGCTGTTGGAATGCGCGGAGGGGCACGGTGGAATGTCGCGGTCCCGGACGGGGCGACGCGAGGCATGTTCTGCGTAAACATCGTGACTTTGTTCCTACTGTGGGGACTGTGGGAGAGATGAAGAGAGACCGGCACAGAAGTAATGAGACCCACAAAGAGGGGGTCAGGGAGAAAGGTAGATACATAAAGAGGTCAGAGACACGTAATGGGAAGAGCCCAGAAGGGCGAGGAAGCCCACGTAGAGAGGTGGTGGAGGACAGGTAGCGAAAGAAAGGGGGAGCTGGAGCACAGGGAGGAAATCGTGGGTGGTGCGCAGACCGAAGGTTGAGCAGACTGAGAAAAAGGCAAATTTGTGCAAGTCCAGACAGAATGAGAGCCCAACAGATAAACTGCAATAAAAGGACACCACTTTCTGAACCCAAAGCTCTGCGACGGTAGGGAGGGAAGGAACTTTAGTGTCTGTGCAAAAAGAGTGAGGAAGAGGGTTGGGACTCATCTCTACCGTCCGGGTAGGACAGATAGAGGACTAGAAGACACCCCCTGGTGTTGGGAAAAGAGATTTTTAGCAACTCTCTCAGGCGACAAGGGGGATGGGAGGCCTGGTGTTAGGGCTAGCGGACGCCTCCCGATGGTGGGCCCACAGGAGATTGTGATAAAGGGTAAGCATTAAAAAGGAAGAAAGGAAATGTCATTTAGACGATCTAGCAAGTGAAAATGATCAGGGTGGAAAAGGGAAAGAGGAGGCTTCTAGTGTTGGTCGTACTGGTAAAATGAAGAATAAGGAAAGGAAGAAAAGGTGGCTGAAGCTAAACGTGTCTAATTAAATGCCAGTGCAACTGATTTTGCCCTGACTAGCATATCAGGGGCAAGGGGTAGAGGAGGTAGAATGGGGAAGGAAATGATTCCTTTGTATTTAGATAGTAAATGAGCATGAAAATTATATGCAAACAAATTATGCATATTATTTTCATTTCAACATTTTGAACACCTTTCATAATGTTAGTGTAGCCTTAGGGAATGGGGAAGCAAAGGAAGTTAATATCTTTGGGGAAATTAATTTGGCACAAACTATTTGGCTTCTTTGTCCTAGCTGCATTGTCTCCCTGACCTCATCTCTCTGGAGAACTAGCCTCTCTCTTTCCCTGTCAGGCCTACAGCTTTTCTCTGATCCAGAGGAGAGTTCAGTATCAGACTAGAAGCAGGGAACACTGAAAGCATTAGTAACAGAGGGGAGCTATCAGGTTGCATCCAGAACCCGCTGTGACATCTCCTTCCTTTCCTGTCTCTAGATGGGGAAAGAGAACTTGGATTCTTCCTTCCTACTACTTACAATCAAAATATCCACAGAGCCTCTTATATTTGGAAGCTTTCCCACTTTGGAGTGGGGATGGGAGAGTGAACCTTAGGAAAAGTTGAGAAGCCTTTAAAGGAAGCCCCTGTGGGAGTTGGTGGTGGCAGCAATGGGCACAGCTGGGACCAACCACCTGTGTTTTCAGGGGATAACAAGAACCAGAGACAAGTGAAGGGGCGGAAGGAGGCACTGAAGGCACGCTCCAGAGTGCTTAGGACCTCAGGGTAACCGTTCTGTAGTCTTGACTAGAGCCAGGAGCTCCGCAGGCCTTGTTCTCTCTCCTCAAGACTTGAATTATGAACTGTGTACACAGATGGCTCCCAAATCCTTATTTCTAGCCCAGACATTTTTTTCTTTTATAAGTAAGCTCTACGCCCAGCCTGGGGCTTGAACTCGTGACCCTGACTGAGATCAAGAGTTGCATGCCTCCATTGACTGGGCCAGCAAGGCGCCCCTTAGCCCAGACTTTCTTAGACTTAAACACTCAGCCGACCACTAGCATCTCTACTCGGCTGTCTCAAAGGCATACAACACTCTCAACTGACTTCACCTTCCCTGCCTCCCGAAACTGGCTCCTCCAGCGTCCCCTGAAGAAACGGCACCATTACGCACTTAGCTGCTTAAGCCCGAAACAGGAACACCAACCTTCTGTCCTCCTCCCTCCATCTCAGGTCCAACCAACTCTCATCACCAAGCCTGTCAGTCACCAAATCCTCTCAGTTCAGCTTCTTAAATAACTTCCAAATCTGTCCTCCTCTCACCATCACTTTCTGACCAGCCGTCTCCTTTCCTGAGCCACTGCAGAATACCCCCCAGCAGTCCCACACCCAGGCCTGGGTTTCTCCCTGCCATCCATCTCCTACCGGACAAGGGATTATTCTCAAACACAAAACTGATCATCTCATTTCCCTGCCAGCCACCCTTGAATGATTTCTCACTGCCTTCGAACTAAAGTCTATATTCTTTAAGATACCTGAAGAGGTCTCTGTGTCTCTCCAGCTTCTCTATGCACCAGCCCCTCCTCAAACTGTTCTGCAGGACGATGGCAACTCTTCTGTGCTCTCTCTTGCCTCTGGACTTTTGTCCTTGCTATTCCCTTGTTTGGAAGACTCCCGGCCTACCCTTACCCTCTGGTTCACGCCTCACCATCTTTCAGGTCTAAGCGCCACTCTCTGAGAAGCCTTTCCAGACCCCCAGAATAAGTCAGCCAGCCCTGCTGTCTGCTGCTGCTGACCCTTACACTCCCCCATCATCACCCTTATCGCAGTTCATTTCACTGTATACTTAACTGCCTGGCTCCCTGATTAGATAATGAAACCTCTAATCAGCATCTGACCTGCTCCACAGGGTACCCACAACACCTAACACAGTACCTGACACCTAGGAAGTAGTCAGTATTTGTTGTATGACTGACTGAACAGAAAGCCATTTTTACTTCACATTCCATTCATCAGGCACTAAGTTTGTATGCAAGTGTGTGTGTGTGTGTGTTTGTGTGTGTGCATCAGCGAGTGTGTGCACACGTTCACGCGTGTGCGCGCACACACACACACACTCACCCCTTCCTTGAAATACAGCTTGGCTGACACGACTAAGAAAATACCTACAAAGCCCCCTATACCGCTGGGTCACACAAGGGGACAGCAGCTGCCAGTGGGACATGGAACTCTTTAGGCTTTAATTTCTTCATGTGGAAGATGGGAATAATAAAATCTGCCTTACATAATTCAATAAACAGCAGCTATTATATTAGTCTCCCAATTCCCAAATAGGAATGGAGTGGTGCTCAGAAGACTCCAGCCCATGACGGAACTGCCCACCAGGGGGCAGTAGGACCCCGGCCTGGTCCAAGGCTGCAGCCACCGCAGAGCCAGACAAGCAGTCAGGGGGAAGCAGAATGTGCAACCAGGGTAGCTTCCCCGAGATTTCAGTGAAACCAGAAAAAACAAAAAAATTCCGAGATGGGGCATATGTCAAGAAGGCCTCATGTTTCTTAGACTCATCCTCCTCCTTTTCTCAGCCCAGGCACCCCGAGGCACTGTGTGTGCTTAGAAATAAGCATTTTCTGGCTTGCCGTTCACAGGGAGCAGGGAGGTCCCCCTTCTAGGTAAGTCTTTTTATCCCACCACAGCTGCCAGCTTCACTTCCATTGGGGACTGTGGTGAGAAGAGAGACATCTTGTTATTCTGGGAAGTCCCATTCCTGGGACATGGGGAATGGCAGAATCCAGAGTTATTCTTGGTTATAGATTTCATTCATCCTTTTCCACCTTGATTTCAATGAATGAGTTCAAGTCAGGACAGCAGGTTTTGTGGGGTTGGTCGAAAGATGGGGAGACAGGTCCATTCTCATCACCTCCCTCTTCTTCCTCTTCTTGGAAATGAGGATTATAAAGTTCTGGTGGAAGGAGCTGGGCCTCAGCAGAAGGTAATCGGTCTGAGGGAGGCCCATACACACGGTTGGCTTTAGTGCCATGCTTAGAATTGGCATCCAGGTGGTAGCAGAGCTCCGTGAGGCGCTGGGCCCGGAACCGGGGAGGCCGGGCCACCCAGACACCTGGCTCATTGAGACTGTCCTCTTCATCTGACATCAGCTCCTCTGTCACATCCTTCCACAGGCGTTGGTCCTCAGGTCCAAAATGCCTCATGATGCTGGATCGGTTGGCAAAAAGCTAAGGAAGGAGCCCAGGTAGAGACAGGAAGAGAAACAAACTGTGGATTAGATTTGGGAAGAGGGTTCTCGTAGGAAGAAGGCCGTATAAAATCTGTGTCTGAGAGAACCTAGCCCCCAAGTCATCTTAGAACTGCCCTCCCCACCTCCTCTTTCTGCCAGCATTCCTGGCTCTCAACCCTATCCTCAGATGCCATGTCCTTTGGCCCGTCCCACTGCAGCTTAGTAGGGTTTAGTGTTTAGTATCTTGAAAGGAAGGCCTAGAAACCTACCCGGTATCTGCGACTTCGAAGCTTCTTCTCCTCTTTTTCCTTCAGGCCTTTAAAGGGGTTCAGGGAGTTGCGGTACTCACGCCTCTTAGTAAGGAAGTAGGCTACACAGGCTCCTGGCGAGGAGGGAAATGGGAGGGGGCAGAGAGCAGGTCCTCAGCCCTTTTTTTCTGCCCTAACACTACTGGCTAGGAAGGTGAGAATCACTCTGGACGGTGGGTTTTCTCACAGACTCATCAGCATCTATTTACTCCTCTTTGGTTTGGCTGTCTCTGCTCACCTCCCTGTCCAGCACTGACTCCCCCCATATCTCCCACTGGCACTCAACAAGTCCAAGCTCTGTAGCTTCCTCCCCCGACCTGGGCTTGATCAATCAAACCCATCCCTATTCTACTCTTCCGGTAGTGGATTACCAGCAGTTTTTCAGCAGAAGCTTTCTTAATGCTGCAGGGTTAGCTATGGGCAAATAAGAGAAGAGTAAGGAAAGTAGAAAACCCAGGATGTAATATTTAGGGACAAAAGGGCAGGCCTGGATTCTGACTTCCTTTTTGTAACGCCCTAGATTCAGGCCCTGTGGAAATATCATGCCTGCTGGTGTTAGTCCTTTCCTTCTCCTATTTTCATTTCAAGTGGGATAGAGGAATAAAAAGGCAATTGGAAACAATCCTGGGGTGCCTAGGTGGCTCAGTCAGTTGAGTAATTTGGGCTCAGGTCATGATCTCAGGGTCTTGAGATGGAGCCCCGAGTCAGTTCTATGTTCAGTGGGGAGTCTCTCTCTGCTCTTGCCCTTACTTGCACTCTCTCTCTCTTTCCCCAATAAATATTTAAATAAGTAAATAAATAATTAATTATTTAAATTAAATATTTAATTATTAAAATTAATAAATATTTTTTAAAAAGAAAGAAAGAAAAAGGGGCACTTGGGCAGCTTGGAAGGTCTGCTGACCTTCCGACTTGGTTTTGGCTCAGGTTGTGCTCTCAGTATCCTGGATCAAGCCGTGTTGGGGCTCTGTGCTCAGCGATGAGTCTGTTTGGGATTTTCTCCCTCTCCCCCATCCCACTCAATCTCTCCCTCTCTCTCAAAGAAAGAAAGAAAGAGAAACAATCCTGTAAAGATGTGAGAATAGCCAAAAAAAAAAAAAAAATGTTTTAAGTCCACTATTTTCAAAATCGCTTAAATCACCTCCATTACAACTCTTCTCTGACCAAGAACAGTGAGTGGAAAAAGGATGGGGGTTAATTCAATTTTCCTCACCTTTCAGTTCCTTATCAGTGTAATTGTGGGGACTGGTCACCAGCTCCTGCTTGAGCTTTTCCAGAAGGAACTTCACTACTGAAATATTCCAAGAGGACTTGATGCTGCCACAAAGAAGATCATGAACGAGGCAGTCAGCATTTTAAAAGCCAGACAGAGATTCCTGGCACAAATTAATTTTGAGATAAACTCCCCCATGGCCAAGGACAGGATGCAGGGGGCAACCTTAGCCTCACTGTTACATTGGAGTAACCCTCTACTGCCCTCCAGGGGAAGAGGCAGAGTACCCTGTGATTCTTTTCCCTCAAGAGGATCATACCTTTCAGACCCATTGAATCTCTTGTCATTGGTGATGTGGTTATGCACATTGTGGACCAATTTCTAGGGGGAAAAAAAAAATACAGATTCAAGCTGGGAGTGGATATGATGAAACCCTCCTCTGTTCCCTGGGCATCATCCCTATGGGGTTGAACCCCTATGGGGTTCTCTGCCTGAATCCTTCCCATAGGCTGGGCACCATTGCTGGTGCCTCTTCTTAGCCAGAGAGCCTATTCAAATCAGTATTTCAGACGTCCTCCCTTTTGTGGTCCTTCTCATTTAATTTGTACGAGGACTCCAGGATCATCCCTGGTCTCACTTCTTTTTCTGGGGAATATAATCCACTAGGGGAAAAGGTCTCAGACATTTTCACAAACATAATCCTTCCTAATAACCAGGAGAGAGCAAATATACACCAGGATTACTGCACCTGGACATTCCTTGAGGGCCCCTATTCTTGCAAACTTTCAAGTTTTCTTTACAATGTATCTGTATTTATTTTAATCTAAAAATGTCTTCTTGTAATGAGCACCGGATGCTATATGCAACTGATGAATCACTGAACTCTACCTCTGAAAACAACACTACACTATATGTTAATTCATTGAACTTAAATAAAACAAAAATTTTAAAAATGTCTTCTGAATGTCTAAGAAATTCTAATGTCTCATAAAATTGAGGACCCAGGAAAATGCCCTAAGTATATTCCTTTGCACATACCACAAATCTCAAGGGTACACACACCATGGTCTAAAAAACACAAACCTAAAGTAACAGAAATGTGAAATGCAAAGGATCTTGGAGACACTATCACCCAACTCCCAACCTCACATCATTCTACAGGCTTACTTTCAGCTTTGCTTTCATACCTTTAAGAATGGGTTCTCACTATTCTTTCGAGTCAGCTTATTTTACTATTGAACATCCCTGATTGTTAAAAAGTTTTGTCTCAGACTCCGAAATCTGGCCAGTTTTGCCCCTAACAGCACCTAAAATCTTTGAAGACTCTCAGGTACTCCCCAGGTCTTCTATCCGGGCTAAATGGCCCCAAGCTCTTCAGCCATTCCTCATGACACAGTTTCCAGACAGACGCCTCTCAAAACCATTAGGCTCTCTGGCTTGCCAGTGTCCCCGGACAACGTGGCAGTGGGAACGGAATCTAATGCATCAGTGGAGACCAGGCCAAAGGGAGCACTACTTCGCTGAGTGGCACACTACACTTCTAGGAATGAAACCCAAGATGGCATTACCTTTCTTAGCAATGCCACCCCTATTCCTAAGGTCACAGTTTTCATTCCTAGTGAGCTTACAGTCAACTCAAGTCCATTTTTTCACATGGATTACTATCTATGCCATTCCGCAACCATTTTTTTTTTTTTTTTAAACTTTGATGCAGGACTTTACATTTCTTCCAGTTAAATTTAGTTCCAGTGTTTGTGGTGGTATTTTCATCCCAAGCTCCCTCGGTCAGTGGAAATTGCCAGTCCTAAACCGATGGACTCATATCAGGACATCAGCTGCAGCTGAGGAGTTCCCAGTTTACCCTTTTGCCTCTAGGACTGACTGACCATATCCATTTAGGAAAGTACCATCAAGTGTTTATGGTTAGGGCCTCTACTCTATAAAAAGGACTGTTATTAAATTAGCTTCATATTTGATATGGTTATTTTACCTCTTCAGAGTCCCAACCTAAGGAATCACAAAAGATAGGTGAATGCTTCAGAAAGAATCTGAAAGTGTTGCAGGAAGAAGAAGGAGAAGGAGAAGAAGGAGGAGGAGGAGGAGAAGAAGAAGAAGAGGAGGAGGAAGAAGGAGAAGAAGAAGAAAAGGAAGGAGGAAGAAGGAAGGGAGGGAGGAGGGGAGGGAGGGAAGGTAAAGGAAGGAAGGAAGGGAGGGAGGGAAAAAAAGGGAGAGGAGGTGCACAGCTTCCAACTCAAGTGGATTGGAAGAGATCAGCTGATAAAAATCAAACTAGGCTTGAAGTGGAAAGGGAAAATACTCTAAGACAATAATAAGTGTTAAGACTGTGAAGGCTGCTGGCTCACCTACCTCCTGAGCGAGCTAAAAATAAATATATTTCCCCAAGGGGCGGCTGGGATCTGCCGCATTCCAAGAAGTCTGTGGTTCCCATTTGATCCTTTTGGATCCCTAGCAGCAATCCCCAGCGACCCAAGCAGACTGGAGGGATGCCTCTTTGATTCCTTCCCAGAGCTAAAGGCTGGAAGACTGAAGGCCTGCAGCTAACCCTCTCCCTCGAAACCAGTCTGGCACAAGTACATTTGAAACCTTCCTCTGGGATGGGCAGCAAAATCCCCTGACTGGTCCTCCAGAGCCCTTTCAAGCATCTGTAACAGAGCTGGAGGGGTGAGCACATTGTCCTCCTGTAAGGTCCTCAGTTTCACCCGGCTCTCCAGGAGCCAGAGAGGCAGGCAGCAGCCAGGCCTCAACCCCAGACCTCTCGCTGGAGGAGGTAGGAAGAAGAACTGGGAGTGGTCAAAAGACCCATTTTTAAGCAAATTGTAATTATTATGCATTTATTCATGATTTAAACACTATGAAGTTTTGGGAAATCCCTTGCAATGCATTTCTAGATATATGCCTCCAATTTCTGTCACTGGCAGCAAGAGTTGCCCTCTTGGGCCAGAAGTTTCTGACAGAAAAACTAAACCCATTCCCTGTTTTTGATAAGTGAGCTATCCCTGAACATAACCAAAATTTAAAATGAAGGTTAGAAACCAGCTGATTCTGATTATGAATGGTGTCTTCCTTCCCAGGGAAGAAAAGAAGCCCTTAATGTAAAAACAAACCAGAGGAAAGGAAGGGTAAGAGTCAGGAGCCCTTAGACAAGGGAAAAAGAAGCAAGAAGTAATGAAAGAAGAATCTTCAGTTAGGATGAAGTCGGTAAGCACAGTACTGGGTGGGCTTCAACCTTTATTAATATTGTGACAAGAGGAACAGGGCTACACTGTGATGAGATTTCCAGTGGGTGTGAATGGTGAACTCCCCTCCTATTCAGAACTCTCCAATGACTCTATCAGCCATGAGCCAGAGAAGGGATATGCCTTACAGTCCATATGAACAGGATCTAGCTAAAGAACACCCCCACAGTTATCAGAAAGATGTCTGGGGATGCAGAGGTGATCCAAGGGACTATGGTCACCCTAGAGTAGGGTTTCTTGACCCTGACACGACGGACGTTTTAGGTCGAATTATTGTGGGTGGCTGCCCTGTGCACTGAAGGATGTTTAGGGGTGCTCCCGAGGCTCCAAGCCACTCCCAAGTTTTAGGCTCAACTGGTTCAGCTCAGTACATTCCCTGCCAAGAGCTCTTGGAATCCCTAGACTCACCAAACCTTTTTAACCGAGCTGAGAGATGAGGGGCCCTCTGCGCCCTTGGGCTGTGGCCACCTCAGCATTCCTTGGCCATTCTGCCAAGGGGTCCCTTGCTGCTTACCCTGAACACCAGTTATCTGTAGGCTGTTTCCCGTGCTACCCTTCAGTGGTCAGTCTGCTCAATCCCTTAAAGATCTTCCCATCAGGACTATTAGTTCATGGGGAGGAGAGGTGATAGAAAACCCTTCTCTTTAAACAGAATATTTCAAGCTATTTGGAAAAGCCTTTAAAAAGTTCCCCAATGGGGCACCTGGGTGATTCAGTGGGTTAAAGCCCCTGCCTTCAGCTCAGGTCATGATCCCAGGGTCCTGGGATTAAACCCCACATATGGCTCCCTGCTCAGCAGGGAGCCTGCTTCCCCCTGCCCACCTCCCCACCCCCGCCTGTCTCTCTGCCTACCTGTGATCTCTGTCTGTCAAATAAATAAATTAATTTTTTTTTAAAGTTCCCTGATTAGCAGGGGGCCTGCCCATCCTTAGGGCCATGGACCAGCCTGTCTCCTTGTTTTCCCTCCCCCTCCAGTAGGATCCAGGACAACATTCATTCAATATGGGACGTTTAAAATCAACCCACACTTCATTCTTCATTTCTTTCTCCAGACTGAAGAAAAATGTATAGAATTGAGCTCACTCACAGAGAGTACCAGATCCCGCTTGCGCCTGGAGTTCTTCTGCCCACTCCCTCTGGTCCTGCATGGGGAAGCGGTAAACCCTAGAGAGTGTCTCAGCTCCCCTGTTCCCCCAGGGCCTGACTCTTCCAAGGCACCTTCCAGCGCAGCAGCAGCACTGAGCATGTCCTCAGGGCGGGGTGGTGGCAGCTTGCTTCCATTTTCTGGCCCTGTCTCTGAGGTTGCCCGCTGGATAGCCAGTTGTGTGGCTGGTGAGAGCTGCTTGGCATAAGCAGGGACCAGCACCCGCTGTACTGCACCCTCAGAGGCCACATAATCATCCACCAGCTAAGGACATAAAAAAGAATAGCCCATTAGCCATCCAGGCTTAGGGGAACTCAGTCAACCATCATTCTTTGGCCAAGGGCAGTGAACAGAGAGAGCAGAAAGCAGGGGGAATCCAGCACAGTCTTTAATGGTCAACAGCTTGTTTCTCGGGGACTCCTACGGGAGTGTCAGAAAATATTTCTTAGAAATACACGGCCTCTCGAGTTGAATTGTTACCCACAGGACTGATTACAAGGACAAAGCTTGTTTCTGATGCTCTATTTGTGAGGAATCATCTATGATTTGCTCTTGGGTGTAAGAATCATAGCCAGGCAAATATTTTGTCTAAAAGGATTGGGGGAGGAAGGGATAAGAAAGGAACACCAAGCAAGAGAAAGAACAAGAAAATAAAATGATAACACAAACAGGAGAAACAGGAGAAAAATGGGAGCAAAGAAGAGAGGTATAAAGTCAGAAATTTCGGGGCACCTGGGTGGCTCAGTGGATTAAACCTCTGCCTTCAGGGTTGTGAATTCAAGCCCCAGGTTGGGTGTGCAGCCTACTTAAAAAAAGGAAGGAAGGAAGGAAGGAAGGAAGGAAGAAAGAAAGAAAGAAAGAAAAGAAAAAATAAATAAAATGGGGTACCTGGGTGGCTCAGTGAGTTAAGCCTCTGCCTTCAGCTCAGGTCATGATCTCAGGGTCCTGGGATTGAGCCCCCCCCACCACACACACACTGGGCTCTCTGCCCAGCAGGGAGCCTGCTTTCTCCTCTCTCTGCCTGCCTCTCTGCTTAGTTGTGATCTCTGTCTGTCAGGTAAATAAATAAAATCTTAAAAAAAAAAAGTCATAAATTTCTAGAGAGGCTGGCACCAACTGTCCCCCCCACCCATTCCCTTCACAGGACCTGTCTGTGCCCCCACCTTGATCCTGCCCTGGCCGCACCAACTGTCATTGTCCTGACATCTACTTGCTGCCTGTGCCCTCACTCAAGGACATACAGGGCAGGGAAAGGAAGGAGGGAGGAAGGAGAGAGAGGGAAGAAAGGAGGGGGGATTTCTGCAGCCAAGAAAACAAAACAGTGAAAGTGGGGGGAAAAAAAACACAGAAAGAAGCGGGGGAGGAGGCTGAGATTTATAGACCTGTGAGCTGCTTTCTGCGCTGTGAAATCTAATTCCATCCTGTCGGCTTGGAAGCCTTCTCTGCCTGACAGAACCAAAGCTCAGGGCATCGCCTAGCCTGGTACCTAGTGCCCCCTGCCTCCTCCCACCTCCCTGCAGCTCCCCCCTCCAGAGTCCTGGCTGGGCTGAATGGGGCAAGCGGCAGTGGCCGTCACCCACCACATGGCTAGGCCTTCAGGGAGCAGTGACCAGCCACAGCGTGACACTGGAGGGGGACAGGGGCTTCTACATTCATTTCTCAGATCTAGCAGATGGGCTGGGAGTTTCCTCCCTTCCATCTCCCCTGTGTGCTCTGCTCCTTCTCTCTTCCCTGGGTGTCTGGACCTTGTTGTGCATGAGGGAGGAGGAAAGAGAGGACCTGGGGGGAGGGACCATGGGGGAGGAGAGCTGACAGACCTCCCACTGTCTCTCAAGTGGTGACACATCTGTTACTTTCCCATCTCTGTGATCTCCCTAGTTGCTCCATCTCCTTTTCGTACTTCCATGTGCCACGCTCTGCAGTTTTTACTCCACTCAGCCAGGGTTTTCCTGCTCAGATGGCCCTGAGCAGTAAAGAAACTGAAATATCACAGTGTACTTCTGTGTCTTTTCCTGCTCACAAAATATGCCCGCTTGCTCCCCTTGTTCTCCCGACAACGACGTCTCTCTCTTCCCAGGAACTCCCAGCTGTCCACTTCTCATCCTCACGTTTTCCCTTTCCCTCCACCTCTTTCCCACCTTCCCCCACGTTCTCTTGCCCGCCTCAATTCTCTTCCCATTTAGATTCGCCTTTCCTCTGTGCTCTCTTCACTTTCCCTCCTTCCTCAACCCTTCCTCTCCACCTGCCTCCTTCCCTCCCTACACCTGTCCTTCCGTTCCCTTTGTCCTCTCCCTCTCTCCTCCCTCTCCGTCCCTCCCCCGTCCCCCTCCCTCTCTCTCCACCTCTGCCTGCCCCCCCCCCCCCCCCCCCCCCCGCCACCCGCCTCCATTCCCATCTCTCTGTACTGAATTCCTCTTGGCAGGCGGAGGGCCCGTGATAAAATATGAATGAGCCGTCTGTGCGCGGCAGGCCTCCTCGCCAGGAGAGGCAGAGCCCCTGGAGCAGCGGAGCCAGCTGTGGAGGAGAGGGTGGCACGCAGAGCTCCTGAGAGGCAGGGGAGGGCACGGCCAGCGCCCCGCACACCGGAGTCGAGCTCCTGCCAAACCGGCTGCGGTGGGGAGCCAGGCACACGAGGGCTGCATATGCCCGCCAGCAAGGGGCGACCGGGGCTGTCCTGTTTGCGCACAAGTAACCCCCAAAAGCGAGGCTGAAGGCTGGACAGAAGCCAGAGGGAGGCAGAGGGAAGAGGGACAGGCCCGGAGAAACCCTCGGGAGCCACCCCACGACACGCGCGTCCCGCTCTGCGGCCCTACTCACGGGATTGAGCAGCGGGGCCGCGTCGCCGGCCGCCAGGGGGCACCCCGGGAGCCGCGCGTCTCTCTGCGCGGCCGGGAAGCCCAAGGGCCCGGGCCCCACGGCCGAGGCGGCTCCCACCTGCCACAGCTCCTCGATCACCACCTGCATGCCGCTGCCCACGCTGTCACACTCCTCTTCCGCCGCGGCAGCCGCCTTGCACGCCTCTCCGGGGCTCTCCTTGAGAGGCCCCGGCTCCTCGGGAGGGGAGCCGTGCGCCCGGCTGTCCGCATCCTCGTGGGGGGCAGAGGCTTTCCCTTGCCTCAGCTCACCCACCTCCTCCTGGAGACGTTTCAGCAATTCGTTGTTGGCCCTTGCGAGCCCCAGAGCGGCCTCGGCCAGGCCCACGGCCTTCTCCACCCGCTGGTAGATAATGTGCAGGAGCTGCTCGGAACTCTGAACGGCCAGACCGTGTCCAGTCACCGTGATGGGGGTGCTGGAGGGAGGGTTCCCGCCTTGGGACCCTGAGCTGCTCGCGCTGGTCTCGCTCTTGCAAGCACAGCAGCAGCATCGGGCCTCGCTGCCACCGGGAGGGGAGAAGAGGATGGTGGCACTGAAGGACATGGCTGATGGCAGCGTGAGCAAGTATGCTCACACTGCTGGGCTGCTCAGAAAGGTGTTCCCAGCCGGCCCCACTCGAGGCAGGTAGGAAGCACCAGCCTCTTTGGATTCATTTTCCTGTGTCATGGCAGGTGACCAGAGGAGCCTGGGTACCAGGCGGTGGGCTGGGTGAAGGAGGAGTAGGCAAGCCAGGAAGGAGTACACCTTTCATGGCTGCCTGTCCTCAGCTTGCAGAGAGATGCCTTCTTCTATCTGCAGATCCCGTGCTCTCCCAGCACAGTGCGGTGGGGGTCCCACTCAATGCTGACCCAAAGGGTGGTGCCTACACAGGCCTTCCTGACGAATACAGTGTCAAGGGGTAGAAGGTATTCTTCCTGCACCCAAGCATGGAACCCCACCACCACTCCAACCTGAGGGACAGAGGGGTAGGGGACTCAAAAGGACCCACAAGCATCTGGAAAGACGAGAAGATTAAGGAAGAAAATGCAGATCTGTCTTTACCTCCTCCCTGTCTTTGTGGTAATAACAGTCATTGCCTTTTGTCTCCTTGACATCATTCCTTTAGGAGTTCAAAACACTTCCCGCAGGTTATCTCAACCACACAGAAGCTCTAGGAAACACATATTACCCCAGGTCCACCGAAGAAACATGCAGACGAGTTATAGATCTTTTTCAAGGTCAAGGGAGACGGCAGAATCCAGTTATTGCCACTTTCAATCTAGTGCTTATTTTTTAACTGATAACCACTTTTTGTTGACATAGAGAATCACGATTCTACCCTCTCTATAATTTTCTTACACATGCATTCAGAGTAAGACTCCTAAGTAAGGAATATGCCGACAGCCCTCGACACGTCACCAACCTCAACGATTCTATCACTGGCGCTTTGGGGATGGGGCAGGGAAAGGAAGGGAAAAGCTGGATCAGAGAATCAAGCTGCGGTGACCATGGGCCACCCAGCCCCCTGGCTCTCACGGTTGTGCATCTGGGCCTCCAGCCTCTGAAAAGAAATCTAGCTGTTCTGAATCCTAAGCTGGTAGGTTGGAGAAATCACCTCTGAGGTCCCTCATCTCCACTTCTCAAGCTCCTTGACGGAGGGACAAAGCTCAAAAGGCATGTCGAAATAGCTCAGTCCCCACATAACCAGCCCCATCAAAGACGAAACCAGAATATTGATGATAAACCAAAGTGTCTCACTTTTGAATCACTGTAGGTAAGCAACTAAACTACTCTAGGAGAAAAAGAAAAAAGGTATGGGAGGGTTGGATTGTACGACTGAGCACAGTCCAAGGAGCTTCATGTTGTCTTTGCTAAATACTTGATTATAGGGGAAAGAAAATCCTTCTGTCTGAAGCTCCCTAAGTGATAGAATCTTAAGTATGTTTACAGTTTCCACAAGAGATACATTTCCATCTTACCCTATAAATGATATCATAACATCACAATTAAAAAAAAGGGGAGGCGGGTAAGAGAATTTTCTATATATTGAGATTTGGGTTTTTTTTTTTTTTAAAGATTTTATTTATTTATTTGTCAGAGAGAGAGAGGGAGAGAGAGAGAGCACAGGCAGACAGAGTGGCAGGCAGAGGCAGAGGGAGAAGCAGGCTCCCTGCTGAGCAAGGAGCCCAATGTGGGACTCGATCCCAGGACGCTGGGATCATGACCTGAGCCGAAGGCAGCTGCTTAACCAACTGAGCCACCCAGGCGTCCCGAGATTTGGGTTTTTTTGAATCAGCAATCTCATTTCAGAAACAGGTGATATCAATGCCTCTAAGGTACTAAAATATAAATCTGACCATGCATTTTAATTACATTTGGCTATTCAAGAATAGCCTTTGATTTGCTCTTTCCACCTTTTATACATAAAAAACAAACAAACAAAAATGTTTCTGTGCCAGGTTTTAACATGTAAGAACTTCACTCATATCCATTTGCAGCTTCTCTGTCATTAGAGTCACTGGAAGGCAAGCTTAACCTGAAACTAAAGGTTAGAGGAAGGCAGTAAACGAGTCCGGTGTCAGTTTATGGATGAAGCATTTATAAATCCTTTCCCTTCCTAAATAAGGGCCTTCACTGTTCTTGCAGGGTTTTTAACCAACATCATGCAAGGAGTTTCACCTGAAACACGGCTGTTGTGAGAAAAAGGGAGTTATGTAGAAGATAAGATACAAATGGTTGCCAGTTGGGTTCAGTATTTGTAAAATCAGATACTAAGACGCATCAGGTTGGCACACTGGGTGGGTACCCCTTCTGGTACCAAAATGACAACAGCTACATTCTTGCCCCAAACACTTACTCTTTCTTGCAAGGGCCTTAACCCCTGCCAGTGCTGTGCCTGCCTCAAGCCCTTCCCTTCCCCTTGAATGGTCATTCCCAGGTCATCATTCCAAAACAGCTCTGAACTGGAGTGTTAAAAAAAAAAAAAAGAAAAAAGGAAAAGAAAAAGAAAAAAAGATATGTATTTCTCATCCTGCTCCACTACTTAACAGCTGTGTGAACTTGGAAAAATGATTCCCTCTTCTGAGCCCCAGCGCTCTCCTCTCTGCCGACTTGGGAGTGTTTTGGTGAGGACTACACATATGTAATGTAGGTAAGGCACCTACAGAGTGCTGGCACGCAGTCAGTGCCCCGCAAATAGCAACTGGATGGTAGGATGATTATTCCCGAAATATTTTGTGTTCCATCCTGGAGCTCCATCCTGATTTCCTAATCTTGAAAAAAAAAATGCTGTGCCTTGAAATGGAACTTGAGGGATTTCCCCCCTAAATTTAATAACAAATTTCTAAGCAACAATAAATTCAAGTCTACAAAGATGCATGTATGCATATAAAAGCTTCTATGGTATACATTAGAGAGGTAATTGAGAAAACAAAGTATTTGCAATTTGCTTAGTCTCATGAACCGGCTTTAGACTGGGGATAATATACAACTTTGCTAGCTTTTAATGATATATTTTCATATTTGTGTTGACATAAAAAAAATCATGATTCGGGTGCCTAAATGGCTCAGTCGGTTAAGTGTCCGACTCTTGATTTCAGTTCAGGTCATGATCTCAGGGTTGAGAGATTGAGCCCCACATTGGGCTCTGGGCTGGGTATGGAGCCTGCTTTTAAGAATCACTCCCTCCCTCTCCCTTTGCCCCTCCCCCATCCCAAATTATAATTCTACTGTCTCTGTAATTTTGTTCCTCAATTCTTTCTGCTTTTCTATTTTGTATATTAACCTAACTACGTCTGGGTCATCTGGGTGGCTCAGTCAGTTAAGCGTCTGCCTTTGGCTCAGATCACACTCTCAGGGTCTTGCGATCGAACCCTGTGTGAGATTCCCTGCTCAGCAAGGAGTCTGCTTCTCTCTCTCTCTTTGCCCTTCTCCCCAACTTGTGCTCTCTCTCTCAAATAAATAAATAAATCTAAAAAAGAAAAAAACCTATGATCATTTTATTTATTTATTTTTCATTATTATTATTTGGGGTGAGGGGCATAAAGAGAGAGAGAATCTTAAGCAGACTCCATGCCCAGCACAGAGCCTGATGTGGGGCTCAATCTTGCAACTCTGAGATCATGATCTAAGCTAAAATCAAGAGTCAGATGCTTAACTGACTGAGCCACTCAGGTGCCCCTAACTATGTCTATTTTAGAATGTCACATTCAGAGAAATAATTGGTGTTTTTTTGTTTGTTTGTTTGTTTGTTTTTTTATTAACCGGTCTATATAAACTCAGTACAGTGCACTATAGCACAATGGGTATTCAAATAACCCTTACTTGGTTTCTGTGGACATTCCTGCTGACTTAATTTTCCTGGCTCCTGTATTTACTTAAGCTCTAAGATACTGAAATGAGAGGACAAGCAAAGAAAGGAGAGCCAGCAGGTAATAAAGGAATATTTCACATTATAATATTTCCTAACCAGATAACAATCTAAATGCTGGATAAGTTGGATTAAAAACACACATTTCATTAGCTACATACATCCCTATTACAGAAAAACAAGTTGAAAAAAAAAGTTTCTAAAAATTCTCTATGCAAGGCCATGCTGAAGGATGAGTCACCAAAATGGATTGCCACCACCAAATACTCAAATGAAGACAAAGTCCCTACATGCAAAAAGCTTACAGCATATGTGAGAATGGAATGTCTAAGAAACAAAACAGAATATACACAAGTGCCTTAAAATATGAGTGCAGACAAAAATTCTTGAGGAGATAGTTCAAAATAATGGAGAGATCAACAAAACGAAATCATATGAGAAAGGGGTCTTACAGAAGAAGAACCTCCAACCAAGCCTTGGGCAATGTATAAAAGGAACTGGTAGGGTGGGAAGACATGAGAGATGAGAGGAAAAACAAACATTATAGGAATTTACGCAGTACGTGTGCGAGGTCAGAGCAAAGGTATGGAAAGCTGACACAGGACTCTGAAAGCCATGTTAAGGAAACTCCTAGAGTAGGGGTGAGCAAACTATTTCCTATAAAGGACCAGACAGAGTAATTTTGGCTTTGCAAGTCATGTGGTTGCTGTCATAACTACTCAACTCTGCCATTGTGGCACAATGCAGCCATGGACAATACATAAGCATGACAATATATAAACAATGACTGTGTTCCAATAAAATCTATTTATAAACACAGAAATGTCATAAGATATTATATTTAACTTACATTAAAAAATATAAAAGCCATTCTTAGGTCATGGGCCATACAAAAACAGATGGCAGACCAGACTTAGCCTATGGATGGTAATTTGCTGACCCCTGTCTTAGACACCCAAAGTGGAAGGGTTAGATAGTATTAGGAGACTCTTTAATCCGGAAGTGAGTTGAGAATGAGGGTTGTGGATATGAAGGTTCAACATTCTGACGGAAAACCTGATACTATTTTTTTTATTTAATAAATACGGGCACAGAAATACTGGCAAAGACAACTTCAAGATCAACCTGAGGGTCAGCAAATGGTACCATTAACAGAATGACAGAAATGAGAATGTTGAGGTGGCTCAACTGGTTGGGCATCCCACTCTTGATTTTGGCTCAGGTCATGATCTTCTGGGTTGTGGGATCACCCCCACATCAGGTTCTGTGCTCAGAGAATCTTGCCTGAGATTCTCTCCTCTCTTGCTGCCTCCCACCCCCCCACCCGCTGATGTGCGCACATGCGCGCATACTCTCTCTCTCTTACATAAACCTTAAAAAAAAAAAAAGGAAATGAAGACATTGAGAGGAGGCACCATCATGTTAGAAAAGATGTGTGTGTATATATGTATGTATGTATTTATTATTTTTTTAATGAGCTCTACGCCCAACTTGGTACTCAAACTCACCACCCCAAGATCAAGAGTCACATGTTCTACCAACTGAGCTAGCGAGGCACCCCAGATGTGTATTTACTTGACAAGTTAAATTTCAAACTGATAGCAACATCTTTAAATGGATGTCCGGATAGCAAATGACTAGGACCGAAAACAAACCAAAACAAAACAAAAAAACCAAGAGGAAGGTCACAGCTGGAATGCAGATTTAGAATCTTTAGCTGGAGGGTGGTAGTTGAACCTGAGAGTGAATGCATTCTCCACAGAGTAAGGATGAAGTGTGAAATGTAAAGGCCAAAGACAGCGCTTAAAGCCAATCTGTGCAAGAGGCTTCATTAAAAGAGAAGAATGGTCAGTGAGGTGGGAGAAAAAGAGTGTTATGAAAGCCAAAGTAGAAAGAATTTCAAGAATGTGGATCTAATCAACTGTGACAGGTGCAGCAGAATGACTAAAGAAGATGAAAATTAAGGAGATACATTTTATTTGTCTGTGATGGTCATTGGTCGTGACCAGAGAGGTAATTTTTCAGGGAAAGTAATACAAAGCAGTAGGTGAAAGAAGAACTGATGGAGAGAAAATGCAAACAAGACATGAAGTCAAGTTTTCTAGAGTTTAGTTATGAAAGGAAGGAAGGAAATAACAAGGAAGTCAAAAGAGGCTCTAGAACTTCACTATATTTACAAAGCAGAAAGAAAAAGTTCAGTGATTTCTGTGCCATTAACCACAGCAACGTTTTTCTAGATATATCTCCTGAGGAAAGGGAAACAAAAGCAAAAATTAACTATTGGGGAGTGCCTGAGTGGCTCGGTAGGTTAAGTGGCTCGGCTCAAGCCATGATCTCAGGGTGGTGAGACAGAACCCCAGGTCAGGCTTTGCACTGGGTGTAGACCCTGCTTAAAATTCTCTCTTTCGGGGCACCTGGGTGGCTCAGTTGGTTAAGCAACTGCCTTCGGCTCAGGTCATGATCCCAGAGTCCCTGGATAGAGTCCCACATCGGGCTCCCTGCTCAGCAAGGAGTCTGCTTCTCCCTCTGACCTTCTCCCCTCTCATGCTCTCTCTCTGTCTCTCTGTCAAATAAATAAATAAAATCTTTAAACAAAAAATTCTCTTTCCCCTTGCCTCCCCCCCCAAAAAAAAAAACAAACAATAACAAACTTACTGGGACTACAACAAAACAAAAAACTTCTGCACAGCAAAGGAAACAGTCAACAAAACTCAGACAACCTACTGAATGACAGAAGATATTTGCACATGACATATCCAATAAAGGTATCCAAAATTAAAGAAGTTATATAACTCAACACAAAAAACCCAAATAATCCAATTTAAATATGGGCAGAAGACGTGAAGAGACATTTCTCCAAAGAAGACAGTCAGACGGATAGCCAAAAGACACATGGAAAGATGCTCAACATCACTCATCAGAGAAATGCAAATCAAAACCACAATAAGCTATCATCTCACACCCCTCAGAATGGCTATAAAAAACACAAGAAACAACAAGTGTTGGCAAGGATGTGGAGAAAAAGGAACTCTGTGCACTGTAGTTAGGAATGCAAATTGGTGCAGCCACTCTGGAAAAACAGTATGGAGGTTCCTCAATAAATTAAAAATAGAACTACCAATGGTACCTGGCTGCCTCAGTCAGTACAGCATATGACTCTTGAACTCAGGGTCGTGAATTCAAGCCCCAGGTTGGGTGTGCAGCCTACTTAAAAAAAAAAAAAAAAAAAAGAAAGAAAAGAAAAATAAATAAAATGGGGCGCCTGGGTAGCTCAGTGGGTTAAGCCTCTCTGCCTTCAGCTTAGATCTCAGAATCCTGGGATTGAGCCCAGCACTGGGCTCTGCTCAGGGGGGAGCCTGCTCCCCCGCCCCCATTCTCTCTGCCTGCCTCTCTGTCTACATGTGATCTCTCTCTATCTCTGTCAAATAAATAAATAAAATCTTTTAAAAATAAAATAAAATGGGGGCGCCTAGGTGGCTCAGTGGGTTAATCCTCTGCCTTCAGCTCAGGTCATGATCTCAGGGTCCTGGGATTGAGCCCCGCACTGGGCTCTCTGCTCAGCAGGAAGCCTGCTTCCCTTCCTCTCTCTCTGCCTGCCTCTCTGCCTCCTTGTGACCTCTGTCCGTCAAATAAATAAATAAAAACTTTAAAAAATGAAATGAAAAGAAGGACAACAAGACTTAAAAGAAGGCGGCTGTGAGAAAGTAAAAGATGAAGATATTAGAAAAGAATTAAAGTTTTCTTCTAGGAAGGATCCTCCCGATGTGAGAAGGAAGGAACAGTAACTTTTCCCTAAAACTACAGAGAAGAAAAATGAATACAGAGCAAAGATTCATTGAGGTGGAGAGAGGAAGACAAAGAGATACAGTATTAAGACTCTCTTTTTACTTAGAGGCAGATTTTCCTCAGTATGAATAATCCAAACTGATAACAGAACTTTACTATAAACAGTACAGCATTATCTGTTGTTACAAACCTGTTAAATCCTTTCCTAATGCTTCCAAACTAACATAATTAATTATTCTTGCTTTTTTCCAGCACTGGCTTATGGTTCTAGAGCCCATTTAAGACTGTCAATATTATTAAGGTACATAAACTTTATTCTGATATCTTTATTTTACTTCTCAAGATGTATAACTTTAATTCAATAACACATGAAGCCATTCATGCACTGTTTGGCAAACCAATGGTTAACTATAGTAAATTATGTGGGCAGTGTCTAAACCATCATTCTCAAACATTTTAATACGGTCAACTTTTGCAATTCAGACTGCTAATTTATTTGCAAGCCAAGAATTCATATTTTCATTCCAGAAAGGAAAAAAGAAAAGGAATAAACTAAGGTTGACCACCACAGAATAATATACAAGTCTTTTGCAAAATGCTATCAACTTTTAGAATTGAGTTTTAAGAAAAAGATCTTTACTCTTTTGATGAGTTGCCAACACAAAGTGATGGCAGCTGCCAAACTTAAGTTTGCATAAAATACATGTTTGGGGTTCATTCAGTGTTGGTCTAATTTTAACACATGTGAAAGGGGCCCAGAAAATGTACTTTCCAATAATTTTGGTATTTTCTTCATAAATATTTAGATTAAAAAAAGAAAGAAAAGCCCATGGTGGGCCATTGAGCAGACCAAATAAATTAAGCAGTTAACATAAAAAAAAAAAAGAAAGAAAGAAAGAAAGAAAAGTCATCTTCTTTAGACAGTTCAGGGTGAGACTGTCCATAATCTTAACTACCCCTTTCCTCCCCAGTCACATGTATTTGTGTTAGAACTAAATATATCATCCTCTTGGCAGCTCCGTTGCTTGCTTTCAACCCATTCTGAGTTTGAATTTTCTGCATGACTGAGTTCACCTCCAAACTATGAAAAATAAAAGTTTCCTCACTCTTTAATAGATGTGTATGATATGGTATCACTCTGATGATGTATGTCTTTGTAATGGGCCCTTGACTCATTTAGGGTCAGGCTAGCAGTGGACTTCCTTAAATGTGATTACTGAAAGCACAGCAATTCATACCGTAATTTTCATTTTAAGAAATAAAAGGAAAATGGCCACTTAAAGTTCCAATGGTGCTGGTCAGCCCTGCTCCTCCACTTGGAGGTGCAATACGGCTCACCTGTTCCTATCCAAAAAGAGCCCTTTCATCACACCAGAGCAGGAAAGCAAATACCGGAAAATACTACTTTACTACATTTTGAAAGATCGACCCATCTACTGCTTTGCAGAGAAAGTCTAGGACCTAATTTTCAGGTTACATTTACATTTCAGAGAGATGTAGACCTAAGGGGAGAATAAGATTCTAAGAAAAGGCTTCCACTAATCCGAAGATTCCAAGTATACTTGTAGAGTGGTTTAAGAGTTTTTAGCCTAGCGCCGAAGTCTTTTATTTACATGTGTTAAAAATGCAACTGGCTAAGATTAAAATTCTCGGTTTAAGATTTCCGTAGAAATGTGCCTGACAAAAAGGACAAGTCCCGCACTTCTGGATCAACTGAAAAATGAAAAGCTAGCTCCTAAAGCCACATCATGCGCCCTGCGACCCCTCGGTAAATGTTAGTTGATTAAATATGTCAGAGATGACAGGTGGGCACCAGGGACAGCAGAACCATTTCCGACACTGGGAGAACAGAGCTCGAGCACTGCCCTCGAGTCAGGCCGCACGGGTGAGGGCGACTCGCCCCTGAGCCTCACCGCAGTAGGGGCCTGGGGGTTCCGGGGAAAGGGGTGTAGGAGCAAACAGCCCCGTGTCCCGATCAGGGATCTTGCCGGGTCACCGTGGGTAGACTCGTGGCCGCAAAAGCTCTGCGGACTTGGGCGGAGAGCCACCGGGAACTTCCCGCTGCGACCCGGCTCTGGCAGCCCTACAGGTGTTCCGTCACCGGTGTTCCACCGCGTGTGCCCCGCGCCGCCGCTCCAGCTGACTCAGCGGCGCCTACACGAACGCGCAGCCCGGCTGAGGAAGACTGCGGCGCCGGCCCGTGTACCCCGCCAGCGCGCGCTCGCGGGGAGGCACCGCCCCGCCTGTCCTCTGGCTCCCGGTGATTGGCGACTGGACGACGGGGGAAGCAGGGCCGGGGAGGTTATTGGCTGCAATCCACAATCACTCAACGAGCCAGGGAAGGGAGGGGCCACTTCAGGGAGGGACACGACTGCGAAGTTTTTTCAAGGCCATGAGGCGCCATCTTTGGCTTGTTTTGTTTTGTTTACTTGTGTTTGTTCGTCGCTGCTTAGAAAGCTGCGTGTACACGATTATAAATTCAGTGCCACTAACAGGCCTCAAACATTTGGTGGTGGAAGGATTTTAATTCCCGTCGGCCTTGGTTACAGATCTTTCAGATACCACTAGCAAAAGTGGAAGTTCCCCTTAATTCAAAGTTTTCATCTCTAGGAGCCCCGGGATTCCCAAAGTCAACCGAGTTTAGCTGTGCTTTGGTAGGAAGGCCAAGCCAACGATATGTTCGTGGGACTCAACGCAAGGACACTGGGCATGAGCCTAGGTTCCTAGTAAAAATCAAATAGCAAGTCAGAAGCTTGGGTTGTGTACCTCTCTGGGACAAGCTCTCTCTCCCGGGAAGCTAAAAAGTGATGACCTGCAGTGATGTGGAAAAGAATGAGAACAAAACTCCATTAAAAATTCCCAGCACTGGTGCCACCACAGAGTCATTGGAATCTGACTAGATTTCAGAGATTTGCATGCAGGTCTAAACTTGTGGAATGATCCACATTTGAGACAGTATTTATTAAGTACTGATCTGGCTTGCATTGTTAGGAAATAAAAATAACACCCAGTACAAGTGAGAAGCCCAGAGAGCCCACAGAGGGCCACTTTCATTATAATGAATTTCAAGACCTGGACAAGTAATTCTAAAGCTGTTGTTTAGGCGCCCTAAATACTACCTGAAACTGAGTAGGGTTCTGACTGAGGAATGGAAATGTATTTCCATCCTCCTACAGAAGCTTTGTTGTAATTAAATTTGAACTCTACAGTAGACCCTTCTTAATATCCTGATTGCTGCTTCACTGGTGACATTCCAGTTTCTCCCTCATCATCCCATATACTTCCTATGCTTTCACTCCAATCTGTGAATACAGATTTAAATATATTTTCCCTATGACTCCTCATAGGAGACAGTGGCTTAGTAACAGAATGAAGTAAGACGGAGGCTCGTGAGACGAAGGCTCATGTAACAGGAAGCTTTGCTCTAAGCGTGTTCTGTCCTCCTCTTCTTACCCTTTTCTCTGTGACTCTTAGACCTGGGGAGAAGGCTACTCAATCCAAAAATGCAACACGATTACCACAATGCATTTCTTATCCCCCTCCTATGTATTATTTGCCTTTGCCTCCTCTTTGCCCCTCTCCCACCACAACCACCATGAATGGTTTTTGAGATTTGGACTTGACTGGATTATTTTCCTGACACTTTGCCAGCTGTGGAGCTTTTCAAACAAATCCCAACTTATAAACGACCATTTTGTCAAAAAGCCAAGAGAGAACTTCCCTTCTGAACACACCAACCAAACCACACATAAAGGCCAAAATATACACAGCTGTACATTTAAGAACGTGAGACAATAAAAAGCAAAACCACTTAAGGCAAAACAGTCACTAAAGAAGGCTTCGAACCACAGATTCAATAAATTGCCTACCCTCATTTGCCACATGGACTATATACTCCCTGGGAATTATTTAATTATTCACTAATCTGGTACTTTAAAAGAGGAGTAGAAAAATACAGTAAATGCACATAAAATGAAAGTGCCTAAGTATGCGGAGCATAGGATTTTCTAAGCTCTAATTTGCACACGAAATCCTGTTTGGATCACATGTGGGAACACAACAGGAAAAAAAAAATCACAGCCTAATAAGGGCTACTTTGCACACATAAAATCAAAGGTAATCTCTTTCGAAAACAAAATCTGATATGGCACATATACACATACTGTACATATACAAAAGCACAAAACCCCAAGATAAATCTTTATAAAATCATTTGCTTCAAAACACACACACACACACACACACACACACACACACACAAAATGTCTTCATGAAAATGTAAGACACATTTTTAAGAAGGGCTTTGCCCACCTCCCCTGGGAGGTGAGTGTCTCAATTATAATATCCAAACATTTTTAACCTATTGGCCTTGGACAATTGCCACATTCAAGCCACTTGGTTTTGGTTCTGGGGGAGGGTGTGTAAAACGCACGCAAACAGCTTTGTGAGGGAGTCTCAATTCTCCGCTTCTTTCAACGTTGCCCTTGACGTTGCCCGTGGCAGAAATATACATTATCCCTTCACCCCGCCTTAAAAAAAAAAATCTATACTTCCCAAGCAGCTAAATTTTTTAAATACCTCGACCACAAAAATTTACCAGTTCTTAAACTGTGATAACAAAAAGAAAAAAACTCTATAAATTTGGCTGGAAATAGTTGTACACGGCCATCCTGCTTCTCAACTTCTTGGTATATTTAAAACCTTGACCAGGAAAAAAGAAAAGAGGAAGAGAGACAGAAAAAGAAACGGGGGAAAGCGCAAATTCCCCTTAGCAACAGTTTCCGCACCCCAGCACTGCCACAGATCTCTATTTTTAAAAATTTTGAACACACACACAAGATTAAGGAGGGGAAAAAAATGGAAAAAGGATACCCGAAGGTCGTATGGCTCTTTGTATTCGTGTGTGTGCAAAAAGGAGGACTCGCGGCGCCGGAGCCGGCAAGCCCCGCCCCTCCCCGGACGCCCTCCCGGATTGGCCGCCGGCGGCCGCGGGGGCGCCCCGCCCGCGAGCACACGCGCCGCGCCCGAGGCCGGATCCCCAGGGGGCCCCTGAGGGCCCCGCGACCCCCCACCCCGACGCCCACCCGGCTGGACCCTCGCCGTGGGTTCATATCTATCCCCTTCCCCACCTCTGTCGCTTTCCTTTCACTTTCTCTCCCTCCTCACCCTTTCCCATCGTCCTTTCTCAGTGAAAAGAGACCCCCCCCCACCCCACCCCGGCATCAATTACGAATAACAGTTCAGTGAGCAAGCTCCTTCTGACAATTTGCTGAACTTGGTTAGCTAGCTAGTCAGTAAAATTCCAGACTGGAATTAGGCATCAAGGGCTTGGTGCGTCGGCCTGAGCTCACGATTTCCAGGTAGAACGTCCCTGGGTCGTGTCTGTTGCTTGACACCCCCCCCCCCCTTTAAGGGAACGACCATTTCAAGCAAGGTGAAGGACAAAATAGACTTTGGCATTGCTTTTGCTCAGCCTGAGTCTCCAGTTTTTCTCAGCTGGCTAAAATAGCATTCCCAGGAACCTAAAATGGCTCCCCTTTACCTCTTGCATGAGGACCTTGTGGCCTGTACTTGAACATTAAACCGCCCGCACTCTGGCCCCACACCCTTGTTCCTTCTTGGTTCCCACTGCCCTCACCTTTTCAACCCCGAATTATTCCTTTGGTCAAGTGCTCCAGTCTGCGTGAAATAATGCCTGTTTCCTCTTCTCTGACTAGTCAGTTTTTATCCATTCTTCAGCTATTTCAGTCAGCGCAGACCACTTCCTTCTCTCCTGTCGGCATCAACTTCAGGCTTTCTCGGGTTAGCAGCCCTTAACCTTGATTGTTTCACATACTTGAGTGATTTCACACTAGTAAGCTGTCTGAGATCAGAGATTGTATCTTAAACTTCTTTGTCCATTCAGGGACTGGTTGTTTTTGTTGTTGTTTGATTCTTACTTCAGCAGCTGGCATAATTGTAGACATTTGGTAAGCACTGGGAAAAAAATCATTTATAATTAAATGAGTGTATTTTTTTCTAGCCTAAGACACAAATTTTGAAACTCAGACCCCACAACAAGAATGTGCCTTCTCCAGTAACGGTTCATGGGCACTTAATGTGCAAGAGTTGTTCTGAACACTTCACAAATACTAATTTATTTAATCTCCTCAGTGGTGGGAAGGATATTATGTTTCCCCCCACTTCATGATGTATTTCTCTCTCTTATTTTGTTTTATTTTGAGTAAGCTCCACTCCCAGCAGGGGTCTTGAACTCATGATGCTGAGATTAGAAGTTGCATGCTCTACCCACTGAGCCAGCCAGGCACACCTATCCCCATTTTATATTCGAGACTCAAGTACAGAGAGGTATAGAGATCTTTCTCAACTTACAGTGGGGTTACTTCCCGATGAACCTAAGTTGAAAATATTAAGTTGGAAGTGATTTTAATACACCTAACCTGAGCTTTATACCTTAAAATTGCCTGGAACGCTTACATTAGCCTATAGTTGGGCAATATCATCTAACACAAGCCCATCTTATAATAAGGAGTTGACTATCTCATGTAATTTATTGAATACTGTACCAAAAGTGAAAAACAGAATGGTTGTAAGTGTATTGGTTGTTTATCCTTGCGATAGCGTGGCTGCCTGGGAGCTGTGGCTCACTGCCTCTGCCCAGCATCATGAGAGAGTATCCTACTGCTTATCACTAGCCCCAGACAAGAGCCAAATTCAAAACTCCAAGTATGGTTTCTACAAAATATGTATCACTTTTACACCAATGTAAAGTCAAAAAAGTCCTAAGTCAGGGAGGACACCTGGGTGGCTCAGTCAGTTAAGCATCTCTCTTTGTATCAGGTCATGATCCCAGGGTATACTGGTATATATATCTCTCCTTGCTCAGCAGGGATCCTGCTTCTCCCTCTACCTGCCAGTCTCCCTGCTTGTGTTCCCTCTCTCTCTCTGTCTCTGACCAATAAATTAATTAAAAAAAAAATCCTAAGTCAGGGGCCATCTGTAATAAGTGACTAAGGTTATATAGGTAATAAGAGGTAGACCTGGGATTCGAACCCAGAAAATCTAGTTCCATAGCCTGAGTTCTTTTTTTTTTTAATTTTTTTAAAAGATTTTATTTATTTGACAGAGAGTACAAGTAGGCAGAGCAGCAGGCAGAGGGAGAGGGAGAAGCAGATTCCCCGCTGAGCAGGGAGCCCGATGCAGGGCTCAATCCCAGGATCCCGAGACCATGACCCGAGCTGAAGGCAGCCGCTTAACTGACTAAGCCACCCAGGCGCCCCAATAGCCCAAGTTCTTAATCATTATGCCTCTCTGTCTCCACTGCATTACTTTTATTTTTTGTTTTTTAAAGATTTGGGGTTTGTTTTTTTTTAAGATTTTTATTTATTTATTTGACAGACAGATGCTTAACCCACTGTGCCACCCAGGTGCTCCAACAGTGTTTATATTCTTAAGGGTTACAGATTTTCTGTTTCTTTTCCCATGTTTTCCATTAAAAAAAAATGTTTTCTTTAAATAATACAAGCCAGGCAGGAAATCACTAGGAAATATATGTGTCTGTATATATATATTTATTTATTTAAGAACTCATAACCCTGAGATTAAGAGCTGAGCTGAGATCAAGAGTCAGACACCATGGGGCACTGTAGTTCAGTTGGTTAAGCTTCTGACTTCAGCTCAGGTCATGATCTTAGGGTTCTGAGATCAAGCTCTGTGTTGGGCTTTGTGCTCAGCGAGAGTCTGCTTCTCACCCTCTCCCTTTGCCCCTCCCCCTGCTCATGTTCTCTCTCTCTCTCTCTCAAATAAATAAATAAAATCTTAAAAAAAAAAGTATAACATCTTATATCTGCAAACATACAGGTGGCCATTTTCAAAATGTTAGGATGAAGGAAAAATAGAATTACTAATGACAATTATTATAATTGATATTTATTGAAGTTTTACGTGGTGCCAGGCTCTCTTTCATTTAATCATATATTTTTTAAGATTTTATTTATTTATTTGACTGAGAGAGACACAGCAAGAGAGGGAACACAAGCAGGGGGAGTGAAAGAGGGAGAAACAGGCTTCCTGCCAAGCAGGGAGCCTGATTTGGGGCTTGATCCTAGAACCCTGGGATCATGACCAGAGTGGAAGGCAGACGCTTAATGACTGAGGCACCAAGCCACCCCTCATTTAATCAGTTCTATGAGATAAGTACTATTATACTATTATACTGTCACTATTATACTATTATGCTGTCACTTTTACTGATGAGAAAACAGACTCAGAGACAGAAGGTGATTTACCTCAAGGTCACGGAGCTCACTAAATGGTGGAGTCAGATCTTGAATCCAGGCCTCCTGACTTCAGCACCTGTGCTCTTGAGCAATCATTAGTCTCTGCCAGAATTGAAATCCACTCTGCCTTTCTGTGTTAACTCTCTTTTGGTCTCCTGTTTTGAGTCCATGAAAGATAAGCTGTCTTCCCTCTGAGGATTAATAGAATGTTCATACCACCCCCCACCCCACCAATGTCTCCTGGGTATATTTTATTTTATTGTTTTATTTTAGAGAGAGGCAGAGTATGGAGGGGGGAGGGAGGGGCAGAGGGAGAGGGAGAGGGAGAGAGAAAATCCTAAACAGACTCCATGCCCAGCAGGAAACCCAAGCCAGGGCTAGATCTCTTGACACCTAGAAATCAAGACTTGGCCGCTTAACCAAGAGTCACCCCGGCACCCCTCCTGGGATACATTTTAAATTATGAGTCCATTTCTACAAAGGCCAGAATTAAGTTGGAAAAGCCATTTCATTTTAATTTTCTTTTCTCCTTCTATGGCCATAGAGGAACCTTTGATAGAAAGTTGGAGCAAAGCATTTTTGTGCTATTAGGTAATGAGAATAGAAACAAAAATGCACCTATTTCACCTAAAAGAATTACAATTTTGAACTCCAAAACATTGGAGATTTCAAATGTTAAACTTTATAGATGACTTGTCGATTGAGGAAAAGCTGCTCATTTGGCTTCAAATCAAGAAGATCTCTTCATTTTAAGCTATTTCTGTTCAGTGAGATCCCATGGGAGGCTCCCCATACAGTGAAATCTAACTTCCCCTGGAGTGAGGCTTCGACCGTCATTCATTAACACACCCGAGAGCATTTTAGAACAGTAGTGGAAGGAAATCCCAGAGTCAGTGGGGAGTATGTCCTCAGAGGCACTGGAGAGGGAACTGTCTGAAAGAGCTGAGGTTTGAAGAGATGAAAGAGGTTACAGAAAGGTGGAAGATAATGCAAAGGAAAAGAGAAGGACGACAGGCAAGCAGCGGAGAACAGTATTCAAGGAACAGCAAGTAAAGGAGTTTATGCTGCAGCAGATATGAAGGCAGATTAGATTTTATTTCTTTTTTTTAAAAGATTTTATTTTTTATTTGAGAGAGTGAGTGAGGGAGGGAGAGAGCAAGAGCAGGGGGAGGAGCAGAGAGAGAGGGAGAACACGCTCCCTGCCAAGCAGGAAGCCCCAACATGGGGCTCCGGGGGCTCTATCCCAGGACTCTGGAATCATGACCTGGGCTGAAGGCAGATGATCAACCCACTGAGCCACACAGGCACTCCAAGGCATATTAGATTTTAAAGGAAAAAAATGTCTGAATCGGACTGATTATTAAATGCAAAGGAAATTGTATAAATAGCTGGGAAGTCGGGGTGCCTGGATGGCTAAGGTGGTTGGGCCTCTGCCTTCGGCTTGGGTCGTGGTCCCCGGGTCCTGGGATTGAGCCCCGCGTCGGGTTCTCTGCTCTGCAGGGAGCCTGCTTCCCCCTCTCTCTGCCTGCCACTCTGTCTACTTGTGATCTCTCTGTCAAATAAATAAAGAAAATCTTAAAAAAAATAGCTGGCAAGTCTTTCTTAAAGGCCAGCAAAAAGCAATACTATCAAAACAATTAAAATGCAAAAAAAAATTAAATATAGATAAATGTGAAAATGTAGGAGGAGAATGAGAAAGAAGAGGAGGAGGAGGAGAAGAAGGATAAATGCCAGCTAATGTATGTAAAAGAAATGACAGGAATTGGAAAATCAGCCTTTGGCAACCATCAGTGCAAAAATGGTTTCAGGAAGGATAATCAATGGTTGCTAAATCCACTGGGTACGAGACTGTCAGAGAACAGGATACTCCATGATCTCAAATGATCACTCTACTAATTATTAGTTTACTAATTAATTACAAAGGACAAACATGCCTTTACAGTAGAGAAGTCTATCAGAAAAACTTCACATCAACAGTAACATAAAAACTGACATGTGTCTCCTGGTACAGTACAATGGGGAATATACAATATCACCTAGATAATATTCTTGCTAAGAATGTTTAACCTGATTCTAATCAGGAGCAAACAATCAGACAAATCTGGGCTGCACATGACAGATGATGGCCTGGACTCTTCAAAGTATAAATGTCATAAGAGATACACGTGCAAACCTGGGAGCCTGTTCTAAACTAAACTAAAAAGATATGACAATTAAATGTGATGAGTGAGCCTTGATCGACTTCTGAATCAGGAAACGAGAAAACTATTCTGGGCACTATGTGGACAAATGAGGAATCCGAATATGGGCAAGATATCAAGATAATATGATTATATCAATGTTAAACTTCGTGGTGTGCTATTGTGGTTTCACAAGAGAATATCTTAGTTCTTAGGAGACACATTTAGGGGCAAAATGTCATGATCTCTTAACTTTCAAATAATTCGGTAAGATCTATATTAACAAATAAATAGATATATACATTAGACATAACATACATGTGGCAAAATGATATCAATTAGCGAACCTATATGAAGGGTATATGGGTATGTGTTGTACCATTCTTTCAACTTTTCTGGTTTTGAAACATTTCAAAATTTAAAAAATAAAAAAAAAATAGATCATGTTTTCACTTTAGATATTTAGACTCAGCCCTTACTTGAGACAAGGAAATGGTCTCATGGACTCTGGCATTCCCTGAATTATTTTAGACTTTGTTACAATGCTTCAGAAAATTAAAAGAGCATGTAAATCAAGAACACCTAGAAAGTCAAAGAATGTTTTTAAACAGACAGGTGGAAGAAGAACAAGTGGCAACAATTCTAGATTGTGCAAAAGACCAAAACCCAAAGAAAAGTGGCTTTTGTTTTTAAGGTGCGGGGGTTGGTGGTACATGAACCTCCCTTTCACCATCAATTAGTCCTTCCCTTGTAAAGACCAACTCGCTCACGCACCTGATATCCAGGGACCAGACTTGAGTATCGACTAAGCCTCTGCCCATTGATTTAACAGAAAACAAAACAAAAGAGAGATGCTAAGAGAGATACCCTACAGAGCTACCCTGGGAACTCAATTCTTCAGGGTCTGACCATATTTTGTATGAGACTATCATTTGAAGGGAAAGACAGCAGGACCGCAGAATCTGGGCAAAGTGGGAACGGGCATGACTGCTCCTTAAATCTGCTTTTTCTGGGGCTCCTGGTTGACTTGGTCAGCAGAGCATGCGCCTCTTGATCTAGGGGTTGTGAGTTCAAGCGCCATGTGGGGTGTAGGGATTAGTTAAAAATAGAATAAAAACTGCTTTTTATGACACCTAGTTGTCTGCATTTATAAGGAGGGGGTGGCATAACATTTTTAAAAAACTCCTCAGTGCAAGTAATTTTGTCTTAATTAAAAAATTAGGGGCATCTGGGTGGCTTAGTCCGTTAAGCATTGGACTCTTGCTTTTGGCTGAGGTCATGATCTCATGAGTCATGAGATGGAGCCCCATCTGGGGCTCCGAGTCAGTTCTGTGCTCAGCCTGGGGTCCGCTTGAGATTCTCTCTCTCCCTCGCCTTCTGCCCCTCCCCCTTCACTCTCTCTCTCTCAAGTAAATAAAATCTTTTTAGGGGCGCCTGGGTGGCTCAGTGGGTTAAGCCGCTGCCTTCGGCTCAGGTCATGATCCCAGGTCCTGGGTTCAAGCCCCACATCAGGTTTTCTGCTCAGCAGGGAGCCTGCTTCCTCCTCTCTCTCTGCCTGCCTCTCTGCCTACTTGTGATTTCTCTCTGTCAAATAAATAAATAAAATCTTTTAAAAAAAATCTTTTTAAAAAATTAATATATGGGAGCAGAGCACTTGGGTGGCTCAGTGGGTTAAGCCTCTGCTTTCGGCTCAGGTCAAGATCTCAAGGTCCTGGGATCAAGCCCCGCATTGGGATCTCTGCTCAGCAGGGACCCTGCTTCCCCCTCTCTCTCTGCCTGCCTTTCTGCCTACTTGTGATCTCTCTCTCTGTCAAATAAATTTTAAAAATCTTTTTTATTTTTTTTTATTTTTTTATTTTTTATTTTTTTTTAAGATTTTATTTATTTATTTGACAGACAGAGATCACAAGTAGGCAGAGAGGCAGGCAGAGAGAGAGGAAGGGAAACAGGCTCCCTGCTGAGCAGAGAGCCCTATGCGGGACTCGATCCCAGAACCCTGAGATCATGACCTGAGCCGAAGGCAGAGGCTTAACCCACTGAGCCACCCAGGCGCCCCATTTTTTTATTTTTTTTTAAGATTTTATTTATTTATTTGACAGAGAGATCACAGGAGGCAGAGAGGCAGGCAGAGAGAGAGGAGGAAGCAGGCTCCCTGCTGAGCAGAGAGCCCGTTGCGGGGCTCGATCCCAGAACCCTGAGATCATGACCTGAGCCGAAGGCAGCGGCCCAACCCACTGAGCCACCCAGGCGCCCCAAATTTTAAAAATCTTAAAAAAATTAATATATGTTTCAAAGTATGTTTAAGAACAGCAAACAGCAAACAACAAACAACAACAACAACAGCAAATGAGCAGGGGTGCCTGGATGGTTCTTTCAGTTAAGCGTCTGTGTGTCTGCTTTTGGCTCAAGTCATATGGGATCGAGTCCCGCATCAGGCTCCTTGCTTAGTGGGGAGCCTGCTTCTCCCTCTGCCTGCCTCTCCCCCTGCAAGTGCTCTTTCCCTCTCTGGCAAACATATAAATAAAATCTTTAAAAAACAGACAAACAAAGCAGCAAACAGCATCTTGAAATTCAACAATTATAGGGAGTCACTTCTGAGAAGAGTAAGAAAGCATCATTGACATAAGGACACATAGCGAAATCCATTCATTCATTTACTCATTAAAATACATGTATTAAAAAAATAAAATAAAATACATGTATTATCTTATCTCTACTGAGTAGCCTGCACTGTGCTAGACATAGGGGAACAAACAGAAAGTACAGTATAGTAAATGTTTGACTGAAAAGGAAGATAGATCACAAAGTAACCAGAGACCCTAACAGAGACGCTCTCCAATATGCCACGTGCCTTAGACTGTTTAAATGAGTTGGGGGAACTCTGCTACCCCTACCCACGGACCACACTGAGGCTCTATTGACTCAAGGCTGAGCCACCCTTCTGCACATTTTGCTTCTTCGGGGGCTCCTGTGGGACTATGCTTTATCTGTTGTTCTGGGTTAAAATGCTCCACTGCTCTCTTTTCCAGAGATTAAGCCGGGGGTGCAGCCTCAGGACTCAAGAGACACAGGCTGATTATGAGCTCCCCCACAGAACCCTGGCACTCACTGGCTTCCCTCCGCATCCCTGCTGCAGATGAGCGACCATGCCAGGACAGCCTATGTATGGTGCGAAACTCTGTATGCATGGGGAAGCTTCTGACATATGATATCCTTGGGACAACAGTGGCAGTGAGGCTAAGCTGGGAAAAGAGCTGCAGTAGTTGCAAAAATAGCTCCTTGACTTTGGTCCCTTCTGGTCTGCACACATCCCCTCCTTGGGAACACCCGCTATTCTGGTCTTTCTGGGAGTTTGTGTCCTTCCTCTCTCCATTTGTACAGCCTTGGCTCTGACCTGTGAGCATTAAAGAAAAACAAATGGGATGAGTTATGCATGTCTGATGGGTGTGGCCAGGGGATATGGAGAGGGGTAAGAGAGGGTCTCTTCATGAACCTAAAAGAAAAAAGGTAAAAGGGACTGAATCTGTGACCCAGTTCCTCTTGTGAGACAGAGTTCTTTCCTGTCTTTGGCCTGGCTGGGTTGAGAAGGTGCTTCTGAGGGCTCAAATCTTCTTCCCAACCTGCACAAGCAGGGCAGACATGGAGAGATTCTCGTGGAACATAAGCAACTGTGACAGTACAGAGCAACACACAGAGGGGCACGTGTTCATTATGTATGGCTAGAGAAATTATCTGTCTCCAGGGGGACACGTTTCATTGTGCATTAGCTTCTAGCCGCTTCCTTCCTCCCTGTTTCTCTCTCCATCACTGTCCTTTGGAGTCTCCTTTCCCTCCCTTCCCCTGCTCCCCACGGTGCTGCTCTGCCCATCGCTGTCTCCTGCCATCCTTCCTGCCAGGTTGGCCACTGTGCTCACTCTCACACTTGCTGCAGGGGACTTGCCTTCCTGCTTCTCTCATGTGTCTGCTTCTCTCTAGCTCCCGTTCTCTCTCCTTCCATCTGGGTTTCCCTCTGCAGTATGAACGCTTTGGGTACCCCGCAGCTAGTGATAACCTTTTCTCGTTACATTAAAGTCCACCGCAGCACTTGGTTTATTGATTGATTGGTTTTATTTAAATTCTGGGGAGGCAAGAAAAGGGAATTTTTTTTTACAAAGTGAGAGAGCAGAGAGAAAACAGAATTGAGCTGAGGGAGCATAGAGAAAAGGGGCAGGCAGCCTGAGCGGATGGGGCGGGGGCTGGAGAGGGAGGCATCAGAAGACATGGAACCCATGCTCTTATTTCCCCAAGACGTGGAACCCATGCTCTTATTTCCCTTCAAATAAACTAGGGAGGATATTCGTGGCTGAGGACTGCAGAGTCTGGATTATCAAGGGTTAAGTCCCAAGTTAGGTTTGGCACCTCACTCAGAGGCAAAAGCTTCGGGGAGAAAAAAAAAAGTTGGGTTAAATAAACCCAAGAAGCTGACGTGGGTAGAATTTCTTCTGCCTGACCCACTAACAACTGCGAACAGGACATTTTAGAAGTGGTTTTTATTGAAATGCTTCAGTGGGGCATAGCCCCTGGAAGCCAGAACTTGGCTCAGAGGCTAGGCCTGGGGAGCGCCGCAGGAATGTGGACTGGAGGGAGGGGGCGGGGAAGGAAGGCCTGCCAGGGTCAGGAGGGAGGGGGCAACAGGCAGCTGCTGATTGCGGTAGTTCTGAGGCTGTGTGTGCTCTCTCCCCTTGCCTGCTCTAATTAAAGCTTTTCTGATGTGATTCTGGCTTCCTGAAGGGAAACCAGGATTTTGAAAACAAACAAGAAACAAACAAAAAAGGCAGAGGTGCTTGTTTGCAATATATGCATATTTTAATCATAAAGCACTTAATCATATCCTGAGGTCACTGCTGAGGGTCAGTTTCAGAGGACCTCCTCTCCTGCTCTGGCCCTGGTGGGAGGGGCTCTTCTAGCGAAACACACACAAGCAACAATATCAAAACCTCTAACTGTACTCACCAGATTAGATACGCTCACATAAATCCTTCACTCACCCAATCATCCTCCGCACCGTCTGACACAAGGGAACTGCTCCCCCCACCCAGTTTCCCCTCCACATTTTTTTTTTCTTAACCTTACTCCCTTTTCATCCCACTTCTTGCTCCTCTTCCCTAACAGACCACACGGAATCCATGGACCAGAATAAATCAGTTGTTTTATTTTCCCTCAAAGGATGTAACCTTCCACTCCCCAAATGGCTTTGACAGTTTTCTCATTTGCCAGCTGAGGAGGATATCAAGAGACATTGACCTTCTGGTTTTGCCTAAAGAGGGAACACTCAGTAACTATTATGCTCTGGTCCCTGATTTCCTTTCACTGTGCCCTTCCTCCCCCTCCCCCTCGCCTATCTTTTCCCTCTCCCTCCTGAACATTCTACCCCCACAAAGCCCTCTCATCTGCCTTCAAGCCCACAGCATTCCCTGCTAGAGACCCAGACCTGGAGGAGTGTTTGCTCTCTTTAATCAGATTAGTCCCATTACCTACCCTGAGGAGTCAGATTTTGGTGTCACCGAGTGATCTGTAGAAGGAGGAGAAATTGTCAGACATCACTTAAAGAGCCCTGTCCCATGGACGCCTGGGAACTGCCGAGAGAAATTAATCTTCCAGCTATTTAAGGTAATTTCTTTTCCATCATCCTTTGTCAAGAGGACTGCACTGGGAAATGAATCTGATGGGAGTCCCCGAACTGGTCCACTCCACTCGACAGAATCTCTCCAGCGCTGTGAGGCATCCATCATCCCCATGCAGTGGAGACATACAACATCCCTGCCAAGCCAGCTCCCCGCCAGCACGCAGCAGCAAGAAGCCACCACTGCCCAGGCTGGGCATGACTGGGCCTAGACGCTTGCAGTTTCCTCTACCCCTGCTCTACTTTCTCTCAGAACACCTACCACAACTCCATCTCTTCCATTCATTCTTTCTTTTATCCAAGATCTAGGAAGAGAAACGGGCACATGCAGAACAGAACATGGGACGGACGGCTGTGCATTTTCTTGCCTGAACATAAGGCCTCAGCCGGTGCAGAATGGGTACTTACATTACACAGCCAGACCACTGCCAAAGCAGGCCGTTGAGACAGAAACTGGGCTAGGGGAGCACTGCCAAGACCATCTCTTATCTCCAGACTTAATTTTCTTTCACAGGCCAGGGAGTCCTAGGCTCATTCACGGAAAAGAATTCACTCTTCAACTCTCTTTCCACCCTCAAGGTTATGTCTCAGGGCAGTAACTGTCAAATTGTGTTCCTTCGGGTTCCAAGAAGTACCAGGGAGCATGTATATATATAAAGGTGTAGAGGCAGGGAGGTGGTGCTGTGGGCTGGGGCCCCAAGGGGTGGGGGCTCAGGGATAGAAGCTCTTGAACCCCCAACTCCAGTTCAACCTGATTTGATTTCTCTCAGGTGTTAGAATTTCTCCTAAGAGGTTTTTTTTTTTTTTTTTTTTAAGTAAACTTTATGCTCAACGTGGGGCTCAAACACATGATCCCAAGATCGAGAGTCGCATGCTTCACCCACTGAGCCAGCCAGGTGCCCCTAGGGCTCTGATTTGTGACAAAGGTCTGCCAACCAGCGTCCTGAAGGAGAGGATGTCTGTACTTGGAGCTCTCACACAGCTAACCAACCGCCCAGCTGCCTCTAATGCAGAGGGGGCCCAGTTCCCGGCTAGCATTGGCGGCTCCCAGGCTCCGGGTGCTCCAAAGGCACTTTTCAGCAAAATGAATCTCCTCAGGCACCAGAGTCATTTGTTTTCCAAACTCCCTACTCGGATCTCACTAATTCCCAATTTCCCTGCATTTGACAAATGCAATTAACAAGCCTCGATCAGTTCCTGGCCGACAGCCCTCATCAATCAATATGCGACTGCACGAGGCTGAGGGGGAAGGGAAGGTATCTGCACCACAGGCGAGAGGCCTTACCCCTCGATTTCTCAAAATATGAGGCTAGGCTGTCACCCTCACCAGCCACTTTCTCCCTTCTTACTCACTAAAAACAAAGCAGTACTGTTCATACCCTCCTCTCCCGTTTTTTCAAAGGTTTCTCCCATCAACCTCCTCTATCTCCCCTATGCTTATTGCTTCTCTTTAACAGAAGGCCTTACCATCTGCTGCCACCATAGCTTGGGAACCCCCTCAGTGCGGGGTGTGATAAATCAACCATTGCTCTGCTCTCAGCAGGGTCTCCTCCCCACCCATACATGCCAGTGACAGTTTTGAGCCGCTTCCTGTCCAGGAGACTGTAAGCCCACCATCAACTGCTCTGTCCCCCACCTGTGTACACCGGATGGCCAAAAGGACAAGGATCACCAAGCTTGTGGGCACTACCGCTTTCACACTCACCTCTTTGTCCTCTTTTCTCAAGGTCCAAACCTTCCCTTCCCAGTTGGTTTAAGATTCAAGATTCACCCTCTTCACCTTTCTGCTCTGCGGGTAGCTCTGGCTTCCCCTCCCCCACAGCAGGATGAGAGCCTTTCCCTCTGCAGCTCTTCCTCATACAGCCCTGTGCATCTTTCCACCTCATCAACTTTTCATCTCTTTGCAAACAGAATCGGGAAGTCTCTCCCTCCTCCCTGCCTCTCTCTCCTTCTCCTTTGTTATTAGCTTCATGAGTGGGGATGCTAATGTATTCACTAGACAATGTCTTCACACCACTGTTTCCTGTAATTACAGTGGGTGCCCTCCCACCATCCTGGCTTATTTGGCTGTAAAGTGCTTGGAGGAGGGACAGTGTGGACAAAAGACACAACACAGGCTGAGGTCGAGTAGTGTAATGTTAACATCCAAGAAAGTAAAACAAATAATCACCTCTGCAGCAGGTCATTAACAACTAGTAACTCATAGAGGTCAATGCCACCAGAGCTTAAAAAAATTATCAGTACAACTGAGGACCCCTCCACTAGAGGATGGGGAGCTATACCCACATTTGCCAGCAATAGTTCCCCCAAGAAATGCAAGCAGCCACATCCACCCTCCTTCAGGGGGTAGAGCCACTATATTTGTCATGTAGATCAGCCACACTGTCACTGGAGACTCGGATCCAGCCATCTTCCCGGACATGGTAGAGGTTGACTGCACCTCCCGAGTAGGCATCTCTGTAGGTGGCTTGGTAGATGGCTCGACGGGCCAGATCATAGGCCTGTTCCACCTCTAGGTCATAGGAGTAACCCCGATCCATGACCCCATAAGCATACACAGAGCCAGAACCTACAGAGAAGGTGGCCCCTGAGATCCGGTTTCCTTCACTGTCCACATAGTAGAGGCCTGGAAAGAGAGGTGAGGTTAGCAGGAAAAAAATGACCATCTCTTTTGACATCTAATTCATTCTCCAGAAAAGTTCTCTATCCCTCTTGAAACCCAGGGGAGACCAACAGATATACAAGAAAATAATACTTTGGGGGTGCCTGGGTGGCTCAGCCATTAAGCGTCTGCCTTCAGCTCAGGTCATGATCCCAAGGCCCTGGGATCCAGCCCCACATCGGGCTCCCTGCTCGGCAGAAGCCTCCCCTCCCACTCCCCCTGTTTGTGTTCCCTCTCTCACTGTGTCTCTGTCAAGTAAATAAATAAAATCTTAAAAAAAAAAAAAAAAAGAAAGAAAATAATATTTCTATAAAATTACTTGAAAAAAAAAATAGCTGGGGGCACCTGGGTGGCTCAGTCAGCTAAGCACCTGCCTTCAGCTCAGGTCATGATTCCAGGGTCCTGGGACTGAGCCCTGCACTGGGCTCCCTGCTTAATGGGGAGCTTGCTTCTCCCTCTCCCTCTGCCTGCTACTCCCCCTGCTTGTGCTCTGTCAAATAAATAAATAAAATCTATTAAAAAAAAATAGCTGAAGGAATAAAATTAAATATTAAGATTCCTGGATTCTATCTCACATTATTACTGCTTTACTATCCTCACTGCATAACCAAAAAACAAGTATAATCCAAATGACTTAGGTTTTCTTTTTTTTTTTTTTTTAAAGATTTTATTTATTTATTTAAGAGACGGAGATGACAAGTAGGCAGAGAAGCAGGCAGAGAGAGAGGAGGAAGCAGGCTCCCTGCTGAGCAGAGAGCCCGATGCAGGGCTTGATCCCAGGACCCTGGGATCATGACCTGAGCTGAAGGCAGCGGCCTTTACCCACTGAGCCACCCAGGCACCCCGGTTTTCTTTTTTTTTTAAGGTTTTATTTTTATTTATTTGAGAGAGAGAGAGAGAGAGAGACCACAAGCACAAGCAGGGGGAGCAGGAGACACAGAGGGAGAAACAGGTTTCTTGAGGAGCAAGGAGCCTGATACAGGGCTAATGCAAAACTGACTGAGACACCCAGGCACCCCGTGACTTAGGTTTCAAGCAGAGAATGTCAGCACTGTGGAGATAATGTTTAAAACAATTCTAGCCCTGGGGTGCTAGGGGTGTTCTCTCTCAAATAACTAAAATCTTTAAAAAAAGAAAACAGGGGTGCCTGGGTGGCTCAGTCATTAAGCATCTGTCTTCAGCTCAGGTCATGATCCCAAGGTCCTGGGATTGAGCCCCACATCCGGCTCCTTGCTCAGTGGGAAGCCTGCTTCTCCCTCTCCCTCTCCCCTTGCTTGTGTTCCCTCTCTTGCTGTGTTTCTCTCTGTCAAATAAACAAATAAAAACTTAAACCAAAAAACAAAACAAAACAAAACAAAAAAAAACTTATAAAGAAAAAAACAATCCTAGTCCTCAAAGTTTAGACTATCTGGGGGACAAGACTACACCGCATAGTAGGAGAGAGCCTAGAGTTCCAAATTATATTGCAAAAACCTGCACTGTCCAATATGGGAGCCACTAGCCGTGTGTGACCACTGAGCATGTGAAATGAAGCTGGCACCACATGCTGAAGTGCTAACATTTTGGATCTATAAAATAAAATATATACTATTAAGATTTATTTATTTTAGGGGCACCTGGGTGGCTCAGTCGTTAAGCATCTGCCTTTGGCTCAGTCATGATCCCAGGGTCCTGGGATCAAGGCCCGCATAAGGCTCCCTGCTCTGTGGGAAGCCTGCTTCTCCCTCTGCCACTCCTCTTGCTTGATCCCTCTCTCTGTCAAATAAATAGATAAACTCTTTTTTTTTTTAAGATTTTATTTATTTGGGGCACCTGGGTGGCTCAGTGGGTTAAGCCGCTGCCTTCAACTCGGGTCATGATCTCAGAGTCCTGGGATCGAGCCCCGCATCGGGCTCTCTGCTCAGCGGGGAGCCTGCTTCCTCCTCTCTCTCTCTGCCTGCCTCTCTGCCTGCTTGTGATCTGTCAAATAAATAAATAAAATCTTAAAAAAAAAAAAGATTTTATTTATTTATTTGACAGATCACAAGCAGGCAGAGAGGCAGGCAGAGAGAGAGGAGGAAGCAGGCTCCCCGCTGAGCAGAGAGCCCGATGCGGGGCTCCATCCCAGGACTCCAGGACCATGACCTGAGCCGAAGGTAGAGGCTTTAACCCACTGAGCCACCCAGAGCCCCAATAAATACAATCTTAAAAAAAAAAAAAAAAAAAAGATTTATTTGTTTGAGAGAGAGTGCGTGTGCACACAAGGTGGAGGGTCAGAGGGAGAGGGAGAGAGAATCCTAAGCCAACTCCAGGCTGAGTGCGATGCTGAGATCACAGCTGAAACCAAGAGTGGGACACCTAACTGACTGCATCACCCAGGCACTCCAAAATACATCATTAAAGTTAATTTCTCTTTATCTTTAATTTTAAAAATGTGGCTACTACAAAGTTTAAAATTACATGTATGGCTCACACTTTATTTCCATTGGATGGTGCTGGTATAGATCAGGGGTTGGCCAGGCCAACTGCCCGTTTCTATAAACAAAGTTTTACAGGGACACGGCCATACCCATTTGTGTACATATTGTCTATGACTGCTTTTATGCTAAAGCAGGAGAGTTAGGTAGTTGAAACAAAGACCATATGGCTTACAGTCCTACATTATTTACTATTTGGCACTTTATGAAGAAGTTAGCTAATATTTACTACAGATGAAAATCTAGACAAAGATTTTAATAAAATGTTTACCAATTCCAACTACCTGCTGGATCTTCCAACAGGATGCCTTTGTCACCAGTTCAGATTCAGACCTCCTATCCTCAAATATTTCAGTGGTTCTCCATTACCAACCAAACTTATCTCTCTCTATGCTCTATGACCAGCCTACACTGCCTCCCATGTTCTCAAGTTCTGCCTGCCAACAGGATCATTACTTTTCTGTTCCAGTGGTTCCAATCTCTCACTGTGCATCAGAATCATCTAAGAAGCTTTTTAAAAAGATGCCCAGGACTTACAACAGGTATTCTTTTCCAGTTGGTCTGGGGTGGGGAACAAGTATGGGACTTGTGTTTTAAGTTCTCTAGGTGATTCTAATGCAACCCAGTTGAGAAACAAATGCTCACCAGTCTTCAGGTTCAAGGATTCCAATGTCTACCCCAAACTAGTCCCTCCTCAGTCCCATGGCCACTACCTTGCCTAGTGGGCTCACTACACGGTTCCTCTTTAGCTCTCCAGCTCAATGGATCACTACTCCTCTTCACACAACCTTAGTTCTGACTAAACTGGGCTTTTGGGGGTGCCTGGGTGGCTCAGTTGGTTAAACGTCCGCCTTCAGTGCAGGTCATGATCCCAGGGTTTCTGGATCAAACCCTGCATCAGGCTCTGTGCTCAGCAGGGAGCCTGGCCTGCTTCACCCTCTCTCTCTGCCTGCCACTCCCCCTGCTTGTGTGCACATTCTCTCTCTCCCTCAAATAAATAAATATTTAAAACAAACAAACAAACTGGGCTTTCAGTTACTCCTCCCAAACAGCATGCTTCATCCACCCCCGCTTTGTCCACCATGCTTCCCTTCTCTCACATGCACATCCTATTCAACTGCCACTTATCCATGAAGTCATCCTGAGTCCTCCCATCAGAAATAATCTCTTTTTCCTCAAAACTCCCTCAGCAGCATATCGGTTCTTTTACAAATGGCATTCATCTCATTTAGCCTCGTGTTAAGTAACCTGTAATCATTTTTCAGTCGTCTGCTTTTCGAGGCAAGGGACTGACTCATCCTAGATGAATATGCTGTAGGGAAGGGTTCTTGTGAAGGCATGATTTAGGTTATGCTCTAGCTTCTCAGGTTCTCTTTGCTAGCCAGCATCTGTACTCTTGTACACTGCTTCCGTCCCCTGGAACAGACCCAGTAGCTAAGGGTACGAAGCAACAGTTCCAAAATGCTTCCCTGGGCCACACAAAAAATGTATGGAGCTGTTCTTTCACACTTTTCCCAAAAAAGCATCTCAATTTCCAAAGTAACAAGCTATGCTCCTCTCTCACATCTACTTTTTTTTTTTAATATTTTATTTATTTATTTGACAGGCAGAGATCACAAGTAGGCAGAGAGGCAGGCAGAGAGGGAGAGGGGGAAGCAGGCTCCCTGCCGAGCAGAGAGCCCGATGTGGGGCTCGATCCCAGGACCCTGGGATCATGACCTGAGCCGAAGGCAGAGGCTTAACCCACTGAGCCACCCAGGTGCCCCTCACATCCACTTTTTTAATCTTCTTATTCACCTTCCACTGAACAGTGAACCGAGAGCTTCTAAATCAAGGAAAAGTGCTGGGTATCCTGCAGTTGTTCGACAGAAAAAAACTAGGTACTCAGTAAACAGGTGAATGAATGAAGCAAAAACAAAAGGGAAGAATAAACTACTCAAGCATGGAGGGGGAAAAATTATACAGAAAATGACTAGCTGTATTCCAGCTTGATAAAGAGACATCCAAAACTGGTCGAAAAGCTGAGGTGCCGGGCAGGCTCAGTCTGTGTGGAGTGTGTGACTCTCGATCTCAGGGTGGGGAGTTTGAACCCCACGTTGGGTGTAGAGATTATTTAAATGAATACTTAAATGAAACTTAAAAAAAACCCAAAAAACAAAAAAAAAACTGGTTGAAAAGGAACTGACATCAGATGCAAGGCTGAACTTCCTGGCAAGGTTTCTATATACTAAAAACAGAAAAAGGCTAAGGAATTTATTTTAAGAGATGACAGAATAGGACCTAGGGTGATCCTATCAAGCAAGGAAAGATCAGCCCTAAAGGCCCCTTCTAGGCCAAAGACTCCCTAAAGGAAAAAAGAAGAGAAATTACTAACTTCCTGTATATTAGAGTTTCACTGTCCAGGACAATGGCCACTAGCAACATGTGGCACTGAGCACTTGAAATGGGGCTAATGCACATGCCAAATGATATTATTTTAGGTGTTCTGGATTAAATGAAATATTACAATGTCCCCATCTTTTTACTTCTTAAATATATCCATTAGACAATTCTAAAATATTGTTATTGGGGCGCCTGGGTGCCTCATGGCACCCTGCCTCTGGCTCAGGTCATGATCCTGGAGTTCAGGGATCTGAGCCCTGCACCTGGCTCACTCCTCAGCGGGGAGTCTGCTTCTCCCTCTCCTACTCCTTCCCTGCTCAAGCTCACTCGCTCTCTCAAATAAATAAAATCTTTAAAAAAGTTATTTATTATTATTAAGTAAACTCTACACCCAACGTGGAGCTTGAACTCACCACCCTGAGATAAGTTACATACTCCACTGATGGAGCCAGCCAGGTGCCCCTCTATAAGACAATTTTAAATTACATGTGTGGTACACATTATATTTTTATTAGAAAGCACTGACTGGAGTTTTTATGTCTATTATCCAATTTAATTCTCAAATACACTCTTTGTAGGTCTTACCATTTTATGGGAGAGAGAAGGAGAAACATTATGTGCCAGACATGCTTTACATGTATTACCTCCTTTAACCAACCAAACAGATGATGAAACTGACTGGGAAAATGAGCAGCCAAAGTAAGGTCACATGGGGTAGTCAATGACACAGCTAGTCTAAGTTCCATGCCCTCTCCTACACAGTAGTGCCTTCCTTGAACAAAGAGAAGAAAGGGTAGAGAACCTAATCAACACATCCCCAGCGCGGACTCAAAGCCCTTTCATTCACCTGTTCATCCAACCCCTCCTCTCTGTAGTGCTAGCCCAAGAACCAAGTGCTTGCAGCTTAACTCACCAGGGCCTCTCTTATCCCAGCCACAGATCATGGTGCCCATGGACAGCCCCATGCCTTTATACTGATACACCATGTTGGCAAGCAGCTTGGAGGCAGCTGCTACCGAGATGCGTTCCTTGTTTCGAAGCTCATATATTCGACATTGCCGAGCCAACAGCCGCTCCCAGAAGCTGCAATCCGCTGCACCCCCAGCCATGGTGCCTAGCAGGTAGGGATTGATCTCTATCACCTTCTTCACTGTCTGGGAGGCTATATAGGCACCAGCTGTGGCCCGAGAGTCCGCTGCAACAATGACTCCATGTTGAAACTGTTAAGATCCGAGGAAAACACAAAGCAGGTCAGATCAGACCACAGAAATATCTTCACATTTCTTTTTGCATCAGTGGAAAACCAGAATATCTTTCTCTGTCCTTTTACACTTCACAAAATGCTTTCCACATATTAGTATCAACTAAGCTTCACATAGATCCCACGACATGGTATAACCAGTATTAACTTCAATTTCATTTTATAGATCAGGAAACGAGTTCAATGAGATCCAATGACTTGCCCAAGATCGCACACCTGGTTATTGTAAAGCTGGATCAAGAATTCCAGTTGTCTGGCTCCAGCTACAGTGTTCCCTCCCACAATTCTTTCCCTCATCGCTTTTCAGTTACCCTTGCCTAATGCGGACCCAGTTTTTAGAACCTTTAGTTAATGGTTAAACATCCTTTCCTCTACCAATATTCATTGCTTTGAGGCCTTCCCTTTCCTGAACCGGAGTCATAGGCGTTGCCTAGGAATCAACCCAAGCGGCCTCGGGTTTCTTTTCCCCCTTAACCTCAGCCCCACGGTCCTACGGCTAGAGCGAGAACCGAAGCCTCTCAGGTTAATGAGACAGCGAAACCACCGGGGTCGGGAGGACAGGCCCGAGGCTCCCACTAGGCTCCGTGGTCGCGGCCCCCGTGGGCTCCGGTCCAGCCGGAAGGCCGGGAAGGTCGGCAAGGGCGCGGCGCGCGGGTCTCAGCGCGGCGCTGCGGTTGGGTCCGCACCTTGAAGGCCAGGGTGGTGGTTCCATGAAGCATTTCGATTCTTGGCTCCTCCGCGACACCCCAGTTGGGCGCGGCCAGGGTCAGCCCATCGCTGGGACTCCCTGGACCCAGGTCCCGCAGATCCGCACGACCCCCGAGTCCAAAAAACCCGAGCCCGTTCACCGGTAGCTGCCTCTCCAACACGCTGGCCAGCGCCATGTCTAGTAAGGGCACAAGAAACTCGCTGCGAGAAGGCCTACTAAAGAACAGCCGGGCAACGCCTCGCCGTCACAGCTTCACTTCCTATTAAAGCTATCCCAGGGAGGAGCCATTTTAACTACTGGCAACCACGCCTCCAAAAACAAGAACCCGATGCCAGGGACTGTTTTCACCGAGGGGATAAAAATAAATGCCTTAACTTCCTCTAAATTTTTAAAGGATGTTGTTGTCATCTTTACTTTCGTCAGGCAAGCAATACCGGATTAAATTCACCTCCAATTCATAGGAAGCGATCAGAAACGTCCTTGTTGCGTAGGGGAAGTGAGGCTGGCCATCTTTGAGAAGGGCGTGACTAGTTGAAAATCCTTTCAGAACCTTTAATACTAAGTCGTCCCCGCCCTGTCAGGTGTCCAAGCAATACTTTACATCTGGGCGGCTTTAGCATCCTGTTAACGCAACTGAAGTTGCCATTTTGTTTAAGGGCACCCCGTAACTGGGTAAAATAATGACGTACTCTGAGGCCATTTTCCTGTGAAGTTAGTTAACCCCCAGTAGTTTGTGGTAAAAATTGCAACAAAATAAAAGTGCTATACCTCTTGTTGTTTGATAGCATCAATCGCCACACTACCCAACTTCTGTAACATAACCAGTTTTTAAGATTTAATATTCTCTTTACTCCCACCCTGTGGTGGAAATTCTAAGTAATGTATTGCCTAAAAGGCAGAAGAATAAAGAAGGAAACGTATGGGACCCACTTAATCCACAAACTAGATTCTCAATTCAGCTCCGAATAACTGAGTCAATAGTCATTTACCATCTCAGAGCCTGGAGGAAGGCTGACGATCCGTAAAAATGTATCAAGAGTTTCTCTAACTTAGGCTTGCTAAGACAAGCTCTTTATTAATACATGAATGTGGTATTTATCATTGTCTCTCCCTCTCTCCACCCACCTTCATTTTTCAACCCTTTGGGGACCCATAACAAACAAGGAAGTGGGCAAGTGTATGAAATGTTGCCTCCTGCTTTATGGTTCTATAAAGTCTATGAAGTCAGTGGCCTTCCTTGCTGGATTCCAGCAGCAACATCCATCAATATCTAAATTCCCCTTTCCTCTGATGCCCAACCCAGCCCCTCCTCTTCCCCAGCAGACTCTGACTCTGCATATGTTTATTTTTAATGCTGAAATTTGGCAACCCTTTCCAAACCCAACCATCAGAATGTAATGAAGCAGAAGATCTTTTTCTGCGTCTCACACTTGGATAGTGTGGAAAATTCGGAGTGCCTCCGTTTATAGAGCAGGTATTATTTTGCCGTCACCCCTTCGATGCAACTTGTCCTCTTCCTGACTCTCCCCTGTGGTTCGTTCACACTGCCACTAATAGCATTTGTACCTCTCTTAAGATACTTTCACATTTTAAAGTGATTGGTTGTAAGTGTACTTGACTGCGAGTTTCTAAAGACAGGTATTTCTCTACTGTTCATCTCTGAGCCCACTGTATGCTTAGTAAATGCTTGCCAAGTGAATACAGGAGAGAATGGTAACAATGTTCTTCCAGTCGCAGAGGCTTGAAGCCCTGGCCATCTTTGACAACTCCCCTTCCTTTCCATCACATTCCATAAGTTGCCAAGTCCTGTTGATTCTTCCTCTAAATGCTTCTCATGTGTGTGTGTGTGTGTGTGTGTGTGTGTTCATTGCAACTGATACCACCTTTTGGCTTCTTATTTCCTCACTCCTGAATTACTGAAATATTCTTCTAACTGATTTTCTGGGCCCAAACTGAACTCTCTAATGCATTTTGCACAGTACCAGATTAATTTTTCTAAACGCCCTCTTAATCTTATCTCTTGCCTGCTTAAAAATGTTCTCTAAGATTCAGCTCCTCGGTATGGCATTCAAGGCATTCCATAATCTGTTCTCAACTTACTTTGTATTAGTTCTCTAGATAGATAGATAGAGATATATGTATATCACCTGTCACTATCTCTATCTGTATCTATATATAGAGATACATGTCAGGCAGAGAAAGACAAATACTGTATGTACTCACTTATATGTGGAAATTAACAAAGCCAAACTCCATTTGAACAGAGAGTGGATTGGTAGTTACCAGGGGCTGTGGAGTAGGGGAAATGGGGAGATATTGTTCTAAGGGTAAATACACATTTCCAGTTTAAGAAGTTCTGGGAATCTAATGTACAGCATTATGATTATAGTTAATGATGCTAAATTGTATTCCGTAGTTGAAAGTTGCTAAGAGAGTAGATTTTATTTTATCTTTAAAGATTTTATTTATTTAACAGAGACAAACACAGTGAGAGAGGGAACACAGCAGGGGGAGTGGAGAGGGAGAAGCTTCCCAAGGAGCAGGAAGCCTGATGTGGGCCTTGATCCCAGGACCCTGGGATCAGGACCTGAGCCAAAGGCAGACACTTAATGACTGAGCCAACCAGGTGCCCCAAGAAAGTAGACTTTAAATGTTCTCACCACCACCACAAAAATGGTTAATTATATAAAGTGAAGGATGTGTTCATTAACCTTATTGTGGTAAACATTTTGCAATATATGCCTGTATCAAATCATCACACTGCATACCTTAAACTTACATAATGTCATGTGTCAATTTTATCTCAATAAAGAAGGTTTGGGGGAGGAAAAAAAAATGATAAGTGTTGTAGTTCAGAGGTGAGAGAGATCAATATAGCTTGGGGTGAGGTGGGGAGATCAGGAAGGCATGCTAAGGAAGTATAGATTCATTTCCCTAAATACCGTGTGGATCCCATTGCTCCTCAAATCAACAGCCTCACCTCTCTCAGACCACACCTGAGAAGGATTTTCAAAACAGAAGATACTCAAGCCAGGCTTTGAAGGATAGGATTCAGATAGATGAAGGAGAGGGGCACCTGGCTAGTTCAGTCAACAGAATGTGATTCTTGTCCTTGGGGCTAAGTTCGAACTCCACACTGGGTGTAGAGATTACTTAAAAATAAAATCTTAGGCTTAGTCGTTAAGCATCTGCCTTCAGCTCAGGACATGGTCCCAGGGTGCTGGGATCAAGCCCCGTATCGGTCTCCTTGCTGGGCAGGAAGCCTGCTTTTCCCTCTCCCACTCCCCCTGCTTGTGTTCCCTCTCTCACTGTGTCTCTCTCTGTCAAAATAAACAAATAAATAAATAAAATATTTTTTAAAAAACATCTTGGGGCTCCTGGGTGGCTCAGTGGGTTAAGCCCTCTGCCTTCAGCTCTGGTCATGGTCCCAGGGTCCTGGGATCAAGCCCCGCATTGGGGTCTCTGCTCAGCGGGGAGCCTGCTTGCCTTCCTCTCTCTCTGCCTGCCTCTCTGCCTACTTGTGATCTCTGTCTGTCAAATAAATAAATAAAATCTTTTTTTTTTTTTAAAGATTTTATTTATTTATTTGACAGAGAGAAATCACAAGTAAACAGAGAGGCAGACAGAGAGGAGGAAGCAGGCTCCCCGCCGAGCAGAAAGCCCGATGTGGGGCTCGAACCCAGGACCCCGGATCATGACCCGAGCCGAAGGCAGCGGCCCAACCCACTGAGCCACCCAGGCGCCCCTAAATAAATAAAATCTTAAAAAAAAAAAATCTTGGGCACCTGGGTGGTTCAGTCAGTTGAACAGCTGCCTTCAGCTTGGGTCATGACCCTAGGTCCTGGGAGGAAGAACCAAATAGGGCTCCCTATGCAGGGGAGAGTCTGCTTCTCCATCTCCCTCTGCCCTCCCAACTCATGCTCACTTGCTCTCTCTCTCTCTCTCAAATAAATAAATAAATAATGTTTTAAAAAAATCTTGAAAAAAATAGATGAAAAAAGTAGATGAAGGGGAGGTGTGAGATGTGTTAGGAACGGTATGAAAGAGGTTGTGGTGGATAGATCAGGATGGGACCATCGTGGGCCTTAAATGCCAGCCTGGCGAGGAGAAGGTGGTTTGGGTTTGATCTTGTAGCCCTTCAAGATTTCTTAGTAGAGAAGACACGTTAGGAAAACATGTCAGTGTGGAGGGTAAGATTAGAGGGGAGACTAGAGGGTGGCCAATTAGAAGGCCATTCAACTGTCCACATCTGACTTGAGAATGGCTTGACTTAAGGAGGGAGGTGACAATCCATCCATATATACAACATCTAAGGCTTAGTCTTTAAAAAGAGGAGACATACTTACCTCTCCAGTAAGAGTCCCATGTGGTCTTGTGCAAAAGAAAGGAGAAAGACTGGTTGGACTTTAGTGTGACCTCCTGGTTTCTCCAGTCCTCCTATGACAAGTTTGCACTTGCCTTTAGTACTGACACTACAGCCCCACCATCATGGTATCTGGGGGGCTCCAGGCTCTTTCCCTTGTGTGTGGGTCTGTTTCTTTGACTAAGCCCATTTCCACAGCACCCCTTTGAGCTGCAGGCTTTAGTAAAATATACTCTAGATGGTGCTGGAAGTAGTTAAGTCTTGTCACTCTGCCCTAGTCTACTTCGTCTTTCTGAAGGGCCAGCGGTCCTATCCCTTGCCCACCCCTGGTTGGTCTAAGACTTAGACTCAGCCTAATGGGGACAAGGTCAGTTGTTTGTTTTGCCTTGGAACTACAAACAACTCTCCCACTATTGTGAACTACTGGGCAGAAGGGGGACCGGGAGAGGGAAGGCCATTAGATACTTTCAGCTACATCCTCATAAGTTTCCCACAACAGAGAAGCTATACCGCTAGAAACTGTCAGGAATGCGGTCTTCATGCAGATGGAAGTTCATATGCACCTTTGAAACAAAGGAGAAAGAGAGCTCCACGTTCTAGTTTCCTTTCACCCAGGTCCCTCTGTACCCTACCTTTCTGGAAGGTATTTGAGCACCCCTCCCCTCATAAAGACTCTCTTGCACTTTTCTCTTTTGTCCTGCTCTCCGTCTGTTTCTTTTTCTCCTGACTAGAAAGTCAAAGTGTGAGCTGAGCATTAGAGTTCCCTGGTCTCAAACACCTGAAGAGGGAACCCGACATCAAAGGCCCCTGCCTTGGGTGCCTGGGTGGCTCAGTTTGTTAAGTGTCTGCCTTCGGCTCAGGTCAGGATCCCAGGGTCCTGAGATTGAGTCCTGCATCAAGCTCCCTGCTCAGCGGAGAGCCTGCTTCTCCCTCTACCTCTGCTGCTCCCCCTACTTGTGCTTTCTCTCTCTCTCAAAGAAATAAAATCTTAAAAAAAACAAACAAAAAATGACTCCTGCCTTGGTGGGTTCACAACACTCTTCTTCTTTTCTTTCTTTTTTTTTTTTTTAAAGATTTTATTTATTTATTTGACAGAGATCACAAGTAGGCAGAGACACAGGCAGAGAGAGAGAGGAGGAACCAGGCTCCCCGCTGAGCAGAGAGCACGATGCGGGGCTTGATCCCAGGACCCTGAGATCATGACCTGAGCCGAAGGCAGAGGCTTAACCCATTGAGCTACCCAGGCACCCCTCTTCTTTCTTTTTTAAGATTTTATTTATCTAAATTTATTTATTTATTTAGAGAGCATGAGCTGGGGGAGGGTGCAGAGGGAGAGGGAGAGAGAATCCAATGGGACTCCATGCAAAGTGCAGAGCCTGATGTGGGGCTTGATCTCATCACCCTGAGATCATGACCTGAACTGAAATCAAGAGCTGGACATTCAACTGACTGAGTTACCCAGGTGTCCCTCTCTCAACATCTGGGAGCTGTTGCAGGGGCTGCGACAGAGCCTCATCTGTCTTTGCATGTCCAGTGCCCCCCACAGGAGAAACAAGAGGGACCCAGCAGTGTTCCTTCCACTCATGCCTCCTTTCCTCTGAAGTCAACCCACTGCCCGTCCCACTTCAGGTGCTGGGAGGATGATGGATGGGAGACTCCTTGGGTGACGCTCAGGTGTGTCACCAGCAGCGTCTTCCCAGCAGTGCAGACTTCCCTGGCCTCCTCCTGCCTCTCCTCAGCCATCCTCTGAGCAAGAGGAGACCGCTGCTCAGGGCAGTCCCAGAGCCAGACTTGGGGGTAGGGAGAAGTGAAGCCATAGATCACCTGCCCCTCTGTGCCCTTCTGGCTACAGCCCAGCGTCTCCACAGCGTCCCTCCCCTCCCCAACTCCAGCCCACAAATCCCTGCCTTGCTCCTTCCAGCCATCACTCAGCCCCAGGGATGGCTCTGCAGGATGTATGCAAGTGGCAGGCCCCGGACACCTGCGGACTGTCGCCTCACCTGCCTCAGGCCGGCGGCTGGGCCGTGCCCCCAGGTTGTGACCCTCAAACCTTCCCGCGGACGCATGGCCCCAGGCTGGCCCACGGTACCACCACCTTGGCCTTCCGCTTCCAGCACGGAGTCATCGCCGCTGCGGACACCCGGGCGTCCTGTGGCAGCTACGTGCAGTGCCCGGCCTCGCGCAAGATCCTCCCGGTGCACCGGCACCTGCTGGGCACCACGTCCGGCACGTCGGCAGACTGTGCCACGTGGTACCGCGTGTTGCGGCGGGAACTGCGGTTGCGCGCCCTGAGGGAGGGGCAGCTGCCCAGCGTGGCAGGGGCCGCCAGACTCCTGTCGGCCCTGATGTCCTGCTACCGGGGGTTGGATCTGTGCGTGGCCACCGCGCTGTGTGGCTGGGACCGCTCGGGCCCTGCCCTCTTCTATGTGGACAGTGACGGCACCCGCCTGCAGGGGAACATCTTCTCGGTGGGCTCTGGATCTCCCTATGCCTATGGCGTGCTGGACCGCGGCTACCGCTACGACATGAGCCCCCAGGAAGCCTATGCCCTGGCCCGCCGCGCCGTGACCCACGCCACCCACCGCGATGCCTACTCAGGGGGCTCTGTAGACCTTTTCCATGTGCGGGAAAGCGGATGGGAGTATGTATCGCGCAGCGATGCCTGTGTGCTGTACTGGGAACTGCAGAAGCTTCCGGAGCCAGAGAAGGAGGAGGAGGAGGAGGCCAGCCAGGACCAGGCTGAGCCTGCCACCCTGCACAGAGACTCCAGGATGGCCGCAGAGACTGAGATGCTGTGAGAAGCAGCAGGACTTGGGGGGACCTTGGCCAAGGGAGTGGGTGGGAGGATAGGCATGGGGGTGGGGGTGGGGAGAGGAGACTCACAGCATCTGGCTCCAGCCCACAGGGGTCCCCAGCTCCATTTGTTCTAGATCTCCATCCCTTTCTGCCTCCCAGCGCTGTGGGTGGCTTTGTCCAACATGTTCCTCTGGATGCCCAGTGGATTGGTCCAGCCTCCTTTCCACCCCCAAGTTCTCCACAAATAATCTCTGTGTGCCTGCTGCACGCCAGACGTGGGGCTAGGTGCCAGACCCTCTTTCTCACCACCTTCTTTGCCGCCTTTCCCCACCTGATCCCTGCTCTCTTTGCCTCCCATTTCTGTATCTCAGCTTCAAAGTCTTTGTCACTTTGTCACCTTGGTGAGGGGGGTACCTGGGGGTGGAGTAAGGTGGGGTGAGTGGCCCAGAGCACCCAGGTTGGGGGGGGCAGGGCAGCACAGACCTTATTGGGGGGGCTTCTCCCCCTGCCCCGAAGGGACTCTAAGGACAACAATCACTATTCATTCTGAATGCCCTTCTCATGATAACTCTGAGGTAAAAATTATCCTCACTTTGCGGAAGAGGAAACAGCTTCAAAGGGTTATGTGACTTGCCGGGGTCACATAGTAAGTGGCAGAGATGAGGGTGGGACCCCGCCTTCCGGGCCTTCACTCCAGAGTTCTGCTCCTTCAACACAGTTTTGTCCTCCCAGGTCCTCTTTCTTGCCTTGTCTTTCTGCCCTAGGCCCTTCAGGCATCTGGGACTGAGGTTGGGCGGAAGGAGCTGGGCCAAACCCCTGCCTGGTGGGCAGAGGAGCCCGAGGGCCTGGAGGGTGGCCACCCGCCTGCCCCAGGACCTGGAGCCATGGTCATCGCCTACCCGGAGCTCTGGTCTTCAGACCCTGTCACTGCTGAGGCCAGACTTCTTTCCCTCTTTCCCCTTCCTCCTTTCTTCCCTTTGCCTTCTTTCCAGCCTTTCCTTCCTGTCACTTCCTCTGGGGAAGGAAGAAAAGAGGGAGGTGGCTGCAGTGGGAACTGTTGGGCTAGCACATCCTCTCGAGCCCTTTCTGCCCCTCCTCCAGCTCCCCTATAAGCCCTGACTTGGCAAGGCTGGCTGCCAGTTCCAGGGGGCCCACCTTCCCCGCCCTGCTTCTCCCCAGGCAAACTTGAAGGGAGGTGGTCAGGAAGCACAGTCAACCAAGAGACAGGACTGAATGGAGGGAATGTTGCTGAACTTTCTTTCTCTCATCCCGCTCCTGCAGAGCTTCCAGGCCCGAGATTCACAGCCCTCTTTCCTCTCTCCTGGAAACCTCCTCTCAGCCTTCCGCCCAGCTCTGAGCCCTAAGCCCCAACCCTGGACTTCCTGCTTAGAATTCCTCCAGGCTGGAGCTGGCCTGACTAAGAGACCCCCAGGCTCTGGCCTTTGGGGCATGATTAGGGAGGAGGGAGGAAAGGCCAGGGAGTCTCAGGAAGGAAAGCAGTGGAGGCAGTGGAGGCTGAGGGAGGAAATTGTGGTGGGGGAGGAGGAGCAGCAGAAAAGTGCTAGCATTTGAGAGTCAGGGTCCAGTAATCTCATCGGTGGCCTCAACAGCAACCCTTCACCCCCCTGTCCATTCTTCAGTCTCTGGGAAGAAGGTGCAGAGCTCTGGGAATGATAGGCAGAGCTCAGGGACCCCCCGGGGCCAGCCTAGTCCTGGAGGAGCACAGGAGGAAAGCTTTTGCCCAGGGTTCAAGGACATGATGGACTCATGCATTAAGAGGGTGCATCTCCAAGTGCAGAGATGTACGTGGATCTGTGTCCTGGTGTAAGTGAGGGGCCCAGTAGAGGTGTGTGCACATGAGTGTGCTAGAGGATGTGTGGCAGTTCCTGTGTACAGAGACAGGGAAGAGACTGGAAGAGAAAGAGTTAACACCTGGATAAGGAGTGCAGCTCCTCTTGGGAGAGAAAGCCAGGCCTTGTCACTTATTTTGAAAAAATGATCCAACACGGAGAGGAAGTGGGGGCAGAGCTCATCGTATTAGTTCCCCACTTCTGCATTGTCACACCCCTATCCTGAAGCCCCAGGAAGGAGAAACAGTGGGTATGTGTGTGTGTGGTGGGGAGCTTGCAGCCCAGGGGTTTTGCCTGAGCATGGTCTTAGGCTCAGAATCTGCCTGCAGCTCACTCCCTGGGATGCTCTGCGCCCTTTCCCTCCCCACAAACAGGGGAAGCAGGACTCAACACACATACAGGGGAAAATGGAAGGGAGACTCTACTTCTCCTGTCACCTAGCCCCTTCTCGCCCGTCTCCTTTCCTTCCACAGTCCTGCCCCTCTTTATTCCCTTTGATAGGTTCTGTCTTTCAGGATGATGAGGTATTTGAGACCAGAGATAAGACCAGGGGTCTTGCCTACAGGCCTTTTCCCTATGTCCTGTGTTTCCCTCCAAGTTTACCAAGTCAGAGTTGGGGCCTGACCTCAGGATGCGGGTAGGGAGGGCTGGGAGAGCAGGGAAAGGCCGCATCCCACCTAGGAATGGCCCATGGGTCAGTCCCTCACTGCTCTTCACTTATTCCTGAAGGCTGGTTGCAGATGTTGGGGTGAGAGCAAAGGGGCAGAGAGCTTGTCCATCCTGCCCCCAAACAGAAAACCCTGTCCCTGACCTCACACTTGGGGTGTTGGCTCCTAATCATCTCCTTTGGGGGACAGCCAGCCTGCTCTTGCTCGGGTCTTTGGCCAGTTGGGGCTCCAGTTCCAGTTCCCTTCACAGAGTAAAGGACAAGTCCGGCCCCGGAGCATGGGTCCTGTTCTCCTGGCACCTGGTTACCCTAATCAAGCAGGCATGAAGGTGTAAGAGAAGGCATCTTCCCATTGGAACAGTTCCCCCCATGGCCAGCACCCCACACTTGGAGGGGAGGGCCAGGAGGCTCTGTCTGGACCCATCATCACTGCGCACCTCCAGGAGCCCTGCCTGGAATTAGGACCTCCCTTCTCTGCTCAGGGAGCCCACACTGAGAAATGATGACCTCTGCTCAGCTCGCATCCCAGTTGACTTTGATTCAACTCCTGGGCCTCCTGATAGCTCACTCCTGGTCCCTCTCCCTCTCCCTCTCCCTATGTGTTCCATGGAGAGTAAGACCAGGACTGGAGAGAATTAAAGGTGGGGTCACTGGGCCCAGAATCAGAGTGACTATGCCATCTCAGCCTGGCCCATCCTCTCCCACCTGGCACGGAGAGGAAGGCTTTCCTAGTCTAAAAGCCAGCTTCCTGTCTTAGTCTTTTATCTCTCCCCCTCTCTTCTCAGGTGCTCTCACCCCAACTTCTCCTTGCCACCCTCCCCTCTGGCCAATCCCCTTAATTCCCTTGGACATTTTGAGACCAGCAAGGAACAGGAGAGTCACAGTGGGGGTACTTACTCCCTCCTCAGGCTAGAGGGACTTGAGTGGACTGCCCTCCCAAAAAAGAAAGGAGTGAACTGCCCCACAAAGAAGAAAGGAACCAGCAGGGTTGGGTCAGGCCTCTCCTTCCCACCCTTTGGCATAGAGAAGCTCTGCACAGAAACCCACATGCAGAACTGGAAACAGGGCTCCAGCTTTAGAAAATAAAGTGTTTGTTTATTATGAAATTAGAGATGGAGGCCCCTCCCCTTCCTCCCTTTTTCCCCTTCCCCAGCTGCCTCCCTCTTTCCTTTCCTTCCCCTCCCCTCCCCCTGGGGCCTGGGAAGCACACAAGACAATGCCCAGAGCTGGGATGCCCAGGGCAGGCCAACAGCTGCAGCTGCGCAGAGCTCCAGGGAGGCGGCCATGTGGGGGGCTGGAGCTCTTGCCCTGGGAGGTGGGCTGGCACCCTCTCTCTGCTGGAGGCCAGTGGAGCCAGGATGAGGCCATGAGTGATGGATGGAACCATGCGGGCAGGTCTGTAAAGACACGAGAGCCAGGGGTTCTAGGCAGTGAGTGGAGGAGGGCTTCAGGCCATACCTCTGCTCCCTCCTCCCCCTTAATTAGGGGCACTGACCTGGGACCAAACATCCCCCTGCAGGAGGGTGGGCAGCAGTGGCTGGAAGTTTCTCTTGCTTTTTGGGATGGACAACAGAAATAACTGAAAAGCCAGTCACAGGGACCGGAGAGAATGCAGGCAGATGTGGGCAGGAGACAGACACAGAGCATGTGTGTGGGCAAGGGAGACAGAGAGAGGGTGTGGGAGAGATTTGGAAACGGGCAGACAAAAACAGAGTCACGGAGAGAGTGGAATCACAGTGAAGGAACAGAGAGATTCAGAGTCGAACCACACAATCCAGACCCAGACAGGAGAGTGTTACAGAAAGAGACAGAGATCCCTGGAGGGAGACAAACTAACGACTTGGGAGAAGGGAGGTAAGAAGGAGGTTGCCCTGGGGAAGCCGGGAAGAGGGACACCGGGAGGAGAGGAGGCCTGGGGGGCTCGCCCCCAGGCTGCTGCCGCCTGCCTGGAGCCCAGGGGGTGGGGGCTCACTCAGAGGGCCTGTGAGGGGTGCCCCACCGCAGCGGGCAGGGCTGGGGCCCGCTCTCAGGGGGCCGGGGGCTCCTTGGCCCCGTACAGCTCAGCCAGGGTGCGGAAGAGCGGCCCCCAGTCGTCCAGCGGCTCGGCGGGGCCGAGGGCGCCCCCCGCCTCGCTGCCGGAGCCCAGGGAGCTGAGCGAGCCGCAGGAGGAGCCACGGCCCTCATAGCCGTACACCTGCACGGAGTCGTAGGGCGGCATACTGGGATCGTCGTCCGCCTCACGGAGCCGCAGCGCCAGGAGCTGCGCCACGTCGGCGGGCCCGGGGGGCCGGGGCTGGCGGGGTGCCCGGGCCCGGGGCAGGACGTCGCGGCGCGCTGGTGGCCCCGGGTTCAGCGGGGCCGCCCCGTCGGGGTTCTGCAGGGCGCTGATGTCGAAGGCCTCCGTGTCCTCTTCGCCGCCACCCTCGTCGTCATAGGTGATGATGTTCTCGCGGACGTCCTCCTCCTCCAGCACCATCAGTGCTTCCTGCTTCTGCCGCCGCAGGGCCACGAAGAGCACCACCAGGGCTGGGAGAGAGGCGCACACAGGCCCGCTGAGTCTGCGGGGTCCCCGGGAGCACGGTGGCCTGCTTCCTTCCGGACCGCGCGCAGGTTGGGAGACAGAGGAGACAGTGTGGCCCGGGGTGGCAAGACCTGGGTTTGACACCTGGCAATCCTCGTCTGGGGCCTGACTTCACCCTGCACTCGTCGGGTGATTGTGGGAAGTTGCTTCACTTCTCTGAACCTCTTTGACCCTTAGAGGGCTTGTGTAGATAACAGGGGAAATGAATTTCCCCCTTAGGGCTGTTGAAAGGATGAATCCGAACTAGCACAAGTGATGTGCCGGGCACCATGTGCCGCCCAGTCAGGCTTCAATAAACGTTTTTTAAGGCTTCTGGCTAGCATTGTGGGTTGGTAATGTCAGGGACGTGAGGCCAGAGCTCTTCTCTTGGACACACAAGGGAGTGGGAAAATCTGGGCATGGGGCTTCCTTCAATCCCTAGGGGGGGGGATTTCCCCAGATCCAGGGACCTGGCCCCTCTCTCGACCCCCTGCAGGCTCAGACCCCACATCGATGTTCCGAGGTGGCCAGACTCACCAAGCAGGGTGCCCACACAGGTGATGATGGCAAGCAGGGCCCCAGTGCTGAGACCGGCCGGTGAGAGCTGAGCCTCGGGCCGGCAGGAAGCCACCGAGCCATCGGGCCGGCACCGGCACACGCTGACAGTCACTGTGGCAGTGCTGCTCAAGGCTGGCTGCCCCCAGTCCCACAGTTCTATGGGAACCAGATAGGGTGCCTGGCGGGGTGGAGCAGGGCGAGAGGGCAGCAGCAGGCTGGCGGAGCCATCTGTGGGAGAGGGAAGGTGTGGGGCCCCTTCCTGAGACATGGTCCCAGTAGGGTGGGCACAGCCCAGGGAGACAGCTTCCCATGGGGAGGGTTGGCAAAGAGCAAATGTGTGCACATCCACATCTACCTTCTGTCAGGTGGAGGGCCCAGATGTGGGGGCGGCAGTGAGGCAGGCCAGGCTAGGGGATGGTAGGGGAGCAGGAGAGCAGGGAGGCCACCCACCTCGGTTGTCACGGACAGTGAAGTTGGCATCGGGGCCCAGAGGACCTTGAAGGGAGACACGGCTACTGTTGCCCACCTCATCTCTGTCCAGGGCCCGGATGACCTGAATCAACTGGGAGGAAGAAGACAGGCCTTGTATGGAGTGGGCACTGGGAGGTCTTAAGGTCCCGAGCCCTCTGCCGCAGCGGCTCACCTGGCCGGGGACTGCCGAATCACACACAAAGGTGTCATAGGGCTCAGCCAGCTGGGGGGCGTTGTCGTTCTCATCCAGGATCTGGATGGCCACTTGCACGCGGGAGGCCTGTGCGGAGCTGTCTGAAGCCAGAACATGACACACACAGTAGTTTACACACAACATGCACGGTGTGTGGGCATAGATGCCCCATGTAGCGCCCAGCATATACACGCGTCACGTGGGCACACATGGGGCAAATGGTGTGAGACGAACGGAACAACACCAAGAGTATACAACAACATTCAGGTGGGAGCCAAGATAAGTGCAGTGCGGAAGGTACATTCCATGGGGGGGCGGAGCACCCAGGACAGGCATACGTGTGCCGTAAGTGAAAGGCAGACAGAAGGTGCATACAGGATGCATGCAGGCCACAGTCATGAAACAAACGCATTCATACCACGTATTCGATGTACACGCAGCATTTACAACAAATACAACATGCGTGGAGTGGGTGTTGGATATACACCGTGCATTCAGTGTCACCCCGACCCAGGGTCGAGAGTATGCATTTTCATTCATAGTACCCGCGAGACAGACAGACAGACACACACACACAAACACACATGCCCCATCAACGGTAGGAAGGCTACGGTATAGCCATGAGTAGCACTTAGACTTGGCCTAGGGGAGCCAGGCCAGCCTGGGCCACAGCCAGACACAGGCCCCCTTCTTCATGCGACCCTACATCAGGTTGTTCCCGTCATCACCCTGACTTGCTCCTCACTGCCAGTGCTATCCAAGGAAGAATGGAAGACAGGTATCCCTGCCCAGGCTGGTGCTCACTTCTCCTGGCTGAGCCTCCCAGACTCTTTAGTCCTCTCCCAGGTGGGGAGAGAGCTGGCTGGCCCCGGGGAGAGGGCCAAGGTCCCAGCCTGTGCAAGGGAGGCTTGCGTGGGCTCTCTGGCTAAGGGTTCGGGGCTCCATTCCTTCTCTGCAATAAGGGTCCTAGGCCTGCTAGTTGATCTTAGGGTTTGCTGGAGAGCAGGATTTGGTGGGAGGGTGAGAAGACAGAGAGGGAAACACACACACACACACACACACACACACACACACACACACGGCTAGCAATGTATACACAGGCAACTCTCAACACTGCATACACACAGGGACATTCACATGGACAGACATGCATGCAACGCCACGTAACACACAGCGACGGGGCCATAAACATGACCTTCTACACATAAGAGGTAACATGGTGGCAGGGATAAGTGCTCTGACTCCACAGCCTCATAGGGTCTCGGGCTTTGCCCCTTCACAGCAGCATGACCTTGGGCAGCTACTTAACTTCTCTTTGTCCGAGTCTCCTTATTTTCGAGTGGGGAAGTAATCGTACCTCCCTCCTAAAGCTGTAGTGGTGATTACATTAAGCGATCCACGTTTGGTACTAATGTGTACGCAGTAGAACAGTACTTGGTACATAATAAGTCATAAATTCTTTGTCCGCGAACACTCACAGACACAAAACGATACCTACAGCCACCTGTACCGATGCTTATATACCTCTAATTACACATTCGCACAAACATTCTATCTGCTCAACTACACACACAAATACGTGTGGGTATATATGAACTGTTACACACATGGAATTATACACACGTAGGTCTGCACTCACATGTGCACATACATAGAGCTCTTCACTGCCCTGTACAAACATCTCATGAGCACAATGACAGTTCTCAGAGACAGGACACAGAAGGCAAATGCAGGAGGCCCTGGGGTGTGAGCAGGAGTGATAAGGGGAGGTTCCCACAGGGAAGGGAGGTGTCCCTGCCTCCACAGGCCACGCAGCCCAGAGCCAGCCAAAGCATGCTGCTGGCAACTGGTGGCTGACAGGGGCAGGAGCTGGCCCTCTCCCCTGCCTTGAGGGCTCTCTGCAGGGCATCCCGGGGAGGGGCTGCTGGAACCCTCCCAGTCGGTCTCCAGAGGAGGGGCCCAGCCCCACCCTGGCTTCAGCCTGAAGCAGACAGCAGGACGGCAGGGTCTGCCAGGGTGCAGATTGGGGTTTCCCAGGACTCAGGAGTAATTTGAGGTTTCCCAGTTGGGGAAAGTCAGGTATGGGAGTGAATTTAAAGTCAGGGCAATACACAGACAGATGCATTGTGCCCAGGCCAGCCCAGCCTCAGAGACCAGGAAGCCTGCCTGGCAGTGGTGATCCAGGCTGGGAAGGCAGCCCTGCACACTGGTGAGGTCTGGTGGCAGTGACTGCCTCCCCCTTCCCCCCTCAGGGACAGCTCCTCTGCCAGGCGCCTGCAGCCTCCCCCGTCTCCTGGAGGTCCGGGACTCCTCACCGAGCTCCGTGGCCAAGACCGTGAGGTTGTGCCAGACTCGAGCCTCACGGTCCAGAGGCACCACCGTGCGGATGGTGCCGTCTTCAGGTTCGATGGAGAAGCAGCGCTCTGGATCCGAGTGGGGGAGAATGGAGTATCTGGGGAAGATGGAGCGGAACTGGAGGCTGATCTGTGGGCAGCGCTGGAGCTTGCTGCTAGGCCTCCCTCCCTTCTGTTCGTCTTGCTGGGCCTCTTGGCTCTTCCGGACAGAGGGCCCGAGCTCACGGGGCTGAGTATGCCCAGGGTACCCAGAGCCATGATTCATATTAGGGTCCCCTTAAAAGACAAATGGCTTGGGGAAGTTATGGACATTAAACACCAGTCCTAAGACTCAGGGGGACTGGGTTTCCTGGTGGGGGAGAGACTGAAAGAGGTGGAAGGGAGTAAACAGCCTGTCTTTCTGACTTTTGGGCTCTATTCTAGGGATCCAGAGACTCCAGGCTAGCTCTGCCTCAGACCAGCTGTGTGACCTTGGGTGAATCATTTAACCTCTGTTTACTCAACCAAGATGGGAGTGACACCAGCACCTCCCTCATTTCCGTGGCCGGGATGCTGAAAGGTGGGAAAAGCAGCTCTTCTCAAGGCAGACAAATCTGGATTGGAGTTCCAGCTCTGCCGCTTCCTGACTGTGTGACCTTGGGCAAGGAACTTAAGCTGTCCGGGCCTGGCCTCTAAAACAACTGGGGACGACCGTACCTACTTCACAGGCCCGTTGTGAGAACTGAATGTTCCCAAGTGGGTAAAGTGTGCAGCGCCAAGGGAGTGACGGGTTGGGTAGCCAGTCATCCAGCAAGAGCGCACATCAGATGACCTTGCATCTGCTTGCACCGCCACTGGGAGGCGCCACTGCTATCCTCCCAGAGGGATGGGTGGAGCTGGGGGGGCGGAGCTAGCAGAGCCCTCCAGGCCTTCCCAGACCCTCAGCCCTGCTGGGAGGGAGACCTCTGCCAGGAGGTGCCCAACCTCGGTGGGAATAGCCTGCCACTGGTCTCCTCCCCTGAGGCTCGGCCCTTCCCCTGCCCCGCCCCAGCTCACCTGATCCGGCTGGCTGGGGAATCTAGGTCCGCTGCTGAGACCTGGCCCACCAGCGTCCCAGGAGCTTTGTTCTCAGGCACTGCCAGGTGATAGGCAGCCTGGGAGAAGGCAGGTGGCTCTGGGGCGTCCTGCACAGCCACGCGCACGGAGGCCACGTCCTTGAAGGGCCCTCGCCTCAGGTAGGCTGGATCAATGAGGGTGTTGGTGGCCTCCACGCGGAAGGAATAAGAGCGCCGGGTCTCAAAGTCCAGGGGCTATGGGGAGAGGAGGTGGAGTGACTGAGGCACATGGAGACCAGGGCAGGCCCCAGCTCCTGGAAGTTGAAAGGTCCCCTCCCCAGCTTCCAGTGCTCCGCCCTCCTGAGAGGAGATGTAGGCACTGAGGGGCAATGGCCATGGTGGTCAGGGTGAGGCAGATTACTTAGCCTGGGACCCTAGGTCTGCCCCCACCTCCATCATAGATGGGCTACACGAATAGTCCTGAGTCAGGCTTTCCCACTTGCTCGCCCCAGTCCCTCATCTGAAAGAGGACGAGATAACCGTGTTCTCTAAGCTTCAATGCAGTGGTCCCAAGTCTGTTCCAGACCAGTTAGAAGGGAGCCTCATGGGGCAAGAGGCAGTATGAGCAAGTGTTAGCAGACAGGAGGCTAACCTTGCGGACAGCGAGGAGCCCGTCTCGACCCTGGGAGTCCGTGCTGATGCTGAAGGCTTCAGACCCCTCTCCATCCAGGATGCTGTAGGCCATGAGGGCGTTGTCCCCCAGATCTGGGTCCTGGGCCCGCAACCGGCCCACCAGGGTGCCTGGCCCAGCCGTCTCCACCACAGAGAACTGGTATAGGCCTTGAGTGGGGACGGAGGGGAGACATCTTTAGGTCCCCAGCCCTCCTCCTTCTCCCAGCACTTCCTTCTCTTGGGGTCTGGCTGGGGGAGGGTGGGGAGGGAAAGCTTCTCTGGAGGCTGTAGGGGGTGGGGGCAGGCAAAGGACGGCTCTGGGAACAGCACTGGCCCCTTACTCTGAGGGAACTTGGGGGGGTTGTCGTTGACATCGCTGAGGGTGACCGTCACTGTCGTGCTGCCCGACAGCCCCCCCATGTGGCCGCCCATGTCCTTGGCCTGAATCACCACCAAGAACTCCTCCTGCGTCTCCCGGTCCATGTTGGGGATGGCTGTCCGTACCACTCCTAGGGAGAGACGACGGGTTAGGGGGTGCCTGTTTGCATGGCTGCCCTACCAGGCTCCGAGCTCTAGCCTCACCAGTCTGGGGGTCCACAGAGAAGAAAGGCAGTCCATCCAGCACGGTGTACACAAGCTTGGCGCTGTTCCCGTAGCTGGGGTCATCAGCATCGTGAGCAGTCACCTGGATCACTGATGTCCCTGTGGGGGATCCCGGCACCCCACTCAGCAGGGGCAGGGCCAGGTGGGAAAGAACAGCAAATGAGGGGGACCCAGACACGAGAGCAACGCGGGAAGGAGAGGTGAGGGTGCTCCAGGAGACGAGATCTGGGATGGTCAGAGTTGGGGTACTCACCAACATTGGACATCTCAGGCACCGTGGCGTGGTAGGGCCCAAGGGGAAAGATAGGTGGGTTGTCATTAATGTCTTGCACCTTGATGATAAACTCTGACGGGGGCTCCAGAGGCCGGTTGGAGGCTCGGTCCACAGCTTGGGCCAGGAGCACGTACTGTGCCTTCTCCTCCCGGTCCAGGCTCTTGGTGACATGGATATTGCCTGTGGCCTCATCAATCACAAATACAGTGCCTGCCCCCTCCCCGGTCAGCAGGTACTTGGTGCGGCCCTCGCCCCTGTCCACATCCGAGTGCAGCTGTAGGGGTCAGGGAAAAACGGCAGCAGGTTCCAAGCATGGGGACAGAAAGGTTAAAGAGTCTAGGTTTATGACTGGGTGGAGTGTTGGGAATCCTGAGGGACCAAGGTCGTTGAAGAAGTGATGAAGTTGTAGGGTTGGGCCTAAGGGCCTTGAGAGTCAGGGCAGACCTGGGGAGGGCTGGTCCTTACCTTACCAATAAGGACAGGCTCTGGACCCGCATATTCCTCAATGACAAAGAACTGGTTCCACACCCAGCTCCTTCGGTTCCGCAGCAGCACTGGTCCTGGGCCCCCCCGGGACCCTGCCCAGGCCCGGGCTGGTGCTGCCAGGCGCCCCATGCAGCCCCAGCCACCTAGCCAGGCCAGCAGGAGCCTCACCAGGCCCCACATGTTTGGGGTCCAGCCAGGGCTCTGGTCACTGTCCCCGGGTACTGAGGCATGAGCTGGCCGGGCCAGAAGGGCAGACGCGTTGGGGCTACCCCATGGATCCACACCTGTAGGGCAGGTAGCTGTTCAGGGTCAAGGAAACCCTTAACTCTCCCCGTCCCCCAGCCAAAGTTAGAGGCTGAAGATCAGACCTCCAAGGAACCAGACACCCCACTGCCCAGAACCCAGACTGAGACAGAGCAGACAGTCTGATCCTTCCCTCCACCCAGGCTCTGCCTGTATTCACCTCCAGCCCTACAAGCTGATAAATCTCTGACCAGTCAACTCTGAATAGAGAAGCGAGGGAAGAAAACAGGAGGGGAGATGCGGGGTAGGTTTGGAACCCCAGATCTGGCCCCTGTTATTCCAGGTTGGCCATGCACCCCGGGGGCTGGAGGCATTGGGGACTACCAGGGAAAGGGCTTAAAATCCAGGGGCTGGGACTCACGGAGGTGTGGTCTCAGGGTGTCTGGGGTCAGGCTGAGCTAGGAGAAGGCGTGCAGCCTTAGACAGGGTTGAGAGCCTGTGAAAGTCCCTTCTCCACTGGGAACCCTACCTCTCCCGAACCTGCCCCCAGCCCACACTGCCAGCTGAAGTCCTTGGAGGGGGACTGGGCTCCTGAGGCAGAGTGGGGGGCCCCAGAGCCAAAAGAAGAGGGTGTAGAGCTGGGGGCAGGGCCAAGAGGCTGAGAGAGGAGAGCAGAGACTACAGACTCAGTGTTAGTGATGGTGAGACCCAGACTCAGGCACTGTCCGGCACAGACCGAGACAGAATGGCAGCAAGAGACAAGGAGAGAGATCAAAGGAGGCAGCCTGGGTGTCTGACAGGCAGAGAGGAGTCATAGGTAACAGGTTTGGGAATGGTGAGGGTGGGTGGCAGAGGGGTTTTCTGCAAGTGATGGGCAGGTGGGGGGCAGCCCTCAGCAGCAGGGGGTCAGAGCAGGCCTCTGGAACTTCGATCTGAGACGGGGGGGGCGGGGGGGGGGCGGCGGGGGTAGCCAGGAGGGGCTTCAGGAATGGAGCCAGAGAGAGGACCCTTCCCACTGCTGTCTCCTCCCTCTCCTCCTGGGTGGGGGGGTGGGGGGGGCTCAGGTAGCTGTGGCTGCTGCCCCTCCTCCCCCAGAGCAGACACACACCTGCCAGTCCTTTCCCTCCCGGGGGAAGAGGGAAGCCGGGGACCGAGCCGGAGGCAGGACGAGGAGAGGAAAGGGCTGGAGGAGTGGGAAACAGGATAGAGGCAAGGAAAGAGGAGGCGAGAGGGGAAGGGACAGGGGAAGGAAAGGAGAGCGGGAAAAGGCAAAGAGAAAGACAGGAAAGGAAAGGTAGGGGAAGGAAACGGCAAAGAGGAAGAGGGTGTGAAGAAAGGGCAAGAAGGAGAGGGAAGGGGCAGAGGAGGCAAACTGGCAGAGAGAAGGAGGGTGAAGAGAAACCGAGGAAGAGGAAAATGGGGAAAAGAGGGAGAGAGGTGCGGGGGAAGAAGGGAAAGAGGTAGAGCGCGGGAGAAGGGAACCGGCAGTGGGCTCCCAGCCGCGGAGCGCACCGCTCTTAAGACACCCGCAGGCTGCGGGCCCCCTGCTGCCCCTTCGCGGGTTCCCGATCCCGGGCTCCGGGACAGGCGCCCTTACCTGACAGTGCCGAGGGGCCCAGGCCGGCGGGGAGCGTCCCCGCCAGCCCCCTTCGCCGGGTCCCAGGGGCGCAGCCCCGATCCGATCCGAGCGGGCGCCGCGGCTCCGCTGCAGGTCTGAGCGGCCCCGGCGAGAACAAGGGAGCGAGACGGAGGGGGCGGGGGAAGGAGGCTCCGCCTGCGGAGGAGCGAGGCGGCTCCGCGGCGCGCGGGAGAGAGCCCAGCCTCCGACCCTCCCCGGCCAGCCCGGGCCCGCGCGGCGGGGGTGGGGGCGGCGCTGCCTGGCCGCCGGGCGCATACAGATGCGGCGCCCCTCCCGGGCCGTGCCCGCAGCGCCCGGCGGGGCACTCGGGCGGGAGGACGTCCAGGCCCCGGCGCCAGGCCGTCTCCGAAGGGCTGGCGGGGAGGGTGCAGCCGGGAGCGCCGAGCGTCCCCGCACGTCCCCCGCCGCGGGTCGAAAGGCGAGCGCGCGGCGAGGCGGGGAATTAGGCGCCGGCCGCAGAGAGGCCGGGCTCCCGCTCCCAGGGCAGCGTCTGGGGCTGCTGTGGACCCCGGCGGAAAGGAGGCGGCATTTGGGGAGCCGGTGCGCAGCACCACAGCCGGCCGACTGGGGAGCGCTTAAGGCCGTCAGAAGGGTCCAGGGAGTTCGCAGGCTGGGCCCAGGGAGCAGGTCAGGGACCGAGGCACGACAGCAGCGGGAGGGGACGGCGGTGGGGAGTGGAACCTTTTTGGGAATCTCATTTACAGGCTCCCACTGAGCGAGTGGCTGCTGCCCCCTGGCGGCCGCTGTGGGAGGCGCCTTGTAGGTGGCGAGGTGACTAAAGGCCTCTAACCCGGGACTGGGGAACCTGGTCTGGGACCCTCCTCTTCTCAGGGGTCTTCCCCTCTGACCTCCTGGAGGTGGGGGGAGGGGGGTTGGGATTGGTGGGAAGACGCTCTGTGGTGATGTGGATAGACCAAGACAGAGATGGAGGGTGGGAATTTCCTGCTCCAGGAAACAGCAGCCTGCCTAAACTAGGGTATGGAGCGAAAGCAATGGTGCCTCAGCGCTGAGCCATCCTTTTCAATTCAGTTTGGCTCTCCCCAGGCCCTGCCCAAGGAAAGTCAGTCACACACACTAGTTAAAACTAAGTCAGATTTTTATTATTTTTCCATAGACCACATCATTTAATAATAAAAAAAATAAAAATAAAAATTGAACAAAAGGAAAAGGTGGATATAAAGTGGAACCGGTGGGCAGGAGGCAAGGGCTGCAGGACAGAAGAGACTGGGAACTGCAGGGGCCCTGGGACTCAGGAGGAGATGCTGATTCAGCTCATAGGTGACCCAGTCCTGGCCCCAGCTGTTCCCAAGAGGGGGTTTTGAGTACCCAAAGGAGGTGGTGAGCAGGATGGAGGAAAAATGAGAGGTCTGGGGCTCCTAGCTGTTCCCCACCTCTGGGCCAACCACCTCCATCCCTAACCTAGCTCTTCCCTCTCAGACTCAACAATGGGAAATGAGAGGGAGGAGAGGGCTAACTCCCAAGAGATAGGTTATGGGGGTGGGGCTTTGGGGGGGGAAAGACAGCCACTGCTCCATTTGGTATGTGGGGACAGGTGGCAGCCATACTTGAGCACTGGGTAAATGGTGTGAAAGACCCCTGGTTCTAGGGCGGTGGAGATTGTACCTATCCCTCTGTGGCCTCGAACCCCCCAGGGCAGGGTGGCTGATGCCTGCAGCTCTCCCTCATGTGTTCCTGGCTAGCGGCGCCCACCCCGGTCCCGCACAGGTGTGCTCCGACTCCGGCTCCTGCTGTGGCGCTTGGTATCTCTGCGGTCCCTCTCCCTGCCTCGCTCTCGGTCCCTCTCCCTATCCCTATCTCGATCACCCCTGTCACGCTCCCTTTCCCTCTCTCGCTCCCTGTCCCTCTCTCGGCTGTGCTCTCGACGCTTCTCCCGCTCCAGCTGTCGGTTCCGTTCCCGTTCTGCTTCCTTCTCCCGCTCCTTTTGCTCTTCCTCTTCTTGCTCCTTTCGCCGCTTCTCCCGTTCCTTGGCCCGTTCAGCCCGCTCTGCCTCCTTCTGAACAATCTGCAGCAGGTAGCAAAGGCAGAGAAGAGGGATCTCAGCCCCACTCACGCCAGTCCCACTTTGTCTGTATGTCCCTGGACCCTGCCCTAGCTCAGGATCATTGCCCACTTTGCCGTTAAGCAGGAACGGGGTTGTCTGCAATCACATCTTTGTCTCTGGGCCTAATCCCTCCAAATGTTTGCCTTTTATACCCACGATAGGCAGCGGGCACCATCCATGCCCCATGCCCCGCCTTTGGTATTTCCCTAGCTACTCAGATGTGAACAAACTACTTTTCCCTTCAGTGGAGTACACCAGCCTCAAATTCCCAAAAAGGCTCATTACAAAGAAACTTAAATTTAAAAAGCAAAAAATCCTAGGGCTGCCTGGCTGGCTCAGTTGGAAGAGCATGCAATTCTTGTTCTTGGGGTTTTGAGTTTGAGCCCCACATTTGCTGTACAGAATACTTACTAAATAAATAAAAATTGAAAAAAAAAAGGGCAAAAAATCCTAGAAGCAAACAGAAAAACAAAGAAATGGTTTCTCAGCTAGCTGAAACCAATTTCCAAGGATGGTTGGCACAGTCAGCTTCCTAGATGCACAAACCCAGTTCCTGTCTTCATGTTGATCTTCACACTCAGGTTTGGCTTCTCTGTGGCATAGTCACCTGGTTCTTCAAACTGCCTTACCTTGATGCATCGTTTCTTCCCTTATTATCCTATGCCGATACCTGGGCCCTAAGCATGCCAGTAGTCAAGTGCGTCTCCCTGCACCGCTGTGAGGCCTGGCTGCTACTCGGAGTGGAGCATGAAGTGGGCACTCACCTGGCTGTCAGTCAGCGGGAGCCAGTAGATGCAGGGAGCTGCCTTGGTCTTACGGAAAAGGTCGTCCAGCAGCTTGGCAGGCGGTTCCTCCTGAGCTTTCTCTGAGGTGGAAGAAAGGGAGTCAGACCTTATGCCCTATGACCCTGTGTCCCATCCCATTTGGGTTCCTTTCCCACCTACTAGCAGGTATGTGTGTCCCCACAGCTAAGTACCTTTCTTCTCACTCTTCTTTTCTTTAGACTTCGCACGTTCCTTGCGGCGGCGGTCACGGGACCGTGATCGGGAACGGGGCCCTTCTCGAACTTTGTCCCGATCCCATTCACGCTCTGATCGAGTTCGCTCCCGCCGCTCCATTTCCCGTTCCCGCTCTGCCCACTGTTCCCGCACCGCCCGCTCCTGCTCCCGCTGCTCTGCCCGGGGGTGCTGTGGTGGCTGGGTTGGGGGTGGGGGCGGGGGGTGCAGGGGCCGTGGTACCCCCTGCTCCTCTGTCTTAGTTTCAGAGGGACGGTCCACCAAGAGGCCCCGGTGATAATCCAGCTGTGGGTAGAGGAGGGACAAGGACAGTCAGGATGGAGAGGATAACACTCCCACTGAAGGAGCCCAGGTTATCAGGGCAGACAGATTTTGGAGCCCCACGGTCCAACAAAAGGAACCAAGGGGTAGGGAGAAGAGGGAGAAGGAATCTCAGTGACTGCAGGTTTGGCCAGGATCTCAGCTGGATTCTAGCAGATAATGGCCTTCCCTGCCCCTCTCCTCCTTCCTTTCCCTAGGTTTCTTACCTCATCTTGCTCGGCGTAGTCTGCACAAAGGAACTTGGGATTGGACTGGGGCCATTTGACCCCATGTAGAGCTGTGCGAGTGGCAACTGCTTCCTCTACTGTTGAGTACTGGTGGAGGAAGGGAGAAGGCAGAGGGTCACAACAGGCCTCAATCCCTCCCACTTGCCACAACGCCCTCGAACCTGCCCACATTGGTTACAAAAGGAAATATGCGCCACAACCTAGAAAATCAGCTTCCTCCCCTCACCGTTACAAAGCAGTGAGATTTGATCTTGTCAATCCAAAAGGCCTCTTCCACCAGAGTTCCCGTCCGGCCCAACAATTCCTTTAGTTGGCCTAAAGTGAAGGGGCGCACCTGCCAAGGAAAATGGAGTTTCCAGGTCTTGAAGAAGGCAAGAACACTCCTGTAACTAGTCTTCAGCTTCCCCAAGTATCTGGCACAGGAGTACAACTTCAGAGTGTGGGTGCAGAGGGGGGAGTGTGAGAGGAGCGAAGAGCAGTAACACTAAGGGAGACACTATGTGCCAAGCCCTCTATAAATCCTCCAGACAGCCCTGTAGGCTCATACTTTGTCCCTATTTTTCAGATGAGGAGACTGGCTGTGAAAGATTAAGTCACTCAATAAGTGAGTAACTGGCAGATCTAGGACTGGAAGATTAAGTAACAGGAATGCAAAGCTCAAACTTTTAACCACTGAACAAGGCGGTGCTGTGGGAAATGACTCCAACTCACCAAATTGGAGATGTGGACGATGTTACTGATCTTGCCCCGGGGTGGGGAGGGCACCTGAGCAGTTCGGACTGGGTCATCAATTGTAATGGAAACTCCAGACTTTTGCTGGCTAATGGAACGTCGAGTTAAAGTATCTCCTAAAGTCACTATCAAAAAGAGCATATGAACAGATTTCAGCAGGGAGCAAGGCTAGCTCTCTTACTTCCGCTACTGCCTTTCTCTTACTCCCTACCAAGCAGTCACTCTTCCACCCAACTGTGCTGAGTGCCTACAATGTGCCAGGTACTGTCTAGGCAGGGCGCCTGGCTGGCTCAGTCAGTTAAGCTTCTGCCTTCAGCTCAGGTCATGGTCCCAGGGTCCTGGCATCGAGTCTGTTTCGAAGCTCCCCGCTTGGCAGGAAGCCTGCTTCTCCCTCTCCCTGCCACTCTGCTGACTTGTGCTCTCCTATCTCTGTCAAATAAATAAAATCTTAAAAAAAAAAAAAAAAAGGTGCTATCTAGGCAAAGCTCCTCATTATAGAGATTCAAAGATTCAAACCTAGCTCTCAAGCAGCTTACTAACTAGGAAAGGAAGGTAAAACAGAGATGCAAAACACTAGAATAAAAAGCAGGAAACATTAAAGGCTTTTAAGAGAGGTCCAAATAAAGTGCACTGGGGATTCAGGGAGCTGCGGGCTTGACCCACCTTTCTTTACTTCATGCTCCACAGGCGGGGGCAAGGCCACCTCTACTGAAACCTGGGGAGGTATAGGGGGTTCTGCTTCAGGTTCCTTCTCTTCTTCCTCTTCTTCCCTTTGCCCATTCTCCTGGCCCTCTGCAGGAACTACCTGTAAGGTATCAGATAATCGAGGAACTCTTAAATACCAAACTGGCCCATTCTTCTCCGCCTCTGGTTTCCTGAGAGAGGCTGGGACAGTCAACCTAGCATGTTCCTTCCACTAGGGGAAAAATTTCATTCTCCTCCACTGGATCCTGGGATTATGAATGCCTCAGCTCTGCCATGAGGAAAACGAAGGCAGAAGTGGGCAAATTTTTTCTGTATAGGGCAAGATGAGAAATATTTTTAGGCCTTTTGAGTCATACACTCTGTTGCAACTCTTCAAGGAGAACGTTGCAGCACTTAAGCAGCCAGAGATAAGAGTAAATGAGATGGTGTAGCCCTGTTCTAATAAAATTTTCTTTATTATGGACAAGAGGTAGGATGTGGTAATCTGCTGACCCCTAAAATCGCAATTAGCCCAACCCTCCACAGAGATGGCAGATCTCCCTTCCAGGACTCTAGCCTGGCTGCCTACTCAATCCACTGCCTGCTCCCCTGACACTGAGTACAAGAGCCTTACCTGGGTGACAGTTCGGCAGATCTTCAGCCCCTTGTCATGGGTTCCATCATCACCATTACGCTCTGTCTCATCCTCAGAGATTCGGGAGTCATCAGCATGAAGATCCACAATAGCCTCCTGCCCCACCAGGGGTTTGATGTCGGGGATGAGGCTCTGGGACACAGATACCCCCCACCCCGTTACACTGGGCCCGTGTCTACTCCCACCTCAATGTGTCTCATCCTCCCCTCCCTGGCTCCTCCCACCTCACCTTGAGTGACTCAGTGGTGATACTGATGGAGGGTTTCTTCTGTGTGGTGGCTGTGCTGGCTCCCCAACGCCGCTTCCGACCAGGCTGGCCCCCCTCTGTGTCACTGTTTCCAGCTGGCACCCCCTTGGTAGCTGCTGTCCCCAAGAAATAGGACCGAACAGTTAGATGGTCTTAGGTCCTCCGCTGGTTCACACCATTAACACCTAAAGACAGCCTTCGACTGGAATTTCAGTAAAAGGTTTATTACTTAAGGAAACTGTATTTGGGGATTGGGGAAACCATGCTTCAGAGTGAACAATAAAAGGACTGGAGCCACTTTCTGACCAATAAAAACTGCTGTATCTCTGAAGGCAACGAGGGATGGTTAACTAGGGTGGTGAGCAGTTTAAACTTTTAGTGGCAGAAATAACTAAAGTCATGGGGAAGACAGACTGAGCAGGACAGAGAATGCAGAAAAACAAGGCTATGTGATACTGATGTCTAAGTAAAGTTTAAGACTGTGTCGTGATCTGATCATGCTTTAGGTTCACTTTCACACTATGACTTCACATTAAGTTATAAAGATCTATCACACTTTTTCGATTTAGAGTTCCTCATTGGGAAAATGATAAAAATGTTACTGTTTGAGGTGTGAGCACTCTCCTTTCCTCAGACACTCCCTCAGAATAAAAGATAAACGGATAAACATTATAGAGGAGTCCCTCAAACCCACTGCTGGTTCTGAGGGTTCAGGTATCTGAAAGAGAAAATGCACGCAGGGCTAGACAGGAAACTGTGAGACACCTTATAGTGTCATTAGTTAAGAAAGAAATGTGACCTGGGGAAAATGACAAGGATTATCTGAAGTTTTGAATTTCAAAATGGAACCCTACATATGCCAAGAAGATGTAGATTCGTTGGGTGGAGGAAGTGGGGTGGGAAGGGATGACCCAAGAATGCCACTGAGAGTGAGTGGAAACCTATTTCTCTATGAACTGATTTTTATGGTACTCCTGACCTTTATCAGGGATTTGGGGCTAGACTTACAGACAACGGAGATCTTCCTCTTGAATGATTTGGGCAGCGAGCTCTGTATAGAGAAGAAAAGGGGAGAAAAAAAAAAAAAAAGAGAAAGAGACACACCCCACAGAGAGGGGGGAAGGAGGTTAGATGGGGCGGTCTTAGCACAGGCTCCAAAGACACAGAGAGAGAGAGACACAGAGACAGACAGAGACCAAAACAGAAGCGGCAAACGGCAAAAACGAAGCAGAATCAATGCAAGTTAGAGAAAAAAATAAAATCAAACATCACAGCAGGGGAAAGTCATCTAGTCCATACCACACCTGTGTATTAGCTTAACCAGAAATAAGCTGGAAGAGGAATTCAGGAGCCTCCCAGCCCTTTAAAGGCATAGGTCTTGTCCTCTTCCACTGTCTCTATGGGTCAAGAGGGTGCCAAACCCAACAAGATATGCCCAGAACTGGGTCATCTAGTCCTCCCAGGTCTTCTTGCAAACTCTCAGAAAACATGAGGAAGCAAGGAAAACCAACTTTGGGATGATCACTACAACAAGGTAAGCCTCCTCTCTTCTCAATGCCCAGCCTGACATCCAAGGACTATGGTTCTGATTTACTGGGACAGCAGACTGTTAAGGCTGTCCATACCCCTAAAGGGCAGAGCAGCACTAGACCCATCAAAGAGGATGCTCCTGAGCCAAGTGCCAGGAGAAAGACTCTAAAGGTGCCTTTGGTAAAGGAAAGCTTTTTTTTTTTTGAGGGGCAAACTGTCCCCAGGGAGTCTCTTGGCTTTTCAACCCACTATAAAGAGCTCTACCAGAGCCTTACGGTTTCCTCTCCAACCAAGGCTTAAGCCTTAGGAGCTCTGCCAAGGATCAGAAACTCCCAAACCTGCCTTTGAGCAAGTTTTTGCCCCAAACACTCAGTGGGAGAAAGACTCTGGATAGAGCAAAAAGAGGGAGAGAGAGAAAAGGGGATTAGAGTATTTTCAGATTTCAGTGCTTATTTCTGGAAAAACTAAGACCTACCACCCTTCTAAAGGGTAGGGCAGGACCCTCTTGATGAAATCCCCTTTCCCCATCCACCCCCCAGCCCCGTTTGTGTCGTCTAACCAAGTCTCCTTGGTCTCCGTTAAGGGCCAACCTGACCCCTAGCCGGGCCGCTCTCGATGGGTAAGTTAGTGAGGAAAAAAAAAAAAAAAAGAAAAAAAAAAGAAAAGAAAAAAAAAAAAGAAAAGAAAAAAGAGTAAAGAAAGAAGGAAAAAAAAAGGTCTTAATTAAAACAGGAAAAACATGAACCAAATAAATAAATCCAATAAAGAAATCAGAAAAATAAAGAGAAAATAATCAAAATAAAAGATTAAATAAAAAGAAGAAGAAGAAAATAAAGAAGAAAATAACTAGGAATATGACAAATGTTCCAGGTACCATCTCACACCTGGGATCTTCAGTTCAGCCAATCGCACCTCACTGTGTACTGTATCTAGTCAACCGCCGGTCCAATCAGAATGAGCCCTCCCTGCTAGGCGCTGTGCAATTGGTGGGGGGTTGGGTTGGCAAAAAAGGTGGGCGCACGGCGTGGTGGTCAGCACGGCACTGCCAGAGTCCTCCCAGGGGCGCAGGGGGGGCGGGAGGAAAACGTGTGGGGGGACGCTGCCCAGTTTCCATGATGTCAAGACAGTTCACTGGTGGTGGCCAGGCTCAGCGAGGGGTACAGGGGGAAAAGGGGCAGAGACATCAGTCCCAGCCCTGTAGGGGCATCATCTTGCAGTCCCTGATGAGATGGCCTGTGAGCAGCAGGAATGGTCCTGGCCTTTTATCGTGAGAGGCAGGCAGGACCCTATGTCCACCAGTGGCAAGATCCAGCAATACCACCACCCAATACTTGGAATCCAGGTGATGACTCCAGAGTCCCTTTCTCCTCTGCCTGTAAATGGGGAAGGGGTCCTCTCACCGAGTGGGATCATGGAGCCTCTGATGAAGGCAGCCTGGGGGCAGTAGGTGGAGAGCCCCAGGACCTGGCACACATTCAGCAGCAAGGTCAGAATACTTTTCTTCTGAGAGTTGTGTGTGGCATCTCCTCAGGGACTCCAGCTGAGACAGTGCTTCCAGTCAGGTGGATGGATGAGCCCCTGCCTCCAGGGATGGAGGAGAAGTTGGAGCAACCCACATGCTGCCCTTCACCATGGACAACAGGGACCAAAGGAAAGTCCATCTGATGAGCAAGTGGTGATACATGGCTGGCTGTCATCAGCATTAAATCCCTGGGCTCAAACCTAGACTTCTCTGCAGGGCTCCTAGTCGTCACAGCTTAAGCCGAGAGCCTCCACTCGGTATTTTACAGCATGGCACTGTGATCACAAACATTGACTCTTTAGGAGATCTTGGTGCCCTAGATGGGAATCCCAACAGTCTGTAGCAAACAAGGCAACCCACAGTCCTCAAAAGGGTAAGGGCATGTGGACAGGCGCCCCAGCACTGACACAAGCTCTTCTTGGGGTGTCCCAAATAGGGAGATGATGCAAGTCCACCCCTTTCCAAATGCTTTTTGCTTTCTCAATACAAGTCTCTCCAGAACAGTGCTCTTCTTGGCCCCCTGATGTAAGCAAGGCAGGGAGGCAAAAGGGGGCCCATCACAGGATCCCATATACATGCCCCCCTCTGGCCAAGACACCTGGATAGCAGACTCGGCTCTGATTGGGCAGCTCAGTAGCAGCGGGTGGGTCCAGAGGAAGAGGCGGCATCAGCGATTGGCCAGTTGGGCAGGGTTATATTTTACGGGCGGATTACCGTACATGAGGTACTTGGACAAAGTTTTACGGGGAAGAAGGACCTTGTAATAAATAATATTCTGCACATCAAATCACTTTCACCGGCCCCCACCCCCGCAACACACACCAAAGAAAGGCTACACACAGGACAGTCCCTCCCATCCTGTTACCCCGCTCCCAAAACCAGCTAATTCTTTCACTATTACTTTAAGAGCCAAGAAGACTTCGCTGGCTCTGATGGGGGGAGTCCCCATGAATTGGGTGCAGGATACGAGATAACATATATGCTAAAAAAGGAAGCAGAGGAGTCAGAGATATATGGAGAAGGGGCCTTTGGGATCACCCCAAGTGCTGGCTTCTTAAATAGCTATATCTCTCCCATATGACCACTAGAGGGCAGAGGAGGAACAAAAATTCCTCAGCACAGTTCATCAGCTGAGAACCACCAAAGCCCACTAGATGGCGGTGAGCCCCCACAGGCTTTTAAAAAGGAGGGAAAGCTAACAGTTACCACAGGGAGAAGCCTGAGAGGGTAGCAGGGAAAGCTGGGCCTGGGTGTTGGATAAAGGGCCATTAACTGACTTTTCCTTTAGTTACAAACTTCCAACAGTCTGGACTGCACTTCCCCAACAAAAAAAGAGGAATGAATGAACCCTGTCCCCATCACAAGGGGTCTCCCTTGCTAAACCAGCGAAATCTCCCTTGGCCCTATCCTGATCCAAATCTGCCTACCCCCTCCTTTAAGCTATCCCACTGTGTAAGAGTGATTACCAAAGTGGTCTAACTCTCCTCGGCCCCCTCCTGTCCACCCACCCCAACAGGTGGCTTGGAAATTTACCTCTTTCTTCTCCTCATCTTCAGCACTGCCCTCTGGGCGGTCATCATTGCTGATTTGGTCTGCAATAGGCACGGGGGGTTCCGGAACCTCATTTTCAGGTCTGTTTTCACTTGTGTCCATGGTCACTTCCTCCTTCTCCTCACTGACAGTATGGGGAGAGGTAGGGAGGGAAGGGCAGGGAAGAACCAAGGGGAAGAGAGAGCAAGATGTTAGGTTTGGGGTCAGGAAACCCCCATGCCTCATTACTTGGGTGGGGCTGGGAGAGCTACTTTTCAGATGAGACTAGATACCTTGCCCCCACAGGACAACTGGCAAACTGTTTTCCTTGGAAGAAGAGCACAGATCGTAGCAACCATATCCACCCACTGCTCAGATGGGATAAAGCTGTGACGTGTGGGGTCAGGACTACCAACTGTTTTTAGGCAATTCAACAGAGTACCCTTACAAGGAAAGGAAACAGCCCTCTAAACAGTCCCTCAAACGTGACCGATTTGCCCACAACCCTGTACCCTCCCTATCCCCTGGCCACAGGCATCTTTTAACAAAATTGCATGAGAAATTAAGGGAAGCCTGATTGCTTAAGACAAGAAAGAATGGCTGTGGCAAGTGATCCCACGCTTGTGTTTATAATCAACTGCTTAATAAGGCCTACCGACCCACAGGATCTGGAAACAGGAATGGAGAAACGGTGGGGGCAGGGGGGGGGAGAAGTGGTGGTTGCAGGGAAAGCAGGGCTGGTGAGGGTTCAAACTTCAGTAAGGACACTCTCATCCAAAAGAAAAAATGACAAATGCTGGAGTTTGAAAGCTCAGAGAAGAATCAGGCCACTTTTACCTTCTCAGAGGTGTAGGAATTGTTCTTACATTCAGCTTTCGCCCAGTTTCTCCCACTCCCTCATTCCAACTTCCAAGAGATAAAGAGAGCAGGCCTCCCAGTCAGGACACACCCTCCCCCACACCCTGGATCCCCTCCCCACTACAAATACTGAATCCCCCCACCCCCACTCTGAATCACACAAGTTAGCTCCCACTTCAGGGAATGAATCCCAGAGATTCACTTAAGATAAACTATCTTCCCATCTCCTTTTTCTGTCTTCATCTGTAACTTCTATCTCTAATCTCACTCCCACTACCACCCAAACATTAAGGGGAAAAAAAAAATCAAATTAAGATGATCAGGGGCCCAAGACCCAGGAGAGGGGAAACGACGCATCCCCATGCTGAGAACCACCACCAGAAAATTCAGCATTCCCCACAGGCTGACTGACACTCAGAGGTCAGAACAGCCTCCCCAGAGCAGGCAGGGAGGGATGCACGGGAAGGGGGAGGGGAAAATCGGAACTGTGCCCCCAGCTATCCGGCACCCACAGAAACACGCGATTCAACTGCCTAAATCTAAAGAAAAGACTTATACAAAAAATACCTATTTCCCATACGGAGAGGGCAAGTTGGGCCAATTAGAAACCAGGCAGGAAGGACAAAGGGGGAAAGCAGAATGACTGAAAACAAACCAAAACGAAAAGACGGAATGAAAGCCATGGGGAAAAGGAGGAGGATGAGGTAGGCTAGAGCGGTGGGGAAAAGGGATACATGGAAATGTGAAGCTCTCACCCTTCTTTGCTTTCTGATAACATGATTTTTTTTCTCCCCCTGGAAGTGCTGTTTATCCCTTTCTGGAATGGAAGAAATAACAAAAACCAAACAAAAAAAATCCTAAAAAATTAAAAAAAAAACCCACAACACCTTCCTTGTCCCAAGAGCCCACCACCTCCTCCCCAGCCACCCGATCCAGAGAGAGAAAATCGAGATGCAGCAACTGGGGATCCAAAAAATGGTAAATGGAAGGGGAGGTGGTGGTGGTGGTGGTGAGGGGAGGCTAAAATAGATCTGGCTTTTAAGAGATAAGCGTTAAGTCCTCACGGCAAACCCCGGGTTCGGCTGGATTGGTCTCTCTGGAGAAGGAGGAGGAAGAGGGCCAGGCTGCTGGTAGTGGCTGGCTCTATTGTATTGGCGGAGCGGCGGCGATCAGCCGGAGACATGCAGGGGAGCCATCTTGCCACTTACCCAGCAGCCCGTGTGTGCGGATGGGGGAGGGCCCTGCTGCAGCAGGGGAGGAGAAAGAAAAGAGGGAGGGCGCTGAGTGAGCAAGGTTCTTATCCTCTGGCAGGCCACAGGGAGCTCACTGCTGGCTCAATAGGCCTGGCCTTTTTCCTTCTTTTCTCAGGTTACAACAGCTACCGAGGCCTAACCCCACAGGGAAAGGGTGCACTCTCCTTGTCTTCCCAGGGGGCGGGGGAGGGGGGCTGGGTGGAGAGGACATACAAAGTTACAGCTGCTTGCTTGGAAGATTCCAGAGAAAAGAAGAAAGGGAAACAGCAGAGCTTGGGAACGAAAAATGACTAAAGAAGGAAGATAATAAAGCCAAAGTTTAAAAAGGCACAGAATGGAGGGTCATGAGCAATTTTTCATGTGCTCACCTCCCATCCTAGAAGCCAGTCAGCTGTTCATGCAGGGAGGTGGGATGAGAACTAGCTCTATCCAATCACTGGAGGAGCTAGCTGGCTGCTCACCCCAAGCAATGACCACGTGTTATTACTCCAACCTGTCCTTTCTCCAGGGATGGCGGGAGGAGAGGATAGAAGAGAGTTCCTTTTTGAATTACCAGTAGAGAGGGGGAGAGAGGTCTCTGAAGAGATGACAGACAACTTTGTTTCACAGAGTCTTTAATCAGGTCACCCTGCCCCGGGGTCCACTGGAGCCAGAAAGGAAAAGGATAAACAGGGCAAGGGGACCTTGGGTAGCTGAAGCATGAAGGCCACTTCTTGGAGCAAGGGCTCCAAGGTGGTGGCTCCGAAGTAGATAGGAAGCCGGAGAGAGCTGTTACATGGGCGGTTGGGGGGGGTGGGTAGGGGGCTGTCTGCTGGGCCTGAAGTGTTTGGGAACTAAATGGAAATTATTAATCATGGGCATCTTCACCAGACTAAATGTGAAATAAGCTGATGCTAACCACTCAAAAAAAAAACACACTCAGTAGATGCTCAAAGACTTGTTTTTTGACTGCAAAGATGCTCCTTTTGCATCCTAGCGGCAGCAGAGGTTTAACAGTAAGGTATTTAATCAAAAGCTTGGTATTTATTATCTCATTTGTAGTATCAGAGCTTTCAGCCAGGAGTAAATTTTCCTCCCCACTGCTTAGAATCTTGTACATGCTGACTACATGCTAAAGTGGTCATGTTTACACATTACTCTAAAAGTTCCCTTTCACTTAGTCGCCACTGTCTGCTCATTAAGACTGAGAGCTCTGCAGTCAAACTGGCTAGGGACCAATCACGGCCTGACCCTGTTCCACAAGTTCTGTGACACTGGGCTAGTCTCTGATCCTGTAAAGTGGGGATCATAAAATACCTATCTCATGGAACAGTATGATAAGGCTTTGCCCTTAGAAGTCTGGCTTGGACAACACTCTAAGTCAAGGTAAGGCTATGCATTAAAAACATGTACATTTAATATGCCATTTATCTCATTTGATACCACCTATGGAGCTTTTTCTGAGTTTTCTCAAAGAGTAGACTGCGCTTTCTCTGATGTGAAGGCACTCAGTAGTTGGTCTGACAGGTTTTCAGCTAGGACCTCATCACCCTGTATAACCATTGGATGACTTGCTCCACACCTCCACCTTGTAGGACTCCTCAGGGTCAGGGACTACATTTCTCAACCCTAGCCCAGGGCCTACCACAAAGAAATGCTCAGTAAGTATTTCTGAAGTAGGCTGTCATTGTGTGTACCAAGTGGACACTTTAATGACTGCCTGCTGAACTAAGTTTTCTTCTTCTTAAAGTAAGCTCTACACCCAATGTGGGGTTTGCACTCATGACCCCAACATCAAGAGTCGCATGCTCTCAATAGAGCCACAAAGCACCCCAAAGTTTTCTTCTTAAACATCACTTTAGATGGAATTCCCACAGAGAATGTTACCTCACAAAGAATGTTACCTTCCAACATCCTCAAATAAACGTTCCCTATCCATCAACTGTCTTAAAATAGTTTCAGCTGCCAATATGCCTCTCCAGAAGTAGCTTCCTTGGAGGAAAAATTTTTCTTTCATTGGAAATTCTTTCTTGTTTTTTCAAGAATAAGAATTTTACGACATTATCCTTGGCCTTCTTTTTAGACTCAGCGAGTTTGTGCCATCTATTTCTCCAGAAACAATTCTGTGGGATCCAGGATTCCAAAGACTTTATTTTCATAAGAAAAAGGGGAATCCTTGAAACTGCCCCTAAAAGAGACTCAAACCTACTTGCTTGCAGGACCAGTCCCAAAGCCTTGTCAGCTACTTGTCAGAGGTCCACACAGCTTTTCTTTGTAGCCCTTTTTAAACAAAAGGCATCTAGACATCTCCCTTCCCACATTTAAGTTCTTGCACAAATATTTCTGGTATCTTTGAAAAATCTGTGAAACTGCATGGGGGCTTAGGGACAGGAGATCTCTATCCATAATTGAACAGCACAAAAAGCACCTGCAGCCCAGAAGAAAAGGACAGAACTATTTGGAGATTAACAACATCACATTATAGTTAATATCTAAGATTCAGAAAAACTAACAGAAAAGGAAATTTCTACAGGCGTATATGTTTGAATTTTAGTTACTATAGAAAATTCATGAGGAGCTAAGGACCTGATATGAAATAGTGGGATGTGACTATTCTCAGGCAGTGAGTCTTAAATACAGAATACCGCAGGGGCATACTAGTTTCAAGATAACCAAGGATGATATGATTTGGGGGGTATGTCCTTAGATTCCAATTTCTCAGTAAGCAAATACCACTGATGATCACCAATAAATTCTACTTTTAAAAATTATGCATTACTGGCATACTGGTACTGTGGGTTCCCTGGAGAGTGACCATTACATTGTCATATTGGTTTAAAGGACTATTTTCTTCCTTGTACACAGGCAAAAGGACAAATAAACATAATAAGCCAAAAGCCCAAAGCCGCTATTGCCTGCAAGGGTTGTGTACTCAGAAGGTTGTATTAAGAAAAATTCAGGTTTGAATCAACTACTGCTGGATAATACAGTTGCTCACATGTTAAGTTCCTTTTTCTCCCCTATTTTTTTTTTTAATGTAAAAACAAAGTAGCATCATATTCTGCTGTATGAGGACACTTTTGTTACATCCATAGCAGGCAGAAGACTGGATTTTGGAACATGGCTCAACTGAAATAGGACTGAGGGCCACAAATTCCTGTTCCAAGCAATGACAAGATACCTTACCTCATAAATTAACAATTCCTCAGGGCACAATCAGAATCAGAATGGATTTAACAAAGCACAGAAAAAGTTAGGCAATCTCTTCCAGATGCTGACAGGTCCTTGAAGTCTTTTTTTTTTTTTTTTTTTTTTTGGACATTTTACTGAATCAATAGGCCCTAGCTCTGTCTCTTGTTGAGACAGATAGGAAAACCAAGGTGAACCCACAAATTGTTGATCCCACTTTTAAAATTGGCCAGAGGCTCCGGAGGTCACCAGACTGAAAACTAGGACTCTAGAGGAGTGAAAGACTAGGACGACTGGTGTGAATCAGATGCAGTATGGCTTCCAGAAATGGAGGCAAACCTCTCCAAGAGTCATTTACCAAATCCAGTGCCAGAATAGCCTATGAGTTTAGGCCCTTGGGCATGTCTTTTTATTAAGCTGCTGAACAGACCATCTGGGAGACAGGCAGAGGGAAAGTAGGTAAAGGGGATGTGTGTGAGCTACTCCCGAGCTCAGATTGCATTTCTCACCTATAGGCTGCTTCACTGAAGCTTGCCTAGGCAACAATGGACAGTCTCAGTATTTGCCCAGGGTGCACTTGCCTATCACCTTGTTGGAATCAATGTGACTAAATTACCTGTCATAAAGTGGAAAATCAAAGGCACCTTTACATGGGGAGAAATACTCTGTACAGGACTCTGAGTTTCATGTGCCTTGGACTTGCATGCTGAAGTCCAGAAATCAAGATGCTTCAAAACAGCATCAAGTGCTACTGCCAGGATCTCATACACCCACTAAATTTCAGGGCAAGCAAAAACCTTCTTAGAAAATTACTTGCTTCTCAAAGTGTAAAGGAGGCAGTTCCTCAGGCCCAATTACTAGTAGGTTGTCAACACCTACTTCGAAACTGCCATTATACAAAGGACATGCTGCAGCTCCTTGGGATGGGGTAAGGAAGGGCAGGTATTATCTCTGGTTGATCGATATGGAAGGGAAGGTGTCACCCCATTTCCTCATCGATGGTGTAGCTGGGGAATCCTGAACACCTTCCAGAATCCGCAGGGTTTTCACTTTATGGTCCTAGAAGAAAAACCCTCTCCAAAGGATAATGTACTCTCCCCAAAAGGGAAAAACAAAACTTTTCAAAGGAAGTAGAGTGAACTTTTGACTTTCAAACCAAAAAAGTAATGGCCACAAGATGGCAGCAGAGGCAAGACTATTAGAATAGACAGTAGCGAAGGTGTATCCCAAGGCAAAAGCTATACAAATAGTAAGGAGTACAAAACTAGTATTAACGTCATCAGGAAATGAGATAATAAATCATGTCACCTGCCCACCACCCTCCAAAATCAGTCTGAAACGCTCAGAAGAGTGTAAATTATTAGACTTTTACATAAAGGGAAAAAGCATACTGGTAGTATTAGTGTTAAAAAGACATAAAACCAACAGAGAACAACTTTAGGCCAACTGTCTAAACTGGATGTTCACTAAAGCAGCACAGGATTCTTGATGTCTAAAAGCTAAGCAATCTTATTTCCACAATGTTTTGCTTTTCACTTCCCTTGGGACTCTAAAGCCAGGAATTTGGGTTCAATGGCTTCTTAATGTAGAGTACCTAGCTCAGAATAATGAATGATATAGCTATTCTTACTTGTACTTTTCTAGAACTAAATATAAGGAATAAAAACTCACATTAATTATGTAAATGGTAAAAATCAATCCAAGGGTCCCAGAAACAAACTTCTGGTTGATAGATGCTTCATATTTTGCTGTATTGTATCCAGTAAGAACCAAGATAGACTATGCTTAATAAAAAGACGGCTAGCAACTAAGGAAAACAACAGAAACTCAAAACACCTCTCTGTGCCTTTCTTGGTAGACTCTTGACATCCTTTATTAAAGTGTGTTCCCAGGCTCAGATGTAGCTGGTAAATATGAGTTAAATATTGAGTTAAAATGCCCTGAGTCAACTCCCTTACACTGCCCTGAGTTTGGAAACCAAAGTCTCTGCTATCTGCTCCTTAAAGGAACTATTTTAGTCAGATGATCCCAGATATGCTCTCTAACCACTACTTTTCAGAGTATCCTTAGAAAGTCGGTGGTGGCTCTCAATGTAACTGAAGCCTAGCCTTTGTCCAGATAAAGCTCTGCCTTTACATTTTAAAAGGAAACTAGGACTGCTTAGTCAAAGAACCCCCGGGAGCAAAGAACTACACTGCCAGTTCCCTGTTATACCCCAGCTGAGAGATTACTTACACAGTGTGATGAATCCTTTCTGATTCTGGTAGGTGAGCGGTCTGGGTCTCTGAGGTTTGGGGCTGTGTGGCAGCTGGTGGCTCTGCCTCTTCAGCTTCACACTTCTTTGGGCTCCCCTGTCAGAACAAACATAGCAAAACACCCATAGCAACATACTTAAATCTGCTTGGTTCCTTTTTTTTAAGCTGGAGCTGGTAAAAGGCAAAGCAGGACTTCCACAGTGACAGCTCCACACTTAGCCCTATAGATCTTTGTTATTTTTGTTTAGAAAGTGGAATGGAATGCTGCTTAAGGAATTTCTATGCCAGCAATCATTTTATTAGACTTCTTTTCTGAGAGAACTAAGAAAAGCCTTCCTCTGGGGCAGAAAAAAAGATGACACTCTGTGGAAGTGACCCTGGGAGCCCTGGAGAGGAGGACCTTGCTGCCTCGCCTCATATAGAGCTTTCATGAACTAGGGAGTTGGAACGGAGGTCAGTGGAATCATACAGGTATCCCCAACCATCTATATTTCTACTGAACCTTATCCAGACTGACCTTCCAGTTTTACAGCTAAGACAAAAGGGAAAATCATGCCTAATCCTCCATCTCCTTCTAGGGAGGGGGCATAATAGCCTACCCGCTCAGGCTGTAACCTCTGGGTCACATGTTTTTCAGCTGACTCAGGTTGGCTCAAACGCCTCACTCGGATAGAGGATGAGGTGGAAGTCCTCTCCTTTGGCTCAAGGACCTGCAGTTGTGGCACTGGTGGAGTTGCAACCTCCTGACCAGAAGAGGGATCTTTGGTTTCAGTGTAGCTGGTGCTGCTGTCCCTGGAGACTCCAGGGCTCAGAGACTAAAGAAATGAAGCACATAAGGCAAATTATTTTATATGGTATATATTCAGTACATCACTGAGTTTTCCAACTTCCACTGACTCAGTTAATACTTTGGACCCTTCCCTCCCTATGTTTATTCCTCCTGAGTTCGTGATCTCCTTGACTTCCTAGAGTATTCAGCAAATTACTTAAGTCCCGGGGCGCCTAGGTGGCTCGGTGGGTTAAAGCCTCTGCCTTCAGCTCAGGTCACGATCCCAGGGTCCTGGGATCGAGCCCCGCATCGGGCTCTCTGCTTAGCAGGGAGCCTGCTTCCCTTCCTCTCTCTGCCTGCCTCTCTGCCTACTTGTGATCTCTGTCAAATAAATAAATAAAATCTTAAAAAAAAAAAATTACTTAAGTCCCAACTATGTGCTAGAATACTAGGATATACATGTAAAAAGGCCTGTACCTATCTTCAAGTTTATAGTCTAGTGAAGACAGGTAAAGGATTCAGCTTTGGAATCGAAGGGACTCAAAAAAATTAAAAGGACTCTATTTAGGGATTGATGAATTAAAAATTAGATTCTGAAAAGATGGGAAAGTAATCACTGACCTGGGGAGTAAAGGAAGCTTTTCCCATCCTGCCAGAAATCATAATAGGTTCTCCTGGGGTTGAAAAACACTGGAATACAAACAAAACACCAACGCACCCAGGATTCTCCCACACTTACTTTTCTGCTGTTGCTTGAAGCTGAACGAGAACGGGAACGGGAACGGGAACGTGACCTGGACTCTGATGTTGATCGGGAGCCCATCTCGGATCTGCCACGAGGGTTTGTAGGAGTACGTGCCCGAGATACATCTCTCTGCTTGGATCTTGGAGATGAGTGAGACTGAGAGCCTGAGCTGTCAGGAGAGCGAGATCTTGATCTAGAACTGGAGGATGAAGAGGAGGACCGGCTTGAGGAGGAGTCAGCTGACTGTTTCAATCTGTGGCTTGGGAGAAGGGTATGAGAAGCCCTTCTACCTTCCTTCTGTTCCAAAGACAGCTGTTTCAGAGATTCCTCGGTGATCCCTTTGGCCGGTGCTAATTCCTCGTTTTTAAGAGGGAGTGGTTGAGCAGATTTTTCTGTCTCAGTTTCAAGACCCTTCTGGGTTGAGCATTCAGCTAGTGTGCTTTTCTGAACTAGAGGCAGGACACGCTCCTCTGGCACTTGCTCTGCTAGAGTTTCTGCTTTGGTGTCTGCAGGACTTGACAAAGGAGACAGGCCTCCCACCAGCTGGACAGTATGCTGAGATATTAACAGCTCCCTGACCTCAGCATCTGTATTAGGAGGAGAGAGCTGAGTGAGGACAGGGGGAGCTGGGCCTTCCATGGGCTCTATTTCTTCTTCACTCTGGAGCTGTGTAGTAGGTGGTGGAGAAGATGCTTCCTTGGTAAGTAAAGGTGGGGGAGTTTCCTCCTCACTGGCATTTTGCTCTGGTTGTAGCACAAGAGGGGCCTTTTCTAGATCTTCAGTCAGTCGAGGAGGGGAAGGAGACTTTGATTTTTCCTCCAAGCCTTTTGAAGATTTTATTTCCTTTTCTTCTTTCTCAAGAGGAAAAACTGTTTTCATTTCTTTCTCCTGCTGATGTCTGGCCATATGACTTCTTCTGGCTTCTTCCTGGGACCTTGTGACTCTTCCTCCTCTCTCTAACCCCTCCTGTTCCTGGGATCTTACGGTTTGGGGTCTCTCATCTATCACCTCCTCTGGTTTTACTCTGGGCAACTCTTCCCCCTCTTCTGCTTCCTCAAACTGTTTCAGGACTGGTGCATCCCTAGATTTTTGTCCTTCATCCTCCTCTTCCTCTTCCTCCTCTTCTTCCTCTTCCTCCTCCTCCTCTTCTTCCTCCTCTGTTTTCAAATTTCTATCTGCTCTGATCCTCAGATTTCTGGAAGGTGTTTCTTGATCTTCTTCCTCCTCAGCTATCTGGCTACACTCAGAGAGTTTAGCTGCTCTTGCCTAAAAGAAAAGATATACAATGGATCCAAGTACCTTTGCTCACTATCAGAGGGGAAAGGGTCTTTCAGGAGATACACATAGGAAGGAAAAACTAAATGATACATGCTTGCATCTACACAAACAAGTGTGCCAGTAAACAAGCATGACCTATCAAGCTCTTATGGGGATCAAAACAGAGTGCAAATGAAACACAATAATGAAACTGCTATTAGTTCATTTTTTAGTTTCAAGCTTTAAAAATAAATATAAACTGAACATCTACAAAGTGGCAAGGGGGTGGGGGAACCAACCTATCACTGCATAATGTAATTATTTTTATCATTTTAGTATATTTAATTTTTTCCCCATCGTTTCTTTTCCATACTCATAATCATACCACAGATACACTTTTGTGTTCTGCCCACTCAACACCGTATCATATGGCTTTAAAGTTCTAATTGAATAACTCTATCTTTTCTAATAATGTACTTTAGTAACACAGACCAGCCTGTTAACTTTCATAATTTAGTTTTGATTTTTATATATTTGCTTAGAAATCTGAGTAGACCTAATCAAAAAACAAAAAAATAGTTCTTTTGTGTGGGCTGCCCACATGCCACCCAGACTGAGAAGACCCGGACACTTTGGGGGCCACTGGGGCCACAGCCACATCAGCAAGCACTGGAAGTCGGAGAAGGTCAGGGTAATGCTGGGGGCACACATCATCATGTGATCAACTTCAACAAATATCACCCAAGTTACTCTGGAAACGTTGGTATGAGGTGTGAGCACTTAAGGAGGAACCAGAGCTTCTGCCCATCTGTCAACCTTGACAAACAGCGGACCTTCATCAGTTAGAAGACACGGGTAAATGCTGCCAGAAACAAGCCCAGACCTGCTCCTATCCTTGATGTGGTGCACTCAGGCTACTAGGAAGTTTTGGGAACGGGAAAGCTCCCCAAACAGCCTGTCACCGTGAAGGCCAAATTTCTGAGTAGAATAGCTGAGGAGAAGATGAAGGGGGTTAGAGGGTGCTGTGTCCTGGTAGCTTGAAGCCATATGGAAAAAGGTTCATTAAATGCCAACAAATACTTTTGGAAAAAAACAAAAACAAAGAAAAACGAACAAACAAAAAGCATCCCGCTCAAAGAAAAAACCCAAAATGAGATAAAGAGGAGAACTAGAGAAATCAAAAGAGACACAAACTTTGAAAAAGTCCAAGGAAGAGGAGCAGGAGATACCCAAAGCAGTACTTAAAGAAGTGACAGATGCTTTAAGAGGTATTTGAGTTACCTGTCTGACCCTGGATGATCGTCTTTCTCCTTTTCTTGGTTTATCATCATCAGATTCACCTTTCTCTTCAGAAATAGAGGAGCTTTTTCCTATCAAATGAAAGAAAATCAAGTCAGATTCATGGCATAAACATTCATTCAAGGATGCTTTCTAAAATTCAATCACAGCATATGAGCTTGACAATACATATCTGTATTAATTAAACTACATGAGGGACTATATGAAGTTCTAAGGCGGGGGATGGGGGGGCCGCCTAGGTGGCTCAGTTGGTTAAGTGTCTGACTCTTGGGGCGCCTGGGTGGCTCAGTGGGTTAAGCCACTGCCTTCGGCTCAGGTCATGATCTCAGAGTCCTGGGATCAAGCCCCGCATCGGGCTCTCTGCTCGGCAGGGAGCCTGCTTCCTCCTCTCTCTCTGCCTGCCTCTCTGCCTGCTTGTGATCTCTCTGTCAAATAAATAAATAAAATCTTTAAAAAAAAAAAAAAAAAGTGTCTGACTCTTGGCTTTGGCTCGGGTCATGATCGCAGGGTCCTGGGACCAAACCCTGTGTTGGGCTCCACACTCAGTGGAGAGTCTGCTCCAGGATTTTCTCTCTCCCTCTGCCCCTCTCCCTCCTCACATATGCGCACTCACTTGCTCGCTCTCAAAAATAAAGAAATAAATCTTAAAAAAAATAATTAAGTTCTAAGGGTCTTATTAATAATTCCTGCTGTGCACATCTGGAATATTTTCAGTATCTCAAAGCCAATTCACATATTACAAACAACTGGAAAATAATCATCAGTGGCTTCATAACTACCAGGGGCTTCAAACTGTCTTGCAGGGATGTACAAAGTGCACTTATTTCTATAAAATGTTTTGTCACTATTTTTCTGGATTGCCTATTGCAACCACTAGTTTTGAACAAAATAGGATGATTAACAGTTTGCGAAACAACAATCCTATGAAATAAAGTACTTATAAAATGAATTGTTTTTAGGTCCTAAAGTTCCTAGAAATTACTTCAAGCCACTGGACAGGGCTTCAGAAATGGGCCCTCTCAATTATGTCTTTATATGAAAAGCTCAAAGTGAGATTTCTTTTTGAAAGGAAAAATAAGGGGCGCCTGGGTGGCTCAGTGGGTTAAATCCTCTGCCTTAGGCTCAGGTCATGATCCCAGGGTTCTGGGATGGAGCCCCGCATCGGGCTCTCTGCTCAGAAGGGAGCCTGCTTCCTCCTCTCTCTCTGCCTGCTTCTCTGCCTACTTGTGATCTCTGTCTGTCAAATAAATAAATAAAATCTTAAAAAAAAAAAAAAGAAAGAAAAATAAGTTTAAGAAAGCTTGAAAACCATCAATCTAGGTCATTTCAAATAATAACTCCATATAAAACTGGAAAAAAAATTTCATTCACATTCCATGAACGAAGGTAACTGTGCATAAATCACTTAAACAATTTATTTTTTTATTTTTTTTTAAAGATTTTATTTATTTATTTGACAGAGAGAGATCATAAGTAGGCAGAGAGACAGGCAGAGAGAGAGGAGGAAGCAGGCTCCCTGCTGAGCAGAGAGCCCGATGTGGGGCTTGATCCCAGTACCCTGGGATCATGACCTGAGCCGAAAGCAGAGGCTTTAACCCTCTGAGCCACCCAGGCGCCCTCACTTAAACAATTTAATCTTGGGGCACTTGGGTGGCTTACTTGGTTAAGTGTTCAACTCTTGATTTTGGCTCAGGTCATGATCTCAGAGTCATTAGACTGAGCCCTGCGTTGGGCTCTGCACTGAGCACAGAGCCTGCTTGAGATTCTCTCTCTCCTCCTTCTGCCCTTCCTCACTCTCCTGCAAGTGCTCTTACTCTTAAAACGAAACACAACAAAACAAAATGCAAAAAAAGGACCAACAACCAGGCTGTGTCTAAATGTCTTGACCAAAAAAGGGTAGAAATGAACTGAAAAATTTCTAATCTTCCTACCAGTATTAAAATCTTACACAAAATATGGGATGCCTGCGTGGCTCAGTGGGTTAAGCCTCTGCCTTCGGCTCAGGTCATGATCTCAGGGTCCTGGGATAGAGCCCCAGGCTCTATCGGGCTCTCTGCTTGGAGGGGAGCCCGCTTCCCCCTCTTTCTCTGCCTGCCTCTCTGCCTACTTGTCATCTGTCAAATAAATAAATAAATAAAATCTTAAAAAAAAAATTACACAAAATAGCAATGCAGATATTGATGAGAGCCAGTTTAGAAAATAGCTTTAAGATGAGTATATTCCAGATACATAACTCAGTTAGATTGGGCTCAATTTTAATATAGTACAAAAGGTTTAAATAAACCATGAAACCATGTCCTAGACTAAACTGGTACAACTAAAACAGACGGTGTTTTATTTTTATTATTATTATATTATTATTAGATGGCTTATATTATATATACATATATATTATATATATTATTATTAGATGGTTCCAACCCAAGGTCTTATTTCTATATCCCAATAATCTAAAATGAATTAATCTTTGCTCCTGTAATTAAAAGAAGAAACAGAAAATGAACTAAAAGACTGCACATATTCTGTAAAACTTTACTCCATGATCACTTTACTCACAGGATCTCTGAATATATACCATTTCATATCTGGGTTAGTGAAAAAAGACTTGCATTATGGGTGTCTGTACAGGATCTATGGTTAGGATATTCAGTAACAAGCCAGATTCTCTAGCAAACACTGAGGGATAATCTGTAAGAAATTAATAATGTGGTAATTGTAATAATCAATAATTAAATTAAATAACCTGGATTATTTAATAAATTAACCAATAATTAAATAACCTGGAATAGGTTAAATTACAACATGAGTAAAACCGAAAAGAAAACTGTTTTCCATTAATTTTAGATAAAGCTCATCTACAAGTTTAAAATAACCAATTTTTATAGTTTAACAAAAAAGAAAAAATAAGGTAGAGGCTAGGGGTAGAATGAACAGGCAGAGCAGAGAGGATTCTTACAAGGGTGAAAATACTCTATGATACTGGAATGATAGATACATATTATACATCTGTCCAAACCCACAAAAGGTACAACTCAAAAGTGAACCCTAAGGTAAAATATGGATCTCGGGTGATTATGACTTGTCAGTGTAGGTTCTTCAATTTTAAGAAATGTACCACAATGGGGGCACCTGGGTGGCTCAGTGGGTTAAAGCCTCTGCCTTCGGCTCAGGTCATGATCCCAGGGTCCTGGGATCGAGCCCTGCATTTGGGCTCTCTGTTCAGCAGAGAGCCTGCTTCCCCTCTCCTCCCCTCTCTGCCTGCCTGTGATCTCTGTCTGTCAAATAAACAAAATCTTTAAAAGAAAAAAAAAGAAAGAAAGAAAAAGAAAAAGACATGTACCACAATGATGGGGGAATGTTGTTAATGGGAGACACTATGCATGTGAGGGAGTAGAAGGCATACTGGAAATCTCTGTACCTTCCTCTCAATTTTGCCATGAACCTAAAACCGTCTAAAAAAATAATGTCTTAGGGGTGCCTGGCTGCCTCAGTTGGTAGAACATGAGATTCTCGATCTCAGGGTTATGAGTTCAAACCCCATGTTGAACATTATTTTTATAAAAATTTTTTTAAAATGTCTTAAATTCATCCAGATACTTAAGAATTTAAAAACATAAATAAAAATAAAAAAAGAAGAGGCGCTTGGGTGGCTCAGCTGGTAAGTGTCGATTCTTGATTTCGGCTCAGATCATAATCTCAGGGTCATTAGATCAAGTCCTTTTGAAGCCTGCTTAAGATTCTTTCTCTCACTCTCCTCCATCCGCGCCTCCCTGTC